>NC_086444.1:27884242-28597138 GCF_028390025.1 Pseudophryne corroboree | reverse complement strand
ACAGCTTAACCCTTACCTACCCTCTCGCAGCCTAACTCTACCCGTCCCCTTCAGCAGCCTAATCCTACCCCCTGCAGCCTAACCGGGTGCCACCATCTGTGCTATGTGTATTTCACAGACGCAGGGACCCGGCGCTTGCGCAGTAGCGGCGATGGTACTGTGCATTCACAACACCCCTGCTTCTATGGACTGCATCTCCTGCAGTCCATAGAACCCAGCTAGGGCGGATGAGACAGGGAGCTGGCTTCTTACAGGAAGCCAGCTCCTCTCCTATTGCTGCCCGGTCTGGCAGTCCCGGAGGGAGGAAACACCTCCCAATGGGACTGCCTATAGTCACCGTGAAGCCAGTGCAGTCTCACAGACTGCACCTGGCTTCACTGACAGTAAGCTGGGTGGTGGATTTTACCTAGGGGGGCTGCAGTGGTACTAGTGGTGCACCAACTAGATACCCGAGCCATGGCCAAACTTAAAAAAGCAATAGTGATGCAGTGGAGGCAGGCCCGATGCCCAAACTGAAGCCAGGAGCAAAAGGATACTGGCATCTAGGGCAGGCTTCTAGGGGTGCATTTGATAGACAGTGGTGCCCACCATGACTTAGGTAGGCATCTACTGTATGTTCCTTTTTTGTTGCCAATATCTTTCATCTTCTTCCCAGAGTCTTCTCTGTTCTTCTTGACAGAGCATCTTCGGCGGTTTGGCACTATTTTCTTTACTCCCCGCTTTTTTTTAGCTCTATGAAACAGTTCTCTACATTTTAATTTCTCAGCTCCAATAAATATAACTGTACATCTACAAAGTCAAAGGAATAAGAACACAGAGGTGCCCATTACATGCAGAAGACAAGATCTATACTCTGCAGTTGTTCAATGCTGAAAAAGTCGGGACAGTTCACAAGTATTGAATGCCAAATCATCTCGTTACTGGTGCATAATTGTTCTGTACTGTGTGCTTGCTCTTTGTCTGGCAAAACACTATGAACAGTACATTGGTGACGCTATATAAATAAACTATACATACATCATATTAACTACCTCTATTCATCTGTCTAGTGTACAGTGAAATATAATTCTTTCCCCCCCAGTTGCTAGGGACTGTGAATAACATTTTCATTCATATCTGGAAAAAAAAAGACATCTAATATTCAGGATAACAAGAGTTTAAATTTGGTTTCATTTCAGTCCGTTTGCTAATAAATTGATTTTTTTTCCTTCCCTGTTAGACATTTATTTAAACTGCAGCTATTTATCTCAATTGAATGAACATTTATTTTCCTGCAGATTGAATTTAAGACCAAGTTAAGTTTGTCCCAGGCTTCTCCAGCAAGAAATGGTAATAACATGCAGAGTATAGCATGCATCTTACTTTCAAAGAAAGTTTGGTTCAATACAATATATTACATTTTTATGTGTCCGTCTCACAAATTGGTATTCCAAATTGTGTCAGAGCAGGAAACACATTATTCCATGCCATACTGTTAGGCTTGAAATCAATGGCGGAACATGAATTTTGAATAGAAAATGGGCTCAGTAAACAAGGAAGAATGAATTATTTCGCTCCGTTTTGTAGGAACGTGTAAAAAAACCAAAAAACAATAGCAGGAATACAAACAGAAATAATAGTGAAAAACAGGACTAAAAAAAGTTTTTCTAATTGCCGGTGGCTGAAGGCTATTGCTATGCAGCTACATTTTGCAGGAATCTTATTTGGCAGTGAAATATGATTGAGTGACGTTCCGGCAATACAATGTGATTTCCATTTTCACATTGCCATTCGGCAGAATGGTCATTTTAGAATGTATTCCCAAAATTACTTTTAGCTGAATATCCAGCCTTTGTTAAGCAAACATTGGAAAGTTACACATTCACTTGTCTAATCAGGGCTGTAACTAGGGGGGGAAGGGGGGGGGGGGGGCTAGGGGGGCATGCGTAACAGGTACCAAATCTGAGAGGGCACCGAGACGGAATGGATAGGAGCATGCCCTGCCAGGTAGACCTCTGCAGCCCCACAGCCTACCAACCACAACACGCAGGACTCTGTATACACACTAGAGATGAGCGCCTGAAATTTTTCGGGTTTTGTGTTTTGGTTTTGGGTTCGGTTCCGCGGCCGTGTTTTGGGTTCGAACGCGTTTTGGCAAAACCTCACCGAATTATTTTTGTCGGATTCGGGTGTGTTTTGGATTCGGGTGTTTTTTTCAAAAAACCCTAAAAAACAGCTTAAATCATAGAATTTGGGGGTAATTTTGATCCCAAAGTATTATTAACCTCAAAAAACATAATTTACACTCATTTTCAGCGTATTCTGAACACATCACACCTCACAATATTATTTTTAGTCCTAAAATTTGCACCGAGGTCGCTGTGTGAGTAAGATAAGCGACCCTAGTGGCCGACACAAACACCGGGCCCATCTAGGAGTGGCACTGCAGTGTCACGCAGGATGTCCCTTCCAAAAAACCCTCCCAAAACAGCACATGACGCAAAGAAAAAAAGAGGCGCAATGAGGTAGCTGTGTGAGTAAGATTAGCGACCCTAGTGGCCGACACAAACACCGGGCCCATCTAGGAGTGGCACTGCAGTGTCACGCAGGATGGCCCTTCCAAAAAACCCTCCCCAAACAGCACATGACGCAAAGAAAAAAAGAGGCGCAATGAGGTAGCTGTGTGAGTAAGATTAGCGACCCTAGTGGCCGACACAAACACCGGGCCCATCTAGGAGTGGCACTGCAGTGTCACGCAGGATGGCCCTTCCAAAAAACCCTCCCCAAACAGCACATGACGCAAAGAAAAAAAGAGGCGCAATGAGGTAGCTGACTGTGTGAGTAAGATTAGCGACCCTAGTGGCCGACACAAACACCGGGCCCATCTAGGAGTGGCACTGCAGTGTCACGCAGGATGTCCCTTCCAAAAAACCCTCCCCAAACAGCACATGACGCAAAGAAAAAAAGAGGCGCAATGAGGTAGCTGTGTGAGTAAGATTAGCGACCCTAGTGGCCGACACAAACACCGGGCCCATCTAGGAGTGGCACTGCAGTGTCACGCAGGATGTCCCTTCCAAAAAACCCTCCCCAATCAGCACATGATGCAAAGAAAAAGAAAAGAAAAAAGAGGTGCAAGATGGAATTATCCTTGGGCCCTCCCACCCACCCTTATGTTGTATAAACAAAACAGGACATGCACACTTTAACCAACCCATCATTTCAGTGACAGGGTCTGCCACACGACTGTGACTGATATGACGGGTTGGTTTGGACCCCCCCCAAAAAAGAAGCAATTAATCTCTCCTTGCACAAACTGGCTCTACAGAGGCAAGATGTCCACCTCATCTTCACCCTCCGATATATCACCGTGTACATCCCCCTCCTCACAGATTATCAATTCGTCCCCACTGGAATCCACCATCTCAGCTCCCTGTGTACTTTGTGGAGGCAATTGCTGCTGGTCAATGTCTCCGCGGAGGAATTGATTTTAATTCATTTTAATGAACATCATCTTCTCCACATTTTCTGGATGTAACCTCGTACGCCGATTGCTGACAAGGTGAGCGGCGGCACTAAACACTCTTTCGGAGTACACACTTGTGGGAGGGCAACTTAGGTAGAATAAAGCCAGTTTGTGCAAGGGCCTCCAAATTGCCTCTTTTTCCTGCCAGTATAAGTATGGACTGTGTGACGTGCCTACTTGGATGCGGTCACTCATATAATCCTCCACCATTCTATCAATGTTGAGAGAATCATATGCAGTGACAGTAGACGACATGTCCGTAATCGTTGTCAGGTCCTTCAGTCCGGACCAGATGTCAGCATCAGCAGTCGCTCCAGACTGCCCTGCATCACCGCCAGCGGGTGGGCTCGGAATTCTGAGCCTTTTCCTCGCACCCCCAGTTGCGGGAGAATGTGAAGGAGGAGATGTTGACAGGTCGCGTTCCGCTTGACTTGACAATTTTGTCACCAGCAGGTCTTTCAACCCCAGCAGACCTGTGTCTGCCGGAAAGAGAGATCCAAGGTAGGCTTTAAATCTAGGATCGAGCACGGTGGCCAAAATGTAGTGCTCTGATTTCAACAGATTGACCACCCGTGAATCCTTGTTAAGCGAATTAAGGGCTGCATCCACAAGTCCCACATGCCTAGCGGAATCGCTCCGTGTTAGCTCCTTCTTCAATGCCTCCAGCTTCTTCTGCAAAAGCCTGATGAGGGGAATGACCTGACTCAGGCTGGCAGTGTCTGAACTGACTTCACGTGTGGCAAGTTCAAAGGGCATCAGAACCTTGCACAACGTTGAAATCATTCTCCACTGCACTTGAGACAGGTGCATTCCATCTCCTATATCGTGCTCAATTGTATAGGCTTGAATGGCCTTTTGCTGCTCCTCCAACCTCTGAAGCATATAGAGGGTTGAATTCCACCTCGTTACCACTTCTTGCTTCAGATGATGGCAGGGCAGGTTCAGTAGTTTTTGGTGGTGCTCCAGTCTTCTGTACGTGGTGCCTGTACGCCGAAAGTGTCCCGCAATTTTTCTGGCCACCGACAGCATCTCTTGCACGCCCCTGTCGTTTTTTAAAAAATTCTGCACCACCAAATTCAAGGTATGTGCAAAACATGGGACGTGCTGGAATTTGCCCATATTTAATGCACACACAATATTGCTGGCGTTGTCCGATGCCACAAATCCACAGGAGAGTCCAATTGGGGTAAGCCATTCCGCGATGATCTTCCTCAGTTGCCGTAAGAGGTTTTCAGCTGTGTGCGTATTCTGGAAAGCGGTGATACAAAGCGTAGCCTGCCTAGGAAAGAGTTGGCGTTTGCGAGATGCTGCTACTGGTGCCGCCGCTGCTGTTCTTGCGGCGGGAGTCCATACATCTACCCAGTGGGCTGTCACAGTCATATAGTCCTGACCCTGCCCTGCTCCACTTGTCCACATGTCCGTGGTTAAGTGGACATTGGGTACGACTGCATTTTTTAGGACACTGGTGAGTCTTTTTCTGACGTCCGTGTACATTCTCGGTATCGCCTGCCTAGAGAAGTGGAACCTAGATGGTATTTGGTAACGGGGGCACACTGCCTCAATAAATTGTCTAGTTCCCTGTGAACTAACGGCGGATACCGGACGCACGTCTAACACCAACATAGTTGTCAAGGACTCAGTTATCCGCTTTGCAGTAGGATGACTGCTGTGATATTTCATCTTCCTCGCAAAGGACTGTTGAACAGTCAATTGCTTACTGGAAGTAGTACAAGTGGGCTTACGACTTCCCCTCTGGGATGACCATCGACTCCCAGCGGCAACAACAGCAGCGCCAGCAGCAGTAGGCGTTACACGCAAGGATGCATCGGAGGAATCCCAGGCAGGAAAGGACTCGTCAGACTTGCCAGTGACATGGCCTGCAGGACTATTGGCATTCCTGGGGAAGGAGGAAATTGACACTGAGGGAGTTGGTGGGGTGGTTTGCGTGAGCTTGGTTACAAGAGGAAGGGATTTACTGGTCAGTGGACTGCTTCCGCTGTCACCCAAAGTTTTTGAACTTGTCACTGACTTATTATGAATGCGCTGCAGGTGACGTATAAGGGAGGATGTTCCGAGGTGGTTAACGTCCTTACCCCTACTTATTACAGCTTGACAAAGGGAACACACGGCTTGACACCTGTTGTCCGCATTTCTGGTGAAATACCTCCACACCGAAGAGCTGATTTTTTTGGTATTTTCACCTGGCATGTCAACGGCCATATTCCTCCCACGGACAACAGGTGTCTCCCCGGGTGCCTGACTTAAACAAACCACCTCACCATCAGAATCCTCCTGGTCAATTTCCTCCCCAGCGCCAGCAACACCCATATCCTCCTCATCCTGGTGTACTTCAACACTGACATCTTCAATCTGACTATCAGGAACTGGACTGCGGGTGCTCCTTCCAGCACTTGCAGGGGGCATGCAAATAGTGGAAGGCGCATGCTCTTCACGTCCAGTGTTGGGAAGGTCAGGCATCGCAAACGACACAATTGGACTCTCCTTGTGGATTTGGGATTTCAAAGAACGCACAGTTCTTTGCGGTGCTTTTGCCAGCTTGAGTCTTTTCAGTTTTCTAGCGAGAGGCTGAGTGCTTCCATCCTCATGTGAAGCTGAACCACTAGCCATGAACATAGGCCAGGGCCTCAGCCGTTCCTTGCCACTCCGTGTGGTAAATGGCATATTGGCAAGTTTACGCTTCTCCTCCGACAATTTTATTTTAGGTTTTGGAGTCCTTTTTTTTCTGATATTTGGTGTTTTGGATTTGACATGCTCTGTACTATGACATTGGGCATCGGCCTTGGCAGACGACGTTGCTGGCATTTCATCGTCTCGGCCATGACTAGTGGCAGCAGCTTCAGCACGAGGTGGAAGTGGATCTTGATCTTTCCCTAATTTTGGAACCTCAACTTTTTTGTTCTCCATATTTTATAGGCAGAACTAAAAGGCACCTCAGGTAAACAATGGAGATGGATGGATTGGATAGTTTACTAGTATACAATTATGGACGGACTGCCACGGTTAGGTGGTATAAAAAAACCACGGTTAGGTGGTATATATTATAATAATAATACAATTATGGATGGACGGACTGCCTGCCGACTGCCGACACAGAAGTAGCCACAGCCGTGAACTACCGCACTGTACACTGGTTGATAAAGAGATAGTAGTATACTCGAACTAGTATGACACTATGACGACGGTATAAAGAATGAAAAAAAAACCACGGTTAGGTGGTATATATTATAATAATAATACAATTATGGATGGACGGACTGCCTGCCGACTGCCGACACAGAGGTAGCCACAGCCGTGAACTACCGCACTGTACACTGGTTGATAAAGAGATAGTAGTATACTCGTAACAACTAGTATGACACTATGACGACGGTATAAAGAATGGAAAAAAAACCACGGTTAGGTGGTATATATTATAATAATAATACAATTATGGATGGACGGACTGCCTGCCGACTGCCGACACAGAGGTAGCCACAGCCGTGAACTACCGCACTGTACACTGGTTGATAAAGAGATAGTAGTATACTCGTAACAACTAGTATGACACTATGACGACGGTATAAAGAATGGAAAAAAAACCATGGTTAGGTGGTATATATTATAATAATAATACAATTATGGATGGACGGACTGCCTGCCGACTGCCGACACAGAGGTAGCCACAGCCGTGAACTACCGCACTGTACACTGGTTGATAAAGAGATAGTAGTATACTCGTAACAACTAGTATGACACTATGACGACGGTATAAAGAATGGAAAAAAAACCACGGTTAGGTGGTATATATTATAATAATAATACAATTATGGATGGACGGACTGCCTGCCGACTGCCGACACAGAGGTAGCCACAGCCGTGAACTACCGCACTGTACACTGGTTGATAAAGAGATAGTAGTATACTCGTAACAACTAGTATGACACTATGACGACGGTATAAAGAATGAAAAAAAAACCACGGTTAGGTGGTATATATTATAATAATAATACAATTATGGATGGACGGACTGCCTGCCGACTGCCGACACAGAGGTAGCCACAGCCGTGAACTACCGCACTGTACACTGGTTGATAAAGAGATAGTAGTATACTCGTAACAACTAGTATGACACTATGACGACGGTATAAAGAATGGAAAAAAAACCACGGTTAGGTGGTATATATTATAATAATAATACAATTATGGATGGACGGACTGCCTGCCGACTGCCGACACAGAGGTAGCCACAGCCGTGAACTACCGCACTGTACACTGGTTGATAAAGAGATAGTAGTATACTCGTAACAACTAGTATGACACTATGACGACGGTATAAAGAATGGAAAAAAAACCACGGTTAGGTGGTATATATTATAATAATAATACAATTATGGATGGACGGACTGCCTGCCGACTGCCGACACAGAGGTAGCCACAGCCGTGAACTACCGCACTGTACACTGGTTGATAAAGAGATAGTAGTATACTCGTAACAACTAGTATGACACTATGACGACGGTATAAAGAATGGAAAAAAAACCACGGTTAGGTGGTATATATTATAATAATAATACAATTATGGATGGACGGACTGCCTGCCGACTGCCGACACAGAGGTAGCCACAGCCGTGAACTACCGCACTGTACACTGGTTGATAAAGAGATAGTAGTATACTCGTAACAACTAGTATGACACTATGACGACGGTATAAAGAATGGAAAAAAAACCACGGTTAGGTGGTATATATTATAATAATAATACAATTATGGATGGACGGACTGCCTGCCGACTGCCGACACAGAGGTAGCCACAGCCGTGAACTACCGCACTGTACACTGGTTGATAAAGAGATAGTAGTATACTCGTAACAACTAGTATGACACTATGACGACGGTATAAAGAATGGAAAAAAAACCACGGTTAGGTGGTATATATTATAATAATAATACAATTATGGATGGACGGACTGCCTGCCGACTGCCGACACAGAGGTAGCCACAGCCGTGAACTACCGCACTGTACACTGGTTGATAAAGAGATAGTAGTATACTCGTAACAACTAGTATGACACTATGACGACGGTATAAAGAATGGAAAAAAAACCACGGTTAGGTGGTATATATTATAATAATAATACAATTATGGATGGACGGACTGCCTGCCGACTGCCGACACAGAGGTAGCCACAGCCGTGAACTACCGCACTGTACACTGGTTGATAAAGAGATAGTAGTATACTCGTAACAACTAGTATGACACTATGACGACGGTATAAAGAATGGAAAAAAAACCACGGTTAGGTGGTATATATTATAATAATAATACAATTATGGATGGACGGACTGCCTGCCGACTGCCGACACAGAGGTAGCCACAGCCGTGAACTACCGCACTGTACACTGGTTGATAAAGAGATAGTAGTATACTCGTAACAACTAGTATGACACTATGACGACGGTATAAAGAATGGAAAAAAAACCACGGTTAGGTGGTATATATTATAATAATAATACAATTATGGATGGACGGACTGCCTGCCGACTGCCGACACAGAGGTAGCCACAGCCGTGAACTACCGCACTGTACACTGGTTGATAAAGAGATAGTAGTATACTCGTAACAACTAGTATGACACTATGACGACGGTATAAAGAATGGAAAAAAAACCACGGTTAGGTGGTATATATTATAATAATAATACAATTATGGATGGACGGACTGCCTGCCGACTGCCGACACAGAGGTAGCCACAGCCGTGAACTACCGCACTGTACACTGGTTGATAAAGAGATAGTAGTATACTCGTAACAACTAGTATGACACTATGACGACGGTATAAAGAATGGAAAAAAAACCACGGTTAGGTGGTATATATTATAATAATAATACAATTATGGATGGACGGACTGCCTGCCGACTGCCGACACAGAGGTAGCCACAGCCGTGAACTACCGCACTGTACACTGGTTGATAAAGAGATAGTAGTATACTCGTAACAACTAGTATGACACTATGACGACGGTATAAAGAATGGAAAAAAAACCACGGTTAGGTGGTATATATTATAATAATAATACAATTATGGATGGACGGACTGCCTGCCGACTGCCGACACAGAGGTAGCCACAGCCGTGAACTACCGCACTGTACACTGGTTGATAAAGAGATAGTAGTATACTCGTAACAACTAGTATGACACTATGACGGTATAAAGAAAGAAAAAAAAATACCACGGTTAGGTGGTATATATTGTAATACAATTATGGATGGACGGACTGCCTGCCGAGTTCCGACTGCCGACACAGAGGTAGCCACAGCCGTGAACTACCGCACTGTACTGTGTCTGCTGCTAATATAGACTGGTTGATAAAGAGATAGTATACAATACATACAACAATGAATATACTACTATACTGGTGGTCAGGCACTGGTCACCACTAGTCACACTGGCAGTGGCACTCCTGCAGCAAAAGTGTGCACTGTTTAATTTTAAATTAATATAATATTATGTACTCCTGGGGGCTCCTGCTATAACAACCTGCAGTGCTCCCCAGTCTCCCCCACAATTATTATAAGCTTTGCCTTTTATACATTGATGTGCAGCACACTGGGCTGAGCTGAGTGCACACAGACTGAGTCACACTGTGTGACTGGCTGCTGCTGTGTATCGTTTTTTTTCAGGCAGAGAACGGATATAGCAGAGAACGGATATATATTAAAATAAATAAAAGTTAACTAACAACAACTGCACTGGTCACTGTGGTAAACTCTGTCTGACTCTGCACAATCTCTCTCTCTCTTCTAATCTAATTTCTAATGGAGAGGACGCCAGCCACGTCCTCTCCCTATCAATCTCAATGCACGTGTGAAAATGGCGGCGACGCGCGGCTCCTTATATAGAATCCGAGTCTCGCGAGAATCCGACAGCGTCATGATGACGTTCGGGCGCGCTCGGGTTAACCGAGCAAGGCGGGAGGATCCGAGTCTGCTCGGACCCGTGAAAAAAACATGAAGTTCGTGCGGGTTCGGTTTCAGAGAAACCGAACCCGCTCATCTCTAATACACACTGCATGTGTATATAGAATGGTACATGGACACCTGGCTCTCTCCTGGGGTCCAGAGCTCCCTCTTCTGGACTCCCAATTACTCCCAGGAGAGGCCCTGTGCTGCTCTGCTGACGGTGTAGGCCCTCAGGCTGCGACATCTACTCCCCCTGAATCATGGTGCCCGAAGCAATGTGACCTCACCTTTACCTGACGGAGGGGTGGGGGTTATGTCAATTTATGTCTTGCCCCAGGTGATCAAAACCCTAGTCTTGACCCTGGTCTAATACATGACTTGTCAAAGCTAATTGAGGGTGGGTCAATTTGACTGTAGTGTATGTCTGGCATCTCATGTCCCAAGACAATGACATGCTATTTTTGATGTTTTTTCCCTGTTTTTGCACTTATGCATCAGTTGTTCAGTGAAGTGCACCTATAAATCAAGATAATGGTACAAAGGGTAGGGGCAAAACTGGCATTGTCAGTTGAATAAGCCAAGTGGGTTCCTATTAAGTGAGGACTCATACACTCTGGATTGTAATGATAATAGTAATAAGTATAGTGTTTATTTATACAGCACTTTTCTCCAAAAGGACTTAAGTGCTTACATACCGGAGGGAATATATATTACAAAGGTGTGCAGCAAGTTTGGTCCCATTAGAATGGTTACCGTGGGTGATTACAAAATATGAATGACAACAAAACAATTCTCAGAATCAACAATTCCGCAGATTGCTCATCCAACCTACAAAGTACCAGTCCAGGCGGCCATCTTGGGAACACTACATAGGTTACAGTAGGTAAGATACTTAATATGTGAAAATCCGAGTATGATATACAAACAACAAGACACCCTCAGATTTTTCATTTCCATGGATTGTTCATCCTACCGATCATATTACCAGACCAGGCAGTTGTCCCAGGAACACTACAAAGGTTACAATTGCTGGGAATGTACTTCCCTACATATTCTCAAAATGTTAGTTTGCAGGATACAATAGAGAAGATTCAAAGGGGTGGAGAGGTATCATTTAGGGAAGTGTTCCATAGTTTCTAAGCTGTTTTAGAGATTTGCTCCTCCCACAAGAGGGTTGTATTTTATTTACTCTTGCCCACCATCAAGTCACTATAAACATACAATGGGGCATCTCTTTACCATCAGGCTGCATTTGTAAATGCACAAATGTCCATGTCATATAAAAAAGAAGAAAATGTAAATAAATAAATAATAAAAAAAAATCTCACATAACATAAAATAAAAATAAACAGAAAAGCACATCTGACATAACAATAAATACATGAAAAGAACAGTAATCTAAAAGTTTCAATTGAAGAAAAAAGGGAAGGAGTGGTTAAAGGCAATAGCAGATTACATTTTTTTTTGGCTTTCCAGCTGTAATCACAACTCTCCAAAGGAGGCGCTGTGTGATTTTACAGGGGGGCAGTTCCAAAAACCAGGCTGTATTTATGCACCTACTGTACAAAGCAGGCAATTTTAGGCCCAAGGAAAGGAATTACAGGATTTTTTACAAATTTGTATATAGCTTTGCCTGGATCTATCTTGTAAAATTTTGAAACCATTAAGTTTGCATATGCCCAAAGCTGCATAAGGGATTGTCGCTCTTCCAACCGCTCCATGCTATTAACCAAAAGAAACCTCACAATGATGTCAATTCAGTATTATAATCAGGTACATTCAATAATGAGGCAAAAACTCTTGTGCCAGGCCCATTGGAAGATATTCACCATTATATATCGTAGTAAGGGAACTTCGCCTAGACTAATATAAATTATGTTTTAGCAGCTGGATGTTTTAAGAAGACAAGAGAAGGGTGTCTGTATAAATTGCATCACTACTGACGGTATTATGTGTATAATGGGCACCACTACTAAGGGAATTATGTATAAGCGGCACCACTACTGGCGGCATTATGTGTATAAGAGGCACCACTAATAAGGGCATTATGTATCAGCGGCACGACTACTGGAGGCAGTATTTGTATAAGCAGCACCACCATTGGGGAATTTATGTATAAGCAGCGCTACTACTGGGGGCATTATGTATAAGCGGTGCTACTACTGGGGGCATTTGTGTAAGTGGCATCACTACTTGGGCCTTATGTGTAAGCGGCGCCACTACTGGGGGCATTATATAAATGTGGCACCACCACTGGGGGAATTGTGTGTTTAAGCATCACCACTACTAAGTGCATTATGAATAAGTTGCACCACTACTGGGGGCATTATGTGTATAAGCAGCACTACCACTTGCGGTGTAATGTGAATAAGATTGTGCTACTGTGTGGCATAATTTGAAATGGGGGTACTACTGTGTGACCACTCGCCTTCCTTGTGAGACCACACCCCTTTTTGACCCACGCTGTCCCTTTTGTAAAGTATGGGAGGACACAAATTTATAGTTTGCAGGGGGGTGCCGAACACCCTAGCACCTGCCATAGGGGTATATGCAATTGCGGTCGAATTCCGACTGGAATTCGACCGTTTTTGGATTCGACACAATTCGACAGTCGAATCCCTGCCGCCGGGACCCGAATTCGACATATTCAATAAAAAACGGATTCGACAGTCCCGCTGTCAAAAAACAGACCAATTGACGATAGTGTGCGTCCTGGATTCGACTTAATTTACGGCACAAAAGTGTTAAAAAAACCTGAAAAAAATTGCGTAGGGTCCCCCCTCTTAAGCATAACCAGCCTCGGGCCTCAACCGCTGACCGCAAAGTTCCCACCATTGGATACAATGGAGCGCTTATGTGCTACATTGTATCTCGAGTGCGCCGCCTGACAGCTCAGATGCGCATAGCCAATCAGGAGATTGCCACGACGTGGCGCTCCCTTATTAGCTGAAGGGACCCTCTTTGACAGGAGTCACGGGGGTCCCGGCAGTTGGGGAAAGGGGTCCCACGTGCAAACATGGGACCCCTTTCAGTGTGTGGTCCGTGGTTTCCATTTTTTTTAATTTTGCCAAGTACGTGGATTACAAACTAAGAAGAGGATCGATCTACCCCGGATTGTTGTGAGTATAATTTTATTTACAGGTACCCCGTGGATTCTACGTGGAGAAGGGGACCGACCCTCGTGTCAACATAGGTTAGTATGTGTGTATGTCGGTGTGCATATATGTAATAAAGTTATACTTTCACTGTGTGTGTGTGTGTGTACTGTTTTTATTTGGGTATTTTTTTGTAGTATAACTACAGGTACCAGCGGGCGCGTTTCCCTCCCGCATGCTGGTACTTGTGGTTCTCCAAGTACCAGCTTGCGGGGGAGGCTTGCTGGGACTTGTAGTTCTGCTACAAAAAACAATATTCTTTTTTTTTACACATGGCTATCAGCCCCCCATCCGCCACCCTTGGATGGGGGGGACAGCCTCAGGCTGCACCCCTGGCCCTTGGGTGGCTGGAGGGGGGGACCCCTTGATTTAAGGGGTCCCCACTCCTCCAGGATACCCCGGCCAGGGGTGACTAGTTAGTGATTTAATGCCAGGGCCGCAGGGACCTATATAAAAGTGTCCCCCGGCTGTGGCATTATCTCTCTGACTAGTGGAGCCCGGTGCTGGAGTTAAAAATACGGGGGACCCCTACGTGTTTTGTCCCCCGTATTTTTGGCACCAGAACCGGACGCAGAGCCCGGTGCTGGTTGTTAAAATATGGGGGATCCCATGTCATTTTTTTCCCTGTATTTTTACAACCAGGACCGGCTCAAAGAGCCCGAGGCTGGTTATGCTTAGGAGGGGGGACCCCACGCATTTTTTTTCTGAAATTTGAACCCATTCCCACCCCTTCCCACTGAAAAACATGCTCTGATCTCTCCATATTATTTTAGTCAGTAAAAAAAATATATATTCTTTTAAAAAATATATTAAATAATACTTGTGGCTCCTAAATAGACAAACCAAGTAGATAATTCCTTCTAATATAAATAGATATGCTATTAGCAATCAAAAAAACACAAAAAAACCCCATGTTTTAAAAAAATGTTATTAGATCACGACAGCAAAATGAGGCGGAATGAAATTGACGAAATGTCTGTCGAAAAGCACTGTTGTCGAATCGACATTCTTCAATTGAATATACTTTTGTCGAAAAGCCGCATTTTTACCATTGCAGACATGTCGAATTTGAAAAATGTCGAATTGCAAAAAGTCGAATCTGAAACGGCAGTTTTTTTGACGAAAAGTACTGTAATGAATTGTCGAATCCAATTTGACAGGTTTTTTTTTTGTTCGAAAATGCCCCGTTTTTCGACATTTGCAGCAATTCATCCGCAATTGCATATACACCATGTCTTTAACAGTGAATGATTCTTTTTTCTTTGCTACCTTGTAAGTTTTGTTCTCCGTCAGAGTAAATAAGCAATGCCTAGCCTACTCCAGAGTATCCCAATGTAACATTTGCAGACAAAAGGTTACATTCAAAAATTGCTTAGACCATTATTTAGACATGAAAACAACCGGGAATGATATTTCTTCTGTGAAAAATGCAGCTTTGTTCTTATCAGGCTTGTGTAAGCATTTATAAACTGTGATTAAATAGTAAACCTAATAGAAAAAAATGTTGAAACGGTGTTCCTGGGTACCTGCAAAAGAGAACATTATTTTGGCTTCTTTAATGTCTTTAAGTCAAAGCCTAAAGGCACGCTTTCATTTTCGCTTTGTTTGCTGGGAAACAAGTGAGCTAAAATATGAAGGTGTTATTAAAAAAAAGAAAGTCTTTCACATGGAAATTGTAAAAATAAAAAAACCTACAAAACCCGAAGAAAAGTTTTTCTTTTTTTCTGGTCTTTGTTGTTCTTGACAAGGGGTCTTCAACTTCAATTATTACTATGTAGGGTTATATGCAATTCCGGGCGAATTGCGGCACTTTTTCGCCCGTTTTTAAATTCGACACAATTCGACCGTCGAATTCCAGCCGGCGGCTGCCGGAATTCGACATATTCAATAAAAAACAAATTCGACAGTCCCGCTGTCGAAAAACGGACCAATTGACGGATTTTGAATCGACTTTTCAGACGGTACAAAAAAACGGTAAAAAACCCGAAAAAAAATTGCGTGGGGTCCCCCCTCCTAAGCATAACCAGCCTCAGGCTCTTTGAGCCGGTCCTGGTTGCAAAAATACGGGGAAAAAATGACAGGGGATCCCCCGTATTTTAACAACCAGCACCGGGCTCTGCGCCTGGTCCTGGTGCAAAAAATACGGGGGACAAAAAGAGTAGGGGTCCCCCGTATTTTTTGTACCAGCACCGGGCTCCACTAGCTGGACAGATAATGCCACAGCCGGGGGACACTTTTATACCGCTCCCTGCGGCCGTGGCATTAAATACCCAACTAGTCACCCCTGGGACCCCTTTCCCCGAATGCAGAGACCCCCAGTGACTGCTGTCACAGAGGGTCCCTTCAGCCAATCAGGGAGCGCTACGTCGTGGCACTCTCCTGATTGGCTATGCGCGTCTGAGCTTTCAGACTCGCATCGCACAGCCCCTCCATTATAGTCAATGGTGGGAACCCCACCGCTGACCGCAAAGTTCCCACCATTGAAACTAATGGAAGTGCTGTGCGATGCGCTGTCTGCCAGCTCACACGCGCATCGGGAATCAGGAGAGTGCCACGACGTGGCGCTCCCTGATTGCCTGAAGGGACCCTCTGTGACAGGAGTCACAGGGAGTCTCAGCATTCGGGGAATGGGGTCCCATGTGTAAACATGGGACCACTTTCAGTGCGTGGTCCGGGTAATGTGTTTTCTTTTTTTGCCAAGTACGTGGATTACAAATAA
This sequence comes from Pseudophryne corroboree, assembly GCF_028390025.1. Lineage (NCBI taxonomy): Eukaryota > Metazoa > Chordata > Amphibia > Anura > Myobatrachidae > Pseudophryne > Pseudophryne corroboree. The sequence continues at coordinate 28,580,801 of NC_086444.1, read as the reverse complement.
AAGACCAGAACACTGGATTTAGGTGAGTATATAATTTTATTTTCAGGTAACCCGGACGTCGACAGACGGAGACGTGGCCAGAGTCGGCGTGTCCACATAGGTAAGTATATGTGTGTGTCGGCATGTATGTAATAAAGTTTTACTTTCACAGTGTCTGTGTCCTGTTTTTATTTGGGTATTTTTTTTGCAGTAGAACTACAGGTACCAGCGGGCCCGTTTTACCCCCTTGTGGTTCTCCAAGTACCAGCTTGCGGGGAGGCTTGCTGGGACTTGTAGTTCTGCTGCAAAAAACAATATTCTTTAATTTTCAACAAGGCTATCAGCCCCCCATCCGCAGCCCTTGGATGGGGGGGACAGCCTCGGGCTTCACCCCTGGCCCTTGGGTGGGTGGGGGGGGACCTCTTGATTGAAGGGGTCCCCACTCCTCCAGAGTACCCCGGCCAGGGGTGACTAGTTGGGTATTTAATGCCACGGCCACAGGGAGCGGTATAAAAGTGTCCCCCGGCTGTGGCATTATCTGTCCAGCTAGTGGAGCCCGTTGCTGGTACAAAAAATACGGGGGACTTCTACTCTTTTTGTCCCCCGTATTTTTGGCACCAGGACCGGACGCAGAGCCCGGTGCTGGTTCTAAAAATATGGGGGATCCCCTGTAATTTTTTTCCCCGTATTTCTACAACCAGGACCGGCTCAAAGAGCCCGAGGCTGGTTATGCTTAGGAGGGGGGACCCCACGCATTTTTTTTTCAGGTTTTTAACCCATTCCATAAAAAAAATATATATATTTTAAAAAATATATAAATAATACTTGTGCCTCCTAAATAGACAATCCAAGTACCTAATTCCTTCTAATATAAATAGATATGCTATTAGCAATAAAAAAATACACCAAAAAAAACATGTTTTTAAATTTTTTTATTACATTCCGCCAGCAAAGTGAGGCGGATTGAAAATGGACGAATTTACTGTCGAAAAGCACTGTTGTCGAATTTTCATTCTTCAACTGACTATACTTTTGTCGAAAAGCCGCATTTGTACCATTGCAGAAATGTCGAATTTGTCAAATGTCGAATTTCAAAAAGTCGAATTTGAAAAGTCCGTTTTTTTTGCCGAAAAGTACTGAATTGCATTGTCGATTTTTTTTTTTTTTTGGCGAAAAAGTCCAGTTATTTGACATTTTCGGGAATTCGACAGCAATTGCATATACCCCTCATATGTCTCAAGGAGCGGCGTAACGAGTGAGGAAAGGGGTAACCCAGCATAGGTCGCATACAGCAAGGGCACTTTAACTTCATTATGACTAGAGGAACCCTGTACGCTCACTATGCTGGCACGGATACAATGATCAGGAGGCTTTCTGGGTTTTGTATTGGTTGGTTATACTGTATATATCATTGGTAGCGTAGCTCTCTGTACTTTATCACTCTCCAAGGCTTAGTACAGATGTCCTTTTTGCTGCAGCGTGCACCGCTGCATGCCACACTCAACCGCAGCAGCGGGTCTCCTGTCTAAAGTGTATGGATATCAGGTGCATGCAAACACTTGCTCCCACTATGCCGTAATTTGTGTGCCGTGAAACGGAGGGGGGCACATCTGTATGTCTCCCCCTGGGGCTGATTATGAGTTGGGAACCAAGAATAGCTAAAAGTAGCTTTGTATCTGGAACAAAAAAAGTTGTGTTGCGATGAGTGCAAATATATTTATGTTTTCGCATGCCAGGTAAATAATGGGCTGCTTTTTCATGTAACCCACAGATGCTGGCCAGCTTTATTCTTACACTGCTATTTAGATTTGGACACAATTATTGTGCACATTGTACAACCATTTCGCAGTGCAGCGTGGTTTTACCAAGGGGCAAAGTAACTTTTTTGCTTTACTCCCAGCTCTGAATCAAGCCCGCTATCTTCAGTTTTGCACTGTACTGTATATGACACTTTATTTTATTATAATATTGTGTACAAATAGGGTTCTATGACTTTTGCATTTACTATGAACACAGGGGGTCATTTCGCGTTGATCGTAGCTGTGCTAAATTTAGCACAGCTACGATCATCTTTCCTTCCCATATTATTATTATTATTATTATTATTGTTATTATTACCAGTTATTTATATAGCGCACACATATTCCACGGCGCTTTACAGGGAATATTTGCCCATTCACATCAGTCCCTGACCCAGTGGAGCTTACAATCTATATTCCCTACCACAAGTACACACAGACACATTACACACTAGGGTTCATTTTTGTTGGGAGCCAATTAACCTACCAGTATATTTTTGGATTGTGGGAGGAAACCGGAGTACCCGGAGGAAACTCACGCAAGTACGGGGAGAATATACAAACTCCACACAGTTAGGTATGTACCTCTGCTTCCCTCCCCATTAGTGCCCCTGACCACTGCCTCTCCAATTATGCATCTGATACCTCTCCATGAGTGCCTCTGCCTCCTACATCCCCATGTGTGCCTCTGTTGTCCCCCAAGCAAGGCTCTGAACCCCCTTCCCCATGTGTACCTTTGACCCCCCTCTCCCCATGCTCTTTTGGCCCCTTTTCTCCCTTGGTTCCTCTGACCCTTTCTCCATATCTATAACTCTGCCTCGGCCACCATCCCTACTGTGCCTTTGTCCCCTCTCCAAGGCTGGTGGCTGCTGATCAGTAGTAGCATGGATGAAAGTAGACAAGTCCATGTTTAGAGCCACATAATTGACCCCAAAGATGGCAGGTAAGAACAATTCTAAAGTTCTAGTTACGCCACTGCCTGTATCTCTATATAGTATAAAATAAAGCCCCCTGTAGGCGTCTGTCTGTTTGTTTTGGGCTAATCTCTAAAACCAATGGACAGATTTTTTTTGCGGTTTTCACAATACTATAGAGCATTTGACGAGGAAGGTTTAGATGTAAGAAACATTAATCTAAGACAAAAAGGAGCCGAGCAGTGATGATTTTAGTGGCGGGTAGCTAGTTCTAAATATTTGCTATTCTTGGAGTACAGCATACACTCACTGGCTGGCTCACCTCCACTCCTGCACTAGTGTACATGTAACAGTGAGTACGGATGTGCCTGCTATCACTATAAACCTCCTAATGATAATGTGTGGACCTTTAATCAAAAGTAAAGCATTCAATACCTTTAATACCAAGAAATAATGACACGGAGACTTGAATTTGGCAGAAAATTGTTAGCTATTTATTGTACCCTAACCATTAGAAAAAACCTGTAAAGTAAAATTTAAGTTAACATGCCGATTCAGCCGGCATATGGTGGCAGAAAAAAGAACGGCTATATTCAACTGACGATAACCTCAAAAAACATTAAAACCCAAACGATCCTAATTTACCACAAACCATACATAGGTAATAGGTGCCCGACTCAGACCTCCTCGCTGACTGCCGACCCTGATGGGTGATGACGCTGCCCCCTGATGGGTGATCTAGCGGCCTTAAAAGTCAATGGAGGTGAGTCCACCTAAACCACACCAATACTGTAAACAACTGTGACTAACAAGTCAAACTACAACCTGACGTTCTTTTCCGCCAACAGCGAAAGACTCTTCCCCAGAGTCTTCGCACCACCACCATACCCTCAACCTAACTCCTGCAACATCAGAAACAGATCCTCCACGAAAAAACAGCATCCCTTCCTTGGACAGATGCACACCATCAGGCCGAAAAAGGTGACTGTCACGAAACCGAATCCTAGGGTGGCGAACCACTTTCCCTCCGTGGGCCAACACCCACTTCGCCACCACCGCATTCACCTTTTGCCTGGCCTCATCAACTGGGCGACCGTCCGCCACTCCTCGCCAACGCAACCTTGGCACCATCATAGAGAACACCAAAACACAATTGGGCCACGCTGCGGCCACACTGGCCAGATCCTCCATCATGGCCCACCGCAGCTCCAAAGATGTCCTCTTCCCCAGATCATTGCCACCCAAATGGACAACCAGCACCCTAGGGACTCCATGCTCGCTGACCTGACTGACCAATCTACTCTTCAGATCTTGCCACATCATCCCCCGCCAACCAAGCCAACGAACGCCATGAGCCCAAGGAAAAAACTGTGCCCCATCCGAGGCCAAAAACCTGGCTGCCCAGTAAACATAAGAGTGGCCAACTACCCAGATTGCCAAATCGTCTTCTACCCAACCTGAAGAGAAGGAAAGGAGTAAAAATCGGTTAATAAGTATCCTAACAGGAGTTTATTGCACGCATTTAACCTGAAAATCTGCCAAAAGAAAAAAGGGGGTTTCTGTGTCTTGCAACAGTCACGACCTAGCCGATCTAAACAAGCTTCCAGCCAATCGAAGCATAACATAAACACACAACGGGAAAGATCAAAATAAAATAAAGAAAATAAAGGGGGGGGGGTTAAAATGGGAAAAACATGTAAGAACTCAGCTGGAGGTGAAAGCGTAAAAACCTGCTGAGGGACTTTGATTTGTACTGATAAGCCGAATTGTAGATTGGAATTCAGTCCGTCAAGTCAGGCAAAAAAAATCGCAAAAGAACTCCAGACCCCCGCTGCCAGCAGCGGCGAGTAGCTAATCCCTGAGTAGGATGAACAGGGAAGACAAACAGACACCACTGCACAAGGACGTACTTAACCATACAACATGAACTTATACAACGACTAATAAACTGAACTGTTAGTCAAACAAAAAACTCATGGAACCGGGCGAATATATCGTCTGTAACTTGACGACTTCCATCGCCCCACTGCCTGGATCTCCGCAACGGAAAACCCCGCCGACGCAGCCGACGTCGCCGCCCCGATACGGAAGGAATGCATACCGAAAGCAGCGGGTGAAAGGCCCAAGCTCGCCAGACAGCGACTCAGCATCCAACGAAACTGATATTTCGTTAAAGGATAACCGTCATAATGCAGCAACCACGACCCCTGCACACCGGGCCAAACTGCTGCATATTTCGATGCCAACCTCACCGGGCAAATGCTCTTCTCCAGAGACGGAACCAAAGTGACCCATCGCCCTCTACCTACTTGGTCTGTCTTAGAGCAACGCAATCTGCACAGCAAGGACCTCTCACCCACCACCACGTCATCCAGAAGCATGCGCGAGCTTGCCCGCTTAGATGGCGCTACCAGCTCCGAAACCCGAAAGGCTCCGTGGTAAGCCATGGAGAACGCCAACTGGAACAAAAGCGATTCAAAAATTGACGACGCGATACCGCCAACCGCATCGATGACAGCCGGTAGCAAGACCGCATCGATGGGCAGTCACCTATCAGGCGGCGTTGGCACCACACGCGCCCACCCTTTCATCAACTTAACCAGAAGCTCTTTGTCACGTCAGGGACACCCTTGATTTTACTAAAAACGAAATCCCAGCTAAGTACCGGGACACCACCGCTCTGGACCTACCCATGACAAAAAGCTGCCAAATAAAAGAAAGCATCATCCGATGCCTGCTCTTACCTTCATGACTACATCCTCGGACAAACTCTTCCCACTCGCTCCAAGCTTGCCCGTAAGCCTTGAGCGTGATCGGAGACACTGACCGCATCGCTAGACCCTCCAGTCCGGTTCGATCACCTGCCAGACATAACCGGGACATTGAAACCCACGCTCATCGGCCTCGGGCGCCAACAAACGAAATCTCTCCCTCTGACCGCGGGACAACGCGTCGGCAATTCTGTTTTCAAGCCCTGGCACATGCTGCGCGCGGAACCATACATTCTTATGCAAGCATGTCAGCAGCAATCGCCCGAGCACCCTCAGAACCACCAGCGACTTCGCCCTCTGGTTATTGATCGCATGCACCACGCCCAGATTGTCACATCTAAACAAAATGCTGCGATGAGCCAGACGATCGCCCCAAACCTCCAGTGCCACCATAATGGAGAAAAGCTCCAGCAGCAAAAGGTCCTTAGTGAAACCCTTGCGATGTCATTCCTCAGGCCACGAGGCCACGCACCAAGATCCCTCTAGGTAGCAACCGAACCCAGAGGAACCCGCCGCGTCGGTAAACAGCTGTAACCTAGCACTGTCGATCGTTGGTGCCAGCCAGATACGCACCCCATTAAAGTCCTCCAGGAACGAGGCCCAGATGGCCAAATCCCTCTTAATCTCGGAGGATAAACTAATGAAATGATGCGGTCTGGCACACACCCCCGTCGCCCTTTCCAGTTTTCGGCAGAAAACCCTGCCCATCGGGATCACCCGGCAAGCAAAGTTCAAAAGGCCCAGCAAGGACTGCGCCTGTCTCAGCGTGACTTTGCGCGACAACACGAACTAGCAATTAACCTCGCGGAGCTTCGCGACCTTGGCCTCAGGAAGGCGACACGAGCCTGACACCGTGTCAATTTCAATCCCCAAGAACGACAAACAGGAAACCGGCCCCTCTGTTTTATCCTCGGCCACAGGAACGCCAAAATGATAAAACAATGCTCGGATGCTGAACAGCAAGTCGCTGCAGCGTGGCGAATTCGCCGGTCCCACACAGAGGAAATCATCGAGGTAATGCGCGACCCCATGACCCCCTGAAGAAGACTCCACGCACCAATGCAAGAATGTGCGAAACCTTTCAAAAAACGAGCAGGAAACGGAACATCCCATCGGCAAACATTTGTCAAAGAAATATTCCGCTCCTATCCGAAAACCCATGAAACGGAATGAGTCCGGATGCAATGGGAGCAACCGAAACGCGGACTCAACATCGATCTTAGCCATCAGAGCTCCGGGCCGTAACTACGAACCAACTCCAGGGCCTCGTCAAATGACTGGTACACCACCGAGCAGTGTGCCGGCGGTATCGCGTCGTTGACCGACAACCCGGACGGGTAAGAAAGATGTTGAATGAGCCGAAAGGCACCCGGAGTCTTCTTGGGGACTACCCCCACTGGAGAAATGACCAAGTCATCCACCGGGGGCGATCTAAACGGGCCCTCCATCCTACCCATGCGCACCTCTTTATCCACTTTCTCGCGCAAAATGGACGACAAGGCGCGAGCGGACGGCAGATTCCGGAGAGCCTTAACATATACTTCGCCCGCAACAGGCAAGCGGAAACCAAACTTAAAACCTTGAAACAAAAACTGAGCGTCTGTACTATTCGGATACCAATCCAACCATTTGGACATGGCGTCCAAATTAATTGGCGTTGGGGCCCTGCGGAGCGATCCCGCTCGCGCCGGGTCTTGCGTAGCTTTGCTTTCCTCTCGCGCCTTGCCGATTTCCCTTAAAACAGTTGGAGGCCGGGTGGAAGCCGACACACTGCAAGCACGAATGTCGAAACCGACACTGCTTGCCGAAGGAACAGGTCGCATTATTAAACGCGAAGCACTTCCCCTTCGCGGCGGCCTGCCCACCTCCGCGGAAAGCCAACCTACCTTTCTTACCCTGTCCCCCTTCCGCGTTACTCCCCTGAGCGGACGACCCCGCGCGTAGCCCGTCCGCCCCCGTATTCCGGGGCTCCTTTGCAGTTTGAGAAGCCCGGGTGACCTGGAGCCAGACCTCCACGTCCTTGCAACCGAAGTCAATAATCTGTAAGCAGTCCTGCTTCTCTCGGAACTTCTCATCATACATCCGCCATTCGAGACCTGCCGATGCGCGCTGCATATCGTGTATCTGTAAGAGGTGCGGCGGTGCGTGTGGTGGTGCCTGCTGCCGTGCAGGTGTAGCTTCGGTACTCACCAGGCGCCGCTCTCTCTCACCTTCAGGTACCGGAACCTTCAACGGACCTGGCAATCTTCAATCGGATCCGGACACGATGACCTAGGAGGAAGGAGATTGCTAAGTGCAGTCCTCCTGACTGTGGACCGAAACGCCCTCCGGAGCCGAGGAAAATAGTGCTTTCGGGCTAGGTGAGGGTCATCCCAGGCGTACGCCTCAGAGCCCAAATTTCACCTATTGGCACTCTCGCACCAGGTGGAAACTCTACCTTGCACCGGCGTGCAAGGCTCACCGCTCGCCCTGAAGGAAGGGAGACAGATAGGGACGAACACAGAAGGAACACACAGACCGATGTTACTCACCGTCCTACGTCTTGTACTCCGATCTTCTCCACTTACAGGTCCCTGTAAGGAGGCAAAGAGAGAAATAGCCGTGCAGGGCCTAACTCTAACCTAGTGTGCATCCGCTACACTAGCTACATAACAAAGCCCTCAAACTGGCTCAAGTGTGGGTGGTGCAACACAAACTATGCACAAACTCTAAAACAAACAGACACTTTGCCCTGCACGGTAACAACAGACACATCAGAGTACATGATCAAACGGTGCTGTCCCTTTAAATCCCTACCTATCGCTGGCAGGGGGTGGGCGCCACACAGCCGGCCCACCTCCTGTACACTTCCGGGGGCTCAGGTCAAGCGGACCTGCCTACCTAACACCTCAGGGTGGCCTGGGCCTAGTGCCCAGTGCCACCTGTATTCACCTCGGGGCACTTATTCACTGGGCCTAGTGTCCACTGACTGCACACAGGCCGGAGGCCTGACTTCACCCACGGGCCTAGTGCCCGCCTAACTCGTCACTCGTGGGTGACCTGGGCCTGGTGCCCAGGGTCACCTTATTATATCCTAATTGGCCAAAGTACACTAGGGCCTAATGCCCTCTAATGTCCCCACAGGCCTATTGCCTGGATTGCCCCCGGGCCTAGTGCCCGCCTACTGCGCCGCTTAGGTGGCTTGGGCCTAACGCCCAAACCACCGACTCAGATGGTGACCCCCAAACTCCTATCTGCGCAACAGGCCTAGTGCCTGAATTGTGCCCCCGGGCCTAATGCCCGTCCCTGGTGGTCTAGGGAGGAAAAGGGAGGGGGTGAAAGTTGCCTCACTGAGGCCTCACCTGATCCAGGGATCTCCGGCGCCCTCTTCTGCCGCTGACCCATCCTGGCCAGCGGCGTCGCCTCCGCTCCTCCGCGTCCAGCCGCCGCTGGACATCTTCTTGCAGGAGCCCGACGTCTTCCGGCCTCTTCAGCGGCCACCGGAGCTCTTCTTCAGACGGCCGTCGTCTTCTCCTCCGCGCCGGACTCTCTTCTGGGCTCCGGCGCGCCGACTCCTCTCTCCAGGTCCCGGCTGCTGTCTTTGCGCTCTTCCGCGCGCGCGGTCTCTTCGGCTCCCGCCCGGCGTCTGACGTCAGACGCCGGGGGCGGGGCCTATGATGCGGCGAGCGCCGATTGGCTCGCCGCGCCCCTCTCTGATTGGCCGCCACTCCGGGAGCCGCGATTGGCTCCCGGAGGGCGCCAACATTTAAACTCCTCCGCAGCCTCCGGTCCGGTGCAGGGAAAAGGGTAATCCCTGCACCAGACACCCGCCGCCGCCACACACTGACAGGCGCTGGGGACAGACAAGCTGCCCCAGCGCTGCCCACAGCCAGGAACTGCAGGGGATGCAGATCCCCTGCACCCTGCCGGTACGATGTGCCCTGGGACACGGGGCAGATCTCCACATATCAAGTGCAGGTATCGTATGACGTTCATATGTTCGTCAGGCCTATCTTCCAGATAACACGCCGCAAAGACGCAAAAACCGGCAAGCCAGTTGCCGAAAGTTCGGTAAGCTTCAGCTCCGATGCCTTTCTTAGCCGTCGCTGCCTTATACTCCTTCTTCGCGTCCTTAGTCAGCACGAACATATCCACATAGTCGCCCCTGCAGATCTTCCTACGGCAGCTATCCCGCAACCCCCTCAAAACTGCCGTATAATCACAGTGGACTACCCCAGGCAAATCGTAGCGTTTCTTGGCCCAGCGAGCGTCCTCGATAAGCCGCTTGCGTCTCTTCCGCCTCTCCTGCTGTCCCACCGCCCTCTTAGCGTACTTCGTCACACGCTTTTTTACCCTAGTCGTGCTACTGACGTCGGACGCTTGCGACGACAGGGATGAAGAAGTGGAGGAACTGAGAGAACTGGAGCGCGTGCTGGACCCCGACGCCGGCTGGTCAACCTCACCTGACGCTGACGACTGCTCGGACAGGGCGTCTTCCGGTGTGGATACTTCGCAATCCTCCTCATCGCTCGCGTCCAACTCCACCACTCCGCGATCTCCTGAAAAAGAAAACAAAGCACGGGACCCGGAAGCCACTCCCGGGGCATGCCTAGCACTCCGGGGCAAAGACGTCCCCACCTCGCGACCGCGCTCCGTCCGTACCGGACGGTGTCCCAACTGCACCGCGGCCGCCCCCAGGTCACGGCAAGCGTGCGCTATTTGCTGAGCCGCTGACCCTTGCTGTGTACCGGACGCCCCCACTTCAGCGCGCGCGCCGGAATGCCTTGCTGCCCCCGGGGACGCTGCTGCGGCCAATGGGCCCAATGCCGCCGCCACCGTCGACAGAGCCGACGCCAACTCACCGGAAGCCTCCTGACTTCCCCAAAAATCGTTGCCGGCACAAGCGGGAGCCCCCGCCGAAGCCGGCGCACCTCTCCAGACCCGCCGGCTGGCAGTCGCTGACAAGGGACCCGACGACCCAAGCCCGCCCGTCTCGCTTGTGATCCGCTGGCCCCCCTGACCACAATTGGCGTGGTCCCCCACCAGTCATCTCGCCTAACCCGCACCTGCCGGCCCTCCCTACTGCTGCTGCGCCTGCCACCTGCCCCCCCGCGCATGCCCTCCCCCCACAGGCCGGAGCTCTCCCCGTCTGCAGGGAAGGCACCTCTGCGGGGCTCCATGCTGGTGCTCCCTATCCTATGTCGCCCCCCCCCCGCCACCGTTCTCAGCCGGACTCCGGCTGTAAGGGAGGCAGCAGGGGAGACGCTGATACTGACGGCGCCGCTGCGCGCACACGTGCGTGAACGGCGCCACTGGCTGAGCGCGCGGGCGTGCGCGCGTCCCGCCGCTACCCGCCACCATCCTCTCAGTGTCTGGGCCACAAACAGGGACCGCCGACGAGGCCCCGCGACAGGCATCGTCCGACCCGCCGCCGCTCTCCGTCCACCCCGCCCCCCCCGCCCGGCATCACTCCGCGGCCAGGGCAAGGGGGACTGGTGGGAAGATGTTATGGGAGCACCCGGAGGCCGCCCTCAAGAAGTGAAGGTGAAGGCCGATGCCCGGCCACCTCCGGACGGCTCCCCCGTGCCCCCGGACCCCCCTGCCGCCTGCGGCCGGAGGTAAGCACCGGACTAGAAGCCAGGGGCAGGGAAGACCGGGTCCGCCCAGCCACCGCCACGTGGGCACCCGCGCCGGCGCCGGGGGACGGGGTACGGGCAGGTGAGCCCGCAGGCCCATCCGCAGACCCAGCATCCCGGCCAGCAGAGCGGTAACGCGCTGGGGTCCCGGCAGAGCGGAGGGGGCGAGAGGCGGCCATAATAAAAAAAAAATAAAAATGTGTGTGTGGGGGGGGGGGGGGATGAGAGAGGAGGGTGAAAGACTCAGTACTGTTATAACAGTGAATACTGTGAACAGTAAAAGTGGAAATTGAATCTCTAATCAGCTAGCTAAACAAAACTTGTGCAAGTGCAAATCAGTCACACTCACCAGAAGGCAAACCAGCAGCAAGAGAGACCAAGCTAGGCTATACATCCCTATATATACTGATCCCTCCCCTCTCTAACATTGGCTATACTTTTCATCACAGTTAGGTCCACCCCTCACAGGAGGTTTAACTCTCTCCATTCCTATGCTGTCATTTCGCTCTCCAATGATCACCACTGGGTAAGTAAATGGGCTTTTCATAGTGTGAGTGATCCACTCGCATGTGCCTATAGAGCTCTGCAATAGCAACACATGCACACACACATTTGTGGCTCCGTCTGGGCCTGGCGTGCCTAACGCAGAGAGCGTGTCCATCTTGGCGCACGTGCCCGTGATGGAAGCGCGCCCCATTCACAAGAATATAAATATATTTCCACATACAGATGGAGCCGCGCTCATCTAGTGCAGCTCCATCGCAAACTTGCACTCCTGGCGGGACTAGGTGATCTGGCGCCTGGCCCCGCTACGGGGGTGCACAGAGATGCTCCCTTTGTAGTGAATGGGGCGCATGCGCATCACGGATGCGCGCGCAGCCCAGACACAGCGATAGGCATGCCTAGATGGGCGCAACCAGGCACAGACGGAGCCACGATTAGCGTGGCTCCATCTGTATGGGGGGTATTCAATTAGCCGCTGCAATTTACCACGGGCCAATTGATCCACCGGGGCTATCCAATTAGCCTTGAAGCGTGCCTGCTGGCAGTTAATGTATTAATAAGTTGGGTGTTTTTTTTCGGTACCTTAGCAGGCTCTGAAAAAAATACCCGAAAAAAGTAAATTTTTGCCAAGCCGGCAGCAAAAACACATATAGTAGGTCCAGGAACTTATCACAGATTCTGTGTGTTTTTGCCTAAAAATAGATCATTATGGAGAGGGGGGGGGAGGGGGGGGGGGGGGCAAAAAATGTGGGCTAATTGAATTGGGCTGCAAAATAATTGTGGGGGGAAAAATGAGAGTTGAATCTCCCCTATTTTCATATGATTTACCGCCTGCCCACCTCCTCCTTCTGTTCGCTATACCGCGAGCAGCTGTACTGGCAGCCGAAGAGCAGGAGGAGAAGCAGAGGGGGTACACACTCAGTGCGCACTGTCCCTGTTTTAAACATGTGGGGTGCTCAAAGGAAACTTTCGCTCTGAGATCCACAAGGTCTAGAACCGGCCCTGTCACCAATCTAGGATTTTTCAATATTTTTCTTTTCAAATGTAACATGCCCCCAATTCAGTACAGGGCAGGGGGCGCCAAAACATACCCTTTCTCCGGGCACCATGGCACCTCTGCCTGTCTATACAGAATTGAGGTGACTCTTCAAGTTACTACAACACACACGGTAAGCTGTGGACACTTTTGCAATGTCTTCTGGGTGTTGTAAGATTGGTGCCGCAAAGATTGATACAGGTAATAATGATGGAGTCACCAGCAGCAATAAGTGGCCTCTCCTGATTGGCCAATGACATTCTAATCCCTCCTACGGATAGCACTGGAATCATTAGATGGCTGCTATATTACATGAAGCTCTTTGTTTGCATTTCATGATACTTTTCTGTTGTGACTATTGCAGGAAAAGGGTTTCCCCATGTGTAACAGGACAGATGTTTGTATTCAATTTTATTTATATTTCTATGTAATTACATTTTATATTGAAAATGCGACTTTGACGTTTATTAATAACACTGTCTAGGCATTATCCTCTCGTGGTTATGACACTTTATCGTATTATTATGTTGTATGCAAGAACATTCATGTGAATTCAGCATTTGCTATTAGCAGAATTAAGTCACATCTTTGCACTTTCTCTAGGGTTGTTCTACACTATTGCGGGGGATAAGTATACAGTACATACTACTTTTTTTACCGTGCCTGGCATAAAACTTATTTTTATTTTTGTATCTGCATCCGATTCAACATTTGCAGGTACTGTAAATGCTCCTTTTTTATGGGCGTCTTTCCTCTATGTCAATTGTAAGACTATGGCCCTCATTCGGAGTTGATCGCTCGTTAGCTACTTCTAGCAGCCGTGCAAACGCATAGTCGCCGCTCACAGGGGAGTGTTATTGGTGGTTGGACCCTTCTGTCTATACTGGGACCTCCACCAAGGAACTCACACCCAGTAGGGTGGTTGGTGGAAATCCATCACATCTGTCATTATATAGCGATGGTTCTTTGTAACACCACTTTTTATGATGTAAGAAAGAACTTTTATCTTGAATGTTATGAATACATTTCCGATATTCTACTAATAAGAGTCTATTGGTGCCGTGCTTGGATTCTCTGGTGAGAGGGTATCGTCCAAGTTTCCAAATTAATGTGCAACACATAATATCAGTGGTTCAAGCTCCATTGAAAAAAACATTTCCATTCTGAAGTCTAGTTAAGTCAAAATGGAACTACATACTGACTTTTGATATACAGGTTGAGTCTCCCTTATCCAAAATGCTTGGGACCAGAGGTACTTTGGATATGGGATTTTTCCGTATTTTGGAATAATTGCATACCATAGTGAGATATCATGGTGATGGGACCTAAATCTAAGCACAGAATGCATTTATGTTACATATACACCTTATACACACAGCCTGAAGGTCATTTTAGCCAATATGTTTTATAACTTTGTGCATTAAACAAAGTGTGTGTACATTCACACAATTCATTTATGTTTCATATACACCTTATACACACAGCCTGAAGGTCATTTAATACAATATTTTAATAACTTTGTGTATTAAACAAAGTTTGTGTACATTGAGACATCAAAAAACAAAGGTTTCACTATCTCACTCTCACTCAAAAAAGTCCGTATTTCGGAATATTCCGTATTTCGGAATATATATTATGGATATGGGATACTCAACCTGTATGTCATTTATAAGAAATATGCACTCAATAAATCCATTAAATAATAGCGCTCCAATAAATATATTTTTACCCTTTATAAAGTGATAATTAGTGACAATTTAATACATATATTTAATGTTTCTCTTTGTAGTTCCCAGACAGACTGCTCAAACTACATACATTCAGAGCGATATTCTTGCATTTTCATTCTATCAAATTACAAGGTGTTGGCCTTTTAAACCCACAACAAATCACTATACATCAACGACAATTTGCATTTTAACCGTCCAACTGATCTGTGCAAAATTTGAGGAGAGTTTGAATTACACAAAATCATACTGCATAATGGGGGTCATTCCGACCCGTTCGTACGCAGCGGTTTATCGCTGCAGTGCGAACAGGTCCGGAATGCGCATGCACGGCTGCCGCAATGCGCATGTGTGACGTTGCCTGGCGGCAGGGGTTGCCGGGTTACCTCGCGTCTAACGAAGGAACCGACCGCAAAGAAGATTGACAGAAAGAAGGCGTACCTGGGTGGATCCGGAGCGTTGGAGACCGTTTTCGGGGAGTGGTGAAGAAAATGCAGGTGTGTCCAGGAGAACGGAGGGCAGATGTCTGACGTCAGAGCCGGCTCCAGCATCGCAGAGATCGTCGCACAGGGTAAGTATGTCCAGGGCTGGTCTACTTCTGCTTAAATTTTTTTTAGCTTAGCGGGGCTGCACATGCGATCGCACCCCTGCTAAGCTAAAATACACTCCCCCATAGGCGTGGACTAGTTGATCGCAGCAGCAGCAAAAAGTTGCTGGCTGCGATCAACTCGGAATGACCACCTATATCTCCACATCCATGGTTATTACTGATAATGATTAGCTAGTAGTTTGAACTAGTGATGAGCGGGTTCGGTTCCTCGGAAACCGAACCCCCCCGAACTTCACCCATTTTACACGGGTCCGAGGCATACTCGGATTCTCCCGTATGGCTCGGTTAATCCGAGCGCGCCCGAACGTCATCATCCCGCTGTCGGATTCTCGCGAGATTCGGATTCTATATAAGGAGCCGCGCGTCGCCGTCATTTTCACTCGTGCATTGGAAATGTTAGGGAGAGGACGTGGCTGGCGTCCTCTCCGTTTATTAATGTTGCTGCAAATATTTGTGCTTATTGCTTAATTGTGGGGACTGGGGAGCAGCTGTATATAGGAGGAGTACAGTGCAGAGTTTTGCTGATCAGTGACCACCAGTTTTATCCGTTCTCTGCCTGAAAAATGCTCCATATCTGTGCTCAGTGTGCTGCATATATCTGTGCTCACACTGCTTTATTGTGGGGACTGGGGACCAGCAGTATTATAAAGGGAGGAGTACAGTGCAGAGTTTTGCTGACAGTGACCACCAGTATATATAGCAGTACGGTACGGAAGGCCACTGCTCTACCTATCTCTGTGTTGTCAAGTATACTATCCATCTAGATTCTATACCTGTGGTGCATTTTAGTTTTGCAGTTTGCTGACAGTGACCACCAGTATATATAGCAGTACGGTACGGAAGGCCACTGCTCTAAATACCTCTGTGTCGTCAAGTATACTATCCATCTAGATTCTATACCTGTGGTGCATTTTAGTTTTGCAGTTTGCTGACAGTGACCACCAGTATATATAGCAGTACGGTACGGAAGGCCACTGCTCTACCTACCTCTGTGTCATCAAGTATACTATCCATCTAGATTCTATACCTGTGGTGCATTTTAGTTTTGCAGTTTGCTGACAGTGACCACCAGTATATATATATCAGTACGGTACGGAAGGCCACTACTCTACCTACCTCTGTGTCGTCAAGTATACTATCCATCTAGATTCTATACCTGTGGTGCATTTTAGTTTTGCAGTTTGCTGACAGTGACCACCAGTATATATAGCAGTACGGTACGGAAGGCCACTGCTCTACCTACTTCTGTGTCGTCAAGTATACTATCCATCCATACCTGTGGTGCATTTCAGTTGTGCGCAGTATGTATAGTAGTAGGCCATTGCTATTGATACTGGCATATAATTCCACACATTAAAAAATGGAGAACAAAAATGTGGAGGTTAAAATAGGGAAAGATCAAGATCCACTTCCACCTCGTGCTGAAGCTGCTGCCACTAGTCATGGCCGAGACAATGAAATGCCATCAACGTCGTCTTCCAAGGCCGATGCCCAATGTCATAGTAGAGAGCATGTAAAATCCAAAAAAACAAAAGTTCAGTAAAAATGACCCAAAAATCAAAATTGAAAGCGTCTGATGAGAAGCGTAAACTTGCCAATATGCCATTTACGACACGGAGTGGCAAGGAACGGCTAAGGTCCTGGCCTATGTCCATGGCTACTGGTTCAGATTCACATGAGGATGGAAGCACTCATCCTCTCACTAGAAAAAAGAAAAGACTTAAGCTGGCAAAAGCACAGCAAAGAACTGTGCGTTCTTCTAAATCACAAATCCCCAAGGAGAGTCCAATTGTGTCGGTTGCGATGCCTGACCTTCCCAACACTGGATGGGAAGAGCTTGCGCCTTCCACCATTTGCACGCCCCCTGCAAGTGCTGGAAGGAGCACCCGCAGTCCAGTTCCTGATAGTCAAATTGAAGATGTCACTGTTGAAGTACACCAGGATGAGGATATGGGTGTTGCTGGCGCTGGGGAGGAAATTGACAAGGAGGATTCTGATGGTGAGGTGGTTTTTTTAAGTCAGGCACCCGGGGAGACACCTGTTGTACGTGGGACGAATATGGCCATTGACATGCCTGTTCAAAATACAAAAAAAATCACCTCTTCGGTGTGGAATTATTTCAACACAAATGCGGACAACAGGTGTCAAGCCGTGTGTTGCCTTTGTCAAGCTGTAATAAGTAGGGGTAAGGACGTTAACCACCTAGGAACATCCTCCCTTATACGTCACCTGGACCGCATTCATCAGAAGTCAGTGACAAGTTCAAAAACTTTGGATGACAGCGGAAGCAGTCCACTGACCACTAAATCCCTTACTCTTGCAACCAAGCTCCTGCAAACCACACCACCAACTCCCTCAGTGTCAATTTCCACCTTACACAGGAAAGCCAATAGTCCTGCAGGCCATGTCACTGGCAAGTCTGACGAGTCCTCTCCTGCCTGGGATTCCTCCGATGCATCCTCCTTCACATTCTCCCGCAACTGGGGGTGCGAGGAAAAGGCTAAGAATTCCGAGCCCACCCGCTGGCGGTGATGCAGAGCAGTCTGGAGCGAGTGCTGACATCTGGTCCGGACTGAAGGACCTGCCAACGATTACTGACATGTTGTCTACTGTCACTGCATATGATTCTGTCACCATTGAAAGAATGGTGGAGGATTATATGAGTGACCGCATCCAAGTAGGCATGTCAGACAGTCCGTACGTATACTGGCAGGAAAAAGAGGCAATTTGGAGGCCCTTGCACAAACTGGCTTTATTCTACCTAAGTTGCCCTCCCTCCAGTGTGTACTCCGAAAGAGTGTTTAGTGCAGCCGCTCACCTTGTCAGCAATCGGCGTACGAGGTTACTTCCAGAAAACGTGGAGAAGATGATGTTCATCAAAATGAATTATAATCAATTCCTCCGTGGAGACATTCACCAGCAATTGCCTCCAGAAAGTACACAGGGATCTGAGATGGTGGATTCCAGTGGGGACGAATTAATAATCTGTGAGGAGGGGGATGTACACAGTGAAAGGGGTGAGGAATCGGAGGATGATGATGAGGTGGACATCTTGCCTCTGTAGAGCCAGTTTGTGCAAGGAGAGATTGATTGCTTCTTTTTTGGTGGGGGCCCAAACCAACCAGTCATTTCAGTCACAGTCGTGTGGCAGACCCTGTCGCTGAAATGATGGGTTCTTTAAAGTGTGCATGTCCTGTTTATACAACATAAGGATGGGTGGGAGGGCCCAAGGACAATTCCATCTTGCACCTCTTTTTTCGTTCATTTTTCTTTGCATCATGTGCTGTTTGGGGACTATTTATTTGAAGTGCCATCCTTTCTGACACTGCAGTGCCGCTCCTAGATGGGCCAGGTGTTTGTGTCAGCCACTTGTGTCGCTTAGCTTAGTCACACAGCGACCTTGGTGCGCCTCTTTTTTTCTTTGCATCATGTGCTGTTTGGGGACTATTTTTTTGAAGTGCCATCCTGCCTGGCACTGCAGTACCACTCCTAGATGGGCCAGGTGTTTGTGTCGACCACTTGTGTCGCTTAGCTTAGCCATCCAGCGAATTCGGTACAAATTTTAGGACTAAAAATAATATTGTGAGGTGCGCTAATGCGCATGCGCAATGTCCGCAGTGCGACTGCGCCAAGTAAATTTGCTATGCAGTTAGGAATTTTACTCACGGCATTACGAGGTTTTTTCTTCGTTCTGGTGATCGTAATGTGATTGACAGGAAGTGGGTGTTTCTGGGCTGAAACAGGCCGTTTTATGGGAGTGTGTGAAAAAACGCTACCGTTTCTGGGAAAAACGCGGGAGTGGCTGGAGAAACGGAGGAGTGTCTGGGCGAACGCTGGGTGTGTTTGTGACGTCAAACCAGGAACGACAAGCACTGAACTGATCGCAGATGCCGAGTAAGTCTGGAGCTACTCAGAAACTGCTAAGAAGTGTCTATTCGCAATTCTGCTAATCTTTCGTTCGCAATTTTAATATGCTAAGATTCACTCCCAGTAGGCGGCGGCTTAGCGTGTGCAAAGCTGCTAAAAGCAGCTTGCGAGCGAACAACTCGGAATGACCCCCTTAGTTAAATAAATCAAATAGCAGCTTCAGGGCAACATTTTCGGGTTTATTAACACTTTTTCAAGCAGCACACCGGTGTGTATTATTCATCTGCCGACCAGACCACCTACTATTGATTTATTATTCTTTTTTATTACCAATTATTTATATAGCGCACACATATTCTGCAGCTCTTTACGGAGAATACTTTGCCATTCACATCAGTCCCTGCCCCAGTGGTGCTTACAATCTATGGGGGTCATTCTGAGTTGCGCCGCAATGCGCAGGCGCGTCGTACAGGTACAATGAGCATCGTGGGTTTGCACAGAGTGTAACGAACATCCCAGTCGCACGGCCGAACGCAGGAAGATTGACAGGAAGGGGGCGTTTCTGGGTGGCAACTGACCATTTTCAGGGAGTGTTTGGAAAAACGCAGGCGTGGCAGAAAAAACGCAGGCATGGCTGGGCGTTCGATGGGCGGGTGTGTGACGTCAAATGCCGTCTCTCCGTCGTTAGAATTAATGCACACGAACAGTAACTGCAGGGCTGGTCTTGTTTTGCACAAAAGATTTTGCAGGCGCTCTGCTGCATAAGCGTTCGCACTGCTGCAAATCGAAAATACACTCCCCGGTGGGCGGCGGCAATGCGTTTTTTACGGCTGCTAAAAACTGCTAACGAGCGATCAACTCGGAATGACCACCTATATTCCCTACCACATGTACAGTCACGATAGGGTTAATTTTGTTGGGAGCCAATTAATCTACCAGTATATTTTTTAATTATGGGAGGAAACCGGAGTACCCAGGGGAAACCCACACAGGTACAGGGAGAATATACAAACTCCACACAGTTAGAGCCATGGTGGGAATTGAACCCATGACCTCAGTGCTGTGAGGCAGTAATGCTGACCAATACTCCATCTGTGCTGCCCTAAGTGGGCATCTGCTGGAGGATGGCGGCCGGCTCAGGAGACTTGCCTACTATTCCAGGTGGCCCACATGACTCTTGGGAGCCACCCGATCATTCCGGGAGATTAGGCAAGTATGTCCCAAATCTAACAACCCCCTCCCTCAATTGTATGCTCCATATCTGACAATCTCCCCCTCCTTCCTCATTTACTGTATATCAGACAGTCTCAAACCTGACAACTCCCTCAATTAAAACATATCCCAGAACTGTCCCCCCAGACCTAACGACCCCCCTTCTACCTCATTAATATAATATCCCAGTAATGCCCCCAAGACCTATCAACCCCCACTCTCCCTCATTAATATAATGACCTGTTACTGTGCCCAGACCTAACAACCCCCGCTCTCCCTCATTAATATAATGTCCCGTTACTGTGCCCAGACCTAACAACCACCCTTCTTCCTCAGTAATATAATGTCCCAATACTGTGTCCAGACCTAACAACCCCCCGTCTTCCTCAGTAATATAATGTCCCAATACTGTGTCCAGACCTAACAACCCCCCGTCTTCCTCAGTAATATAATGTCCCAATACTGGCCCCCAAACCTAATAACTGCCCCAACTGCAACTGCCCTCCCCCCAATAAAAATGTCTTTCATATGAGACATCACATCTATGGGGGCGGCCCACCACATCTACTCACCCTGCTTTGGCTCCTGCTGCGGTCCTTCACGTCTGTCTCCGTCTCTCTCTCTCTCTCTCTCTCTCTCTCTCTCTCTCTCTCTCTCTCTCTTCCTTCAGTCTGACTTTAAGCTGCCACTTTCACTGCAGTCTCTGATGATTGGTGGACAGCTCTAGCCATCCACCAATCAGCATTTAGATACTTCCACAAATGTGATTGGTGGATGGCCAGTGCCATCCACCAATGGATAATGCTAGCAGCAAGCATTGCAATCAGTGTAGTGTGTGAGGCTGCACAGGCTGCACTGCCGGTGCTGCGCTAAGGCCCGGCGGCCAAAGGGCGAGATTCAGGGCCTAATTCAGACCCGGTCACTACAAGGGCAGCGATTGCAGACTGAAGCCCTATGTGCTGTGTGCATGTGTAGCGACTGCAATGCGCGTGTTCACACAGTGAGATGCGAAAGCGTCTCACAGGTGTGGTCGCCCCTGCTTGACTGACAGGCAGAAGCGGTCGTGTGGTGGGTGGGGACATGCCGGTGGCATTTGAATGTCGTGGGGGGGTTGCGGCAGCTGTGTGAAGTGACCAAAAACATGGCATGTAGCCGCCTGCCTCCGCAGCTAGGCTGCGCAGTTCAAGGAGGTACTCGCCAGGTACAAAAGCATCGTCACTGTGCGATGCCTTCGCACATGTTTGGGGGTGGGGGTAGGGCCTGAGATGCTGGGCATCCCCCCGCATGTCAGAGTTTTTGATCGTAGATGTGCGTTTTGACGCACATCTACGATCAGGTCTGAATCGGGCCCTCAGACCTGATCGTAGTAGCTTCCTGCCTACGCAGCCTAGCTATTGAAGCAGGCGGCTACCCGCCATGTTTTTGGTCGCAGCAGCTGTGTGTGACATCACGCAGCCGCCGTGACCCGCCCCAGCACTGCTGTCTGGAGTGCGCCCCCCCAACGCCTTTTTTACGCCTCCTGCCAGCCCCCTCCTGCCCCGCGACTGCCTCAGCCTGCCAATCAGGCAGAGGCGATCGCACCAGTGAGATGCATTCTCATCTCACTGTGTGCGCCTGCGCAGAGCGCCCGCACTGCACACAACACATAGGGCTAAATCAGGCACAATGCCTCCGCTGCCACATGGAGTTACACCACTGGTTCATGCAGAGTTTAGTACAATTTGTAGCCTTTATTGGGGTGGATCTACTCAGGGTAGGACTGGCCCACAGGGGTACCAGGGAAACCACCAGTGGGCCCCTCTGCCTGAGTGCCCACTCCTTCCTCTAGGGATCAGGTTCCTGTGCACTTGTATTATACATGGTAGATATGTTGCATTACACTGCACTAGACTATTGTGTATTTCAAGCCTTTGTGGAGGTTGGCCACACCCCCTTTGTAGGATGGCCACACCCCTACGTATGGGCCCCTATCACTGCATTCCACCGGTGGGCCCTTCATGTCCCAGTCCGATACTGGATCTACTATGAAACTAAAGAAGCTCAAGCTTCGGGGCCATTTTTACCGCTTCTTGTTATGTACTGTAAGGTTATAGCCCATCACTAATAACACCATGGCAACCAGGCATCTAGTATAGCGTAGCTGCTATTACAGCTTGGATGCGCGTCACTTAGTACCACGGGAGATGCTGGGAGTTGTAGTCCAGCTCTGTGATTTGCATTCTGTAAATAACATGAAACATGTATCTGTTTTAAACTACAATTCCCGACAGCCTGCAGAGTTCCTCCGTGTGACATTCCCAGGAATGGCGGAGACTGAGAGTGTGCGCTGTCAGGTGATTATTGAAGATGTGAGGGAGAGAGTGTTGTGAGGTGATTAATGAAGTGGGGGTTCTGTTCGGTGATTATAGAAGGGGGGAGTGCCGTGAGAGGTACACATTAAAGGGGCCTTGGGGGTGCTGTAACCAGACCTGCCCCAAACAATGTCGCTCTGTCACCCACCACATCTGCCCCAGCAGATTCTCTCATTGTGCCATCTACATGACCTGTCCCTGTAGACACAGGCTGGTGGGAAGGGGCTCACTGCATACTTACCTACATTGTATTTCTCCTCTCCGGGAGAAGCCCGGAGAGGACACGCTGCAAGTGTCTTCGGGGCGGGGCCAGACGGTGACATCACTATTTGCGTCATTTTAACCCCTTTTCCACCCGACGGAACCGCGAATGAGGGAGGTTATCTCTCTATCCTGCTCACATCACTAGGGTGCGAGCAGGATGCGGGAGACCTGCCCACTCTTCCGGGGGTGTGGGGGGGCTACTCCAAAAAACGGGAGCCTCCCGCAGCCTCCGGGAGAGTAGGTAAGTATGGCTCACTGTATGGCTCATTTTCAAGGGCTCCACCCCACCACCCCGTTCTCCGCAATTTGGGCCTCGAGGTCCTTGGCAGGGCAGCAAGGCCCTTTTGACCTTATTGGATGTATTGTTGCTTGTTGTAAAGGGTTGAACAGTTGAAGCTTCAGGGCCCCAAAAATGTACGTCCGCCACTGAGCCAGCATCTACGCATAAAATGTAGGATGATATAATTGCACTCTAGTTGTGCATATCCTAAGATATGTGCAAATTACAGTAAGAGCATTACAAATGCAGCTCTGTCAAGATATAAGCTGGTTAGCGCTAATGTACGTGGATGGACAGGTATATCATATATACTCCAATATGTGTATAAATCTGAGCTCTCCTAGTTATCACATCTTAATAAATAGCCAACTGATTCTTACTGATTTACATAATCAAACTTACTGTTTCGGCATAACTACTTTATTGCATAAAAATATGCATTTTGCACAGAGCAGCTGGAGGTGTCACTTTTGATGCTTTGACCGTGGCACTAGTTCAGGAATTATGTCACAGTGTTCCCTGAAAAACAAAAATTCCCAAAATTGGATTCTAAGAGATGCTATCAATTCGCATGACAATTCTCTCTCATGGCTCCACTTGTTTTGGCTGAATTCAGGGCCGGTGCTAGGGTGATCTGCGCCCTCCTGCAAAATATAAATTTGAGCCCTCCCATACTTTACATGCAGGGCTGCGGGATTACCATAGCCTATTGGGCCCCTGAGCTACAGTAAATCCGTGCAAGCCTATGGATGTGAACTCTCTGCCCACACACACTCTGTGCAGCGCTAGTTATGGCCCTGCACACAGACAGGGCCGTAACTAGACATTTTAGCGCTGTGTGCAAGAAAGGGCATCGGCGCCCCCCCCCCCCACACCTGATTGTAAAATGGGGGCAGTGCGCGCCTCAGGTGCACGCCAAAAATATAGGGGATTGGCTTCATGGGGAAGGGGTGTGGTCACAAAATAATACCAATTCATATTACATATTATAGTAGTCTCCATTATTCAAACTACGTCGCACAGTAGCGCCACTACACCAGGTAGAGACCCTTCTACACATTACGGCGGACAGATTCCCCTTTTTACACATTACGGCAGACAGCATCTCCTTTTTACACATTACGGGAGACAGCGTCCCCCTTTATACACATTACGGCATACAGCGTTCCCCTTTTTACACATTACGGCAGACAGTGTCCCCCTTTTTACACATTACTGCAGACAGTGTCCCCTTTTTACACATTACGGCAGACAGATTCTCTTTTTTACACATTATGGCAGACAGCATCTCCTTTTTACACATTACGGGAGACGGTGTCCCCCTTTTTACACATTACTGCAGACAGCGTCCCCTTTTTACACATTGTGGCAGACAGAGTCCCCTTTTTACACATTACGGCAGACAGCGTCCCCTTTTTACACATTACGGCGGACAGTGTCCCCCTTTTTACACATTACGGCAGACAGCGTCCCCTTTTTACACATAACGGCGGACAGTGTCCCCCTTTTTACACATTACGACACACAGCGTCCCCTTTTTACACATAACGGCGGACAGTGTCCCCCTTTTTACACATTACGGCAGACAGCATCCCCTATTTACACATAACGGCAGACAGTGTACCCCTTTTTACACATTACGGCAGACATCATCGCCTTTTTACACATTATGGCGGACAGATTCCCTTTTTAAACATTACGGCGGACAGTGTCCCCCTTTTTACACGTTACGGCAGACAGCGTCCCCTTTTTACACATAATTGCGGACAGCGTCCCCCTTTTTACACATTACGGCAGCCATATACACCACAGCCCTCCACCAAGCACACATATAGTACACCACAGCCACCTCTCACACACTCATGTACACCAGCCCTGCAAACACTACCTGGCACACATAGTTACGGCTCTGCACACAGATACACACATACATACATAAATACACACACACACTTTCTCTCTCACACTCTTTTTACATCCACTTACCACAATCTTGCTGGCCAGATCTTCACAGTCTGCTAGCCTGGTCCGGTGTAGCCCCGCCCCCTTGGTTTGTGTAGCTCCGCCCCCTTTCATCAGAACAAACAGTGACACTCCTCTCACTGTCACAGGGGAGAGAGGAGAAGGAGTCATGCTGCCGGCGCTGCTGCGGCTGCTGTCAGTGTGACAGGCACAGCAGCAGCAGGGGGGACAGGACGGCGCTTCAGCAGGGATGCAGAGCAGTGAAGGCGCCTCTCCTGCCTGGTGCCTACCTGCTCTGCATGCCTTTGCTGAGCGGGTAGCGCCAGGCCTGGGCCTGAATTGTAACAATGGAACAGAAAGGAGATTTATGTTCACACACAGGTTTGGATGCTTGGAAATGCTACGTAGACCCAAGACTAGAGAAGAAGGGATCTGACCTGAGACTAGAGACGGATCTTGGGGTGGGCAAGCAGGGCAATGGCTTGGAGCACTGAGGCCGCAGACACCCCGCCGGTGCCTGCCCACCACCAGCCAGCTAGCCCGAACCCAACACCAGCCACCAGCGTTATATTCATTTTAAATATGGTGGTGGCCATCAGCCAATCAGAGCTCATGGCCCGGCAGCTGCAACTCCTGATTGGCTGCTGGACCACGAGCTTTGATTGGCTCATGAGCCGATGCCATATTTAAAATGTCCAACAGAGACCAGCCTCAGCGACGTGGAAGGAGAGGTGCGTGCTGCGCTCTACTTCCCCCAGACACAGACCGTCAGCAGCCCAGCAGCAGCAGTGCAACAGAGGAGGAGGCCTGGGGTGGTGAGCACTGCTGGGGAGGGGCAGAATGTGTATCTGGCACTATAGAGGGGGCAGTATGTGTAACTGGCACTATACTGGGGGCAGTATATGTATCTGGTACCATAAAGGGGGCAGTATGTGTAACTGGCAATATACTGGGGCAGTATATGTATCTGGCACTATACAGGATGTAGTATATGTAACTGGCACTATACTGGGGGCAGTATGTGTATATGGCACTACGGTGTATGGCATAATGTATAATGGGCATTATGGTGTTTGGCATAGTGTGGAATGGGCATTACTGGTGACAAAAAATGTAAAGGACTTGAATCAGGTTTCTTTATTTTTCCCATGTTTTTGTTTTTCCTGTGTTGTATAAGGAACTTTATCTGGCGTAATGTGTATAAGTGGTAATACTGTGTGGTGTAATGCAACTGACAGACACTCCTGTGCAATGTGATGTGACCTGGTAATACTCTGTGGCCACGAACCTTCCCCATGAAGCCACACCCCTATTTTTCCTTGAGAGCCCTCAGCGCACTAACCCTGTTTTCAATGGTGGTGGTGGTGGTGGTGGGGGGGGGCAAAGGAAAACAACGCCCTGGTCGGCACAAATCTAGAACCGGCCCTGCCTGAGACTAGTGTGGTAGGACGGAGTAAGAGGCCAGCATCATCCTTACTTCACTCATCAATGCTTTTACCTATCTCTATTTTGTAAATTGCTGATAATTATTTATAAATGGGCTGCAATATGTGTTTCCATGTATTTCATATAGATGGAGTAGACAATGGTGGTGGCAGGAATTTAGGGAATCAAAGAGTAGTATAGGGAACCTAAAGCTGTACATGGAAATGTTAGGAAATACTGAAAGGGACAAAAGAGAAAGTAAAACATTATCTACTTTTTGCTGTCCTTGTTTTGCAAAAAAAAAAGTGTGCACTCTATGTTACTCCCCGGAGATCAATTATCTCTGCGTGAAACATCTGTCTTCCCTGCCTTCATATCTCTGGGTGTCTCTGGGGATCATTAGCTGTCTGGAGGACAGGGATAACCTTCTGGCAAGTTTCACTTCCATTTATAATAATGTATATGACCTCATAGTAATTCCCTTTATAAATAACAGTTAAGATCATCAACACCTGTATATTGTGTATATATATATATATATATATATATATATATATAGAGATGTAATTGCCTGAAAGAAACCCTCTCACCAAAAATCACCCAAACAATGGCGTCACTCGTTAATACGTAATTTCCAGATATTTATTAAAAACAACACTTTTAAAGATGTTAAAAATTTTGAGGGACTATGTGTCCCAGCAATCCCTGAGTTCTAGTTTTTAGAGTCTGAAGGGAGAAGTTATTTATTTGCACTACCAGTGTAAGGTATTTTGGGACCACTATGTACATGCAACCTTTCAGTGCTTTGTTAAAAGCTTAATCTGTGCTAAAAGGTAAAAAAGGATTTTTTATTTTCCCTTTCACTTACAGTTTTCAAAGGTAACATGGTGAATAAAGATTTTCAGATATACAGCATATTCTGAAGTGTCTCTTCAAATGGGTAACAAAAAGAGAATTCATGCTAAAAAAACAAAAGGGGTGACAGCTCTAACACCTCAGGTCAGGAACTTATGTGACCCTATTAAAGCCCCACAGTTGGAGAGTGAAGTGGAGAGCTTATTGAGGAGTAATCTTGATCTTGGGGAAGATTTTAGCATGGAACCTTTTTTTGGTGTCACATGATAAGTGACCTTGAAAGCAATGTCCAATTAAAGGACCAGGAGCTACAAGAGCTTAAGGAAAAATGTGATTTCCTTCAAGAACAGGTGAACACCTTAACGCAAAAGCTAGAGGAGAAGGAATCTCTTTTGTATGACTCTCTGACCAAAGTGGGAAGGAGTAGAGAAGAGATTGCCAAGCTCTCAGGCCAGGTGTCAGAGTTGCAGAAAACCTTGGCAAAGGCTAAACCCAGATCTAAAAACTTTGTAGTACATAGCCAAGTACTATTAGAGGAAATCTCCTGTGACAAGACACGATATGGGAGTTTGGTGCTGGCCAATAAGGCTCTGTCACAAGACTTGGTGGAGCTTCAGGAGGAGGTTTCTAAGCTAAAACCATTGGCTATGCCTAGTTTCAGTTCAGACACAGGCGTAGCTACACCAGTTGCTGAAGATGTTATGCCGAAGGTTGGGTCAGAGACTTTATCAGCCAAAGTGGAGATGCCATCTTCGGGGGAAATGATGCCAACGGTGGTGCAGGCTGCGGAGGAATGGTACCATACTGTAGTGGAACCCAGCTATACTGGATTCCCTGTTCCAGCCAGAAGGAACAGGAAAGTTGAGCCAGAGCTGTCAGTGCCTGAGGACAGGAAGGCTCCCTGCTATGCCACTAGTAATGCCATCTGCCTGGAAAGTGGAAATGAGGGCCATTCCTCAGAGGTAGAGCATCTACAGGCACTAATGTCCATTCAGTTGGTATGGCCGTTCCAGAGCATGGAGTAAGCTGCAGCCATTATTGCGCAGCGCACAGAAAATCCATGGGAATTTTTCAAACAGCAAGAGAGAGCCACATCAGATGGCAGTGTTTTGTTGTTAACCCCTAGGACGGCAGTGAGAAGTTCCTCCGAAGCAGGACCACCTCATTCTCCGGAAAAAGAACATCATAGTAGCTTGGGTGAAGAGTGGAACAAAGCCCTGAGTTCAGTGGAACATTTTCAAGATGGAGCATGGCAGCCACAGGAGCTCACATAAGATGTGTTTATGGAGACACGAGATGAGGATGTGGGATTCCCGGCTGCTCCTCAGTTGACAGGGAGTGAGGAGGAAGCGGTAATAGAGCTGGGAGAGGTTGACTTGATGTCAAGTGATCATCCACCTCCAAAACAAGAATCCTCTAATCTGCTGGATCTGTGGCAGAATGATGAACCCCAGGAATCTACCTGGACAGATGGCAAATTGATGACTACTCAAGAGCCCATGCTAGAACAGGAAGTCTTATCTGAGCTGGAGATTGCTTCTGTTGAGGTCTTGGAAACCCAGGATCCTTCTCCTGTTGATGCGATGTACGTTCAGAAGTTAATCCCTGATGGGATATCACAGGTTCAGAAGCCCCCAGTTCTGGACATCCAGTGCACATGTGAGACTTTCTCTGAAGAATCACAGACAAAGACCGTACCTTTGGAGGTGTCTCGTCTACATGAGCAAGTCATGGCTAAGCTAATTGCAATACAGGAGTCCACTTCCGAAGTCATCCAGGAACCTGCTTCTGAAGGGGTTCCCCTCGTGTATGAGGAGGATAAAGTGCAAGATTTCGATCTTGGGGTTGTTGCACCCCGGCATGATCCACCATGGGAGGCTCAAGATATAATTGCTGAACTGTGACAGTTCATAAAGGACACACTAAGTAAGGAGCAAGAACCTGTCTCAGAGAAATCGGTGCAGAGTCCCATTTCTGAGGTTGCTCTACCCAGGGAGAGTTCTCTATATGAGACACGAGAGCTGGAAACTTTGAGGGGAGAGTTCCAAAAGCTGACCCTAAGTAACAGCCAGCTAAAAGAAGTAGTGAAGGAGATTCCTGAACTACGGAGTCGAATAAGAGACCCGGACTAGAGAATCAAAATGGGTTATGTGCCAGTCATAGAACAGCAACAGTCGGTGACTAGGGTCAAAGATGGGAGATCGGAGGACGAAGCAGTCACGTTAATGAAGAAAATGTTATCCAAGCTGGAAAGACTGAAGGAAGCACTAAAAGTTCAACCAATGAAAGGACTTTCTTAGACTCTGGACCAATGCCTCACTCTGAGGGAAAGGGTGGGGGCAAAGTTGGACTATGACCTCAGAACAATTAAAGTCAGGGCAGAGACTAGGTGTTACCGGTGCCAAGAGCTTGGCCATAAAAGGTGGAATGGTCCATATAGGCCAAGACCAGTGAGGGCCGGGGTGACTACTAGGCCCAGAGTGAGCTTAAAAACCTTCCCCAGTCCAGAGTTGGTTGATGTCAGGTGTCTCAAACACCAAGAAAAGAGTGAAGCGACTTCCTCAGTAGCCAGTAAATCTGAGCCCGATAAGGGAAACATCCCTAAAGGTGGAAAGGTGAAGAGAAGGGGAAGTTTAGTGGGCAACAGGAAGTTGTCCATTAAAACGACCACTTTGGCCACTATGCCAAAGTGGAGGGAAAGCGAAGGTGGCACAGTGGAGTCAGGACCACCAAACTTTAATGGAAATAGATTCCAAGGCCAGTTAAAAGGGCCTCGGACATGTACTTGGGAGAGGAACTTGGGACCCAGGTGTATGGGCCCAAGTTATGTCCCAAAGATTTGTCAGCCCAAAATAATTGGCAAATGTGAAACCTTGCCAATGTCACATGCCACTTTTCTGAGCCAGGGAAAGAATATGTGGCAGGAGAGGTACTTTGCCACCTGTAAGCTACACACAGGGTCCTGGGGGTGGATGGGAAGTGTGGATGGACCGGGTTCCCATCCATTTGGCCCAGACCAGGTCTTATAGGCTTCTTAGCCCAAGAAGCTGCTTCATCAGCCAGCACCTGGGTGCTAGGTTTAAAGCAGAGTCTCTCCCATGAGTCAGGGCTCCTGAAGGCAGTTAGTGTCCAGGTGATAGGCCTGCTAGGGACAGTGGGATCCGGAGGGCTGGGCCACTAGTGTCAGGATGCCGGGACCTGAATGGTTCCTTATTAAGAAAGAGGGAGTGAGGCAGGGCCTAACCTCCCTGGTAGTTTATACTAGAGACATCTAGTTTAGTTTATACTAAAGATCTTTGTTTTATGCATATCTTTATTTTTGAGCTACCTGAATAAAAGGTTTTTGTTGTTTTTGCACAAGCCTGGAGTCGGTCGTTGGTGGAAGTTTTGTAGCAGAGCACATTCTAGCAAGACTCCTGTTACAATAAATATATATATATATATATATATATACATATATATACATATATGCACTGCTCAAAAAAATAAAGGGAACACTTAAACAACACAATGTAACTCCAAGTCAATCACACTTCTGTGAAATCAAACTGTCCACTTAGGAAGCAACACTGATTGTCAATCAATTTCACATGCTGTTGTGCAAATGGAATAGACAACAGGTGAAAATTATAGGCAATTAGCAAGACACCCCCAATAAAGGAGTTGTTCTGCAGGGGGAGACCACAGACCACTTCTCAGCTCCTATGCTTTCTGGCTGATGTTCTGGTCACTTTTGAAAGCTGGCGGTGCATTCACTCTAGTGGTAGCATGAGACGGAGTCTACAACCCACACAAGTGGCTCAGGTAGTGCAGCTCATCCAGGATGGCACATCAATGCGAGCTGTGGCAAGAAGGTTTGCTGTGTCTGTCAGCGTAGTGTCCAGAGCATGGAGGCGCTACCAGGAGACAGACCAGTACATCAGGAGACGTGGAGGAGGCCGTAGGAGGGCAACAGCCCAGCAGCAGGACCGCTACCTCCACCTTTGTGCAAGGAGGAACAGGAGGAGCACTGCCAAAGCCCTGCAAAATGACTTCCAGCAAGCCACAAATGTGCATGTGTCTACTCAAACGATCAGAAACAGACTCCATGAGGGTGGTATGGTGGGGGTTGTGCTTACAGCCCAACACCGTGCAGGACGTTTGGCATTTGCCAGAGAACACCAAGATTGACAAATTCGCCACTGGTGCCCTGTGCTCTGCACAGATGAAAGCAGGTTCTCACTGAGCATGTGACAGATGTGACAGAGTCTGGAGACGCTAAGGAGAACGTTCTGCTGCCTGCAACATCCTCCAGCATGACCGGTTTGGCAGTGGGTCAGTAATGGTGTGGGGTGGCATTTCTTTCGGGGGCCGCACAGCCCTCCATGTGCTCGCCAGAGGTAGCCTGACTGCCATTAGATACCGAGATGAGATCCTCAGACCCCTTGTGAGACCATATGCTGGTGCGGTTGGCCCTGGGTTCCTCCTAATGCAAGACAATGCTAGACCTCATGTGGCTGGAGTGTGTCAGCAGTTCCTGCAAGATGAAGGCATTGATACTATGGACTGGCCCGCCCGTTCCCCAGACCTGAATCCAATTGAGCACATCTGGGACATCATGTCTCGCTCCATCCACCAATGCACCACAGACTGTCCAGGAGTTGGCGGATGCTTTAGTCCAGGTCTGGAAGGAGATCCCTCAGGAGACCATCCGTCACCTCATCAGGAGAATGTCCAGGCGTTGTAGGGAGGTCATACAGGCATGTGGAGGCCACACGCACTACTGAACCTCATTTTGACTTGTTTTAAGGACATTACATCAAAGTTGGATCAGCCTGTAGTGTGTTTTTCCCCTTTAATTTTGAGTGTGACTCCAAATCCAGACCTCCATGGGTTAATAAATTCGATTCACAAGTGATCATTGTGTTTATCCAAAAATACGTACATCACAGTGATGCTTTATAAAAATATATTCTGTACCTTGGAATCATCTGGGTTGTCCATCCAAAACATTGGAACATAAATAAACACACACTCGGGCAAACACACTTTTTCATTTTATATTAATTCCCCTGATTTCCTTTAAGATTTCTTTTTGATGGTGGGTAAAGTTTTCAATTTTTCTGTCCGCTGTTTCTGGAGAATTTATTTTGTGAAGATTTGATATTACTTATTCAAGTTCCGTTTCATGTCTTTGTCTCTCCTAAACAATCACATTTGAAAGTTATTGAAAACAAACAAACAAAGAAGAATTTAAAGTTACTATGCAGGAAGTTTACGGCTTTGAAGAAAGTTCCCACGGGTTACTCTTTGTTTCATCTTTCTGAGGATTATTTTGCTTTATTTTTCTAACTTTGATCCTTCTTTGGGGATTTTTTTTTAATGATATATCTTTAGAGCAAAAAAAGAAAAAAAAATCTGAATTTGTGCATCAGTGAAACACAGGGAGTAATTTTAAAAAAGAAATATATTTAATTTGATGTTTTCTGTGTTAAACAATCAAAACTGAATTTGTTCATTAAATAAAGAAAAGAAGCAATTGAAATATATTAGATGCTATTTAAATATATTACATGCACATATTAATTTGGGATGGTGCTAGCAGCAATATACTGATGTGATCTTGTACACCTAGCGCCTGAATGGTAAATGGCGCAAGGCGCCCGCTGCTACCAAACCGCTGTGAGAGGTGTAGCTTAACATCTGTTTCTTTACATTTTGCATCTAATTTGCATTGCAGATGCAACGACCCACTACTCACATTGGGGGTCATTCCGAGTTGATCGCACGTAGCAACTTTTTGCTGCTCGAAAGATCAACTAGACGCCGCCTATGGGGGAGTGTATTTTAGCATAGCAGGGCTGCGATCGCTTGTGCAGCCCTACTATGCTAAAAAAGTTTTGTGCAGAACAAGACTAGCCCTGCAGTTACTTACCCTCTGCGATGGACCCAGCGATGAAGGTCCCGGAATTGATGTCAGACAACCGCCCTCCAAACGCCTGGATACGCCTGCATTCAGATCTCCATGCCCGGAAAACGGTGAGTATCCGCCCCGGAACGCCTTCCCGCTGTCAATCTTCTTGCGATCGGGCTAGCGATCACTTTCTTCTTTCTTCTGGTCGTTGCCTGGCAGCGGCTGTTGCTGGGCAACGACGCACGTGCTCATTGGGGGCGCCGTGCATGTGTAGTTCCGACCCGTTTGCACCGCAGCGATGAACCGCAGCGTGCAAACGAGTCGGAATGACCCCCATTGTTGCCTACTAAAAATGCTGGGCTGGGACTTTGGTCCTCATTCCGAGTTGTTCGCTCGCTAGCAGTTTTTAGCAGCCATGCAAACGCTAAGCTGCCGCCCTTTGGGAGTGTATCTTAGCTTAGCAGAAGTGCGACCGAAAAGATTGCAGCGCTGCTACTAAAAAAGATTGTGCAGTTTCAGAGTAGCTCGAGACTTACTCCTAGCTTGCAATCACTTCAGACTATTTAGTTCCTGTTTTGACGTCACAAACACGCCCTGCGTTTTCCCAGCCACGCCTGCGTTTCCCCAGGCATGCCCGTGTTTTCCCAGCCACTCCTGCGTTTTTATCTGGCACACCTGCGTTTTTACACACACTCCCCGAAAACGGTCAGTTACCACCCAGAAACACCCACTTCCTATCAATCACTCTGCGGCCAGCAGTGCGACTGAAAAGCGTTGCTAGAGATTTTGTAAAACTGCATCGGCTTTTGTGAAAGTACGAAGTGCGTGCGCAGTGCGCCCCATACGCATGCGCAGAATTGCCGTTTTTTTTTGCCTGATCGCTGCGCTGCGAACGAAAGCAGCTAGCGATCAACTCGGAATGAGGGCGCTTAACTGCACAGGAATTAGCTTAAATACATACAAAGTCGCCGATGAAGCGCTATGAATCTTGGCGTGAGAAAAGCCACGGTCACTCAGTCACACACAGAAATACAAATGTCTCATATCAGTTGTTTTATTTATGAAAATAAGAAGCACAATTTTAGTGAAAATTCTCCCAGGATCTGGCGTGCCGAGAGGAACTAATTGGCGCAACAGAAGCCACTGTATATGAGGACACATTAGTACTAATAATAGATTAAAATCCTATCAATTGGTAAATTTATACCAGACCACTGTGAGAACATACTGTATATAAAAAATATTTTATTAACAGATGCAAAGAGTATAAAATGATAAACCAACGTTTAAAGGAAGAAACACTAATCCAGACGATAAAATGATCAGCTTGGTTTTGCAAATGTACATATTTTTTAGAAATGAGCAAGTCCGGTTCTCCGGGAACCAGACCCACCCGAACATAGTGTTCTGAGACAGGATTTGAGTCCGGTTCGGGTTTTCCCACCTGACTCAGATCCCAAAATAATGGATCCATCCAGGGGCTCTGTCCTAGTGTAAACAAAAATATATATATAAAAATATAATTTTAAAAATATATATATTTTATTTTTGTGCTATACCTTAGTGTACTTTACTATTATTATTATTATTATTATTATTATTATTATTATTATTATGTGGCCAGTCAGACCACAGTGTAATAATCATACACGTATTGTGACACTGTAGTTGGTACCCCAATTTTATCCAAGTATTATGACACTACGTCATACTGCATTGTAATTTTTACACACGTATTGTAACGCTGTAGATCATTCCATAGTGTAATTTTCATACACCTATTTTGACTCTGTAGGTCATACCAAAGTGTAATTTTCATAAAAGTATTGTGATGCTGTAGGTCATACCGCAGTGTAATTTTCATACACATATTGTGATGCTGTCGGTCACAGTGGAATTTTTTTATACACGTATTATGATGCTGTAGGTCATACCACAGTGTAATTTTCATACAAGTATTGTGACACTATAGGTCATACCCCAGTGCATTCAAATAAGGGGTGTGACTCCACAGTGTTATTTGTGAAAAACATTTTTAAAAAGTTAAAGAAAATTAACTTAAAAATAGAATTTTAGTATAAATTATGTTGTGTGCTGTACGCCACTGAGTTCACGGTCATTGATATGGAGAACAGTCAGTCGAGAGAGCAAGAACCACATACTTGTGCTGCAGCTTCTGCCACCAGTCATGAAGATACAAGTCCGTCAAAGTCATCATCTAAAGCCGATGTCCAAGGGAATAGAGGACTTAAGTCAGGGCATGTAATCTCAAAGAAGCAACACAATTTTTCAGTGGTAAAGAAAAAAAAAGACATTAAAGGGAAAGTTAGCTGCAGAGAAACATAAAATTGCCAATATGCAATTCACCACACGAAGTGGCAAGGAAAGGTTTAGGCCTTGGCCTTTTGTTTATAAGCGGTGGTTCTGCAACTGTCAGTGAGGCATCTTCTTCTGCGTCTCATGACGATTCAAGGACTTTTCACTCAATGTCTAGAAGAGGTGTAAAAAAAATTAGAACCACTAAGGCAGAAGAACAAACTGTGCTTTCAGAACCGTCAGATATTCCAAGGAACATTTAGGGGTGTCCACATTAGCTATGTGTGAGTCTGACATTTCTCACACTGTCCTCATAGAAAGCCTCTTTCACCTCCTTCCACCATTTCTGCACCATCTGCACATGTGGGTAGCAGTACTTGTAAAGATGGTGATGATGACAGCATAATAGAAATTGAGAATTCATGTCTGGAAGTGGAACAGGATGAGGGGGATATGTGTGTACTTTTACTATCTGACACTGAGGATGTTCATGATGTTGTTTGTGTAAGTCAGCCACCAGTGGCTGCAGTTCTTGCCCATGAAAAAAAGAAAGCCTATGTGATGCCGGGGCATAAAACCAAAAAATCCACCTTTTAGGTGTGGGATTATTTTTACCTAAATCCTGACAATATTTGTGAAGGCATCTGCTCCATTTGTGAGGCCAATGTTAGTAAAGCTACGGACATTAGCCACCTACACACCTCCTCCATATTATATATATATAAAAAATATATATATATATATATATATATTATAAGTTAATGAAACTTATCTTACAAGATTATAATGTAATTGACACCATCATCATCAACCTCCTCATTAGTGATCGGAGGTAGTCTTTCCAAAAAATAGTCTTTTGGGGCCCAAACAAACCAAGCGCTTTAGCCACAAAAGTGTCAGTCCCTGTCACTAAAGTGCTTGGTTTGTTAAACTGTGCATGTCCTTTTTAATATACAACATAAGGGTAGCCCAAGGACAACTCCATCTTGCTCCACTTTACATTTCTGCCATTGCTATTTTGCAATGTTTCATAGATATGCTATAAACTGCTGTGTGTTTGTGCCACCACTCTGTCTAAATATTCCCATTTAAATAAAATAGGAATATTAAACATGTTTAAAAAATATAGATTCCTTGATTTCCATCAGGAAGTTTTAACATGTTTAATTTCCCTGATTCTCCTACGAATTGCTGATCATCGCTGGCCACCAATCCAATCCGGCTGGGTCGGGGAATTGGGGAACAATTTCCTAGATGGCCTTTAGACTCCTGCAGGTCCGGTGGCTTCTCTCAGGCAGCTGGTCTTGTGTGTAACTGCTCCAGTGGTAGATGATCCATATTATGGGACCTCTTGGTTCAACCACTGTTCTACCACACTACTACTGATAAAAAGTGGTGTGACTTCTACCAGCTCAGGTGACACTTGTGAGAAATGTCCTAGTGAACCAATAAAGGTGGCAGGCAGGCTAGTCAAATTGAAGATAGGAACAGCATCAGTCCTAATATAGGGTTGGGTACGATATCCCGGAGTTTAGCATGCCGACAGTCAGAATCCCAGCAGTGGTATCACGACATTCAAAATCCCAACAGATTTTGGTAAATACAGTATTGTAACCCTAACCGTAATCCTAACCCTAACCCGCCCCTCTGCAAACCTAACCCTAAGTGTTCCCTCCCACAGCCTAGCCCTCACTCTCCCCCTAGTGACTAATCATAATCCTAAACCTAACCTTCCCCTCCCACAGCCTAACCCTAACTGTTCCCTCAAGCAGCTTAGTCCTAACTCCCCCCAGTGACTAACCCTAATCCTACTACTCACCATCAGGATGTTGATTGTCTGGATTCCGCTCTTAATACTGTATGTATTGTCCTCTCACTTGGGTCCGGATGTAATGATGTTCGAGTGTGCCAGAGGTGCTGGTTCCCAGCCAAACTCGGATGTGTTTTTAAAGCTGCAATCATTTACAAGCCAACACCACGTTCGCTGGGAACCTGCACCTCTGGCCAACTAGGGCGTCATTACATCTGGCCCTTGGAGTCTAAACCATAAATGAAAGAAGCAACCCAGTATGGTGACACAAAAGTAATTCATTGGTGTGATCCAAGAATTTTGGTTGACCACTAATACAGCATGTTGGCTGGGCAAGCTCCCTCTGCCAGAGTTGTGTCATGAAGACATATGGAATGGTCATTCCTTGGCTGAGACATTAAGGCTACACACTAATAGGGGTAAATGTAAGTAGGTCTATATATAGTTTATATATGCTACCTCAGGAACCAAATTAGAATTCAAATGTTATAAACTTAGATCAATGACTACGTCCTGGAGTCTACGGAGCCACTACTACCACAACTTGTCCTCAAGTACAATAATAGTGTTAGACATGTTTAGCTATAGTCACACACTATATTTTTCTATTCCATACAGTACATCTATTCGGGATCCGGTCTGAAGATCGACAGTGTCTAGATCGACAATGTTTAGGTCGACCATTATAGGTCGACAGTCACTAGGTCAACATGTATGGAAGGTCAACAGGGTTTCTAGGTCGACATGTGCTAGGTCGACAGGTCTAAAGGTCGACATGAGTTTTTCACATTTTTTTCTTTTTTTGAATTTTTTCATACTTAACGATCCACGTGGACTACGATTGGAACGGTAAAGTGTGCCGAGCAAAGCGAAGGCACCATGCCCGAAGCATGGCAAGCGAAGCGAGCCATGCGAGGGGACGCGGTGCACTAATTTGGGATCCCGGTCACTCTACGAAGAAAACAACACCAAAAAAAATAAAAAAATCCTCATGTCGACCTTGAGACCTGTCGACCTAGCACATGTCGACCTATAAACCCTGTCGACCTTCCATCCATGTCGACCTAGTGACTGTCGACCTATAGTGGTCGACCTAACATTGTCGACCTAGACACTGTCGATTTGATGAACCACACCCATCTATTCAGCCCAGAACAGTTTCTTCCCATCTGATGTTCACATAATGAATTGAGCTGAAACGGAGAGTTTCACATCCCCTGCTGAGGAAGATCCCCCCTTACAGGAACTTTGGGGCTTACATCATGGCAGCTGCTGAATTAATTTGTTTTTATTGGTTTCAATGCCGGATTTATTTTTGCTTTTACATAGACTACAACATAAATAAACACAAACAAAATTCAAATGTATTTACCTAAAAACGAACATAGGGGGGCATTCTGACCCGATCGCATGCTGCAGTTTATTGCAGCGGTGCGATCAGGTCAGAACCGCGCATGTGCCGGCGCCACAGTGCACCGGCACATGCCAGACGGCCGAATGCTGCGGCAGTGCGCCGGCATCATGCCAGATGGCCGAAGGCTGCGGTACGGCCGAACGCTGTGGTACAATCGCCTCTGCCTGATTGACAGGCAGAGGCGGTCACTGGGCGGGGGTGATGAAATGCATTTCGTGGGCGCGGTGCGGCCAATGCAGGCGTGGCCGGACCGTGTGGAGGGCGGGCCTCAGCGGTTGCGTGATGTCACACGCAGCCGCAGCGGGCCGGGGAGCGTCGAGTAGCTCCCGGCCAGCACGCTAAAGCTGCGCTGGCCGGGAGCTACTCCTAAAGTGCAAAAGCATCGCCGCGGTGCGATGCTTTTGCACTTCTGCGAGAGGGGGGCGGCACTGACACTGCTGGGTGGGATAGCCCTGTGCTGGGCGTCCCCCCGCATGTCTATGGACATGATCGTAGCCCTGCAAAATATTGCAGGGCTACGATCAACTCGGACTGATCCCCATAATACGTTCATATCTGAAAGACAGTGCTGTGATTTTGTCTTATTATTCTTGAATTTTTTATATCTATATTTTTAGGTAAATACATTTTATTATTTTGTGTATCTTGTTTATCATTTCTCTTTCTATTCTTCTACTGTTTTACCTGAAGGGGATTGGCCGGTCTCCATAAAAGCAGCCACACACAAGACTGTTCCTTTCAGTAGCTATGTACTCCAACAGCTCCTTATTTAGGGGCTAATTCAGGTTGGATCACAAATCGCAATCCAACTGGAATTTTTGCGGGGGTCCGCAGAAAATGCGATTGCCTCTGCATGTCAATCAGGCAGAGGTGGTCGCGGGGTGGGAGGAGGGGCGGCAACGCTCCATTTCCAGGGAGGAGATGGAGCATCGTGGGGGCAGGGCATTCCGAACGCTGGGTGGTGCGGCGCCAATGGAGCATATCAGGGGAGTAGTTTTCACACGCAGCCGCCGCGACAGGTAAGCTGCGCTGGCAGGAGTCAACTTTAGTTACTGTAGATAAGCAGAAATTGCGAAGCAATCGCAATTTCTGCTTGTCGAAGGGGGATGTGGCGCCGGTCAGCATGCTGGGTGGCCCTCAGCATGCGAGCAATAGGATAGCAAATTATGCTGATTAGCAGAATTTGCAATCCTTACTGAATTAGCCCCTTAGTGCTCAGTCCCTAAAGAAAACAAATCTCATATGTTGACAATGCTCCTACATTTTTGTAGGAAGGTCTGCAGCACTGAGCCAACATCCCAAATGTTGCAGTGGTACCTACTGTAGTCCTGGCTAGACAGCAGGTTGATGTTAGGGTTGAGGTGAGCTCTGAATTAGAGGATACTAAAACTTATAGGCATCACGGTTGGGATAGTGGTTAGTATTACTGCCTGACGGCACTGAGCTCTTGGGTTTGAATTCCACCAGTGCCCTATCAGTGTGTAGTTTATATGTTCTCCCATGCTTGTGTGGCTTTCCTCCCAAAACTAAGCTCTTCACTGATGCGAATGACTAACTATTCCCTTAAAATTACTGTTAGTGAAAAATGATGATGTAGCAACTATATCAAAATTCATAAAATACAGCATAAATGTGCACAATATCAGAGACTAGTCACTTAAACACAGAATATAGGAAACCGACAGACATCAATCTACATATAAACTCGTTTTATTCCATAGTTGAATTGTAGTTATCGCCATGCTGTTTTGTATTCATACTTCTCAGAAATTCATTTTCACTTCAAAACTTGTATTGATTAGCTAGTAGTGAGTGTTAAAGCACATAGAAAGCCCTGTCAGTAATTATAAGACTCTGTTCATGATTCATCGTGCATAGAAATATGTTACATTCCTTTTAGGACCTGAAAATGAAAGGCGAAGTAGTTTTCCCTTTTAATCAATAGAATTTGACAATACATAGGTCAACAACCTGCTTTTATGAGCAACAAGGAAATTACAAAGGAAAACCATTGTTACATTTGAATAAAAAAAAAACCTCCCAGGATCAATACTACATTTGAAAATTGATATTGATCAAGTTGTGTGAAAAACATGTCATTTTCTGTCATAGTCAATGGAACCAGGCAGAAATTATGTTCAGTAACATTTTTTTCCAAACATTTCATGCAGACTGCGTATTGATGTATGTGATAACTCTGCAATAGAATTTTTATGTTATACGCTTTAGTAATGTGTGAGTGTGTTTAGAATTCCAGATAATGGATAAACTTGTTTT
Source organism: Pseudophryne corroboree (assembly GCF_028390025.1). Classification (NCBI taxonomy): domain Eukaryota; kingdom Metazoa; phylum Chordata; class Amphibia; order Anura; family Myobatrachidae; genus Pseudophryne; species Pseudophryne corroboree. The sequence goes on along the minus strand of NC_086444.1, from coordinate 28,539,920 downwards.
TTTTTAAGCAGACGTACTGTATTATGTGTAAATTTTTTGGTCAAAAGAAACATAGGGGGTCATTCCGACCCGTTCATACGCTGCGGTGCAAACGGTTCGGAAATGCACATGCGCGGTGCCCGCAATGCGCATGCATGTCATTGCCCAGCGACAGCCGTCGCCGGGCAACAACCATAAGAAAGAAGAAAGTGATCGCTAGCGCGATCGCAAGAAGATTGACAGCGGGAAAGCATTCCGGGGCGGATACTCACAGTTTTTCAAGCGTGGAGATCCAAACGCAGGCGTATCCCGGCGTTTGGAGGGTGGTTGTCTGACATCAATTCCAGGACCTTCATCGCTGGATCCATCGCACAGGGTAACTGCAGGGCTAGTCTTGTTCTGCATAAAACTTTTTTAGCATAGCAGGGCTGCACAAGCGATTGCAGCCCTGCTATGCTAAGATACACTCCCCCATAGGCAGCGTCTAGTTGATCGCACGAGCAACAAAAAGTTGCTAAGTGCGATCAACTCGGAATGACCCCCATAGTTCTTACTAAATGTTTCTATATCGGCCCATGTTCCACCACTATGTTATGGGAATGTAAAGTCAGCAGAATAACCTGGTTCAATTACTGCTCTTGGCTTGTAATTGCATGGCATTTCCTGAAAATAGGTGTCGACATGTTCTTTTAAATTTAATGCTTTATATTATTTGTTTAAATAGTGTTTTGCTTGATGCTCATATGTTTTTATAAATAAATGCCCATAGCATACTATCTTCTTAAAGAGGAAATAATGGGTGCTTACAAATAACCCTTTCACATCTCCAATGCCGGATCCCACCCGCGAATTGGAAACGGGTCCTTCCCGGGTGGGATCCGGCATTGGAGACTATCTTCTGGCTTCCCGACCTGGCAAATTGCTGGGTCGGTTGCCATAGCGGTGGGGGGCTGAGCCGGCAGTGGGGGGTGGAAGCAGAGGTGGCGCTGGAAGATGAGCTCATCTCCGTGCCGCCTCTCCCTATGCTGTGGATGGATACCGGGTCACATCGACCCGGCAAACCATTCACACTGCACCTGACCCGGTATTCAACCCAGGAATAATCCCTCTTATTACCCGGGTTGAATTACTGGATCAGGTGACCCAGGAATTCAGACATGGCCCTTTTACACTGCACACTGACCCGCGTCGACTGGGCAATATGCCGGGTCGATACCAGGTTATTTGTGCGATGTGAAAGGGGTATTATTGAAACTGGTAGAGTTAAACTCAGAATAATGGTTTGTTCAAATGTATACTGACATGCAGAACTGGGAATTCACTGCAAATTTTCTCATATTCTTACCAAGCGCTTCCATGAGCCTATTGCGTGCAGGTGCGAAGATATACAAATGTTACAATGTATTCATTGGAATATCACTATCAGCATTCTCATGGACAGTAGAAAATCTAGTAACCAGTAATGATTTGATTATTAATAATAATTTAGGCAATGCTGCCCCCCGTTGCTAATACAAAATAGAGCATAGAGTGTGTACGTGATTTCAATAACCTTTCTGTCAAAACTTTATGCCTGCTCTGAATATGATATGAAAAGCAATGAATAAGCTATATAAACCCCTTAACCCCTAATAAAGGATAGAGTATTGCTGGAACATCATAATTGTATGTGTGTTCACTTACTCTCCAGCCATAATAACTCTATCTCCTACAGATAGCCTGGTTACTTGACAACTTGACTTTATCAAAAGCAATTAAAAAGCTTATGAGACACTTGACAGCCAGCCATTTTACTTCTCAATAGAGGTGTTTAATCATCCAAAAATCCTCCACTTATCTAGGAAATTAGTGAAAAAATAAAAAAAGGTGCAAATACCTAGTGCATTATACTAAAGTCAGAATGTATTTAGCCATAAAATATGCAGCTTCCAAGATTTAAAAACAATGGGGTTGAAAATATGCGGAAAGTATTTCATATCACGCTAGAGTGTTGAACAGCTAAATCCCACGATGAGGTCAAAATTGTATGTTCCATATAAATGTATGACCTGCATGGACCCGGCATGAAGTGATGTCTTTTGCCATGCATGCTGGGAGGTTCCGTTTTCCCTGAAATTGGTCTAATTACAGTAAATATGTTCTGTTTCACTCCTGAAGCTGTCGATCCTGTCCTTCTACGCCCAGATCTTCATGGTGTCAGAAGTTGGCAGACATGGCTCAAGGTCTCCACCACATTGATCCCCTGATCTTTGGGGAAAACATTGTTGACATATGGATCCAGTTCTGAAAGGAATGGAAAGTATACTGTATCAGGAGAAATCAAAAAAGGTACAGGCATGCAATCTGGCTGAAGCAGAGGCAGTAGATGAAACAGACACATTTGAGGAAGGAGAAGACAATGAAGACCTTGAAGTGCTGTTAAAAAGTTTGAGCAGTTATGTTTACATGTAAAGAATATAACAATTGAGAGACATATTTTTAATACCACAAACCAAAAGTGTGATAAGAATGTGCAATAATTTTTGTCCATGTTAAAGCTACTAGCTACTGGTAGTCATTCCGAGTTGTTCGCTCGTTGCCGATTTTCACTATGCTGCGATTTGCTGCTAAATGCGCATGCGCATGGTACGCAGCGCGCATGCGCTTAGTTATTAAACTAAAAATTTAGCAGTTTTGCTGTTGTCCGTGCGGCGCTTTTCAGTCGCACTGCTGATCGGTGTGTGATTGACAAGAAAGGGGCGTTTCTGGGTGGTAACTGAGCGTTTTCCGGGAGTGTGCTAAAAAACGCAGGCGTGCAAGGTAAAAATGCGGGAGTGTCTGGAGAAACGGGGGAGTGGCTGGCCGAACGCAGGACGTGTTTGTGACGTCAAACCAGGAACTAAACGGACTGAAGTGATCGCAATCTAGGAGTAGGTCTGGAGCTGCTCAGAAACTGCAAGAAAATATTTAGTAGCAGTTCTGCTAATCTTTCGTTCGCTATTCTGCTAAGCTAAGATACACTCCCAGAGGGAAGCGGCCTAGCGTGTGCAATGCTGCTAAAAGCAGCTAGCGAGCGAACAACTCGGAATGAGGGCCACTGAACTGAGTTTTGTGCCATCACCGATTAACTAATCAGAGACAAAATTTGTGATATTCATAATTATGTTGTTTGCACACAGTTGTTAAGAGAAAAGAAATTGACTTTAGAAACTGCAATTCATATCTGCAAGCTTATAGAGCAATCTGAGAAGGGGACAAGAGAGTTGCGGAGAGAGGAAGAAGTACTGTATATAGAATGCAGCGCACAACACACCAATACCATACCGCCCAACTTTTATTTCTGAAGGTGCTGGACCCTTCGGCATGGCAAATCTGCGCCCACCCAAAAGGGTGCATAGTCTCTGCAAAGCCGCAACCGCCTGTCACGCCTGACATTATAGTCACATGCCCCCAGCCCCTCTGTCTCCTGTTATAGATGCTGTACGCATGCGCACAGCGTCTATTAACCACTGCTCTACAGCAAAGCAGCGAGTGACAGGAGACTCCCAACTGCCCCCCAACCACGGGACACCCAAAAAAGTGGGACTATCCCGCAAAAATCGGTAGAGTTGGGAGGTATGCAGTACAGGCAATGCCAAAATTGTGGAAAAAAATGTCCATTCTTAAGAAGCTCTGTAACTCCTGCAAAAAATGGAACCACTATGCAAAATGCTGCAGATGCAAATACACAATGACTGCCAGCATTTCACATAGAAAACTAAGGGAAAGGCAGCCACATCAATTGTGGAGACTGAGTCAGTATCAGAATCTGTCAATGCATTTTACTGTGAGAATGTAGATCTGGCTGCTGAAAAGGAAGAAATCTTTACCAGCCCCTGTGTCAAACACAACAGAAACAAACTGAAAATAAAAATTGACACTGGTTCAGACTTGCCTACTCTCCCGGATTCTGCGGGAGACACCCGGTTTCTCGGGTAGTCCCCCGCAGCCCGGGAAGAGTGGGCACCCCTCCCGCATTCTGCCGACTTACTAGGAAAGTGGGCAGAATGGGGAGCTAAACAGTGCTGACTCGAGGACCCGGCGGAGGGGGCGGGGCTTAATGACGCGATTATATGCTAATCGCATCATTGAAGCTCCACCCATATGCAAATACCGCCCAATTGCGGTATTTGCTTGTGCAGTCATTGACCCGGCCCCGCCTCCATCGCCGCCCACCTGCTTCTCCTCTCCGAGTATCTCCCGGAGAGGAGAGAAGAAAAGTTGGTAAGTATGCACTGGGTCCAAATGCATTGTCATGTCACAGTCCCTCCTACACAGGACAAAACCTCAGGGACTAATTTTCCAGACATTTGCTATAAACCTGGTGTCGTTTGGAGGTCAATTAATCAAAACCTCGGCTATGGCCACTTTAAACTTCACATGCGCGCCATTACTGGTTCACATCATTGATTGTGATGTTAGACCACTACTTGGTCTGCATGACAGCGTTAAACTGGGCTTTATACACAAAATGGCACTTAATTGAATACCCCCTAAGGCCTCCACATCCATTGAGAACAGTCTAATGAGTTATTGCTGACATGCTTGAAGCAAAAATCTTAAGCACCCTGGATGCTAAGAGGTGTATTCAAATATAGTCGGAACTGCCGTCTTGTCGGAAAGATAACGGTTTCTGACTTTTTTAGGTCGAATCGTGATTCGACCTATTCAATGGGGCTGCCATTTTTCTGACAGGTTGGCAATTCTGACTTGTCGGAAAACACGTGGATTGGCAGATTAGCCACAGAAAGGATCCGACATGCATTGAATAGACCCCTAAATGTGTATTTTGGCAGATACCTCTGAACAATGGATCATCCAGGTTCACTGTATTCATGACACTCACTAAACAATAGGCTTTCTTGTGTTTGCCTTATGGCCTGACCACCGCCAGTGAAGATTTCCAAAGATGCATGGAACAGCTGTTTGCAGGTTTCCCGTGTGAAATCATTGTTGATGACATCCTCCTCTAGGGTTGCAACATGCAAGAACATGACAATCACCTTTGTCAGGTGCTGGAAAGGATCTGTACCATTAATTTAAGACTCAACCCAGACAGGTTTTAATGTGTCAGAAGTTCCATGCATGGGTCACCTCCTCACTGATCAGAAGATCAAGCAAGACCCTGAAAAAACAGCAACCATTCAGCAAGAGTCATCCCTAGAGGACAAACTTGGTCTATAATGCTTCCTGAGATTGACAACATACTTTTTTCCGAACTGCAGTGAGACAATTGCACCACTAAGACTGCCTCCTAGTGAATTGGTGCTGGCATGAGCAACACCAGGCTACAGTAATAAAATGCTCACATGCTCACAAACCCTCCAGTACTTTAATGTTCACTTGGTGATCTCTGCATATGCCTCACAACATAATCTGGGTGCATTATGCCTCCAAAAGGACAGACCCATTCCCTTCCACTCAAGAGCACTGACAGAGACTGAAGCACCATATACACAGATTGAAAGATCACTTTCAGCATTGGTTTTTGCCTGTCACAAGTTCCTTGACTTTATACATGGGTGTTCTGTCACTGTTGACATGCACCATCAACCACTAATCACCATTCTGAGTAAGTATCTGCATAATGCTAATGCCCCTATGCAAAGATTGCTGCTCAAGTTACAGAGATACCATCTGAATGTTGTCTACCAGTGTGGCAGAGAATTGTTTGTGGCTGACGTCCTCTCCAGGGCTTACGTACCTCACACTGAATGTCCAAAAGTGGAAGATAAATATAATGTAATGTTGGTACAGATACTATACTAACTGAATGGATGAGCTACAGTGTGATACCTTGGTAGATAATCAGAACCAATGGCTATCTCAAATCATACTACAAGGGTGGCCTCAGTCCCCTAGGTAGAGCTCCCAGGATCTTAGCCCCTTCTTGCCATGAGAGATGAGCTCCCATTGACCCGATTGAGTCACACTGAGAGATAAAAGATGCATAATACCATATCCCTGCAGAAGAACTCTGCAAAGCAGCTCCACCAGGGCCACCTGGGCCTTGAAGGCACCAAGCACAGGGCCAGAGAATTGCTGTATTGGTCCACCATGTTCAGTGACATTAAGAGAGACATTTCCATACAGTATGTGGTCCCTGCAGTTTTTAAAGCACATCAGCCAAAGGAACCTCTGCACCTGAACAAGGTTCCTGACTTTCCCGGGTCTGTCACTGCTGCAGATGTCTTTGAATGGAGAGGAATGAACATCTAGTCTTGGAAGACTCCTATTCAGGGTGGTTTGAGACTGATTACCTGCTTAATATCACCAGTGCTACTATTATTGCTAAATTCAGGAGACACTTTGCTACACATGGCATCCCACAACAACTCACAGACAATGTCATGCAATTCATGAGTAGAGAGTTCAGAGAGTTTGCAAATATCTGGGACTTTAGATCCACAATAAGCAGACCTTTCTATTCACAATCCAATGGGCTAGCAGAAAGAGCTGCCTGCTAAGCCAAACACCTGTTGGAAAAAATCAAATATGATAATACTAATATCTTTTCAGCATTTCTTGACTTAATAAACCCGTCATGGTATTGTTTACTGTAACCTGGCTAGCAGTTATTGTCTCGTCACACCAGGACTTTTATTCCTGTTACAAGCAACAACTGCAACAGCAAGTGCCAACATGAGTACAAATATTACTTCCCTCAAACTAGCTGTCTAACAAAAAAAGGTATGACCAAACAGCACATTGTCTGCCACAACTTGTTCCAGGTCAAGATGTCTGATTGCATACTCTTGTGGATATGATAGACCTGAATTTGCCCTCCGAGAAGCTGAGATTTCCAACAGTTATTTGATACCAGCTGAGGGTGCCACCTATGAGCATAACTATCACCACTTGCTGAATGTACCTGAGGAATTTATTCCTGAAACCAAACCTATCATGGCTGACCCAGAACTCATTCAAACCTCACATGAGTCAAGATCTGAAGTGCCCATGACCATACTTGCAGACTCAAGACCATCACTTGACTTGCATAAATCCTCAGATGGGCTTTTTGGAACTCATCAACCTATAATGCTTCCCATCGTCACTAGGACTGGTCACATATCCTAGCCTAACCTTAATTTCCAGGACCTAATGGTAATTATTCCATGACTCTCTTTCTTTTTTCTCTCCCATACACCTGCTGCCCCTTCCCACCCCTCTACCTAGGCATTATTTATCATTTATCTTGAAAGGAAGGATGTAAATGTATGACTTGCCATGACCTGGCAGCAAGTCATGTCTTCTGCCATGCATGCTGGTTTCATGTTTCTCTGAAGTCAGTCTAGTTATGTTTGTGATACTGAGGAAACACATTTTATTTCACTCCTGAAGTTGACTCTCCAGTCCTTCTACACCATCATCTACAGTTTACATGATTTAGATATAGTCCAAATAACACAGACACATCGTGAGAGGCTACTTACGCGTTTCACCTGGTAGACTTAGTCAGTGGTGAATGTTTACCTACAGTGAATGTTTGCTTACCTTGTTTTACTTTCTTTTATTGGAATACAACAGATTGGTTCACATAGATGCATGGACACAAATACACACAAATATTTACGGCATTTGTGGCACTTGTGTGGTTTAGAGTATTATGGTGTGCATCTCGTATGCATGTAAATGGCATTTTTGATCAGCAAGTTTATAAAGGAGTGAAAGAGAGCATGACGGACCTTTATTTTGTATATATTATTAATCACAGCAATACACAGCCTTTCATGTATATTAATGACAAATAGTGGCATTACTTGCTTGGTAAACATGGCCTTGGGTTGGCGTCCTGGATGCACTGCTGCCTACAAAGGACGTCAAATAGGAAAAATGTTTTGTGCTCAACAGTACACGCAAGGATTTCCAATGACTATAACTTCAATCTTAAAATGTTTATTAATATTCGTTTAGTTGAAATACACAATTTAACTTTTGAATATAGACACTTTTTTCAAGTTCTGTGATACCTTATTCATATCACTTGCTTTACACTAGTGACGACATTGCAAAAACGATGGAAAGCTGAAATAGGTTTTGATGAAATATACAGCAAATCTCAAATTACCACATTACCAATAAAACTCCAAGATCAGGTCAGGATTATCCTACAGTTATAAAGAGAATCATGGTAGGTGGTTTATGGGGAACATTTATACTTGCAGTAAAACATTACTGCTCCGCGGCTGTTACAATAGTGCTGCATATAAGTCTCGGTTCTTCGATATCCAGCCGTGCACAAGACTTGCTAATGTCCAAGTACTTACATTTCTGTTTCATTTTATATACATTATTCAATTTCATCAGAATTTTTTCAAAAAGTGACCTGAAATCATACATTTTTCAGCTGCTAGTAAGATTTTTTGCTAAGATTAAGACAACTTATGGTTGTAACTGTAAAAATTCAACTGTAGAGAAACATTGGAAGCTATGTGAAATTAAACATTTCTCCTAAAGTTCGAAAACCTTAAATATGATTAGCTGTAATAAGAAGAGTTGGGCTTTGCAATGCTAGAGGAACGTAAAACTGTATAAAGAACACCTTGGGACTTGGTACACTTAAACTAGCATAATTCTATTTAGAGTTGGGTGGGAAAAAAAGAATTTCAGCTGGAACAAAGAGGTTTTATGTTTTAATATTTAAGACTCTGGGGACGTAACAGTAGTTACAGGGATATGAGATTAAATGATTCACACAGAGCCAAAAAAATAGATATTAAATTCAAAGGTCTGACAATGTATGGAGGAAGAGTAAAAAGTAACATAAGAAAGTAATGTACATTTTAGTAGAAAGGGTGATACCGTGGAATCATGAAAGAGATTAATGTTGGGGGGAGGGGGTTCATAAAAAAAACCCCAGCTCAACAGCAAAAAATGTGAGAACAAAACAACATAGTAGAATAGAATAAAATATAAATGGTAATATTTTGTATTAAGTGCTGAAACTGGTAGAAAAATTATCCATAATGTTTGAAATTAATAATCAAACATTGGTACATTTCTACATTCAACAGCAGGGTCTGCTTTGTAGACCTTGGTAGACTAAGACAATCTCTGATATTATAACTATTATCATTGATATTTGTATGTTAATAAAGACCCCCCCCCCCCCCCCCATGTGCAATGGGTGCTCACACAGGGTCTTGAGTGATGCCTTTAAAAACTAAAAGTGCACCTACAGTAGGTTCATGGAGGAAAAAGAATCTCAAGAGATATTTATGCCCAAAATTAATCGGTGAGTGAGTAGACAGCAGACTGTCTGTATCACATGCAACATTTTTGTATATGATGATAACTCCGTGTTAAGGAAGAATAGGATTTGTCCTCAGTATAGACCTCAAAAGATTCTACTCATACTCAGCACTGCAGAAGTTGGATGGAGGAAATTTCTCAAATACCTTTGCCCCACCTGCAGTCACTGCTAGTGCGGGCCAGGGAAGGAGGTGGCAGTACAGTGTCATTATAATACCAGGGCAAGATGATGTCATGAAGGAAGTGGGGCCCCATCTTCCCCGTCCTTCCACTAACTAACTTAAAATTTGAAAGAGGGAAGGCAACAATTTGCCTTCTTATAGTGATAAAACATCCAGAGATGGTGAAGTTCTATATATTGAACATGAATCAATCAATGTCAACTCAAAACCTCTGCATAATTCATGTCTTTTTTGCCAAGTATAAATGTGTCCGTCATGTCTCCACCTACCAAGGAACCACCATAAGAATATTTCCATTACTTTATTCTATTTCAATAATAACTTTCAAAGTAAAGTCACATTTTTGCACAGCTTTGCACACCTGAAGGAACACCTTCACTGTTCTCAGTTACACTCACTGTACTAAATTTATTAAGAAGTGGGTTTGGTGTCATTTAGAATTTGTCAGAAACCACCTTCAGTTATCAGTGGTTATTAGGATAAGTGTACTAAGCTGGAGTTTTGTGGCGGTTTTGTAGCAGTTTTGCAACCCACTGATTTACTAAGGCCAAAACCACCACGAGAACGCACAATTTCGAGTAGAAGAGAGTTTCATTGAATTTCAAAGCATGTATACTTTACACCATGGGAAAAATGGGATAGAATAGAAACCCTAGATTCATCAATCAGCAGTTTTGAAAACCGTTGCAAAACCGCCGGCAAACCTGCCCACAAAAATGACTAGGCTCAGACAGGCGTGATAATACAAGCAACCAACAAAGGAGGCCGCGCATGTGAACTAAATATACCGGTGGATCAAATTATTTAAAAAAAAAATAAGAATAGATACCAAATTGCATAAAGACAAAAACAATAATACATCCACTTAGTGTAAATGCTGAATGTTGTGTGGAACGTAATAGTTCAGTTGAAAGTACAGGATGGGTCCACATTTCTCTTGACCTTTAATAGGATTAATTGAGACTGGCCAGTCGGACTTAATCCCCTCCATTAATGACTTCATCCCCTGCTGTATTGTTCTCTGTATTGTATTGCAGCTGAGAACAATAGATGAAGGGTTTATGCTAATAAATCATGTTGTGGCTAGGCACAGAAAACTAGTCAAGATAACCATGGACCCATCTGTATGTTTTTGTTACAGTAGCATAAACTAATTCCTGGAGGTAGGCTTTTCAAAGGGGATCCGGTCTCTAGGGCAACAGGAACTAGGTCAACAGTAACTAGGACGACTACTATTGATCGACAGTAACTAGGTCAACAGGGTCTCTAGGTCGACAGGATCTCTAGGTCGACATGTTCTAGGTCCACAGGCCAAAAGGTCGACATGAGTTTTTTCCAGGTTATTTCTTTTTTTGACCTGGTTCATACTTAACGATCCATGCAGACTACGATTTGGAATAGTAACCTGTGCCAAGCGCAGCGTTAGCGGAGCAAGGCACCTTGCCTGAAGCATAACGAGCGTAGTAAGCCATCTGAGGGGACACAGTGCACTAACTGGGGTTCCCGGTCACTGTACGGAGAAAACGACACCAAAAAAACATTAAAAAACTCATGTTGACCTTTTCACCTGTCGACATCAGAACCGGCCTTAGGCATAGGCTAACTAGGCAAATGCCTAGGGCATTTGGTATGCTTAGGGGCACCAGCAGCTATTGCTGATTAAAATGATATGGGGCATGCCTATATTCTGTGTGTAACTGAGGCTGTATCTGCATACAAAATGCTACGTTGCAGTGTATTCCTGGAAATCACTGTAATGTAGCATTTCGTATGCAGATACAGCTGCACTCAAACACAGAATATAGGCATGCTGCATATCATTTTAATCAGCAGAAGCTGCTTGTGCACCCTAGCCACATAGTAATGCAAATAGTAGCATTTTCATAAACAAAGATGCCCGACGTTAGCAGAGCTGCCAGCTGACTCATGCCAGGCATCTCCTTCAGAACTAGTGGCGGAGCTAGGGGGCACCAGCCACAATCTTGCCTAGGGCATCATATTGGTTAGGGCCGGCTCTGGTCGACCTACACCATGTCGACCTAGAGACCCTGTCGACCTAGTAACTGTCGACCTAGTTACTATCGTACATACCACACCCGTTCAAAGATGATGTTAAGTAGCAGTGTGGATCTCTACCAGTTGCAACAGTTCCAAGTGTTGTTATTAAATAATCATTTGTATCCCGGCACATAAAATTGTAACATTCAAGTTGGCAAATCCTCCAGGTTTAGAGATGATGTGCTGAAATAGAGGCTACGTGTCCATAAGATATTTACCCACAGAAAATACTTAATACTTCCAAAATAGGACTAGTGACTGGGAACCGGTGGTTTAATGTTAATTAGTATTATTCCACCAGTGTCAATGTTTGTTCATACTCACTGCACCCAATGTACAATTGACCTAATGCATGTCTACCATTAGTGGGAGACCTATTGACTGTAGACCTTTCAAGTGTAGATCTATAGTCCGGATACCAGAAAAATTACAGAGGTCAACAAAACATGGAGGCACAAAAGCCAACATAACAAAACATCCAATCAAATGGAAAGCCAAAGAATAAGGAGAGGATGCAGAGGGTGTAAACACACCCAAGAAAACAAAACACACACTAACGCAAAAAACATAGCTAAAAAAAGGATCTTTTGTGTGAGCTCCACCCCTTTATTTCCCTATTAATTTGCCCCCACAAGGAACCAACTGAAGAATATTTAGACCTACCAGCATTCATAAGAAAACTGACTTCCAGAAAATACTTTATACACAATAAACACCTAAGAAACAATTGAACCCATAGGACAGATTACATTCCAATACACCAGACTCAAACCTTCACCATTCTACATGCATCACCTTAAAGTCAATTTCATAAAGACTTCTGAGACATTAGTTTCAGAAGACATAGAAACACTAGGGAGCATTAAGACAAAACACAGCCTCACGAACAAGGGGGGTCATTCCGAGTTGATCGCCCGCTAGCTAGTTTTAGCAGCCGTGCAAACGCTATGCCGCCGCCCACTGGGGAGTGTATTTTAGCTTAGCAAAAGTGCGAACGCCTGTGCAGCCGAGCTCTGCAAAAACAGTTTGTGCAGTTTCAGGGTAGCTCTGAACATACTCAGCGCTTGCGCTCACTTCAGCCTATTCGTGTCCGGATTTGACGTCATACACCCGCCCAGCGAACGCCCAGCCACGCCTGCATTTTTTCAGACATGCCTGTGTTTTCTTGCGGCCACCAGTGCGAAGAAAAACTTTGCTAGAACCTGCGCACAACCACAAAGAGCTGTTTTTTCACCTGATCGCTGCACTGCGAAAATCGTCAGCGAGCGATCAACTCGGAATGACACCCAAAGAACAATAGCACTCATAGACCTGGAATAGAACATCAAGTTCATTCTCAAACTAGCCATCAAGGGGAGAGGCATAGTTATCTGAAACAAACAAAACTCTAGGGACAAATCACTAATAATTCTGGGAGACAAGGACGCTTACAAAACACTCAAGGTAGATTCCACCACAAAACATCAAACATAACTGTACACACTACTTAATAAGGTACTGGAAAGAGGCATACAGACTACTGTAAGTCAGAACAAAAATTCATACAGAATCCACATTCAGTAATGCCAGTGTTATACTACCCAGCTAAAATCCACAAACATCAGACACATCCACCAGGGAGATCCATACTTTCAGGCATCATCTCATTAACAGCTTATCAATCAAAATACATACTGTAGACTCATTTCTACAAGACACAGTAAAACAACAAAAGTCCTACATAAAGGGAAAGTCAAAAACTAAACTATTGTTCGAGTGACAGCAATGTGACAGCATGGCACACCATAATAGATCACCAACTGTCTCTGGACAACTGACAACATTTTTTGGAAACATACAGTACACCAATATGGATACAACGCATATAGATTTCAAAATCAATCAATAGAATTATTTCTATAACACAACTTTGTCTAGTTCTATAACGCCTTCTATCCAAAAACAAAAGGTACCACAATGGGAACGAGATTTGCAGCAAACTAAGCCAACCTGTTCATGAGTAATTGGGTAGGACCACATATGACATATGACAGGATATGTATTTGGTGAGAACCTCACCAAGCAATTCAATACAATAAAACAATAATCTACTACAAAAAGCATTCCACAACAGAACTAAATAGAAAATAACTTCTGAAAGAGTAAACGATACACAGCAATCAAAGGAACAATCAGTCGGCTGGAGACATAAAGAACATCAATAAACATTGGAAAATATAACTTTTAAGATCAATACCTCAAAAAAGTACTTACACTCAAGCTTGATACTGTATATAACAGAAGCCCCAGATTAAAAAAAAAAAAAAAAAGGAAAATTGTACTTAATATACAGTATCTGGTAGAGTGGTTAACAGCCTATCTGGTTGAGTGGTTAACAGTGACCATGTCAATGTCATGGATCAAGCTGTCAAAGGACACCAAGTCGACATACTCACACTGTCAACATGTCTACCATGTTACATCTGAAATGTCACCATGTGAAATGTTAAGTTTCAGGATTTTGACTGTTAGGGTTAAGGAACGCCAGGTGGGTTAAGCTTAGACTACGGGGGTAGGGTAGGGTTAAGCTGAGGGAATGGGAGGTGGTTAGATCTATACCTGGAATTCCAATAAAACATCTTACTTTTGGGGGAGAAATACTCAACGGAACGCTGCAGCATTGGAGGTCAACACCAGTAGTGACTGACACATGGCCACCGGGAACTGGAAGAAGATGATGGAGCTGGCACTGCTGCTGGGAGAAGATAAGGGCCCACTTGACTACCACAAATGATTTGTGGACAGTTCATCATGTCGACATATCATTTGAGTAGACATAATTTTGACATGGCCACAGTTGACATGCTGCATTTCAACAGTCCATTGTACCCAAGCTCACCAATTCCCCAGGGAGGTTGATGGTAAGTGGGTAACCACTGCTGGACACCACACACACAATACCTGACAGCAGGGCATCATGGCCCAATCACCTGTATTGCAGCAACATACAGTACACTATGGGTATGTACAGTCACTAGAGTTCAGACAACATGGAGAGAAAGGGGCTCCCTGAAAGGGTGATCCGACAACACTTCAGTTGCAGTCATTGGTGGGAAGTGTAGTGGTTCTTCCCGAGTCCTCTTACAAATGGTACTCCCTAAAGGAGATCACCTGATTTGTGGAATCCTTAGAATGCAATATGACCATGATTTCAATAAGCACCTCATTACCCACATGTATGTTTTCATCCCCTTTCTTACATCCCATACCTCAATACATACATACACCACACATGTGCAGCACGTCATCAACCCGTCTGTGCATAGGACAACTCCAGGTGTAGCTGTTCCTGAGCCCCCAGTTTGCTTCCCACAGGATCCCACAATACTGCTAGTCAGGGGATGTGCACATTACAGAGTAGTATGATTAATTTAGGCAAACAGCATTTATTTCCAAAATTCCTGGTAATCGCTACATCGTGTTTCCAGTTCTGAATCCTTCTTCAAAAGGGTCACCAAACACTGTAAACATATAGAGGCTGATAAAGAAATGTGAAATACAGTAATGGTGTTTATTATAATAGCAAAAAAAAGCATTATTATCAATAAAACATCTCTGGGGTCTTTTTCATATGAATGTGACGTTTTTCACCAGTACTCCTCCATGCATAGGAAGGTAACCTCATATGAAAGACACAATTGAAATGGAAAAAACACAACAGTGTAATCAGTTCATCAAATAGTGATCAGTGCACTGTGAAGTAAACTAACATGACTCAATGGGGCCGATTCAGACCTGATCGCTGCTGTTCGAAAATTTCAATCGCACGGGCGTTTGCAAGGTGATTGACAGGAAGAGGCCGTTTGTGGGTGGCAACTGGCCATTTTCTGGGAGTGTCAGGGAAAACGCAGGCGTTCCCAAGCGTTTTCAGGGAGGGTGTGTGACGTCAGCTCCGGCCCGATCAGCCTGTTCTCATCGCACTGTAGGAGTAAGTCCTGGGCTGCGCACACACTGCACACACTGGTAAAATAATTCAATGGCGAGTGTGGTGCGAACGGATTTGCAGCTGTCCGCTGACTGAGGGATATTTGTAGCTCGGCGTACACATGTGATCGCACACTTGCACGGGCAAATTTATACTCCTCTTGGGGGGCGACTATCTGAATGCAGCACAACAAATTTAGCAGCCCAGCAATCAGGTCTGAATTACCCCCAATATCTTAATTCCACCACCTTGCATTGCTTATGGTAGATAAGGTGACTCTCCCCCACCAAAACCCACTTAATGATTGCATTTAATACAGTGATGCTTATGGGCCCTATACACTGGCAGATAATACTGAAAGATATGAACAATCTCGTTCATTAATGAACGAGATACCGTTCATAGCTTTCAGTGTGGAGGCACCAGCAATGAACGATGCGCAGCCCCGCGCTCGTTCATCGCTGGTGCCCCGTCGCTTGTGCATGCAGGCCAATATGGACGAGATCGTCCATATTTGCCTGCACTGCTATGGAGCCGGGTGACGGGGGGAGTGAAGAAACTTCACTCCCCCCGTCAATGCCCCCCCGTCGCTGGGTCGCCCGACAGCGGATCTTTCTGTGTGTAGGGCCCATTAAAGGAGCCTTGTTATGATATCTTTGATATCAGTTTCTGAATATTCTTCAGTCTTTAGTTTCCTCTCCAAGTGAGATTCCTAACACAGGTATTGGCCCCCAAAACGAGTAAAGTGCTTGATAGTGTTATATTGTTTCATCAATTGAACATGGATAATGTAAACAAATACAAACTTACAAAACAAAATATGTCTTAAAATAACTGAAATGAATTCCTACTGGATAGAGATATCGTGACATCACGCAATATAAATGTGGATGGACAGATGGAAAAATGTCTGGGCACTCGTATCACTAGATCAGCCTCTACGGTTGACCATTTGCCCTGCATATGGATTACTTAGACTGGGACCACCATAACCCTTGATCAGGATCCAGAACACTTTAAAATGGTCAGTCAATTTGAGTGGTACAAAAGTTAAGTCATGGGTTATACCCCTTCTATTCAATGCTTAAAACCTGGGAGCAACCAGAAGTGATAAATATCTCTTATTTTTTTAAGAAAGGAAGTGAAGATACCACTAGTTCTAGGGTTTTGATTCCAAAAATAGTGACATCTGTCTTCACATATGGATATACTGAACAAAAATCTAATGTAAAACGGAGAACAGTCAACTGAGTCAAAAGCGTGAAATAATTCCCAATCATAGAATTGTCTGGTCTTTGTACACAGATGGTGCACACTTTATCACAGCATTTACAGTAACTGCCCAGGTTAAAGTTATATTAGCTTTTTTTTTAAACCGTTTTAGGTTTAAAATACAAGATTGAGGCTCTAGGTAGACTAGAGGAATGGTCAAGAGTGTGGCAATTACAGTTCAATGCCAAAAAATGCAAAATCATGCACTTGGGTATCGAAAACCCAAAGGCTAAATATAGTATTAATGGCACTATACTGGAAACTACTGAGGAGGAAAGGGATCTAGGAGTCACTATTTCAGGTGACATAAAGGATAAATATTGTATTAATGGCACTATACTGGAAACTACTGAGGAGGAAAGGGATCTAAGAGTCACTATTTCAGGTGACTTAAAGGCAGGTAAGCAATGTAACAAAGCAATGAGGAAGGCTAGTCAGATGCTTGGCTGCACTGGGAGAGGAATCAGCAGCAGAAAGAAAGAAGTAATAATGCCACTGTATAGGTCATTGGTACGCCCTCATCTGGAATACTGTGTTCAGTCCTGGAGGCCATATCTTCAGAAGGATATTAATACATTAGAGACTGTACAAATAAGGGCAACTAAAATGGTGCATGGCCTACATCACACAACATACCCAGAAAGACTAAAAAATCTTAATATGTATAGTTTGGAACAGAGAAGGGAAAAAAGGAACATGATAGAAACTTTCACATATATCAAGGGTTTTACCAAGGTACAGGAGGGAAACATTCTTCAAATGAAGAGAAGTAATAGGACACGAGGACATGCACTGAGACTGGAGTGGGGGGGGGGGGGGTTCAGGGGAAATTTGAGGAAAAATTACTTCACAGAAAGGGTGGTGGACAAGTGGAATAGCCTCCCATCAGAGGTGGTAGAGGCTACGACAGCAGAGAAATGTAAACATGCATGGGATAGACATAAGGATACCCTTACAAACAACTAAGGATCAAATAAAGTTTGAGATTAAAAATTGGATTTTAATAACTACCGGTAAATCCTTTTCTCTTAGTCCGTAGAGGATGCTGGGGATGCTTCAAGAACCATGGGGTATAGACGGGATCCGCAGGAGACATGGGCACACTATAAGACTTTGAATGGGTGTGAACTGGCTCCTCCTCCTATGCCCCTCCTCCAGACTCCAGTTATAGGAACTGTGCCCAGGGAGACGGACATTTCGAGGAAAATGATTTATTTAATTATTTTAAACTAAGGTGAGATACATACCAGCTCACACCACTAACACGCCGTACAACATGGCATTCAACAACAACGCATGCAACGGCATGATTAACATCAGTCACAAACTGTGTGTAACTATAACCAATAACTTCAGATACAGCCCGCACTGGGACGGGCGCCCAGCATCCTCTACGGACTAAGAGAAAAGGATTTACCGGTAGGTATTAAAATCCTATTTTCTCATACGTCCTAGAGGATGCTGGGGATGCTTCAAGAACCATGGGGTTTATACCAAAGCTCTAGAATGGGCGGGAGAGTGCGGATGACTCTGCAGCACCGATTGACCAAACAAGAGGTCCTACTCAGCCAGGGTATCAAACTTGTAAAACTTCGCAAAGGTGTTTGATCCCGACCAAGTAGCCGCTCGGCAAAGCTGTAATGCCGAGACCCCTCGGGCAGCCGCCCAAGATGAGCCCACCTTTCTGGTAGAATGGGCCTTCACCGATTTCGGTAACGGCAATCCTGCCGTAGAATGAGCCTGCTGAATCGTATTACAGATCCAACGCGCAATAGTCTGCTTGGAAGCAAGAGCCCCAATCTTGTTGGGAGCCCACAGGACAAACAGAGACTCTGTTTGACTAATCTGCGCCGTTCTGGCGACATAGATCTTCAAAGCTCTAACCACATCGAGAGACTTTGACTCTGCCAGGGCGTCAGTAGCCACTGGCACCACAATTGGCTGGTTAACATGAAATGATGAAACCACTTTTGGTAGAAATTGCTGACGAGTCCTCAACTCCGCTCTATAAGCATGGAAAATCAAGTAGGGGCTCTTGTGAGAAAAAGCCGCCAACTCAGACACTCGCCTTGCAGACGCCAAGGCCAACAACGTGACCACTTTCCAAGTAAGGAATTTTAACTCAACCCTGCGCAAAGGTTCAAACCAATGTGATTGCAAGAATTGCAACACCACATTAAGGTCCCATGGTGCCACTGGGGGCACAAAGGGAGGTTGGATGTGCAGCACGCCTTTTACGAAGGTCTGAACTTCTGGAAGAGAGGCCAATTCCTTTTGAAAAAAGATCGACAAGGCCGAAATCTGTACTTTAACAGAGCCTAACTTTAGGCCCGCATCCACACCTGCTTGTAGGAAATGGAGCAAATGCCCCAGGTGAAATTCCTCCGTAGGAGCCTTCTTGGATTCACACCAAGAGACATATTTTCTCCAAATACGGTGGTAATGCTTTGCCGTTACTTCTTTTCTAGCCTGAAGTGTAGGAATGACTTCACTGGGAATACCCTTTCGGGCAAGGCTCTCTCGTTCAACCTCCACGCCGTCAAACGCAGCCGCTGTAAGTCCTGATACACGCACGGCCCCTGTCATAACAGGTCCTCCCGAAGAGGAAGAGGCCAGGGATCTTCTATGAGCAACTCCTGAAGATCTGGATACCAGGCCCTTCTTGGCCAATCCGGCACAATGAGGATCGCCTGAACCCTTGTTCTTCTTAGAATTTTTATCACCTTTGGAATGAGTGGAAGTGGAGGGAACACATATACCGACTGAAACACCCATGGTGTCACTAGGGCGTCCACCGCTATCGCTTGAGAGTCCCTTGACCTGGAACAATTTCTCTGAAGTTTCTTGTTGAGGCGGGATGCCATCATGTCCACTTGAGGAACTCCCCAACGACTTGTCACTTCTGCAAAGACCTCTTGATGAAGACCCCACTCTCCTGGATGGAGATTGTGTCTGCTGAGGAAGTCTGCTTCCCAGTTGTCCACTCCTGGAATGAAGACCGCTGACAAAGCGCTGGCCTGCTTTTCCACCCAGCGAAGAATTTTCGTGGCCTCGGCCATCGCCGCTCTGCTTTTCGTTCCTTGGCGGTTTATGTACGCCACTGCTGTCACGTTGTCTGACTGAATCAAGACCGGCAGACCTCGAAGAAGATGTTCTGCTTGCAGTATGCCGTTGTATATGGCTCTTAATTCCAGAATGTTTATGTGTAGACAAGCTTCCTGGCTTGACCACTTTCCCTGAAAGTTTCTTCCCTGTGTGACTGCTCCCCAGCTTCGGAGGCTTGCATCTGTGGTCACCAGGATCCAGTCCTGAATCCCGAACCTGCATCCTTCCAGAAGTTGAGAACTGTGCAGCCACCACAGAAATGAAATTCTGTACCTGGGAGATAGAATTATTTTCTGGTGCATGTCCAGGTGAGATCCGGACTACTGGTCCAGCAGGTTCCACTGAAACACCCTGGCATGGAACCTGCCATACGGAATGGCCTCGTAGGCCGACACCATCTTCCCCAGCAACCGAGTGCAGTGAAGAACTGACACCTTTGCTGGTTTCAGAATCTGTTTTACCATGTTCTGTATTTCCAGAGCTTTTTCCACTGGAAGAAAAACTCTCTGCAATTCTGTATCCAGAATCATACCCAGGAACGACAGCCGTGTCGTTGGATCCAACTGTGATTTTGGCAAATTTAGGAGCCAACCATGTTGTTGCAGAATCGTCAGTGAAAGGGCAACATTCTTCAACAATTGCTCCTTGGACCTCGCCTTTATGAGGAGATCGTCCAAGTACGGGATAATTGTGATTCCCTGCTTGCGTAGGAGAACCATCATTTCCGCCATTACTTTGGTGAAAATCCTTGGAGCCGTGGATAGACCAAATGGCAACGTCTCAAATTGGTAATGACAATCCTGCACCGCAAATCTCAGGTAAGCCTGATGTGGAGGATATATGGGGACATGTAAGTATGCATCTTGGCCGACACCATAAAATCCCCCTCCTCCAGACTGGAGATCAGGGCTGGCTCCAAGCCCACTAGCACCCTGTGCGAGAAATTTCAAAAGCGCCTCCCCACCCATGCGCCTGGGAAAGTGGGTGTGGCCTCTTGGAAAAGTGGGCGTGGTCTCTTAACTTCATCTCATCAAGCTATAAATAAATATATTTTCACACCCCCTCTACGCACACAATTTGCAGCCTTACACATAACAGCCACAGTAGTATTCCTTACACACAATGTCTCCAGTATAGTGCCAGATACACATAATGTCTCCAGTATAGTGCCAGATACACATAATCTCTCCAGTATAGTGCCAGAACACATAATGTCTCCAGTATAGTGCCAGATACACATAATGTCTCCAGTATAGTGCCAGATACACATAATGTCTCCAGTATAGTGCCAGATACACACAATGTCTCCAGTATAGTGCCAGATACACATAATGTCTCCAGTATAGTGCCAGATACACATAATGTCTCCAGTATAGTGCCAGATACACATAATGTCTCCAGTATAGTGCCAGATACACATAATGTCTCCACTATAGTGCCAGATACACATAATGTCTCTAGTATAGTGCCAGATACACATAATGTCTCCAGTATAGTGTCAGATACACATAATGTCTCCTGTATAGTGTCAGATACACATAATGTCTCCAGTATAGTGCCAGATACACACAATGTCTCCAGTATAGTGCCAGATACACATAATGTCTCCAGTATAGTGCCAGATACACATAATGTCTCCAGTATAGTGCCAGATACACATAATGTCTCCAGTATAGTGCCAGATACACATAATGTCTCCAGTATAGTGCCAGATACACATAATGTCCCCAGTATAGTGCCAGATACACATAATGTCTCCAGTATAGTGCCAGATACACATAATGTCTCCAGTATAGTGCCAGATACACATAATGTGCGGTGCCAGATAGACATGACATGACCCCCAGCAGTGCCAGCTACACATGACATGCCCCGCAGCAGTGCCAGCTACACGTCACATGCCCCCCAGCAGTGCCAGGTTTACATAACATGCCCCCAGCAGTGCCAGCTACATGTCACATGCCCCCCAGCAGTGCCAGCTTTACATTACATGCCCCCAGCAGTGCCAGCTGCACGTCACATGCCCCCAAGCAGTGCCAGATACATAAATGGCCACACAGTACAGATATGTCCCCACAGTGCCAGATACACATGACATGCCCCCACAGTGCCAGATACATAAATGACCACACAGTGCAGATATGCCCCCACAGTGCCAGATTTGCCCCCACAGTGCCATATACATAAATGCCCCCAGTGCCAGATACATAAATTCCCCCACAGTGCAGATATGCCCCCACAGTGCCAGATACATAAATGCCCCCACAGTGCCAGATACATAAATGCCCCCACAGTGCACGATACATAAGTGCCCCCACAGTGCCAGACACATAAGTGCCCCACAGTGCCAGATACATAAGTGCCCCCACAGTGCCAGATACATAAGTGCCCCACAGTGCCAGATAATAAGTGCCCCACAGTTCCAGATAATAAGTGCCCCCACAGTGCCAGATAATAAGTGCCCCCACAGTGCCAGATACATAAATGTCCCCAGTGCCAGATACATAAATGCCCCCACAGTGCCGGATACATAAATGCCCCCAGTGCCAGATACATAAATGCCCCCACAGTGCAGATATGCCCCCGCAGTGTCAGATACATAAGTGCCCTCACAGTACCAGATACATAAGTGCCCCCACAGTGCCAGATACATAAGTGCCCCACAGTGCCAGATAATAAGTGCCCCACAGTTCCAGATAATAAGTGCCCCCACAGTACCAGATAATAAGTGCCCCCACAGTGCCAGATACATAAATGTCCCCAGTGCCAGATACATAAATGTCCCCAGTGCCAGATACATAAATGCCCCCACAGTGCAGATATGCCCCCGCAGTGCCAGATACATAAGTGCCCCCACAGTGCCAGATACATAAGTGCCCCCACAGTGCCAGATAATAAGTGCCCCCACAGTGCCAGATAATAAGTGCCCCCACAGTGCCAGATACATAAATGCCCCCAGTGCCAGATACATAAATGCCCCCACAGTGCAGATATGCCCCCACAGTGCCAGATACACAAATGCCCCAGTGCCAGATACATAAATGCCCCCATAGTGCATATATGCCCTCACAGTGCCAGATAATAAGTGCCCCACAGTTCCAGATAATAAGTGCCCCCACAGTACCAGATAATAAGTGCCCCCACAGTGCCAGATACATAAATGTCCCCAGTGCCAGATACATAAATGCCCCCACAGTGCAGATATGCCCCCGCAGTGCCAGATACATAAGTGCCCCCACAGTGCCAGATACATAAGTGCCCCCACAGTGCCAGATAATAAGGGCCCCCACAGTGCCAGATAATAAGTGCCCCCACAGTGCCAGATACATAAATGCCCCCAGTGCCAGATACATAAATGCCCCCACAGTGCAGATATGCCCCCACAGTGCCAGATACACAAATGCCCCAGTGCCAGATACATAAATGCCCCCATAGTGCATATATGCCCCCACAGTGCCAGATAATAAGTGCCCCACAGTTCCAGATAATAAGTGCCCCCACAGTACCAGATAATAAGTGCCCCCACAGTGCCAGATACATAAATGTCCCCAGTGCCAGATACATAAATGCCCCCACAGTGCAGATATGCCCCCGCAGTGCCAGATACATAAGTGCCCCCACAGTGCCAGATACATAAGTGCCCCCACAGTGCCAGATAATAAGTGCCCCCACAGTGCCAGATAATAAGTGCCCCCACAGTGCCAGATACATAAATGCCCCCAGTGCCAGATACATAAATGCCCCCACAGTGCAGATATGCCCCCACAGTGCAGATACATAAATGCCCCAGTGCGAGATACATAAATGCCCCCATAGTGCATATATGCCCCCACAGTGCCAGATACATAAGTGCCCCCACAGTGCCAGATACATAAGTGCCCCCACAGTGCCAGATAATAAGTGCCCACACAGTGCCAGACAATAAGTGCCCCCACAGTGCCAGATACATAAATGCCCCCCAGTTCCAGATACATAAATGCCCCCATAGTGCAGATATGCCCCCACAGTGCCAGATACATAAGTGCCCCCACAGTGCCAGATACATAAGTGCCCCCACAGTGCCAGATAATAAGTGCCCACATAGTGCCAGATAATAAGTGCCCCCACAGTGCAAGATACATAAATGCCCCCACAGTGCCAGATACAGAAATGCCTCCAGTGCCAGATACATAAATGCCCCCACAGTGCAGATATGCCCCGACAGTACCAGATACATAAATGCCCCCAGTGCCAGATACATAAATGCCCCCACAGTGCAGATATGCCCCCACAGTGCCAGATACATAAGTGCCCCCACAGTGCCAGATACATAAGTGCCCCCACAGTGCCAGATACATAAATGCCCCCACAGTGCAGATATGCCCCCACAGTGCCAGATACATAAGTGCCCCCACAGTGCCAGATACATAAGTGCCCCCACAGTGCCAGATAATAAGTGCCCCCAGAATGCCAGATAATAAGTGCTCCCACAGTGCCAGATAATAAGTGCCCCCACAGTGCAGATACATAAATACAACCACAGTGCAGATATGCCCTCACAATACCTGCGCTGTGGTGCTGGGAGCCGGGAGGGGAAGTCCTGGTGAGGGCGCTGGCGGACTGTCCAAAAGTCTTGTGTGCGTGCTATGCGCGCGGCGCCGGCGTCTGACGTCAGATGCTGGCGCCGCATAGCGCGCATACAAGAGGCCGGGGCCGGGAAACTGCAGGCTGGCTCCAGGCACGAATATGGCGGCTCCAATGTGCGGTGCCCATTAAGGGTGGCGCCCCACGTGGCCGCTCTATTCGAACATGCCTGGAGCCGGCCCTGCTGGGGATCACTGCTTGCAGAGACTCCATCTTGAACTTGAATCTTTTCAGAAAGAAATTGAGGGATTTTAGGTTTAGAATCGGTCTGACTGAGCCATCCGGCTTCGGGACCACGAACAGGCTCGAATAAAAACCTTCCCTCTGTTGAGACGGCGGTGCCGTGACAATCACTTGATTTTGACACAACTTTAGTATCGCAGCGCTTACTATCTCTCTTTCTGGAAGAGAAGTTGGCAAGGCCGATTTGAAAAATCGGTGAGGGGGCACGTCTTGAAACTCTAACTTGTACCCCTGGGTTACAATGTCTACTATCCAGGTCCGAGTGTACCCAGACGTGGCTGAAGAGCTTGAGACGTGCCCCCACTGGCGCGGACTCCCGCATAGGAGCCCCAGCGTCATGCGGTGGATTTGGTAGAAGCCGGAGAGGACTTCTGCTCCTGGGAACTTGCCACAGCCTGTGACCTTTTTCCCCGACCTCTCCACCTTGCAGCAAGGAAGGAGGACCCACGTCCTTTTTTGAATCTATTGGGCCGAAAGGACTGCATCTGATAGTGAGGCGATTTCTTCTGCTGTGGAGGGACATAAGGTAAAAAGGAAGACATACGGCCGTGGTAGCCGTAGACACCAGGTCAGTGAGGCCATCGCCAAAAAAAACCCTACCGTTAAACGGTAGAGCCCCCATCGCCTTCTAGGAGTCAGCATCAGCATTCCATTGATGTAACCACAACGCTCTCCTTGCAGAGACCGCCATGGCATTGGCCCTTGAACCCAAAAGGCCAATATCTCTTACAGCTTCTTTTAAATATGCTGCAGCGTACTTGATGTGACCCAGAGTCAAAAGAACACTATCCCTGTCTAGGGAATCTACCTCAGATGACAAGTTATCTGCCCACTTTTCAATAGCGCTACTCACCCATGCCACAGCAACGGCAGGCCTGAGTAGCGACCCTGTAGTGACATAAATGGATTTTAGTGTATTTTCCTGCTTACGATCCGCAGGATCCTTTAGGGCTGCCGTGTCTGGGGACGGAAGCGCCACCTTTTTGGATAGATGCAATAAAGCTTTGTCTACCATGGGGATTGACTACCACCTTTCCCTGTCCCCAGAGAGGAACAGATATGCCACTGGAATTCTTATGGGAACCTGAATCTTTTTGTCCGGATTTTCCCAAGCCTTTTCAAAAAGTGCGTTCAGTTCATGAGAGGGAGGAAATGTTACCTCAGGTTTCTTTCCTTTAAACATACAGACTCTTGTCTCAGGAACAGCAGGGTCCTCAGTAATATGTAGTACGTCCTTTATTGCCACAATCATGTACCGAATACTCTTAGCCTGTTTTGGATGTAATCTGGCATCACTACAGTCAACACTGGAATCAGAGTCCGTGTCGGTATCTGTATCTACTATCTGGGCAAATGCACGTTTCTGCGACCCCGAAGGGGTCTGGGTCTGTGTCAAAGCATCTTCCATTGGTTTTCTCCATGTTTGGTTCTTAAACTCAGATTTATCAAAGCTCTTAGTCAATTTTGTCACATTTTCATTTAAAACACTCAACATATTTACCCAATCATCCGTCGGCGGTGCCGACACAGCCACTCTCACAGTATTTTCTGTCCCCACTCCAGCCTCCTCCTGGGAAGAGCATTCCGCCTCAGACATGTCGACACATACGTACCGACAGCCACAAGGACACTGGGGCTATAGGAGACAGACCCACAATAAAGCCTGCAAGAGGGACACAGAGAGAGATCTGCCAGCTCACACCCAGCGCCTATCCCGGTACTGAGGCCAGTAAGGTGACTGCCCAACCCTGTTAGCGCTTTTTAATATAATCAATCAGCACCAAATTGCCTGTGCCCGTCTGAGGAAGCCGCCGAGTACCCGGAAGTGGATAGGCGGAGGAACGCGTCACGTGATCGGGCTGCAATCTCTGTGTGAGCTGTGAGCTGTGAACTGCCGCTCTTAGAAGCCGTATCTCACGCTGGAAACAAGTGTACTACTTGCGTACCCACACTGCTGGAAAGAGAGAGAGGGAGCGCTCCCCCGGCTTGTAAGTCCTATTGGATCCATTTTGCAATAATTTGAACATTGGTCTCTAATTTGCAACAGCCCCCGAAAATTGCTATATACGGGAGGTAGGAGTTAAACTTACCAGTGATTTTTTGCAAAACTAACAATGGAATAAGATTGGATCCAATTACCAAATGGACTAACATGATAAATACTAATGGATGACTATAACAAGATTGCATGCCCTTACTAATTGATTAACAAATCAGACTTTTTATGCTATTTTAATACTGATTATTATATTATTGATTATATCATATTTTTTGGTTATTTATGTGTAATATATGGCCATATATGCTTCTTTTTTAAATAATAAATATATATATGTTTAATTTGATGTGACTGGACAGCGCTTCCTATTAAAACCTCGGTTTTAATTTTTTGTGATTTTGCTTGCTAAAGGGGTTTCTGCAATAAGCCCTTATTAGGAAGCTGCAGCCCAGTCCCAGATTTACGTCTGCTAACGAAAGAAGGATCAGGCGCCGAGTATATTTTGTGTTGTGTTTCTATAGGAGACAGACCCACAATAAAGCCTGCAAGAGGGACACAGAGAGAGATCTGCCAGCTCACACCCAGCGCCTATCCCGGTACTGAGGCCAGTAAGGTGACTGCCCAGCCCTGTTAGCGCTTTTTAATATAATCAATCAGCACCAAATTGCCTGTGCCCCCCACCCCCACACAACACAGTTTTTAACCCTGTTACTTGTACAGCAGTGCGGAGGACAGGGTCAGCGTCTCTGCAGCTTCTGAGGAGAGAGAAGATGGCTCTGGTCAGAGCTGTGCGGCTAAGCCACGCCCCCTACATGGCGCGCTTCAGTCCCGCTCAAAATACTGATTATACTGGCGGGGGTCCCTGAACTAGTGCCCGGAGCACTGTTACAATACATGCCAGTCTGATCTGAGGTCTCATGCTGCCCAGGGTGCCCCCCCTGTGCCCTGCGCCCTGCAGTGCCGTGATAAGCGTGAGAGCCTGGCACGCAGCGCGGCCGCTGCGCTGTACCTCTTTTGCCGTCACTGAAGTCTTCTCCCTTCTTATACTCACCGGCTTCTATCTTCCGGCTTTTGTGAGGGGGTGACGACGCGGCTCCGGGAACAAGCAGCTAGGCATACCGTAGTGATCGAACCGTCTGGAGCTAATGGTGTCCAGTAGCCTAAGAAGCAGAGCCCTTGAACTCTTAAGAGGTAGGTCTGCTTCTCTCCCCTCACTCCCACGATGCAGGGAGCCTGTAGCCAGCAGGTCTCCCTGAAAATAACAAAACTAAATAAAGTCTTTTGCTGAGAAACTTTGGAGAGCTCCTCAGTGTGCATCCAGTCTCACTGGGCACAGAATCTAACTGGAGTCTGGAGGAGAGTCATAGGGGGAGGAGCCAGTTCACACCCATTCAAAGTCTTAGAGTGTGCCCATGTCTCCTGCGGATCCCGTCTATACCCCATGGTTCTTGAAGCATCCCCAGCATCCTCTAGGACGTATGAGAAATATGGTAAAAAGGGGCAGACAAGATGGGCCAAGTGGTTCTTATCTGCCCTCAAATTCTATGTTTCTACATCTGTGATAGATTGCAGCTAGTATACCGCAGCATGCACATATGTTTTAAGTCTATAGTTTGCTAATATTTATCTGTATTGATCGCATTTCCACCGTTACATACATCACTCTGTTGTATTCTAAAACTAAGTTTGCAATAATTGCTTTCTTCTTAGTTGTGTCCTGTGAAGTAACATCCTCCTGTAAAAATGTCACAAAACTTTGTAAAATGATCTTCTTAGCGCAAAGTGTTTCCCAGTTAAAGCCAGCAGTTCAGGCTGCGTGAGCGATGAATTCTGTTCTGACGCTGAGCGACTCATCCATACTCAAGGCGCAAGCACTCAGGCAATCTCCATTATTTGTGTTCTATTAGAAGTCTTGATGTCTCAAGAGAAACTCGCAATAAGCCCAGCTCTGTTCATAACTCTCCGGCCAATTGAAAGATCAAGAGATGAGATATTGCAGCTGTCGCTCTCTCTATCATTAGACACGCCTGGGACGTACGTAAGGACCAAATAGTCCACAAAATAATTATAATTTAAGGTAGGGTATGTATACCAATATTTAAAGTCAATTGCTCCAAAGAGATACCTGTGACACAGGTATTTATCTTGCAGTCAACGACCAGCTGAGAATTCAGGATGAACAGCGAATCCGATAGGACCGTAATTGGCAGCTATTGTTGCTGCGGCTGGCCACAGCGCAACAGCAAAGAGGTTTAAGTTTTGTCATCCGTGATAGAATAGCATGCTGGAGATCTCAAGACGAGAGGGAATTGAACTTCACCGAAAAAATGATTGCAAAAAAGTAACAAAAAAAAATGATTGTACTGATTTTTTTTTTTTTGGTGCTCAAATTACTTTTTAACTAAACAGGAGCCGCTAAAGAACATTTTTTTTTAAAAATGTCATAAATGGATAACAAAAAAAGAGTATAGAAGATACCACTGTAGCAGACTCATTGGAGATGGAAAGAGGCACAGACTGGAACAGACCGGTGTTGGAATTTAGCTACTGTGCAAAGGGGCGCGAGTCAGCATGGATCGTAGATGGGCGAAAAATCGCACTTCTGTGATCCATTACTCTGACAGGTATGTGAACACCGGGATCCAGACAGAGCCTCCATACCGCCGCCGGTATACCGGCAAGGTAGGTGATTCCCCCTTTATGGGTCTCCATGACACCCATAAAGGGAGAATAGAACCTGTGGCGTGCTAAGCTCACCACAGAGCCCGCAAGGCGCTTAGTTGCACTCGCTCCCCTGCTGGCATTCCACCGCTTGGGATGGCGATGTCAGTATACAGTATACGGTTAAGAAATTTGTAACCAGTACGCCGTACCCCCTACCACCGGCAGGACACCGTTTGACCCGTTTTCGTGTCTGACATGAAAACGGGACAAACTCCAGGAGAGAAGAGCCTGCTGCCGGAGGAGGAGGAGGGAGGGGGACTGGAGCCGCAGCAGCACTATGTAATTGGTAGAGGCGCCGCTGCAGCAGTCCCCTCTCCTTCCGCATTGGCTGGCCGCCGCTGTGAATGCTGGGATGAGGGAAGCGCATCACAGCATTCACAGCAGCGCCGGGCAGCCAAAGCGGAAGGAGAGGGGACTGCTGCAGCGGCACCTCTACCAATTACATAGCGCTGCTGCGGCTCCAGTCCCCCTCCCTCCTCCTCCTCCCCTGCCTCCGGCGCTACTGCTCTCCTCCAGCGCGGCGCACGGGCGTACACAGCACAGAACAGGCGGCTTGTAATGATTCAATTTGACTCATTACAAGCCGCGGGCCGTTGCGCCCTCAGGGCAACTGCGCTGAGTGCCAGGCACACCTGGCAAACACGTAGTTACGGCGCTGCAAGGGGCATTACTGTCTGGGGCATATTATGGTGCAGGGGGCATTACTGTGTGGGGTGTGGGGCATATTATGGTGCAGGGGGCATTACTGTGTGGTGCATAATACGGTGGCATTTTTTTTTCTTCCCTGTAAGGGTCTGTTCTTGCAAAGACATGCCCAGTTTAGTGAGGTCACACCCACTTTAACAAGGCTACACCCATTTTTTGCGGCATGCATAAAACTGTACTTTTTATAATGTCTATGGGGGGGCACATTTTTTTACTGTTCGCACTGTTAGACAACGGGGTATATTTACTAAGTTCCCGATTTTGACCGAGATGGTGTTTTTTCTTCAAAGTGTCATTTCGGTCATTTACTAAACCCAAATCTGGGCAGTGATGAGGGCATTCGTATTTATTTTACTGCTGTGTTCAAAAAATACGAATGAATACACCATCGGTCAAACGCGGCTGTTTAGGTATAGAACTCGGTCATTTACTAAGCATTCGTATTTGAAATCTCTACCGTGAAAATGCATTTGCGGCTGAGAAAAAAAAGCGAATCGTAAAAAAAGCCTAAAAAAAAGTAGACCTGCTTTTGAGAAGCGTGTTTACATGCGTTTCCAATTCTACATTACTCACACCTGAATTTTTTGCCCATTAAAAGGGACACAAGCACATTTTTCTAATCTCTCACTCTGAAATGGCTGCTGCCTTGTGTAGTACTGATTTCTTGTTTGCTGGGGGATACCTGAGACTGCTCCATGAGGCTACAATAAACCAGGGCCAGGAAACTGAACATGGTCAGCAGGTTGTACAGGTGCCACGGAGGCTGCGCAGGCCTCGTTTTTTCAGGGGGCGTTTAAACTTGAACGCGTTGGCCGATGACCAGGTTATACAGATGTTCCGGCTAAATAGAAACAACATTTTCCATCTGTATGACCTTGCCAAACTGGACCTAGACCCTGAGACAGCACGCTCTCGCTCTGTCTCAGGCCTGCACAAACTCCTGGCTGTGTTGCACTTTATGGCTACTGGTAGCTTCCAGGCTGTGACTGGCGATGTAATTGGTATCTCACAGGTTACCTTTTCTAAATATTTAATTCAGGTGAGTTTAAACATACATACACGTCTATGTCTAGGTGGTGCTTCTGTTATGTAATATAACACAGTATTGTATTGATTACAGGTCATGACACTCACCTTATATTTTGTAATGTCCACTCAGGTTTTGGATGCCTTGGATCCCCACATAGATGCCTCTATCTGCTTCTCTACCCAGGAGTCGCAGTGGCATGCAGTCAGGGTAACTTCTATGAGCTTGCTGGCATGCCCAATGTGCTGGGTGCCATAGATTGCACACACGTTGAGCTGAGACCACCTAGGGGCAGGCAATATATTTATACCAATAGACATCTGGGCCAATCCACTAATGTCCAGGTGGTTTGTGATGCAAATCTAAAAATTATGAGTGTTGTTGCGGGTTACCCTGACGGCTGCCATGACTCCTTCATCCTCAGTCAGTCAACCCTCTTTGATAAGTTTGATGCCGGACAAATGCCTGATGGCTGGCTGCTGGGTATGTTCCAAGTTTGTTTTGTGTATGTGTGTTAACCTCAACATCGTCATTATGGTTTTTTTTAAATCCCTAAACCACATGTCCTAATGTTGGCTATATCTGTCTTTCAGGTGATGGTGGTTATGGCTGCTACTCTTGGCTCCTTACTCCTTTGTCCCAACCTGATTCTCCTGCTTAACACAATTATAATAATGCACATAAGTCCAAGTGGAATGTGATAGAAAGATGTTTTGGGGTGCTGAAATCTAGATTTCGGTGTCTGGATAAGTCTGCAGGGCTTTTGTTGTATAGTCCCTAAAAGGTGACTAGGATTGTGTTCTGCTGCTGTTTTCTTCATAACATGTGTTTGCGCCAACATCTGCCACATGAAGGTGATGAATAAAACAGTCAGCAAGTAGGTGAGTTAGAAACATCTGGCGACAGATGTAGGGAGGCAGGTAAGGCAAGAAGTGATTATGCGCTATTTTACCGGTAAGTCTTATTTATTAATAATTAACCTTGGATAACCCCAATTCTAAAATGTTTGTAGGTCTGAATTCTGTTTGTGATGCATTATTGTTTGTTATTTGTCATGTTGTTTACAGTTAGGCAATAACATTTTAAACTTACACTGTCAGTCAATAACAAATGAAACATTACACATATTGCATATGATTAATTTATTACCTTAAACTCTGGCATTTTGTGTGAATCAATTAGATAATTTTTACTTTTATAATAACATACTGTAGTTGTTGATGCAAGCTTAATCATTTCTTTGATTTGTGTTTGCTGGGTGCAGAGGATTGGGATGGCTCATTGGTCCTGGTTCTGCTGGATCATCTAACTGGGGAGGTTACTGGGGTCTGGCTCGGTGTTGTTGTTCCTGAGCTGGAGCTTTGTTGGTGTGTTGCCAACACATTGATGCTTTGGCTCAGGTTGTTGAGGCTTGCTGTGAGTTGTGTAGTTGCGGCAGTGTTGTTGCCAATGATTCGGGAGAGGCTTTCATTTATTAATTGGTTATGTTGTATAATTTGTATGAGGGCTTGTTGATGCCGCTGTTGGTCGTCCATTAATCTTTGTAAATTTGCGTGCATTCGGCTGTTGTCTGCCCTCATCTGCTCCATAGAATTTGCTACTCTGCCAAGTTGAACAATCAGTCTGCCTGAGTTCCGACTGAGTCTAGGCAGATGATGGGGCAGCCTGGCAAGGTATTGGCTGTGGGTGTTCAGACAGGCATAGTGTTGTGCCTGTTGTGTGGCCC
The DNA here is from genome assembly GCF_028390025.1 of Pseudophryne corroboree. Lineage (NCBI taxonomy): Eukaryota > Metazoa > Chordata > Amphibia > Anura > Myobatrachidae > Pseudophryne > Pseudophryne corroboree. The sequence continues at coordinate 28,507,043 of NC_086444.1, read as the reverse complement.
AACTGGACCAAAACTCTGGGCCCATTTGTGGCTGGGGTGGTGTTGGGCTCAATTGGGGGCTGTGGGATGTTTGGGGTGGCTGGGTTATGTCCTGCGCCATGGTTTGCTGGTTTGGGTCAATCGCTTGCAGGTGTAGTGTGTACGACTCCTGCAAGTCAGTTTCCTGCTGGGTATCCTCGGGAATGATGGGTGGTTCTGTATGGGTTTGAAGACAGCCACTATTTAGTTAATATTTTGCATCTGTTTGGTTTGAGCTTTACGTCAACATGCATTACTTCTTAATATTCATGTAGTAAATTATAAATAGAGTGTGGGGTAAACTTAAAAATTAATGTCACCTTATTTTAGAAATATGTGGCTTCTTACGTTCCCTACTCAGTTCAAAAATGTTTCAGGGAATTGTTGGACTCTGAGCCATAATTAATGTGCTAACACGTAGAACTATAACATATTAAAATTTCACCATTTACATATTGTGTATAAAGATTACTTTTGTAAAACAAACACAATACATTAAATGTGTTGGGCAATACACTCATACATTGTTCAAGGCAGTCAGTGGTGTGCCCAAAACTTGATGAAATATAGTGCAAATAAATTAATTTCAAAATATGGTAGAAAATGTATTAAGGTGTCCGATGTTTCTAACTGGTAATGTTGCCCATGACAAACAATCGGATTCAACTTAACATTTATGTAGCTGCTTCTAGCAAAAAAAATTTTTTGAAAATTGGTTGCTATGGCCAACATCACATCTTAAATAAAAAAAACATCTAACTAACGTTACCCCCATGTGTTTGCTTTTGGGGATTAATACAAGGATGAGTGTCTTTTTTATAAAGTTTTTGGGTGTGCACAAACACCGTTTAAAAAAAAAAAAAAAATTGGTATGTTTACTCACCAGACAGCTGAGGGGATTGTGGTTCCTCGCTTTGTGGATTTGCCAAAATGGCTTGTGGTGGCTGGGCTGACACAGTAGAGATGCGCCGTTGTGGTGGTGAGGATGCGGCTGGAGATTCCGCCTCAAGCCGGTGTCTCTTGGTACCCATCTTATGAAGACTATCCCAGCCCTGTGATGGTCGTCTAAGTGGAGGGGTGTGCGATGAAGATTGACCTATGTGATAATATAAACATTATAATTCTGCATTTCTATGTGTTTGCAGAATATGTGTATACACTAAATTCTTACCTGCATCGCCAGCATCTGCATCTCTTGGCAGTGTGGGTTGTGGCCTGGCTGTGCTGCGTCTCTTTCGTACTGTAGAAATATGCAGATTGTCCTTATGAGCATTATATTATGTTTATATGTTTCTGCAAAAACTTTATTGTGATGTGGACATATGAGGAACATTATGAGAAGTAAACAAAACTTTGCTTATGCCTTTCTGCCTGACTTCATTGGGTGTGTACACTTAAATTATGACCCAATTACACCAAACAAACCATATACAAAGGTGTAGAATTCACAATATTATACTACTAAAAAGTCAACCGTGGTAGCTTAACACAACCAGAATATTGTTCTGTATTTAATATTTGTTTGGTGCTAACAACCAAACACTACAACCAAATATATTATCAAAAATGTAATCATAAAATTAGAATCTGCATGAAAAAGCACATCAAGCACACACAGGACAACCCAGAACAACACACAATAACCATAACTACATTAAAATAAATTGCCAAAAAAATCAGCTAAACACGAGTCACACTTCATTTAAAGTCAACCCCAAAAAGGTACAAAACCAGCAAAAGGGCCAGGTCAACTGCTAACTTGACAATACAAAGGACAAAAACATAACTATTTCAGAATAAAACTACATCACCAACACATTAGAAGAATTAAGCAACTTACAATCACAATTAGCTAGAATACATTTCTGACAACTAAGGACAAAGCACAGATGTTTTAATTATAAAGCAAAAAATAAAAACAACTCACTATCCTGCCTTGGCCGATCCGAATCCCGGACATGAGTCGCACCAACCACTTCTGGCGGAATAAGGGAACGCACAGGCTCCTCCCACTCACGATACGACGCTCGGAAGGGGTGGCCACCACCTGTTTGTCTGGTTGATTTAGCCTCCTTAGACATCTTAGCCTTGATACGCCGCTTGATGTCGTATAATCGCTTACGACATGTGTCCTCGGTCCTCCTCACCACACCCTCACTATTAACTGCCGCAACTACCTTCCCCCACAGAACACTCTTCCTGCGTGAAGGAACCTTGGCAGCATCATGGCAAAACAGCTGACGATGATGTCTCATCACCTCCCGCACCAATGCGATATTCTCTGCATAGCTGAACTTCCCATTGCGCCCAGTCTTTGTAGTGGTGCGTGGCTGCGGAGCCACAGCACCATCACTATCACTCTCACTCGAGGCCGAAGCAGCAACTTCCCCCTCCTCCTCACTAACCTCCTCCACCTCACTAACCTCCTCCACCTCACTCACCTTCTCCCTCTCACTCACCTCCTCCACCACACTCACCTCCTCCACCTCACTCACCTCCTCCCTCTCTCTCACTCACCTTCTCCCTCTCACTCACCTCTGACTGGGACATATTCCGGACAAACAACAAATAACACTGATAAAAATAAAACACTAAACACACTCCTCCACTACCACTACACACCACACACCAAACACACACACACACACACACACACACACACACTCAGTCACAAACAATGGCGATAGACTTTAAAAAAAAGAAAAAGACAAAAAATTATACAGACTTTTAAATAACTACACAACAAGTATGAGAAGACTACTTACACACACAGTACAGCACTCACCAATCGCAAAGAACCACCTCAAAACCACCAATAAACTCCTATCAACTCTCCAACACCAAACACAACTTCCTCTCACCTCTCCACTAGCTAAACTCACGAGGTTCGGGCGGTTTGGGGCGGTTTTATAGTAATGAGCACAGACACTCCTCCATCACGAAACAAACCAATCACGGACGAGTGACAAAAACGAAGCTTAGAAAAAAAACGCGGCCGGGACCTGAAAAAAACTGCCGTAGCAGACAAATGACGCATTCGTAATAAAAACAGACAACACGGCCGCAAAAACACAAAATCAGCCGCATTCTACCTTGTAAAAACACGAATGACATCGACATCGAAAAATGGAAATAATCAAAACACGAATGAGGCGTAATAAATTCAAAAAGTTGCAATTTCACACATTCGATGTCAGTCGTGTTTAATCTCCCTCAAAATCGACCTAAATACGATTCTTAGTAAATATACCCCAACATGTCTAGAAACAGAACAGAACCATAGAAACGCTTCCATGACTTCATGTATGGGTGACTTAACAGTTTCCTTTGAACACTAATGATCTGAGCACGCATTTAAAATGAGCAGAGCAATTTTTGAAGCATAGAACTCTAAGTTCTCTTTCTGATTGTATATCTTTGTTTCCTATTAAAAAGACAGTGGGCACTGCCATTACAATAAGCGAACAAGTTGCTTTCAAATGAATAAAATAAATTATAGTCCCCTATGGAAGATATATAATGCTAATTGCTGGATTAAAAATCTCTGTATACCATTTAGTGGATAGAATTGCTCCTCCGTCCAATTTGTATCACGGGTGGTCATTCCGAGTTGTTTGCTCGTTGCCGTTTTGCGCAATGTCAAAGTCAGAAAAAAATATCATGCTGCACGTTGCCATATATTCACCTCATGCGCTCGCCCGCTGCACATGCACTTTCTCTGGCGTGCGTGCACATATTCGCAGTTGCGTGACGGCGCCCCTACGGGCGTGCGCTTGAACGCATGGTATGTGCATTTACGGTAGAGTTTGTGTGCGTCTAGCAAGCGACACAATCGCTACTTAATAAATCCATATAGCAGGTTTAATAGATAATGTTCCCCTTAATAGTAACAGTAAGTTTGGTTAGTGTAGTTGGTCCCTGGACAAAGGAATTCCTCCTTTTGTTGTATGAAGGGCCAGACAGGGTTTGAGCAGATGTGTTTGGTACCTAACCGAAGAGTATTTTAATAGCAACAATCCGGTGTTGGTTAGGTAAAGATTAATCGCTCCTGCATATAGTTATGGCCATTAGTAGTTTCTGGACATTTCTTATATTTGCAGTTCATTATCCATGCGGCGGGAATCCGGCGATTCCCTCCCACCTGAGCTGTTTGTAATAGTCACAGCCCACCTGTTCAAACTAACCTATGACCTTTTGTTATTATGCGAGGAGACATTCCTGTGTCCAATGAACAATGAGATTATAGGTCCCTTTGTAGTATACTGTATGCAGTGTATATAAGATCAGCCAGCCTGGACAGCTCACTCTCTCACTCCACAAACGGTTTTCATATTGACTAACTTGGAGCTGGTACCAGGAAGAGCACAGCGATCGTTCCCAGTGTGTGTAAGTAATTCTCTGTAAATCAACTTGTTCTCTGTTTGTATTGGCCACTCTTTCTCTCTCTCTCTGTTATAGTATAAGATTGTAATGTTATTGTATATTTCTGTCTAGATAATCTGTTAGAATTAAATGTTAGTTAGTTTGTAGTGTATGACTTGTGAACTGTTTACCTTTTTCGATATAACTTAAAAGCTTGTTAGAAAAGGTGTTGGAACCTTAGCACGGTATGGTGTGTTCATTACATTGCAGTGGGTAATAGGAGCGTCTCGATCGCTCAAACAGCTTTAGTGTTAATCAGGTTAAGCAGCGTTATATCGCTACCGTGTTTCAGAACAAGGTTTACAACATAAGAGTATCCTTTCTGTGTGTTACATTCAAGGTTTACTGATTATCATCTTGTGAGCGTCTGCGCCGCTCGTGATCTCCTCGTGGTCCCGAGCGTCCGCTACGCTGGTAGCGTAGCATTACGGTAGTCGCTCGCCTATAGCGTGCTCGACACCAAGCGTAAGCTGTGAGCGAGCGTGCCGCATGTGCGTCTCGATCACGGCCGAGCGTATGCTACGCTAAGTGCGTACCCTTACGGTACCCCATATGCCAATTGCGTATTAAGTCTCTTACCCATATAGTGAAGGTTATAAGGTAATTAAAATCAGCATTATCAATTGAGGGCTCGTCCGTCCTCCACATATCCGCACTAACGAAAACTAACGTTATCTGCCAGCAAGGGCGGGAAGGCAGTAGTGCTGGCTAGATAAGCGTCTGTTTCGCTACGCTGTAGGAGTGCTGGGGTGGAATCGGGAACCGGAAGGTAGAAAGGTAAGAACAATATGCTATTATCTTTTAAAACTGTTTATTTCTGTTTTGTGTATACACACGCACACATCTACATTGTTGCAGCTCACTTTCTTGTTGCCTCTAGAATTGATTATTAGACACGTGCTGAGGAATTCTGGTGCTATTTAATTGAGATTAAATAGGATAATTTTTAAGGGCATAATTGTAAAGGACACGCACACAGCATAGCAAATACTGTGTGATGTACGGTAAGCGATTATAGTTGAATATCGTTTACATTGATAGAAGCGTGTTGATTGTGTCGCTGTGGGCATACCTGCACTTTGTGCATACGTGTCTCGGACAACGTGCGAAATCACGTACGTGACGCAAAGGCATACGCACGCGGCGTGTTTTACGTAACGGAGCGTACGGATACGCCCACTGAGACTCAAATCACACAATAACCTTGTTTAGGGTGGGCGGTATAGTATAGCCACCTGATAATAGCACAGATTTGTTCAGTTTTCCAAAAAGTATTAGTGAAAAGAGAACCTTTTTCTATTGCAAAACCCAGGGATTGGACTCCTGCCTGTATGAAAGGAATTTCTGTACAGAAAGATCAGTGTGCATATGAGTGAGTAGGAGTGAGTGTGGAAATAAAGGCATTATTTTCTGTGAACACACAAAATCGGGATCCCGTCGGAGACCACATCAGGTGAGTGGACACTTGGTGGCGTGGGACTGGCTTGCCCGCGTTAACATTATACAAGGTAAAAGGAGCAAGTAGTATCCGCAGACAAAACGACTGTGAAGGTTTAAGCGCAGCCCGGGGGGTTTTGCGTATTACCCATATAGAATTAAGCTCCGGCTGAAGGTTTCGCAGCCTAAACAACTGATTCCGTTGGTCGTACAGCGTATAAATATTAAGTTACTTATGCGCAGTGCGACTGGACCGCACGTAATTGTGTGCATTAGTTTGTTACCTTGATACCCATTAAAATTTACTGTGGGATCATAAACGCTAATTGTACATTCTGACGTGATTTGTGTAGGTTTTTGTTATTTTAAGGGAGTTTCGCTGATTCACTCAGGAAATCTCCAACAACCAATACTTACTGGGGAGGGTAGCATACTCCAACACGCCCCAGTAAATAGAGGTTACCAAAGATCCCACGGATTGGATTGGCCAATTGGGGTGCAGAGTGAGTGAAGGCACTAGTTGAACTTTCACCGTCGCCTTACCGCGGGCAATCTGGTCTGTTTTGTAAGAATTAGCTAAGACAGCAATATCTACAAACGATGGGGGCCAGTTGTTCAAAGAAGGGACGTCCAACAAGGGTTCACGTTGGTAGTTGCTGGCCCAAAGGGTCCGCAAGGTATCAGGTATTATGCAAAGAATGGGAACGAATGACAGTGGATGATGGGGAACAGTCTCCCCGGGTAGGCAGTCTGAACCCTGAGGTATTACAGAACCTACGAAAAAGGATAGGTCTAATAAAATCTGCCAAGCAGAGGATTAGACAAAATTATTGTTTACAGTTATGGCAACGGGAAAGTGAAATACAAGGAGAATTAGCTCATACAGCTGACTCTCACCTTGGTGAGAGAAATATGACAATGGGAGAGAAGGTGGTTACAGAGAATGGCACACTGGTGTATGATAAAAATGCACTTAGCAACTGTATTATAAATTATAAGAATAATTGTAATAAACGTAACAATGATAATTGTAATACTGTTAAATGTACAACTGTTAACCTGTGCAAGTCGCACCCCATGTTAAACTTCCCTCAGGATTACCAGCAAGAAAGTGAGCCCAGCACGATGTCAACACCTTTTCCAGCAGCCATCACACAAGACATCCAGGTGGACGCGACCAATTCGGTAAAGGCAGTAATCAAACCCCCTAACGGAGGGTCAGGTGAGGTCGTGTCCACAGGTACGTACGGTGTTATATATCACGCACAAACAAATGTACCTCATATTGTAGAACCAACACAAGATGATGTAATTGAGTTTAATCCTGTCAGGGTGATCACAGTCCCCAATGGAAAGACTGACGCTCAGGGAACCATTCCCGTCAGGGACAGTGCAATGCGCCGTCCCTGGTCCCGGATGGAATTGAGGTCAATTATGTCTGAATTTCCTGATCCTAGGAAAGATATAGTTGCATGTCAAAGGTTCATTAAAGAACTAGGAAACTCCACAGAACCCACCAACAAAGATTGGCGGACAGTGCTGAGGGCATGTTTGCCCTCCAGTGTTGACCCTGCAAAATTTATTGCTGATTGTAAAATAGACACAGAAGTACCTCAAATGGAGGAACACAATCAGGAATGTATTAAGCAGATCAACCGACAGTTAGGAGTATATAGTTGCAGGACATGACTAGGTATACCGGTATAGCAAACATTAAAACAAATGTGAAGCATAGAGAAGTAGCGGTTAAGGTATTAATGAATGGTTTAAAGGAAGTGTTGAGAACAAGGGTACAGACCACCAACCCAAACTGGAGAAATATCTCGGTGGCTGCACTAAGAAAGTCCGCTGTTGGGCATGAGCAAAACATCAGCAAGCACAGGGAAACACAGAGACGTAAGGAGCCTCAGATCCCTGTGGGTAAGTCCAAGGTGATAAGGTGTTATAATTGCCAGAAGGAAGGTCATTATGCAAGAGATTGTAGATCAAGAAATCTACAGAAGATATATCAACCCCCTAGACAAGAACACGAGCAGAGTTATAACACACGAAATTGTAACCAGGAATCACCTAGGAAGAAGTTTGGGCTGCACCTGTAATATGCAATCAGGAAAGGTGATCATTAGGACTGATAGTAAACCTGAGGTTACAGTTAATGAAACTGGGAGGTCAGTTCCTTGTAGACACAGGAACGGCCGGGTAAACGTTGTAAAACTTATTTGTAAATGTTTCTTTTTCCCCATCTCTGACGTTCATCGGCAGAACTCAAACATCACATAGCTACTTGGTCTTTGCAGAAGTCTACCTAACCCCAGTGTGACCTACCGACATCGGTGTGTCCTGGCCAGGCACAAAAGGGTGGAGTGTGGGAATACTGGTGGGGAGAGGACTACGCAAGGATATCGGTGGATGTGTTGGTGTGACAGCCTGATGGTGAACGGAAGATCTGACAATGTGTTTTTTGTTTGTTGTTTAATGTAAAATGTGATGAATTGTTCTCTCTCTCATTTTTCCTTTTCTCTCTTCTCTTCTTTCTCATGTTTTAAGGATGGTATGTCACACATCAGTTAGACAAATGGTAATGCAAGATTTTTGCTCCTTACAGGGAGATCGCTGATTTGGAAGGAATATTGTATCACCGGAGTGTCCGTTTGGAAGACTGAGAGACAGCACCTTTGAGATGACAGCAGAGCAAGAAGAACAACAAGACTAGAGGACATAAGACATCATAACATTTTTCTTTCCCCTCAAAGTATTTTTTTGTACCCCCATTACAAATTTCTCTTTCTCCTCCTGTAAGATGGACTCGCCCCAAGAGACTGCAGTCCGTGTTTTCCTGTTGACCATGATGTTGACCAGAGCAGTCTGTTTCGGTGAGAGTACCAGTGAGGTCGAGAAAAGATCCAGAATGGGTTTCTGATGACTGAGACGGAGGTGTAAATTTCCAATAGCAACACAATCACCAAGCAAAGGCGAGTACCAGAAAACGATCTAGCAGCCATGTTATTTATAGACATTGTGAAGGATTGTTAGCTGAAGAGAACTGCATCTGTAGGCATTGTGACAATATAGTTGAGGATGGGTGTATCAAGAAATGTCAATCCAGTTTTAATATCCATATGGACCGGCATCCATTGAGTGACTATCACTCCTTAGTGGGTAAAGTGTTAAACCAGACAGACTGTTGGGTATGCTCTCAAGTACCTCAAGGCCATAGCAAATCAGGACTAGTACCATTCCCTTTAATGGTAGGAGAGGTACTTGAGCTAAGTGGTGGGAGGCCGGTGGACAAGAGGTTTAATATCTCTAGTCCTCCTAGTTTGAAGCTCCACCAATATCATGTGGATAGGTCCTTAGTGTGCTTTAACATTTCCAATCCCCGAAAGCCGGGAAATTGGGAAGTGTCATGGAGTAACCAAACCATGACATTTTCACACAGAGCCGACAGAATGCCCATAGACACAGAACTTATACGCCAGATAGCCGACCATAGGAAATTTTTTCGGTATAGGTACACCTTAGGAAGTAGGATCATGCGAGTTGGAGAAGTATCACCAGGATACTGTGCACATATCATACAACCGGATACGTGTACTAGACAGATGGGAGAAGAGTTCACATGGAAAATGTGTAACATGGTTTTGACATATTCAGTCCCATATGTTCTCCCCGATGATGCATATTTCATATGCGGGAGAAAGGCGTATGAGTGGCTTGCCCCAAACTCAGAGGGATTATGTTATATTGGAAAGGTACCGCCTGAAGTAATGACTGTATCGCATAACAAAATTGATTTGATTTACGACCCAACCATTGAGACCCCGCTGTGATAAAATGTGATTCCACGATCCGTTTCTTTCACCCGTTTCTCCTTTGTTTTCCTCCAAGGTACGAAGACATCCGCTTGGAAGAAGAATTTGACAAACTTTTACACAGACCACTGATGGACAATGCCATAGACCCCCAATATCCCTAGTGACTTTAACTTTTACGATAGCCCAATACTTTAAAGATTGTAAGTCTATGGACATTGAGAAAGCTTTTTGCACACCATTTATAGCAAAAGCATAGGGAGACTACAGTCAACATGTACATCGAGACAAGACACAAGACAAGACCTCAATTGGCAAATGTATATTAAACTCACATAGTTTATGACTGCATTTACCATAATTGCTTCTTATCTTCATTTCTACAACCTTCAGGTAATAACACACACATAGTCAATAGGGAACATAGGCACAGATATCAGCACTCACATATCCCCCCATTCATGTATCATCAACTAAAATGTGCTCCCCCATTTTGTTACAACCAAAAGCCGAAAAGAGCTCGGTAAAGTTTGACAGCCCATCCACAGACCCGTAATACGGGATAAGAAGGAATTCAAATGTATACTTCGCAATACCTCGAAGCTTGATTTAAAACACGTACGGCACGATGATACATGACCCCTCAAACATGGACTCATACACACATGCTTCTACTATTTCACTAGGTCATACTTTTTTCCCACCTTCTTCTCTTCACCCTTACCCAATCATAGAAATGTATTACATATGACATATATTTTTCTCTTTTTGAACTGTTTTAGGAAGTGGCAGTTATTGATGACTGCCAAAGGGTGGACTGTCAAAGTCAGAAAAATATAATGCTGCACGTTGCCATATATTCACCTCATGCGCTCGCCCGCTGCACATGCACTTTCTCTGGCGTGCGTGCACATATTCGCAGTTGCGTGACGGCACCCCTACGGGCGTGCGCTTGAACGCATGGTATGTGCATTTACGGTAGAGTTTGTGTGCGTCTAGCGAGAGACACAATCGCTACTTAATAAATCCATATAGCAGGTTTAATAGATAATGTTCCCCTTAATAGTAACAGTAAGTTTGGTTAGTGTAGTTGGTCCCTGGACAAAGGACAGGGTTTGAGCAGATGTGTTTGGTACCTAACCGAAGAGTATTTTAATAGCAACAATCCGGTGTTGGTTAGGTAAAGATTAATCGCTCCTGCATATAGTTATGGCCATTAGTAGTTTCTGGACATTTCTTATATTTGCAGTTCATTATCCATGCGGCGGGAATCCGGCGATTCCCTCCCACCTGAGCTGTTTGTAATAGTCACAGCCCACCTGTTCAAACTAACCTATGACCTTTTGTTATGATGCGAGGAGACATTCCTGTGTCCAATAAACAATGAGATTATAGGTCCCTTTGTAGTATACTGTATGCAGTGTATATAAGATCAGCCAGCCTGGACAGCTCACTCTCTCACTCCACAAACGGTTTTCATATTGACTAACTTGGAGCTGGTACCAGGAATAGCGCAGCGATCGTTCCCAGTGTGTGTAAGTAATTCTCTGTAAATCAACTTGTTCTCTGTTTGTATTGGCCACTCTCTCTCTCTGTTATAGTATAAGATTGTAATGTTATTGTATATTTCTGTCTAGATAATCTGTTAGAATTATATGTTAGTTTGTAGTGTATGACTTGTGAACTGTTTACCTTTTTCGATATAACTGAAAAGCTTGTTAGTAAAGGTGTTGGAACCTTAGCACGGTATGGTGTGTTCATTACATTGCAGTGGGTAATAGGAGCATCTTGATCGCTCAAACAGCTTTAGTGTTAATCAGGTTAAGCAGCGTTATATCGCTACAGTGTTTCAGAACAAGGTTTACAACGTAAGAGTATCCTTTCTGTGTGTTACATTCAAGGTTTACTGATTATCATCTTGTGAGCGTCAGCGCCGCTCATGATCTCCTCGTGGTCCCGAGCGTCCACTACGCTGGTAGCGTAGCATTACGGTAGTCGCTCGCCTATAGCGTGCTCGACACCAATCGTAAGCTGTGAGCGAGCGTGCCGCATGTGCGTCTCGATCACGGCCGAGCGTATGCTACGCTAAGTGCGTACCCTTACGGTACCCCATACGCCAATTGCGTATTAAGTCTCTTACCCATATAGTGAAGGTTATAAGGTAATTAAAATCAGCATTATCAGCAACGTAGCGATTAGGTGGAAAATGCGCATGCGCATGGTACGCAGCGTGCATGCGCTAAGTTATTTACCACAAAACTTAGTAGATTTACACAAGCTCGAGCAACGAGTGTTCGTAGTGTGATTGACCGGAAGTGGGTGTTTCTGGGCGGAAACTGGCCATTGTCAGGGAGTGTGCTAAAGAACGCAGGCGTGCCAGGTAAAAACGCAGGGGTGGCTGGAGAAACGGGGGAGTGGCTGGCTGAACGCAGGGCGTATTTCTGACGTCAAACCAGGAACTACAGTAAACGGACTGAGGTGATCGCAGTCTAGGAGTAGGTCTGGAGCTACTCAGAAACTGCAAGGAATTTTTTAGTAGCAGTTCTGCTAATCTTTCGTTCGCTATTCTGCTAAGCTAAGATACACTCCCAGAGGGCGGCGGCCTAGTGTGTGCAATGCTGCTAAAAGCAGCTAGCAAGCGAACAACTCGGAATGAGGGCCATTGTAGACACATCTACATCTGCTCATTTCTAACCAGGAATTTGTGTTAGTTATAATCATTTAAAGTTACTGTTAGATGTGCATTTAGGTGCTTTGAACTGTAACAGTCCCTCAGGAACAAAGCTTCATGAGAGCACCTACAATGCCCTGACTGATCAATATGAGTTGTTTGGAATTGGCTATTTAGCAACGGCCACAAAATTATTTGATTGTGAATAACACTTGAATAAATCTTATGATTATGGACATAATATAATTACCAAGAAATTTCCCAGTCCCATATATTGTCAATATTACATTTTTGGATAAGAATGTATTGTGGGACACGGGTCTACTACGATATTCCGCCACTCGGGAACCCGGTGCCCAGCATTCCGGCGCCAGGATCCACACCGCCGGTATATCAGCAGCGGGGCAAGCTCAAAAGAGCTTCTTGTGGGCTTGCTGCGCTCGCCACATTGCGGGAACGGTAGCGCGCTATGGGGGTCATTCCGAGTTGTTCGCTAGCTGGCGTTGTTCGCAGCGCAGCGATCAGGCTAAAAATCTGCATTTCTGCACATGTGTACGGGCCGCAGAGCGCACACGCAACGTACTTTCACAAAAAACAATGCAGTTTCACACAAGGTCGAGCGACGCTTTTCAGTCGCACTGCTGGCCGCAGAGTGATTGACAGGAAAGGGGCGTTTCTGGTAGTGATGAGCGGATTCAGTTTTACTCGGTTTACTCGTTTCTCAAAACAACATCTTATTGGCTATCCAAAACACGTGACATCCGTGAGCCAATAAGATGCCGTTTTGAGAACCGAGTAAAACCGAGTAAAACCGAATCCGCTCATCACTAGTTTCTAGGAGGTAACTGACCGTTTTTCGGGAGTGTGCTAAAAAGCGCAGTCGTGCCAGATAAAAACGCAGGCATGCCTGTGGAAATGGGGAAGTGGCTGGCCGAACGCCGGGCGTGTTTGTGACGTCAATACAGGAACTAAATAGACTGAGGTGATCGCAAGGTAGGACTAGGTCTGGAGCTACTCAGAAACTGCATGAAAATATTTTGGAGCAGTTCTGCTAATCTTTTGTTCGCTATTCTGTTAAACTAAGATACACTCCCAGAGGGCGGCGGCCTAGCGTGTGCAATGCTGCTAAAAGCAGCTAGCGAGCGAACAACTCGGAATGACCACCTATATGTGCCACGCACGCCACGCTATTTATTCTCCCTCCACTCCGAGAGGGTAAACAGTTGTCGTATACCGTCTGTTGGGATTCCGGCGCCGGTATGCTGAGCCGGGGATCCCGACAGCTGGCATATCAACTCAAGTGCCACCCGTGGGACACTAGTGTGGGGCACTAACTGCAAAATCATTCATTGTTCTTTTTCTCCCCAGATATCAGAGACAAAAAACGCTAGCCCCTGTAAAGCAATATTTAGGTTTACACATTACTTCGTCCACTGGACTGCACACATGTGCCATGTGAAGACTCTCCGGTGCGTTAGCATCTTCTGAGACACATGAGAGTAAAGATTTATTGCATGATGTAACAAAACAAAAGTCATTTTAATCTAAAGACATTTCTACTCTTAAGGGTGAGATTAATAATCTAGTTATACATCAAATAGAAATATTCTAATGGAAATAAAACTATGAGATGGATATCAAGGAAGTTTCTGTTCTAAAGAGTAGATTTAGCCATAACCAGGATAGAAAATGCATAACTCATGTAACAATTGTCATAAATAAAATTAACACCACTGACATTGATAATACATTTTTGGGGAATCATGATTTCAAAAACAATAAACACATTTATATACAGACTACAGAGGAAATAGAAGCGTGGTTCTCTCTGCTACACCTCCAAAGTGTGATATGCTATTGAAGATGGTGATAATAATGATGATGATGGTGATGAAGATTATGATGATGATGATGATGATGATGATGAAGATTATGATGATGATGATGATGATGATGATGATAATGATAATAAAGAGGAAGAGGATCATTTGAACTGAATTATAAAACCATTAGATACTCTTAAATCTGTATGTGAGCCCAATATCTCTAGACCTTGGTTCTTCAACCCGCGGCCCTCCAGCTGCTGTGAAACTACACATTGCAGCATGCCCTGCCACAGTTTTGCTTTTAAGGTATGCCAAAACTGAGGAAGGGCCTGCTGGGATGTGTAGTTCCACAGCCGCTGGAGGGCCGCAGGTTGAAGACCCATGCCCTTGACCTTATCCTGACATGTCTTCCTTGAGTGTAGCACTCTATGCCATTGCATAATGTGACACCATATCACAGCAAAGTGCTGATGAAGTGGTCTGAGACAATTGTCCCATATGGAGTCCAAGCCATTTGATTAACTTACAACGTGTGTTTGGCAAGATTCACGCTACCCAGTGTAATTGGTTCATTTGCCGATTGTGTTGTTTTTCTAATCCACAGGTTCTCAAGCTCGGTCCTCAGAACCCCACACAGTTCATGTTTTGCAGGTCACCTGAGGATGTTTAAAATGTGACAGTTGATGATACACAGTGCAGCTGCCGGGCGACTCGAAAAACGTGAACTATGGGGATCCTGAGGACCAAGTTTAAGAACCACTGGTATAAACTACAGTATACAAGCTCCATGTGTAAGTAATACATTAAGTTTATATTAGCATTTTCGAACAACTGATATAATGTACATTACAATAAGAGCAACTTTTTCTAGGGGTAAATAGTAACTTTTAATTATATAGTTCATGCTGCAAAGTAGCATAAGCATACAATGTAATGTAGATTCTATTTGATTCAGCACTCTTTTATCTTGCCAAAGAGTACACTCTCGGGATGTCTTCTAGCCCACCAGCTGACATGCATGGTTGCCTTTGCTTCAAGGCATTTAACTATTTAACTATGCAGCTGTGTAAATGATCAAGGCTGCTCACCTTAGCCATAAATCACATGAAAGCAGGGGAACCAAAAAAAAATCTTGTTAGCCATAGCAACCAGTAAGGAACTTTATTTGTTTAAAATGAAAGTCAGTATCTGGTTGCTGTGGGTTACAGTACAATTTTCTGTTGCGATAGTTTTCATAAATCTACCTGAATAGAAAATTGTTAGAACACTATCTATAATTAGTATGTATTTTTTATATGAAAAAATAAATAGTATGACATCCATCCCACAGTTGCAATTTTGGCAAGGGATTGAAGCCAGGGTCATTTAAAATGAATGTTGATTTAAATATGAGTTGTAGAAGTGACAGTTGGAGCTGTAGCGAGAGAGAGGAGGTTTGAGCTGCAGTTGGGCTATGGTCCCTCAGAACAGGCCTTGAGGGAACAGAAGGGGTCACACTGAGGAGTGACTGAGGTGGCCGTAGGAGGACCTGCTGATCAGGAGCACTGGGAGCTGAGACTGTCACAGAGGAAACCAGACTCCCTGCCAGAAAGATAGCAGAAGATGACGTCTTAAGGGAGTGTCAGTATGACAGAGAGAGAGAGAGAAAGGAGCAGCTCCACCCCCATATCTGGCAATTGGAGAATGCCTGTACAGCCTTTCTGAACTGCCTGTCTCAGATGCTGTGCATGGAGCTAAATGTACTGAATATTCCTGGGTTGTGTCTATGCCCCCTTCAGTTAATGTTGCTTTAGAAGGAATCAGACCGCATGGGAACTTCACAGCTTGGGGACCTATAGTGTAACCTCATGGACTCACTTCGCTCGTTGGCTTGCTCTGCTCCTCTTCACTCACCACGGGTTACTACTAAAGGGAATAGATGTTAACATGGATAGACAGGATAGTAAAACTAATAGCCCACTGACCTTACTCTTCCCCCTGCCCCCTGCTGATGTCAGAGGCTACATTACCTGAAGGGGATCTAGCCACTACCCACTCTGCACATATCACATCTGCCCCCCCTGCAGTGCACATGGTTTTGCCCAACTGCTAACAAATTTGCTGCTGCGATCAGGTCTGAATTACCACCTTAGTTCTGTTATTAAATATTGCACTTTAAGGGCAGAAGTGATTAATGAAAGGCGCATGGAGGGTGCAATTCATAAACAGCCTCAATGTGTTTTCTGTTACCTCCATTATAAAGTGCAGCTGTCATTTGGAGAGGTCCTGTACCTTAAAGGCTAACACTATATAGCTCCTGTTTATTTATTAGCAGGAGAATGCCGTCATTAGAACATGCAGAGAAATATGATAACACATCAGTAAACATTTACTGCAACCTTAATGAGCTAAATTAAAATTCACTTTGACAGGAGAAAAAGGTTGAAAAATGCTGCATATTGGTTAAGCTCTGCCAAGCATCTGGGTTCCATGTAACACCACTGTTCTGCACTATACTGAACGTCAGCCATAGTACATGGTACAGGTGTGCACATGATAGAACAGAGGGGGTCATTTCAAGTTGATCGCTCGCTAGCAGTTTTTAGCAGCCATGCAAACGCATTGTCGCCGCCCACCAGGGAGTGTATTTTCGCTTTGCAGAAGTGCGAACGCCTGTGCAGCAGAGCGCCTGCAAAAACATTTTGTGCAAAACAAGAACAGCCCTGAACTTACTCTTCGTGTGCGTTGATTCTAACGTTGGAGGGTTGGCTTTTGACGTCACACACCCGCCCTGCGTTCGCCCAGCCACGCCTGCAATTTCCCTGGCACGCCTGTGTTTTTCTAAGCACTCCCTGAAAACGGTCAGTTGACACCCAGAAACGCCCCTTTCCTGTCAATCTTCTTGCGGCCGCCAGTGCGGCTGAAAGCTTCGCTAGAACCTGTGCAAAACCACAAAGGACTTTGTACTCGTACGTCGTGGGTGCGCATTGCGGTGTATGCGCAGAAATGACGCTTTTTAGCCTGATCTCTGCACTGCGAACAACGGCAGCTAGCGATCAACTCGGAATGACCCCCAAAGTATTAAGTCATACCATACAACGTCAGTTGCAAATGGAAAGAGAATCGTCGTCAGTAATGCAAAAGTAAATAAGGTCACGGAGGTCTTTGGTGACTTGTGAACAACATAACATAACAAAGTACAGTAAGGGTGCATAATTCCCTATAATACCCACGTATTGAGAACTGGAGCATTTGCAGAACTTTATGCGTACAGTATATTAACTTCACCTGTATATGAATTAGAGATAAAATTAAGAAAGCTAATGCACAGATATGATAAAAAAGCCATAGTCATATATTACAGTACAGACCCTCCCCCCCCACCCCCACCGCCACCCCACACACACACACAAACACACACACACATCTGGATACTTTCACATTAAGACTTAACAATGAATAAACATTGTGATATTTAGCAAAGTCAGCACAGGAGTGAAGCACACAATCTCCCCCTTAAGCACAACTAAAATATTGCTCTAAGTCCACGTTATTACTCTCTTTGGGTACAAATAACCATAAGCTTTCTTTTCTTCATTTTATAACAATAACTCAGCAAAATTCAGGTTTTTTTTAGATATACAGTGACTACATCTAGTATTAACCAGTAATATACTTCATGGGAGAAAGACGTTAACTGGAATTTTTATCAATGTCTCAAAAACGCTCTCTCTCCCCCCTTTTTCCTTATTCCAATATTCCCTCTGTCAGTCACTAACTGTCTCTCTCTCTCTTGCTATCTCTCGCTATCTCTCCCTATAATCCCTACAGTAGTCCCCAATGCCTCTCACACCTCCTTCTCCCTTTCTGTCTCTCTGTTTCTTCTCTTCCCTCCTTATTACAGTACCATCTATATATTTTTTATGTTAACCCTTATGGTACAGATGCATTGCATGATTAGAACACATTCACTAAACGAAAGCTTTCTACTGAGATGTGATCATTCTTTTTCTCCTTTTTGAATATTTTTTTATAGACAGTGTTGGAGCTGTGCTTATGGTTTTACTATTCCTGCAGTGTTCTAGTAATGAGAAACATGCGAGTCCAGTAAACCATACATCTTCCCCAATCACCTCCTGTATTGTCATACTAACTTGTGGGATATCCACAGTCTCCTAATGAGTTTTTAAAGACTTCTGTGAGGTCCATAACCAAACAACATATCTCAGCATTTCAAGATAAAGAGGAAAGTGATGAGACATCAGGAAAGCTCTGGTGTGCCGGGACTGCTGGTGTCTCCCAGTAGACTAGTCTGGCTACAGATCTCCTCTTAGAAAACATCCATCAGTAAGAGGGCTTATCCCGGAGGGACAAGAAAACAAGTTCACAGCTCTATGTAGTCAGGGAAAGACATTAATGAGAATAAAATATAATAGATTATTTAGGAGGATTATGAACTGGGGTTTTTTTGCTCAGTCCCATTGAGATTCCTCCACGCAACATAAGAAAGCTTCATCTTTAACAAAGATCATATTTTTTCCTAAATAAACACACAAGCTGTTTTCCTATTATCAATGTAGAATCCAAGACTCAACTGTAGTCTACTATTGTAGATTAATACTGTATATTTTTTTATTGTACAATATGTAGATGTTTGCAAATAGGATTGTGGATATTTAGAGTTTGGCTAGGAGAAATTTTTATTTCATTTCTCCTAGTATCACTCTAATCAAGTTGAACTTCCAACACCCTCAAGAAGGCCACACAGGGAACTTCCAACACCCTCAAGAAGGCCACACCCTCAAGAAGGCCACACAGGGAACTTCCAACACCCTCAAGAAGGCCAACTATAGGCTTGCACTCTTTCCAAAATGTAGTAAACTGATCCATCAACTACATCTGGCCTTGTCAGCGTTAACTAACGATTTTGATTTGGCTCTCATTCTAGATCAGTCACTTTTTTATTTCCATAATATTGGTTTCCATTCGGAAAAAAATATGGATGTTGCACTTCAACCGGAAGAGAATAATGTAAACTGTTCTACTGTATGTTGGATTTTCCACCATTAGTTCTTAGAGTCTGATTCAGAGATAAATGCACACCCAATGGTTTGCGAACATCTCCGCTGGTTATTTAACCGAGCCTGCACAGGACCCGTACCCGAATCAGCCCCATTTTGCTGGCAAGCAAGGCCTGTGTCTTACAATTTACTCTGCAGTGTAAATTCCCAAAAGGTTATTTACTTAACCTGAGGGTTACTCAGATGGCCAATGTTCACATTTAAGGGGCTAGACGTAATGAAATCCAAGGTAGCCTAAGGTGCAGGTTTCCGGCCGAACTAGTACTTTTATTAAAGTGGCAAGGGTTGAGATTGCCTAAAGGATAAAAAAGGGGCAGACTAGATGTGCCAAGTGGTTCTTATCTGCCGTCAACTTCTATGTTTCTATGTACAAGGCAAAACCATGCCTTGTAAATGTTTGCCAATTAAAAAAAAAAATTCACACTGCCATTAAAGACCCGAACTCATCTTCCATTGACACAACAACCTCACGTATCCTAGCACACTTCGAAGCATACTTTTCTAATCTGTACGATGCACGTCCATTTGATCAGACATTACATGATAGTATTTTGTCTGAAGCAAACCTTCCCAAATTGTCTAATTCACAAAATGAAGCACTCAAACAGGACATCACACTTGAAGAAATAACTAATGCCATTTCAAAGCTAAAATTACACAAATCACCAGGCCCAGATGGGTTATCTAATGAATATTACAAAATACTTCAGGGACACATAGCACCTGCTTTGGGTGAACTGTTTAATGAAATTCTACACAACAGTACATTTTTTCCTCATTTCAACAACTCAAACACAATCATGATTCCCAAACCACAGCGCGATCCCCAGCAAATCGATTCGTATAGACCAATTACGCTACTTAACACAGACATTAAAATACTAACCAAAATTATGGCGGATAGACTCCAGCTGCTGCTTCCGCAAATTCTCACTGACCACCAGTTGGGATTTGTTCGCCATAAACATCTAGTCAAAGGAATTCGAACAGCGATAGCAGCGGTAGTAAAATCTCATGGAGAATCACACACCCAAAATATTCTCTTGAATTTGGATACGACCAAAGCGTTTGATACTGTTTTATGGCCACACTTGTTTGGAATCCTTCATGCACGGCAATTCGATCCAGTGTTCATTAATCTTATAAAATACATCTATACCACTCCCTCCACCTCTCTAGTAATAAATGGATACAGTAGTAACCCTATAATGATGTCTAGGGGTACCAGACAGGGTTGCCCCCTTTCCCCTATTTTATTTAACTTAGCTATAGATCCATTACTTAGACTTTTTCAAGGGGGAGATTACTTTAAGGGAATTCAGATTGGTCAAAAGGAAATAAAGTTAACCGCTTTTGCAGACGACATTTTGTTGTTTGTTGGGGACCCAGTAGAATCCCTAGATAGGATATTCTCTCTCTTGACTAAGTATGGAAGGGTATCCAGCTATGAAGTCAATACGTCTAAATCGGTGGCGCTTCGTCTTGGAACTCCCCCCTCTCGCGTTTCTTTTAAATCCACTATCCCAATAATGTGGGCACATCAACACTTTACTTACCTTGGGGTTAAAATCTCACATAATCCTTTTCTCCTTTACAGTCTCAACTTTTCCACTGTTATTCGTTCTATAGCATCAGAGTTAGACGGATGGAAGGGGCTATGGTTGTCATACTTAGGTAGAGCAAACCTTATAAAAATGATTTCATTCCCAAAATTAATGTTTTTAATACAGGCACTCCCTTATGTTATCTCGAACAGAGACGTAAAGTCGATTAACCGTAGTTTTAGACAATTTATTTGGAAGGGTAAACACCCGAGGATAGGACTAAACAAGCTACAACAAATGAAAAATAATGGGGGGATAAATTTTCCTGATGTCCAATTATACTCATACGCAGCGCACACCAGATACATTAAAGATTGGCTAAATGGCCGAGATCTTTATGCGAACACATCACTAGAAAAGGAATTTTTGGAAGGAATTAACCTTACAAGTTTTCTTCACGTACATGACTGCGAAATCTCATCGGTAATACGTGATAACCCATTACTTTGGCACACCAGGAAAACTTGGCATGTACTAAGACACAAATTTGGATTAAACGCATACAAATCTCTCTTTCTCACCTTTGTAGATAATCCTGAATTTCAGAATGGGCAGGCTTCCAACCCATTTTTTAGCTGGCAGGCCCTGGGTGTGGGGACCGTGAGGGATTTGGTCTGTGCATCGGCAAAGAGGCCTTCCACGTTCCAGGAAGCTAGGGAACGACACCCCTGGGTGGCGGCCTACCCTATTGCATTTTTACAGGCCCAACACTATATTAGCTCTATTATACGTCCCTTCACAATGTTGGACTGGAACAACCCACTAGACACATTACTACAAAATCAAAGCTTGACACAAAAAGCCATTTCCTTAACGTACAATTGCATACGGCAAGTGTTTATACCAGACAAATCCTCTACGAACCTAGCTCCATGGCTTTCACGACTTCCAAACATATCATCAAATGATATACTTCGTTCTCACACCAGAGCATGTGCTCTATTGCCTTACTCTCCATATACAACTATGTTTCTAAACATACTGCATAGAGCTTACTTGTCCCCTAACAGAAGTTTCTTGATAGGCAATTCACTAAATTCCAACTGTTATAAATGTGGAGCTAACTCAGCGGATTTATTTCACTGTCTTTGGGAGTGCCCCGTAATTCGAGGTTTTTGGACGCAGGTCAGGAAATATTCGGCTGATAACTTGGTCAACTATATCCCTATGACACCTGAATGGGCCCTGTTTGGTATGCTCCCCCCTAATATCCGTACATCACACGGGGGCAAGAGGCTCTTGCTGGCTATAGGAGCAGCGGCCTGCAAAACCATCCTACAGACTTGGTTACAACCCTCTCAGCCACTGTTGGCACTTTTTAAAGCTAAACTACACTATCTATTTAGAATGCAGTGGGTGGAGGTGGTGCTGGATAGAGAAAACAAAGTTGAGAGGTTCTTTCTAACATGGGAGTCATATATAGCTACCCTATCACTTCCGTTAAGGACCCAAATCCATAACAGCTTTAAAGATACAGTATGGTTTATGACGCAGGTGGCCGCTAATGACCCTCCGATTTCTCTGTGATATTACAATTTAGTTGGTGTCAGATCTCGGATGGGGTATTTTATGCAAAACATGAAGTGTCCGGGGTGATGACAGGGAGGAGGGGTGGGGCTCTGGTGGCACGGCAGACATTCACATAGATTATGTTTGATTTGACTTTTATTCTCATCTAACGTGGATAGATGAATACAAATGTGCTTTACAACATTAATGTGAAAATGTTTTATTTAATGATAGCACGATAATTTGATACATGTGATACTGTATGCTGATGGACCTACTTTTTGCAAATGTTGAACCGATGTACCACAATGTTGTTGAAATGACCCAATGCTGCTTCAATAAAAATAAATTATAAAAAAAAAAATTCAGAGTTCAGCCGTGAATCCGCACCTTCAGCCAATTTGGACTTTACTACATCCGGCCCATGATCTGAGACACAGGGGCGGATCACAGAAATCTGCAGGAGGCACACATAGTACCCACAACAATAAAGTTGCCTGAACTTATCATGTTGAGTGATAAATGTTAAGCCTTTACTAACAGCAGGTTCCCATAAAAACACCTTTTTGAATGAATGGATGAAAATGGAATGCCATTACAGTAGCTTAGTATTCCCAGGCTCAGAAGAAATGACTAGAATATGATTAACCAAAAGGTTTAGCTTAGGCGCTAATAAGGGTGTCTCTCTATGAGCTGCTGCTATAATTAAGGAATAGTCAATTACTATTAGACATACTCATATGAAAGGAAAAACGTAGCAGAGCTTAAATAATAATAAAAATCATTAATATGAAGGATTGTCTGGCAAAAAAAACCTTTATAAATTATAATATATGATTTAAAATTCACATATCATATAGATATCAAATGGTAAACACATATACTAGTGCTTGTTCCTATAGTATAACCGGCTTATGGCTAGGAAGAGAATATAGTTCAAAGACCTCTTAAATCTTGGGCACAGTTCATCAGGGATGGTAGTTTACCACAATAGTTGCCGCTGGAGGAAAGATCCTGTCTTGTATCCACAGTTCAGAAGTAATAAGTCCTCGATAGGTGTGCGGTGTAATGAGAGTTTCTGACCACAAGCAGTGGAGGTTATACAAATTCCTTAATGGTAGGCCTCTTGAGTTTAAGTCCAGAAATTGGTCCAAGGACATTTCTAATGCAAAACAATATTCTCTAGTTCTTCAGGACAATGTCCTGGCTCTAATTCTATTTCTAAAATTACTCTTTCAGTATTTGTTTTCTGGGGCTCAACACCTCTTCTCTAGCTCTATGAGATGGAGTTCCACAAGTCTCAGTCCTTGGTCTTCTCCTCTGCCGGCTCTATCAACACCTCTACTCTTGGGAAACAAAGAAGTCCATATGGATTTCAGTATCTTTCTTCCATTTCATCTTGGATACCAATATATATCTTGAAAACACAAAGATAAGCCTCAACCCTCAAGCTCATTACCTGGGAGTCACTCTTGGCTCAGAACGGTCACATATTGCTCTCATTTAGGAGTTTATTTGCTAAATGTCACTTTTGAGTTTTTATGTGATTTTATGTCAAATTGGTTAAATTTAGTAATTTTTATTGTTTTTTTTTATAAAACAGAACAAAAGGTGTAGAGAAAATACATACAAAGGCAAAACAGAAAGCATACAGAAAACAAATAGAACATATATACTTAGCATTATGCACAATTAAATACAGAAAACGTCGCAAAATGAAAACAAGCAAAAAGTAGCGTTCAGTATTGACAACAGACTAGAGATGAGCGCCTGAAATTTTTCGGGTTTTGTGTTTTGGTTTTGGGTTCGGTTCCGCGGCCGTGTTTTGGGTTCGAACGCGTTTTGGCAAAACCTCACCGAATTTTTTTTGTCGGATTCGGGTGTGTTTTGGATTCGGGTGTTTTTTTCCAAAAACACTAAAAAACAGCTTAAATCATAGAATTTGGGGGTCATTTTGATCCCAAAGTATTATTAACCTCAAAAACCATAATTTACACTCATTTTCAGTCTATTCTGAATACCTCACACCTCACAATATTATTTTTAGTCCTAAAATTTGCACCGAGGTCGCTGTGTGAGTAAGATAAGCGACCCTAGTGGCCGACACAAACACCGGGCCCATCTAGGAGTGGCACTGCAGTGTCACGCAGGATGTCCCTTCCAAAAAACCCTCCCCAAACAGCACATGACGCAAAGAAAAAAAGAGGCGCAATGAGGTAGCTGTGTGAGTAAGATTAGCGACCCTAGTGGCCGACACAAACACCGGGCCCATCTAGGAGTGGCACTGCAGTGTCACGCAGGATGGCCCTTCCAAAAAACCCTCCCCAAACAGCACATGACGCAAAGAAAAAAAGAGGCGCAATGAGGTAGCTGTGTGAGTAAGATTAGCGACCCTAGTGGCCGACACAAACACCGGGCCCATCTAGGAGTGGCACTGCAGTGTCACGCAGGATGGCCCTTCCAAAAAACCCTCCCCAAACAGCACATGACGCAAAGAAAAAGAAAAGAAAAAAGAGGTGCAAGATGGAATTGTCCTTGGGCCCTCCCACCCACCCTTATGTTGTATAAACAAAACAGGACATGCACACTTTAACCAACCCATCATTTCAGTGACAGGGTCTGCCACACGACTGTGACTGATATGACGGGTTGGTTTGGACCCCCCCCAAAAAAGAAGCAATTAATCTCTCCTTGCACAAACTGGCTCTACAGAGGCAAGATGTCCACCTCATCTTCACCCTCCGATATATCACCGTGTACATCCCCCTCCTCACAGATTATCAATTCGTCCCCACTGGAATCCACCATCTCAGCTCCCTGTGTACTTTGTGGAGGCAATTGCTGCTGGTCAATGTCTCCGCGGAGGAATTGATTATAATTCATTTTAATGAACATCATCTTCTCCACATTTTCTGGATGTAACCTCGTACGCCGATTGCTGACAAGGTGAGCGGCGGCACTAAACACTCTTTCGGAGTACACACTTGTGGGAGGGCAACTTAGGTAGAATAAAGCCAGTTTGTGCAAGGGCCTCCAAATTGCCTCTTTTTCCTGCCAGTATAAGTACGGACTGTGTGACGTCCCTACTTGGATGCGGTCACTCATATAATCCTCCACCATTCTATCAATGTTGAGAGAATCATATGCAGTGACAGTAGACGACATGTCCGTAATCGTTGTCAGGTCCTTCAGTCCGGACCAGATGTCAGCATCAGCAGTCGCTCCAGACTGCCCTGCATCACCGCCAGCGGGTGGGCTCGGAATTCTGAGCCTTTTCCTCGCACCCCCAGTTGCGGGAGAATGTGAAGGAGGAGATGTTGACAGGTCGCGTTCCGCTTGACTTGACAATTTTGTCACCAGCAGGTCTTTCAACCCCAGCAGACCTGTGTCTGCCGGAAAGAGAGATCCAAGGTAGGCTTTAAATCTAGGATCGAGCACGGTGGCCAAAATGTAGTGCTCTGATTTCAACAGATTGACCACCCGTGAATCCTTGCTAAGCGAATTAAGGGCTGCATCCACAAGTCCCACATGCCTAGCGGAATCGCTCCGTGTTAGCTCCTCCTTCAATGCCTCCAGCTTCTTCTGCAAAAGCCTGATGAGGGGAATGACCTGACTCAGGCTGGCAGTGTCTGAACTGACTTCACGTGTGGCAAGTTCAAAGGGCATCAGAACCTTGCACAACGTTGAAATCATTCTCCACTGCACTTGAGACAGGTGCATTCCACCTACTATATCGTGCTCAATTGTATAGGCTTGAATGGCCTTTTGCTGCTCCTCCAACCTCTGAAGCATATAGAGGGTTGAATTCCACCTCGTTACCACTTCTTGCTTCAGATGATGGCAGGGCAGGTTCAGTAGTTTTTGGTGGTGCTCCAGTTTTCTGTACGTGGTGCCTGTACGCCGAAAGTGTCCCGCAATTCTTCTGGCCACCGACAGCATCTCTTGCACGCCCCTGTCGTTTTTTAAAAAATTCTGCACCACCAAATTCAAGGTATGTGCAAAACATGGGACGTGCTGGAATTTGCCCAGATTTAATGCACACACAATATTGCTGGCGTTGTCCGATGCCACAAATCCACAGGAGAGTCCAATTGGGGTAAGCCATTCCGCGATGATCTTCCTCAGTTGCCGTAAGAGGTTTTCAGCTGTGTGCGTATTCTGGAAAGCGGTGATACAAAGCGTAGCCTGCCTAGGAAAGAGTTGGCGTTTGCGAGATGCTGCTACTGGTGCCGCCGCTGCTGTTCTTGCGGCGGGAGTCCATACATCTACCCAGTGGGCTGTCACAGTCATATAGTCCTGACCCTGCCCTGCTCCACTTGTCCACATGTCCGTGGTTAAGTGGACATTGGGTACAGCTGCATTTTTTAGGACACTGGTGACTCTTTTTCTGAGGTCTGTGTACATTTTCGGTATCGCCTGCCTAGAGAAATGGAACCTAGATGGTATTTGGTACCGGGGACACAGTACCTCCAACAAGTCTCTAGTTGGCTCTGCAGTAATGATGGATACCGGAACCACGTTTCTCACCACCCAGGATGCCAAGGCCTCAGTTATCCGCTTTGCAGTAGGATGACTGCTGTGATATTTCATCTTCCTCGCAAAGGACTGTTGAACAGTCAATTGCTTACTGGAAGTAGTACAAGTGGGCTTACGACTTCCCCTCTGGGATGACCATCGACTCCCAGCGGCAACAACAGCAGCGCCAGCAGCAGTAGGCGTTACACGCAAGGATGCATCGGAGGAATCCCAGGCAGGAGAGGACTCGTCAGAATTGCCAGTGACATGGCCTGCAGGACTATTGGCATTCCTGGGGAAGGAGGAAATTGACACTGAGGGAGTTGGTGGGGTGGTTTGCGTGAGCTTGGTTACAAGAGGAAGGGATTTACTGGTCAGTGGACTGCTTCCGCTGTCACCCAAAGTTTTTGAACTTGTCACTGACTTATTATGAATGCGCTGCAGGTGACGTATAAGGGAGGATGTTCCGAGGTGGTTAACGTCCTTACCCCTACTTATTACAGCTTGACAAAGGGAACACACGGCTTGACACCTGTTGTCCGCATTTCTGGTGAAATACCTCCACACCGAAGAGCTGATTTTTTTGGTATTTTCACCTGGCATGTCAACGGCCATATTCCTCCCACGGACAACAGGTGTCTCCCCGGGTGCCTGACTTAAACAAACCACCTCACCATCAGAATCCTCCTGGTCAATTTCCTCCCCAGCGCCAGCAACACCCATATCCTCCTCATCCTGGTGTACTTCAACACTGACATCTTCAATCTGACTATCAGGAACTGGACTGCGGGTGCTCCTTCCAGCACTTGCAGGGGGCGTGCAAATGGTGGAAGGCGCATGCTCTTCACGTCCAGTGTTGGGAAGGTCAGGCATCGCAACCGACACAATTGGACTCTCCTTGTGGATTTGGGATTTCAAAGAACGCACAGTTCTTTGCGGTGCTTTTGCCAGCTTGAGTCTTTTCAGTTTTCTAGCGAGAGGCTGAGTGCTTCCATCCTCATGTGAAGCTGAACCACTAGCCATGAACATAGGCCAGGGCCTCAGCCGTTCCTTGCCACTCCGTGTGGTAAATGGCATATTGGCAAGTTTACGCTTCTCCTCCGACAATTTTATTTTAGGTTTTGGAGTCCTTTTTTTACTGATATTTGGTGTTTTGGTTTTGACATGCTCAGTACTATGCCATTGGGCATCGGCCTTGGCAGACGACGTTGCTGGCATTTCATCGTCTCGGCCATGACTAGTGGCAGCAGCTTCAGCACGAGGTGGAAGTGGATCTTGATCTTTCCCTAATTTTGGAACCTCAACATTTTTGTTCTCCATATTTTAATAGGCACAACTAAAAGGCACCTCAGGTAAACAATGGAGATGGATGGATTGGATACTAGTATACAATTATGGACGGGCTGCCGAGTGCCGACACAGAGGTAGCCACAGCCGTGAACTACCGCACTGTACTGTGTCTGCTGCTAATATATAGACTGGTTGATAAAGAGATAGTATACTCGTAACTAGTATGTATGTATAAAGAAAGAAAAAAAAACCACGGTTAGGTGGTATATACAATTATGGACGGGCTGCCGAGTGCCGACACAGAGGTAGCCACAGCCGTGAACTACCGCACTGTACTGTGTCTGCTGCTAATATATAGACTGGTTGATAAAGAGATAGTATACTCGTAACTAGTATGTATGTATAAAGAAAGAAAAAAAAACCACGGTTAGGTGGTATATACAATTATGGACGGGCTGCCGAGTGCCGACACAGAGGTAGCCACAGCCGTGAACTACCGCACTGTACTGTGTCTGCTGCTAATATATAGACTGGTTGATAAAGAGATAGTATACTCGTAACTAGTATGTATGTATAAAGAAAGAAAAAAAAACCACGGTTAGGTGGTATATACAATTATGGACGGGCTGCTGAGTGCCGACACAGAGGTAGCCACAGCCGTGAACTACCGCACTGTACTGTGTCTGCTGCTAATATATAGACTGGTTGATAAAGAGATAGTATACTCGTAACTAGTATGTATGTATAAAGAAAGAAAAAAAAACCACGGTTAGGTGGTATATACAATTATGGACGGGCTGCCGAGTGCCGACACAGAGGTAGCCACAGCCGTGAACTACCGCACTGTACTGTGTCTGCTGCTAATATATAGACTGGTTGATAAAGAGATAGTATACTCGTAACTAGTATGTATGTATAAAGAAAGAAAAAAAAACCACGGTTAGGTGGTATATACAATTATGGACGGGCTGCCGAGTGCCGACACAGAGGTAGCCACAGCCGTGAACTACCGCACTGTACTGTGTCTGCTGCTAATATATAGACTGGTTGATAAAGAGATAGTATACTCGTAACTAGTATGTATGTATAAAGAAAGAAAAAAAAACCACGGTTAGGTGGTATATACAATTATGGACGGGCTGCCGAGTGCCGACACAGAGGTAGCCACAGCCGTGAACTACCGCACTGTACTGTGTCTGCTGCTAATATATAGACTGGTTGATAAAGAGATAGTATACTCGTAACTAGTATGTATGTATAAAGAAAGAAAAAAAAACCACGGTTAGGTGGTATATACAATTATGGACGGGCTGCCGAGTGCCGACACAGAGGTAGCCACAGCCGTGAACTACCGCACTGTACTGTGTCTGCTGCTAATATATAGACTGGTTGATAAAGAGATAGTATACTCGTAACTAGTATGTATGTATAAAGAAAGAAAAAAAAAACCACGGTTAGGTGGTATATACAATTATGGACGGGCTGCCGAGTGCCGACACAGAGGTAGCCACAGCCGTGAACTACCGCACTGTACTGTGTCTGCTGCTAATATATAGACTGGTTGATAAAGAGATAGTATACTCGTAACTAGTATGTATGTATAAAGAAAGAAAAAAAAACCACGGTTAGGTGGTATATACAATTATGGACGGGCTGCCGAGTGCCGACACAGAGGTAGCCACAGCCGTGAACTACCGCACTGTACTGTGTCTGCTGCTAATATATAGACTGGTTGATAAAGAGATAGTATACTCGTAACTAGTATGTATGTATAAAGAAAGAAAAAAAAACCACGGTTAGGTGGTATATACAATTATGGACGGGCTGCCGAGTGCCGACACAGAGGTAGCCACAGCCGTGAACTACCGCACTGTACTGTGTCTGCTGCTAATATATAGACTGGTTGATAAAGAGATAGTATACTCGTAACTAGTATGTATGTATAAAGAAAGAAAAAAAAACCACGGTTAGGTCACTGGTATATACAATTATGGACGGGCTGCCGAGTGCCGACACAGAGGTAGCCACAGCCGTGAACTACCGCACTGTACTGTGTCTGCTGCTAATATAGACTGGTTGATAAAGAGATAGTATACTACTAATATTATATACTGGTGGTCAGGTCACTGGTCACTAGTCACACTGGCAGTGGCACTCCTGCAGCAAAAGTGTGCACTGTTTAATTTTAATATAATATTATGTACTCCTGGCTCCTGCTATAACCTATAACTGGCACTGCAGTAGTGCTCCCCAGTCTCCCCCACAATTATAAGCTGTGTGAGCTGAGCAGTCAGACAGATATATAATATATATAGATGATGCAGCACACTGGCCTGAGCCTGAGCAGTGCACACAGATATGGTATGTGACTGAGTCACTGTGTGCTGTGTATCGCTTTTTTCAGGCAGAGAACGGATTATAAATAAAAGTGGTGGTCACTGGTCACTATCAGCAAAACTCTGCACTGTACACTACTGAGTACTCCTAATGCTCCCCAAAATTAGTAAATCAAGTGTCTCTCTAATCTATTCTAATTCTAAACGGAGAGGACGCCAGCCACGTCCTCTCCCTATCAATCTCAATGCACGTGTGAAAATGGCGGCGACGCGCGGCTCCTTATATAGAATCCGAGTCTCGCGATAGAATCCGAGCCTCGCGAGAATCCGACAGCGTCATGATGACGTTCGGGCGCGCTCGGGTTAACCGAGCAAGGCGGGAAGATCCGAGTCGCTCGGACCCGTGAAAAAAAACATGAAGTTCTGGCGGGTTCGGATTCAGAGAAACCGAACCCGCTCATCTCTACAACAGACATAACCTCATATAATACTCTTGAGGAGAAGCAGATATACAGTAAGAAACAGAAAAACAAACAAAAAACAATGAACAGGCAACAGCACATGGATATACAAATACATATGAGTACTCAGATGTATCAGCCCAGGGCCCCAAATGACTATACAGGGGGGACAGTGAGTAAAAACAAAAGGTACTCCATTGCACCCAAGTGATTTATTTAACATAAAGGCTGTGGGGCAGGTAATATAAATGTTTCAGTAAGCTCTTGAGAGCACCGGGACTGTTGCCGCTAAAACCAGATGCAGTGGAATTTAGACTCTACTTTCTGGGCAATATGCATATACATATTCTCATGAGACCAAGTGGTGTTAACTAATGAAACCCAGGCCTGAAAGTCAGGGCCCGAGGCAGCCATTCATTCCCAAGCAATGCAGACCTTTACAAAGAACATAGACTAAGAACATATTGCCTAGCATAGTATATCTTGCACATCAGGGAATTTAATAAAGGCAAATCTGATGGAAATTTATAGAAAAAAGGTGACTTTAGACAACAATAGAGGACAACAGACTATCAGAATGGCTATCAACTGTTTTAAATAGACAATAATACCCAGAGCCGTAACTAGGCGTGTGCCGATGGTGCCTTTTCCACAGCACAAATGCACGCACCATCTGGCAGCACCCCCCCCCCTCCCCCCGCATGGTCGCTGTACCCAGTGAGGCACTAGTGAAAGTTCCGAGTGGAGTCAGCGTGGTAGCGCACCCCACCCCCTGTATCCTGCCTGTGAGTCCCAGCACCTGTGTAAGCTGGCATGTGGTAGCGCACCTCATCCCACGTATCCCGCCTGCGAGTCCCGGCGCCTGTGATCGTGTAAGGGACGGGGAGTGGCGCTGCAGCTGGCATATGGTAGCGCACCTCACCCCCCGTATCCCGCCTGTGAGTCCCGGTGCCTGTGTAAGGGACGGGGCGCCGGCTGTGTATTGGAGAGGGAGCGCTAATGTAGGCTGCTGCAGGTCCCATATAGGAGTGTCTGTCTGCCTGGAAGATGTGGAAAACGGATTGTCGCACAGGTGAAACACAAACACACACACCCCACCACACTACACACACATACACACCCCACCACACACTCTCTCTCCCACTGTGCCTAATGTGTAAAAAAAACGGGGCTCTGTTGCTGTAATATGTAAAAACGGGGATTGCTGTCTAATGTGTAAAGAAGGGGGACTCTACCTGCCGTGCTGTGTAAAAGGGGGACTCTGCCTGCTGTGCTGTGTAAAAGGTAGCTCTGCCTGCCGTAATGTGTAAAAGGGAGCTCAGTGGCCATGCCCCTTCCCCTGAAGCCATGCCCCTATATTTTTGCCCTGTTTTTATATGATATGTGTTGGGGGGGATGCAGTTTCTTGCACAAAGCGCTAAAATGTCTAGTTACGGCACTGACAATACCATCCTCAGATTTACTAACAGTTTTGTAAACCTGATAGAACCAGCGGGAACCCCACAGACCTGAAAAAAAAAATAGATGAGTTTGGTTACTATAAAAAAAATAAAAAAATAAAAACAGCTTGGGGCCCTCCACATAGTCAATAACCAGCCCCAGGTATTGGAAAATAGGGGGGAATGGAATGGGGGTCCCCCTATTTTCCAGTAACCAGTTGAGCCATCTGGGGCAGCTGGTGCTCTAGCAGGGTGACACACAGTGTGGGGTCCCCCTGCCAAAATGGCAACAAGCCCCAAACTGTTCACTCCCCCCCCCCCCCCACAAAAAAAAAAATGGGATCCACCCTTCACAAGGACAACAAGCCGAAGGATTGAATAGGGACATGCTTATCGGTCACTTTGCAGCAGTTCTCAAGCTATGACCAAGCAGTGCATCCCCATTCATTCCTATGGAGAATTTCCTTGAGTGACCTCTTATTCATGATGGGGCTCCCTGAGTAGCAGTAGCTTTGTTTTTTTTGTTTTGACATGTATTGGGGATGCTACAGGGCATATGCATATGTTAGAAGTAAATGTGGCTGCATTTATCCATCTACACTTGCGGCCACTTTGCGTATGCATAAGAATCACAATCCCATAATGATTTTCTTCAGTCACTCCACTCTCTGCTTATCAGCCCTCTACACAGTTCCCTCAGATCCCTATTACAGATGTAGCCTTACTTATCTTACTGCGATGTGGCATGCTGCATGGCATTCCAGGTTATGACTAATCACAGCGGCAATCAGCCTGGCATGCCATGCAGCAAGCCATAGTGCAGAATGCTACATCACAGCAAAGTTGAGCATAGCTAAATCTGTATATCTGTCTGTGGCAGCGCCGTAAGTAGGGTAGGGCAGACAGTGCCTTGCACATAGCGCAGTATTACTGTGGGCACAATGTCTGCTCCAACCCCAAGTTGGTGGCAGTCACTGTATCGCAGCACTGTTCCGGTGTGTAGTGCACTCCCCCCACACCCGGCATGTGGTGCACTCCTCTGACGTAGCTTGAGGAGCAGGTGAGACAGTGATCTAGGGTGCTGCAGCACTGCCTGTGGAGGAAGATAGTGTAAGTTAGACACACACACCCCACACACACACATCTTGGAATAATCTACTTTCCATAATGAGTGTAAGTGGCTATACCTGGTGTAATGTCTGTAAGAGGCTCTACCTGGCATAATGTGTATAAATAAATGGCTCAATCTGGCATAAAGTGTATGAGGCTCTAACTGGTGTAATGGGTATAAGTGGCGCTACCTGGTTTATTGTGCGTAAGGGCAGGGCCGGTGCTAGGGTGTTCGGCGCCCTCCTGCAAACTATACATTTGCGCCCTCCCATACTTTACAAAGCAGTGACACATATACACATAACTAGGTGCTTCATTGCGCCCTACGGGCGCTCTTCACACCGTCGCAAGGGGCTACGCCCCCTTTACCCTTGCATGCCTTTCTGGGGTTCAATATTTGTGTTATATGGAGTATTACCTGCATTCCTTTGTTAGTGGTTAAATATTGCACAATGAAAGGGTGTGCGATGGTGAAGGAGGCGCAGCCCCTTGCGACGGCGTGAACAGCACCTGCAGGCCACAATGTACAGAATGTAGCGGGTGCGGGGGGTACTGCGGATGGTGTCTGTAGATGCTGCGGATGGAGGGGGGGCGGAAGTGGGGGTGGGGCCCGGATGGGGAAGGGTTGGGAGGTGCTGCAGGTGGGGGAGGGGCAGAGGAGTGGGGGATGCAGATGAGGGAGGGGTCCGGAGGCACTGAAGGTGGGGGAGGGGCAGGGGTGCCAAGGGTGGGGGAGGGGCTGGTGTGGGGATGTTGCAGATGGGTGAAGGGTTCCGGAGGTGCTGTGGGATGGGAAGGGGCGGGAGTGCTGCTGGTGGGGTAGGGGTCCACAGGCGCCATGGGTAGGGGAGGGGCAGGTACGGGTGTTGCGGCGGATGGGGAAGGAGGTCCGGAGGTGCTGCAGGTGGTGGAGGGGCAGGTGCGGGGGTGCCATTGGTGGGGGAGGGGTGGGTGAGGGGGGGACCGCGGGTGGAGGAGGGTGTCTGCAGATGCTGCGGGTGGAGGGGGGCAGGTGTGGGGGAGACATATAAGGGGGGTAAATGGTGGAGGGGGCCTGGAGATTGCTGGGGGCGGTGAAGGGGCGGAGGAGTGGGAG
Organism: Pseudophryne corroboree; assembly: GCF_028390025.1. Lineage (NCBI taxonomy): Eukaryota > Metazoa > Chordata > Amphibia > Anura > Myobatrachidae > Pseudophryne > Pseudophryne corroboree. The sequence continues at coordinate 28,472,437 of NC_086444.1, read as the reverse complement.
CCGCGGGTGGTGTAGGGGGTCTGGAGGCACAGCATGTGGGGGAGGGGTTGAGTGCCGCATGTGGTGGAGGGGAAGGTGCGGAGGTGTGGTGCATTGGGGAGAGGTCTGAAGGTGCTGCGGGTACTGTACCTGCCAAAAAGGTAGTTGGAGGGTATGCAGTAACAGGGCCAGGACAGGGGTGACAGGGTCAGAACAGGGTTGACTGGGCCAGGACAGGGGTGACAGGGTCAGAACAGGGGTGACAGGGTCAGAACAGGGGTGACGGGGCCAGGACAGGGGTGACGGGGCCAGGACACGGGCGACGGGGCCAGGACAGAAATGACAGGGACAGGATAGGGGTGACAGGGTCAGTGTAGGGGCGGCAGGACCAGGACAGGGGTGACAGGGCCAGTATAGGGTTGACAGGGCAAGCACAGGGGTGACAGGGCCAGGATAGGGGTAGCAGGGCCAGCATAAGGGTGACAGGGCCAGGATAAGGGTGAAAGGGCCAGGATAAGGGTGAAAGGGCCAGGATAAGGGTGGCAGGTCAAGGCCAGGGGTGACAGGGACATGACAGAACACAGGGCACGGGAGAGATTGGTATTAGAAACAGAACAGTGGTGACAGACAGATGTGTCTTACCGGAGTCACTGCTGCTGGCTGCTGCTGTTCCACTCCAACCTGTTGGGATCTGCTGCTGGTGGAGACTTGGCATGGCTGACTCTCTTAGGCTGTAGTACTGCTTCCTCTGCCCGTCCGCATCACTCCCCCCCTCCTCAGTCACACACCGCAGACCTCGCGCAGCTGCCGGGCACTGTGGTAAGGTGAGACTGGGAGTGACTGGTTAGCCCCCAGGAGATGCTGCGGCTGGAGGGAGGAGGGGGTCATAGCATGCACGTGGCGCGGACCTCACGGCTGCTGGGCACTATGGTAAGGGGAGACTGGGAGTGACTGGTTAGCTCCCAGGAGACGCTGCTGCTGGAGGGAGGAGGGGGTCAGAGCCTGCAAGCAGCGCGGACTTCTGCAGCGCTACCCGCCGGCTAAAGTGTGTGAAGGAGCTGGGCGCACCTCACTGTGGGTGGCAGCGCTGCAGCTAGCGGTGGGGTTGCCGGGGCTGGAGATAACAGAGGCAGTACGGAAAGTGCACAGCGGCTGGTGACCCACAAAACTACAGCTAAGAAGTGTGGAGTGTGCCAGAAAGTGACGCTCCTCCCCGCCAGAGAGACCCTGCTGAGTATGCTGATGTGGGGGTCAAGTATACCCCCTCACACACCCCCATACCTCCCAAATGTCCCAATTTTCGTGGGACAGTCCCATTTTTTGGGGTCTGTCCCGCTGTCCCACCCGTGGGTCGCAGTGTCCTGCGGTGGGGGGGGGGGCAGTTGGAAAGCTCCTGTACTCGCTGTTCTGCTTAGCAGAGCAGCGGTGAATAGTGGAGACAGAGGGGTTACGGATTAAGGGGGCGTTCCAGCAGCCGATCCGGATTAAGGGGGGGGGCAGGCGGTACGTACCGTTGGCCCCACAGTTTTAGGGGTCCCCCCGGCTCGAGTAGCTCTGTCCCAGCTCAGAAGCTCCCCCAGCAACAACGGCAGCATTGTGCTACAGTCAGCACACGCTGCTGCGTGTTGGCAGGTCTGTGGTGTTGCAGGGAGGCAGCAGTCTCCCTGCTTTCTTCTGCCTGTGCGGGTGTGTAGTAGAGATGAGCGGGTTCGGTTTCTCTGAATCCGAACCCGCCAGAACTTCATGTTTTTTTTCACGGGTCCGAGCGACTCGGATCTTCCCGCCTTGCTCGGTTAACCCGAGCGCGCCCGAACGTCATCATGACGCTGTCGGATTCTCGCGAGGCTCGGATTCTATCGCGAGACTCGGATTCTATATAAGGAGCCGCGCGTCGCCGCCATTTTCACACGTGCATTGAGATTGATAGGGAGAGGACGTGGCTGGCGTCCTCTCCATTTAGATTATAAGAGACTGAGAGAGATTTACTGGAGCTGACTAGGAGGAGTACTGTTACTGTAGAAGTGTAGAGACTGAGTGGAGAGAGTTTACTAGTGAGGACAGTGCAGTTTACTTTATAATCCGTTCTCTGCCTGAAAAAAGCGATACACAGCACACAGTGACTCAGTCACATACCATATCTGTGTGCACTGCTCAGGCTCAGGCCAGTGTGCTGCATCATCTATTATCTATATATAATATTATATATATCTGTCTGACTGCTCAGCTCACACAGCTTATAATTGTGGGGGAGACTGGGGAGCACTACTGCAGTGCCAGTTATAGGTTATAGCAGGAGCCAGGAGTACATAATATATTATATAGTGAGTGACCACCAGACACACAGTGCAGTTTATTTAATATATCCGTTCTCTGCCTGAAAAAAGCGATACACACAGTGACTCAGTCAGTCACATACCATATCTGTGTGCACTGCTCAGGCTCAGGCCAGTGTGCTGCATCATCTATATATATATTATATATCTGTCTGACTGCTCAGCTCACACAGCTTATAATTGTGGGGGAGACTGGGGAGCACTACTGCAGTGCCAGTTATAGGTTATAGCAGGAGCCAGGAGTACATAATATTATATTAAAATTAAACAGTGCACACTTTTGCTGCAGGAGTGCCACTGCCAGTGTGACTAGTGACCAGTGACCTGACCACCAGTATATATAAAATTAGTAGTATACTATCTCTTTATCAACCAGTCTATATTAGCAGCAGACACAGTACAGTGCGGTAGTTCACGGCTGTGGCTACCTCTGTGTCGGCACTCGGCAGCCCGTCCATAATTGTATATACCACCTAACCGTGGTTTTTTTTTCTTTCTTTATAGTCATACTAGTTACGAGTATACTATCTCTTTATCAACCAGTCTATATTAGCAGCAGACACAGTACAGTGCGGTAGTTCACGGCTGTGGCTACCTCTGTGTCGGCACTCGGCAGCCCGTCCATAATTGTATATACCACCTAACCGTGGTTTTTTTTTCTTTCTTTATACATACATACTAGTTACGAGTATACTATCTCTTTATCAACCAGTCTATATTAGCAGCAGACACAGTACAGTGCGGTAGTTCACGGCTGTGGCTACCTCTGTGTCGGCACTCGGCAGCCCGTCCATAATTGTAAATACCACCTAACCGTGGTTTTTTTTTCTTTCTTTATACATACATACTAGTTACGAGTATACTATCTCTTTATCAACCAGTCTATATATTAGCAGCAGACACAGTACAGTGCGGTAGTTCACGGCTGTGGCTACCTCTGTGTCGGCACTCGGCAGCCCGTCCATAATTGTATATACCACCTAACCGTGTTTTTTTTTTCTTTCTTTATACATACATACTAGTTACGAGTATACTATCTCTTTATCAACCAGTCTATATTAGCAGCAGACACAGTACAGTGCGGAAGTTCACGGCTGTGGCTACCTCTGTGTCGGCACTCGGCAGCCCGTCCATAATTGTATATACCACCTAACCGTGGTTTTTTTTTCTTTCTTTATACATACATACTAGTTACGAGTATACTATCTCTTTATCAACCAGTCTATATATTAGCAGCAGACACAGTACAGTGCGGTAGTTCACGGCTGTGGCTACCTCTGTGTCGGCACTCGGCAGCCCGTCCATAATTGTATATACCACCTAACCGTGGTTTTTTTTTCTTTCTTTATACATACATACTAGTTACGAGTATACTATCTCTTTATCAACCAGTCTATATTAGCAGCAGACACAGTACAGTGCGGTAGTTCACGGCTGTGGCTACCTCTGTGTCGGCACTCGGCAGCCCGTCCATAATTGTATATACCACCTAACCGTGGTTTTTTTTTCTTTCTTTATACATACATACTAGTTATGAGTATACTATCTCTTTATCAACCAGTCTATATATTAGCAGCAGACACAGTACAGTGCGGTAGTTCACGGCTGTGGCTACCTCTGTGTCGGCACTCGGCAGCCCGTCCATAATTGTATATACCACCTAACCATGGTTTTTTTTTCTTTCTTTATACATACATACTAGTTACGAGTATACTATCTCTTTATCAACCAGTCTATATATTAGCAGCAGACACAGTACAGTGCGGTAGTTCACGGCTGTGGCTACCTCTGTGTCGGCACTCGGCAGCCCGTCCATAATTGTATATACCACCTAACCGTGGTTTTTTTTCTTTCTTTATACATACATACTAGTTACGAGTATACTATCTCTTTATCAACCAGTCTATATATTAGCAGCAGACACAGTACAGTGCGGTAGTTCACGGCTGTGGCTACCTCTGTGTCGGCACTCGGCAGCCCGTCCATAATTGTATATACCACCTAACCGTGGTTTTTTTTTCTTTCTTTATACATACATACTAGTTACGAGTATACTATCTCTTTATCAACCAGTCTATATATTAGCAGCAGACACAGTACAGTGCGGTAGTTCACGGCTGTGGCTACCTCTGTGTCGGCACTCGGCAGCCCGTCCATAATTGTATATACCACCTAACCATGGTTTTTTTTTCTTTCTTTATACATACATACTAGTTACGAGTATACTATCTCTTTATCAACCAGTCTATATATTAGCAGCAGACACAGTACAGTGCGGTAGTTCACGGCTGTGGCTACCTCTGTGTCGGCACTCGGCAGCCCGTCCATAATTGTATATACCACCTAACCGTGGTTTTTTTTTCTTTCTTTATACATACATACTAGTTACGAGTATACTATCTCTTTATCAACCAGTCTATATATTAGCAGCAGACACAGTACAGTGCGGTAGTTCACGGCTGTGGCTACCTCTGTGTCGGCACTCGGCAGCCCGTCCATAATTGTATATACCACCTAACCGTGGTTTTTTTTTCTTTCTTTATACATACATACTAGTTACGAGTATACTATCTCTTTATCAACCAGTCTATATTAGCAGCAGACACAGTACAGTGCGGTAGTTCACGGCTGTGGCTACCTCTGTGTCGGCACTCGGCAGCCTGTCCATAATTGTATATACCACCTAACCGTGGTTTTTTTTTCTTTCTTTATACATACATACTAGTTACGAGTATACTATCTCTTTATCAACCAGTCTATATATTAGCAGCAGACACAGTACAGTGCGGTAGTTCACGGCTGTGGCTACCTCTGTGTCGGCACTCGGCAGCCCGTCCATAATTGTATATACCACCTAACCATGGTTTTTTTTTCTTTCTTTATACATACATACTAGTTACGAGTATACTATCTCTTTATCAACCAGTCTATATATTAGCAGCAGACACAGTACAGTGCGGTAGTTCACGGCTGTGGCTACCTCTGTGTCGGCACTCGGCAGCCCGTCCATAATTGTATATACCACCTAACCGTGGTTTTTTTTTCTTTCTTTATACATACATACTAGTTACGAGTATACTATCTCTTTATCAACCAGTCTATATATTAGCAGCAGACACAGTACAGTGCGGTAGTTCACGGCTGTGGCTACCTCTGTGTCGGCACTCGGCAGCCCGTCCATAATTGTATATACCACCTAACCGTGGTTTTTTTTTCTTTCTTTATACATACATACTAGTTACGAGTATACTATCTCTTTATCAACCAGTCTATATATTAGCAGCAGACACAGTACAGTGCGGTAGTTCACGGCTGTGGCTACCTCTGTGTCGGCACTCGGCAGCCCGTCCATAATTGTATACTAGTATCCAATCCATCCATCTCCATTGTTTACCTGAGGTGCCTTTTAGTTGTGCCTATTAAAATATGGAGAACAAAAATGTTGAGGTTCCAAAATTAGGGAAAGATCAAGATCCACTTCCACCTCGTGCTGAAGCTGCTGCCACTAGTCATGGCCGAGACGATGAAATGCCAGCAACGTCGTCTGCCAAGGCCGATGCCCAATGTCATAGTACAGAGCATGTCAAATCCAAAACACCAAATATCAGTAAAAAAAGGACTCCAAAACCTAAAATAAAATTGTCGGAGGAGAAGCGTAAACTTGCCAATATGCCATTTACCACACGGAGTGGCAAGGAACGGCTGAGGCCCTGGCCTATGTTCATGGCTAGTGGTTCAGCTTCACATGAGGATGGAAGCACTCAGCCTCTCGCTAGAAAAATGAAAAGACTCAAGCTGGCAAAAGCAGCACAGCAAAGAACTGTGCATTCTTCGAAATCCCAAATCCACAAGGAGAGTCCAATTGTGTCGGTTGCGATGCCTGACCTTCCCAACACTGGACGTGAAGAGCATGCGCCTTCCACCATTTGCACGCCCCCTGCAAGTGCTGGAAGGAGCACCCGCAGTCCAGTTCCTGATAGTCAGATTGAAGATGTCAGTGTTGAAGTACACCAGGATGAGGAGGATATGGGTGTTGCTGGCGCTGGGGAGGAAATTGACCAGGAGGATTCTGATGGTGAGGTGGTTTGTTTAAGTCAGGCACCCGGGGAGACACCTGTTGTCCGTGGGAGGAATATGGCCGTTGACATGCCAGGTGAAAATACCAAAAAAATCAGCTCTTCGGTGTGGAGGTATTTCACCAGAAATGCGGACAACAGGTGTCAAGCCGTGTGTTCCCTTTGTCAAGCTGTAATAAGTAGGGGTAAGGACGTTAACCACCTCGGAACATCCTCCCTTATACGTCACCTGCAGCGCATTCATAATAAGTCAGTGACAAGTTCAAAAACTTTGGGTGACAGCGGAAGCAGTCCACTGACCAGTAAATCCCTTCCTCTTGTAACCAAGCTCACGCAAACCACCCCACCAACTCCCTCAGTGTCAATTTCCTCCTTCCCCAGGAATGCCAATAGTCCTGCAGGCCATGTCACTGGCAATTCTGACGAGTCCTCTCCTGCCTGGGATTCCTCCGATGCATCCTTGCGTGTAACGCCTACTGCTGCTGGCGCTGCTGTTGTTGCCGCTGGGAGTCGATGGTCATCCCAGAGGGGAAGTCGTAAGCCCACTTGTACTACTTCCAGTAAGCAATTGACTGTTCAACAGTCCTTTGCGAGGAAGATGAAATATCACAGCAGTCATCCTACTGCAAAGCGGATAACTGTGGCCTTGACAACTATGTTGGTGTTAGACGTGCGTCCGGTATCCGCCGTTAGTTCACAGGGAACTAGACAATTTATTGAGGCAGTGTGCCCCCGTTACCAAATACCATCTAGGTTCCACTTCTCTAGGCAGGCGATACCGAGAATGTACACGGACGTCAGAAAAAGACTCACCAGTGTCCTAAAAAATGCAGTTGTACCCAATGTCCACTTAACCACGGACATGTGGACAAGTGGAGCAGGGCAGGGTCAGGACTATATGACTGTGACAGCCCACTGGGTAGATGTATGGACTCCCGCCGCAAGAACAGCAGCGGCGGCACCAGTAGCAGCATCTCGCAAACGCCAACTCTTTCCTAGGCAGGCTACGCTTTGTATCACCGCTTTCCAGAATACGCACACAGCTGAAAACCTCTTACGGCAACTGAGGAAGATCATCGCGGAATGGCTTACCCCAATTGGACTCTCCTGTGGATTTGTGGCATCGGACAACGCCAGCAATATTGTGTGTGCATTAAATATGGGCAAATTCCAGCACGTCCCATGTTTTGCACATACCTTGAATTTGGTGGTGCAGAATTTTTTAAAAAACGACAGGGGCGTGCAAGAGATGCTGTCGGTGGCCAGAAAAATTGCGGGACACTTTCGGCGTACAGGCACCACGTACAGAAGACTGGAGCACCACCAAAAACTACTGAACCTGCCCTGCCATCATCTGAAGCAAGAAGTGGTAACGAGGTGGAATTCAACCCTCTATATGCTTCAGAGGTTGGAGGAGCAGCAAAAGGCCATTCAAGCCTATACAATTGAGCACGATATAGGAGGTGGAATGCACCTGTCTCAAGTGCAGTGGAGAATGATTTCAACGTTGTGCAAGGTTCTGATGCCCTTTGAACTTGCCACACGTGAAGTCAGTTCAGACACTGCCAGCCTGAGTCAGGTCATTCCCCTCATCAGGCTTTTGCAGAAGAAGCTGGAGGCATTGAAGAAGGAGCTAAAAGGGAGCGATTCCGCTAGGCATGTGGGACTTGTGGATGCAGCCCTTAATTCGCTTAACAAGGATTCACGGGTGGTCAATCTGTTGAAATCAGAGCACTACATTTTGGCCACCGTGCTCGATCCTAGATTTAAAGCCTACCTTGGATCTCTCTTTCCGGCAGACACAAGTCTGCTGGGGTTGAAAGACCTGCTGGTGACAAAATTGTCAAGTCAAGCGGAACGCGACCTGTCAACATCTCCTCCTTCACATTCTCCCGCAACTGGGGGTGCGAGGAAAAGGCTCAGAATTCCGAGCCCACCCGCTGGCGGTGATGCAGGGCAGTCTGGAGCGACTGCTGATGCTGACATCTGGTCCGGACTGAAGGACCTGACAACGATTACGGACATGTCGTCTACTGTCACTGCATATGATTCTCTCAACATTGATAGAATGGTGGAGGATTATATGAGTGACCGCATCCAAGTAGGCACGTCACACAGTCCGTACTTATACTGGCAGGAAAAAGAGGCAATTTGGAGGCCCTTGCACAAACTGGCTTTATTCTACCTAAGTTGCCCTCCCACAAGTGTGTACTCCGAAAGAGTGTTTAGTGCCGCCGCTCACCTTGTCAGCAATCGGCGTACGAGGTTACATCCAGAAAATGTGGAGAAGATGATGTTCATTAAAATGAATTATAATCAATTCCTCCGCGGAGACATTGACCAGCAGCAATTGCCTCCACAAAGTACACAGGGAGCTGAGATGGTGGATTCCAGTGGGGACGAATTGATAATCTGTGAGGAGGGGGATGTACACGGTGATATATCGGAGGGTGAAGATGAGGTGGACATCTTGCCTCTGTAGAGCCAGTTTGTGCAAGGAGAGATTAATTGCTTCTTTTTTGGGGGGGGTCCAAACCAACCCGTCATATCAGTCACAGTCGTGTGGCAGACCCTGTCACTGAAATGATGGGTTGGTTAAAGTGTGCATGTCCTGTTTTGTTTATACAACATAAGGGTGGGTGGGAGGGCCCAAGGACAATTCCATCTTGCACCTCTTTTTTCTTTTCTTTTTCTTTGCATCATGTGCTGATTGGGGAGGGTTTTTTGGAAGGGACATCCTGCGTGACACTGCAGTGCCACTCCTAGATGGGCCCGGTGTTTGTGTCGGCCACTAGGGTCGCTAATCTTACTCACACAGTCAGCTACCTCATTGCGCCTCTTTTTTTCTTTGCGTCATGTGCTGTTTGGGGAGGGTTTTTTGGAAGGGACATCCTGCGTGACACTGCAGTGCCACTCCTAGATGGGCCCGGTGTTTGTGTCGGCCACTAGGGTCGCTAATCTTACTCACACAGCTACCTCATTGCGCCTCTTTTTTTCTTTGCGTCATGTGCTGTTTGGGGAGGGTTTTTTGGAAGGGCCATCCTGCGTGACACTGCAGTGCCACTCCTAGATGGGCCCGGTGTTTGTGTCGGCCACTAGGGTCGCTAATCTTACTCACACAGCTACCTCATTGCGCCTCTTTTTTTCTTTGCGTCATGTGCTGTTTGGGGAGGGTTTTTTGGAAGGGACATCCTGCGTGACACTGCAGTGCCACTCCTAGATGGGCCCGGTGTTTGTGTCGGCCACTAGGGTCGCTTATCTTACTCACACAGCGACCTCGGTGCAAATTTTAGGACTAAAAATAATATTGTGAGGTGTGAGGTATTCAGAATAGACTGAAAATGAGTGTAAATTATGGTTTTTGAGGTTAATAATACTTTGGGATCAAAATGACCCCCAAATTCTATGATTTAAGCTGTTTTTTAGTGTTTTTTGAAAAAAACACCCGAATCCAAAACACACCCGAATCCGACAAAAAAAATTCGGTGAGGTTTTGCCAAAACGCGTTCGAACCCAAAACACGGCCGCGGAACCGAACCCAAAACCAAAACACAAAACCCGAAAAATTTCAGGCGCTCATCTCTAGTGTGTAGGGGAAGTGACCACCTCCTCTGGATTTAGCCCTAGCTGAGGGGCCAAAATTCCATAAAAAATAATAATAAAATCCTGGAATTTGCATAAGGGAGCGTGGCCTCGCGTAGCGCGATTAGGCCACGCCCCCTACCCCACAGCAGGCACAGCAATGAGATAGGGCTCCCCTGACTCAAGCACCCTGTGCCCCCCGGACTCATAATCAGCCCCTGGGGGCATGCCAGCAGCTCACAGAGCGCTGGGCATGCCCCCTCACTGACGAAAACGGGGCCCTCCCGTGAAGCCACGCCCCCTTTTCGCCGTGTGTGTGTGTGTGTGTGTGTGTGTGTGGGGGTGTGTGTGTGTGTGTGTGTGTGTGTGTGAAAGCTGGGAGGTATGCACCCCTGCCTGTGCCATGTCCATACTATCTGCTTCTGCAGCTGCTCCTAGTGTCCTATAGATTTGGCCAGATCTGTGACTCATTTGACTAACTCCGCCCACTGCTGTGACTCCGCCCAGCGTTAGCAAATGAATCACAAAATCACAGATCTGGGCTATTATATAGGAGATGCTCCCTGTAGTAGTGCCGCTTACACCCACAACGCCCCCTGTACCAGTGACGCTTACACATATAACGCCCCCCTGTACCAGTGATGCTTACATATGTAATGCCCACTTTACCCATGACGTAACGCCTACACATGTAACGCCACCCTGTACCAGTGACGCATACACACGTAACACCCCTGTACCAGTGATGCTTACACATGTAATGCCCCCTGTACCAGTGACGCATACACACGTAACGCCCCGTACCAGTGATGCTTACACACGTAACGCCCCCTGTACCAGAGACGCTTACACGCGTAACGCCCCCTGTACCAGTGACGCTTACACACATAACGCCCCCTATAGTAGTGTTGCTTACACATGTAACGCCCCCTGTATTAGTTACGCTTACACACGTAACACAGCATACACATGTAACGCCCCCTGTACCAGTGGCACTTACACATGTAACCCCCCCTTTACTAGTGACGCTTACACATGTAACGCCCTATTGTACCAGTGATGCTTACACACGCAACGCCCCCTGTACCAGTGATGCTTACACACGTAATGCCCCCTGTAGTAGTGATGCTTACACACGCAAAGCCCCCCGTATTAGTGACGCTTAAACATGTAATGCAGTGTACACACGTAATGCCCCCTGTAGCAGTGGCGCTTACACACGCAACACCCCCTTTACCAGTGACGCTACACGCAACACCCCCCTGTACCAGTGATGCTTACACACGTAACTTCCCCTGTAGCAGTGACGCTTACATACATAATGCCCCCTGTAGCAGTGACGCTTACACACGTAACGCCCCCTGTAGCAGTGAGGCTTACACATGCAACACCCCCTGTAGCAGTGACGCCTACAAACATGCAACGCCTCCTCTCTCTGCTCCAGAATATGGTGGTGCTTCAAATGGGGAGGGAGTCATGGTCGGGGGGCATAGCTTCCGACTGCTGTATCTAGAATAGCACAACCCGTCGCCTTGGGACCTGGCTGCTCGTAAACTGGTGGTGCTTGAACGCTGGGAACCTCCTCCGCTTCCCACAGGTGCCGCCAGCGGGCCTGGGAGAGCGGGTAGAAGACAGGAGGGAGAGCCGCAGCTAGGCTGCCTCCAGTGTGGCTGCGGGAGGCGGGTTAACATTGCGGCAGTTCCCTCATCATTTTGCGTTCGAGGCAGCCATGTACCCTGCATATGCGTCGGGTTGGACCTGCGCTATCTCCATCACTACTGCTGTTTTTTTTTTAAAAAGGCAGAAACAACAGGGGGAGCAGAGTCTCGCGTGCCCTCTCCCATCCCTGGATCCACTAGTGCACACATTCATAGATTGTATAGGGAACACTGACACACACACACACACACACACACACACACACAGGGACCAGGAGCACACTGACACACTAACAAATTGTATATAGGCACACTGACACACACTATATAGGTCCCAGTGGCACACTTACAAACATTGTTTATAGGCACACTGACACACACACACACACACACACACACACACACGTTGTAGAGCTGGCAGCCATGCAGAGACACATACCTCCCAACTCTGTCACAGTGCAGCTCCAGCTCCCCATCTACACCTGATACTGCACGCAGATTGTCTCCTTCCCATTTTCCCTGGCATCGCGGGAGGGATAGGAGCTGGGAGGATGCACAGCTGCGCTATCAAAGTGCAGCCTGAGCGGCCGCGGCGCCGGCAGTATGGACAGTGACAGTCTCTCACTGTCTGAGCAGCGTCATGTGGCTGCCCGCGTTGGTCCGGTCCTGACCGCACGGTAGCATGTGGGAGCCGGGAGGGTAGGCAGCGGAGCAGCGGCAGCGCTCCTCCAGAGCGGCAAGAGCCGTTCCTGCAGGCGCCGCAGCAGCAACAGGGGGACATCAGCTCAGCACAGGAATGCAGAGCAGGGAGAACGCCTCTCCATTCCTGGCGCCTCCCTGCACTGCATCCCTTTGCTGAGTGGCTTGCGCCGGCTCTGTGTAAGGGGCTCTAACTGGTGTAGTGTGTTTAAGGGTCTTAGCCTGGCATAATGTGTATAAGGGGCTCTACATGGCATATTGTGTGTAAGGGTCTCTAACTGGTATAATGTGTATAAGGGGCTCTACCTGGCATAATGTGTATAAGGAGCTCTACCTGGCATATTGTGTGTAATGGCCTCTAACTGGCATAATGTATATAAGGGTCTTTACCTGGCATAATGTGTACAAGGGGCTCTACCTGGTGCATTGTGTGTAAGGGTCTTTACCTGGCATAATGTGTAAAAGGGTCTCTACTTGGCGTATTGTGTGTAAGGGTCATTAACTGGCATAATGTGTATAAGGGGCTCTACCTGGTGTAATGTGTATAAGGGTCTCTACTAGGTGTAATGTGTGTAAGGGTCTCTACCTGGCATAATGTGTATACAGTAAGGGGCTCAGCCTGGCACAATGTGTACAATGGGCTCTACCTGGCGTAATGTGTATAAGGGGTTCTACTTGGTGTAATGTGCATAAGGAGTTCTAACTGGCATAATGTGTATAAGGGGCTCTACCTGACATAATGTGTACAAGTGGCTCTACCTAGCATAATGTTTATAATCTGAATTGATCAAGTATAGAAAAACATATACAACTAAATCATTCCTGGTAAACCACATCTCTTAAAACAAACAAGAAATATAAACAAAAACATCAATAAACACAGCAGCCAACCAAAACTCATCAAGAAATAAGCCTCTACAAAAATATAAATTGTTGTCAAAAAGTTGCACATGTTAAAAGTTTAACAGAGATACAACCTGGGGAAACGCATGATCTATATTGCCTACCCGATGGAAGCAATTGGAACTGGATATGACCTGGGTGAGTTACATCCTCCACAATATTTCTCACCTGTCTAGCTGCTTAACAAATATAGATCCTGTATAGGGGGAAGATCAGTGGTATTTTTTTTCTGCAGCTCTTATCACCATGTGGTTCTACTTTTCTCCTGCTTTGTAGCTGCTCCAAATCATACAATGATGGATGAGCAGAGAACAGACTGGATCACTGCCGTGTAAAAAAGAATCAATGATTCCTTTGGCAAGTGTCGCAGGAAATAAAGACTTTGCTTGCTTTTCTAACAATAGTGTCTCTGTTGGAACTCCATTTCAGATCCCTGAAGATCAAAGACCCCAAAAACCTGAAGGAATCCACCACAGGCATCACACAATCATTAACAGTAATCGGAGATACTACAAGAGTATGCCTCCTCAAATCCACTATAATTTCCTCCATTTTAGATGGATTTAGCTCTAAATAGTTTTGGCTGCACCACCTGGGGCTCTACCTGGCATAATGTGTATAATGGTCTCTACATGACATATTGTGTATCAGGGACTCTACATAGCATATTGTGTATAAGGGGTACTACTGTGTGGTGTAATGTGAATAACGGACACTACTGTGTGGTGTAATGTTAATTGGTACTAGTTTGTGGCACGCCCACTCTCCATGAAATCACATCCCTATATTTTTTGCACGCACCTTCAGTGTGACCAGTCCCTATTTTTAATCTGGGAATGGGGGGAGGGGGCACTAATTCTCTTTCCATGTTTGTTAATAGTTTGCAAGACGGAAGGACAGTGGATGTGCAGCTTTCTCAGACGCAATGGGAGAACGTGCATCTCAACACAACTTTCAATAAACCTTTCTTCTGATGACAGCAAATTCCAGAGATTGCTTTAGAGCCTATGTAAATCAGGACGGGATTGAAATCCATCCTTAATAAACAATCTAGTGTATTTCATACACTCTAAAAATTGTATTGTCAGATACATTTATATTGTGTTCTATTTCTTTTCAGTTTGCCCATTGCAATCATATTTGGAGTCACATATTAAAGAGCACAGATCTAGCTAACAAAAAATGGCATTTATAGACAATGATAAATCACCTTTCTTGTGTCCTAATTGCAGCAATATTGTTATTCAATTTATCCAATAATGTTATCCAGTTTACATGTCACTCTTACTGGAGGTAATGAGTTGATTATCAGCCATAAACGCCATTCATTTTCTGTCTCCTGCTGGGATTTTGAGTTTTGCATGATTTAAATATCATATATTCTTGTGGCTGGTGGGATTATTCTGCCAATGCGCAATGTACGGCCGCCGCCTGGGCAGATTTACAGCCTACTAGTTGTAGACACGTTTAGATCACTTGTTATCAGGCAGTCTTAGGTTTTTCATTATATTGTACTTAGCAGAGTAATAAGGTGTGTTTACGGCTGTTCACTAAAGCTGGCTGCAAATAACAATTAATACATATTTTTGAAGGCAAAACACGATCTTTAGGAGACATAAAATCCCATTTCCAAACTGCAAAATAACCCATATTCCGTAGTTCATTATAAGATCTATTTATTAAAGGTATAAAGGCCTATTCTACAGCTTTTCTTGGCTTGAGTTGGAGAAAACACTTATTTTCCCTACATTTAGGTAAGTCAAAGCAGAGATTTCTCTGCTGACGGTTTGTCATCTCACAATTGTCCCACAGAAAATTAGAAAAACATAACACCATATCATTATGGCGTTATATTGTACTTACCTGAAGTCCTTGCACTGTAGTTAAGTGCAGTCCTGGCACTCAGAGATTCTATTGCATTACAGGAGTCACATTGCATATGAGTCAATTATACGGGACTGATTCATACTGTAATACTTACTATATGCTTATAACTAGAGATGTGCACCGGAAATTTTTCGGGTTTTGTGTTTTGGTTTTGGATTCGGTTCCGCGGCCGTGTTTTGGATTCGGACGCGTTTTGGCAAAACCTCCCTGAAAATTTTTTAGTCGGATTCGGGTGTGTTTTGGATTCGGGTGTTTTTTTAAAAAAAATCCCTCAAAAAGCAGCTTAAATCATAGAATTTGGGGGTCATTTTGATCCTATAGTATTATTAACCTCAATAACCATAATTTCCACTAATTTCCAGTCTATTCTGAACACCTCACAATATTATTTTTAGTCCTAAAATTTGCACCGAGGTCGCTGGATGACTAAGCTAAGCGACCCAAGTGGGCGGCACAAACACCTGGCCCATCTAGGAGTGGCACTGCAGTGTCATACAGGATGGCACTTAAAAAATTGGCCCCAAACATCACATGATGCAAAGATAAAAAAAAAAAAAAGAGGTGCAAGATGGAATTGTCCTTGGGCCCTCCCACCCACCCTTATGTTGTATAAACAGGACATGCACACTTTAACAAACCCATCATTTCAGCCACAGGGTCTGCCACACGATTGTGGCTGAAATGACTGGTTGGTTTGGGCCCCCACAAAAAAAAGAAGAAATCAATTTCTCCTTGCACAAACTGGCTCTACAGAGGCAAGATGTCCACATCATCATCACCCTCCGATTCCTCACCCCTTTCACTGTGTACATCCCCCTCCTCACAGAGTATTAATTTGTCCCCAGTGGAATCCACCATCTCAGGTCCCTGTGTATTTTCTGGAGGCAATTGCTGCTGGTGAATGTCTCCACGGAGGAATTGATTATAATTCATTTTGATGAACATCATCTTCTCCACATTTTCTGGATGTAACCTCGTACGCCGATCGCTGACAAGGTGACCGGCTGCACTAAACACTCTTTCGGAGTACACACTGGAAGGGGTCAACTTAGGTAAAATAGAGCCAGTTTGTGCAAGGGCCTCCAAATTGCCCCTTTTTCCTGCCAGTATACGTACGGACTATCTGATGTGCCTATTTGGATGCGGTCACTCATATAATCCTCCACCATTCTTTCAATGGTGACAGAATCATATGCAGTGACAGTAGACGACATGTCAGTAATCGTTGGCAGGTCCCTCAGGCCGGACCAGATGTCAGCACTCGCTCCTGACTGCCCTGCATCACTGCCAGCGGGTGGGCTCGGAATTCTTATCCTTTTCCTCGGAACCCCAGTTGCGGGAGAATGTGAAGGAGGAGCTGTTGACAGGTCACGTTCCGCTTGACTTGAAAAGTGCTGCTGCTGATGTTGTTGCTGCAGGAGGCAATACATCTACCCAGTGGGCTGTCACAGTCATATAGTCCTGAGTCTACCCTGCTCCACTTGTCCACATGTCCGTGGTTAAGTGGACATTGGGTACAACTGCATTTTTTAGGACACTGGTGAGTCTTTTTCTGACGTCTGTGTACATTTTCGGTATCGCCTGCCTAGAGAAGTGGAGCCTAAATGGGATTTGGTATCGGGGACACACTACCTCAAGAAATTCTCTAAGTCCCTGTGAATTTACGGTGGATACCCGACACACGTCTAACACCAACACAGTTGCCAAGGCCTGAGTTATCCGCTTTGCAACAGGATGACTGCTGTGATATTTCATCTTCCTCGCAAAGGACTGTTGGACAGTCAATTGCTTACTGGAAGTAGTACAAGTGGTCTTCCGACTTCCCCTCTTGGATGACGATCAGCTCCCAGCAGCAACAACAGCAGCGCCAGCAGCAGTAGGTATTACACTCAAGGATCCATCGGAGGAATCCCAGTTAGGAGAGGACTCGTCAGACTTGCCAGGGACATGGCCTGCAGGACTATTGGCATTCCTGTCTAAGGAGGAAATTGACACTGAGGGAGTTGGTGGTGTGGTTTGCAGGAGCTTGGGTACAAGAGGAAGGGATTTAGTTGTCAGTGGACTGCTTCCGCTGTCACCCAAAGTTTTTGAACTTGTCAATGACTTCTGATGAATGCGCTCCAGGTGACGTATAAGGGAGGATGTTCCTAGGTGGTTAACGTCCTTACCCCTACTTATTACAGCTTGACAAAGGCAACACACGGCTTGACACCTGTTGTCCGCATTTCTGTTAAAAGAATTCCACACCGAAGAGGTGATTTGTTTTGGAATTTGACCAGGCATGTCAATGGCCATATTCATCCCACGGACAACAGGTGTCTCCCCGGGTGCCTGACTTAAACAAACCACCTCACCATCAGAATCCTCCTTGTCAATATCCTCCTCAGCGCCAGCAACACCCATATCCTCATCCTGGTGTACTTCAACAGTGACATCTTCAATTTCACTATCAGGAACTGGACTGTGGGTGCTCCTTCCAGCACTTGCAGGGGGCGTGCAAATGGTGGAAGGCGCAAGCTCTTCCCGTCCAGTGTTGGGAAGGTCAGGCATCGCAACCGCCGACACAATTAGACTCCCCTTGGGGATTTGTGATTTAGAAGAAAGCACAGTTCTTTGCTGTGCTTTTGCCATCTTAACTCTTTTCAGTTTTCTAGCGAGAGGATGAGTGCTTCCATCCTCATTTGAAGCTGAACCACTAGCCATGAACATAGGCCAGGGCCTCATCCATTCCTTGCCACTCCGTGTCATAAATGGCATATTGGCAAGTTTACACTTCTCCTCAGACGCTTTTAATTTAGATTTTTGGGTCATCATTTTACTGAACTTTTGCTTTTTGGATTTTACACAGTCTCTACTATGACATTGGGCATCGGCCTTGGCAGACGACGTTGATGGCATTTAATCGTCTCTGCCATGACTAGTGGTTGCAGCTTCAGCACTAGGTGTAAGTGGATCTTGATCTTTCCCTATTTCACCCTCCACATTTTTGTTCTCAATTTTTTAATGTGTGGAATTATATGCCAGTAATATTATTATATCAATAGCAAAGGCCTACTGTACTGTACAACTATATACTGTTGGTCACCAATATGCTGCACTGTACTACTATATATACTGCTCACAAAAATGCAGCAGAGATATGGAATGGATACTTGCAGTGACACAGAGCTACAAGATACAGCAATGGCCTACTGTACTGTACACCCATATACTGTTGGTCACCAAAATGCTGCACTGTACTACTATATATACTGCTCACAAAAATGCAGCACAGATATGGAATGGATACTTGCAGTGACACAGAGCTGCAAGATACATCAATGGCTTACTGTACTGTACAACTATATACTGTTGGTCACCAAAATGCTGCACTGTACTACTATATATAATATATATAGTATATACTGGTCACACAAAAATGCAGCAGATATTGAGCATTGATGATCAGTATACTGTCTAGAACGGAGTCTGACAAGATACAGCAATGGCCTACTGTACTGTACTACTATAATTATATACTGGTGGTCCCCACAATGCAGCACACTGAGCACAGATATTTGCAGCACACTGAGCACAGATATTTGCAGCACACTGAGCACAGATATTTGCAGCACACTGAGCACCGATATGGAGCTTTTCAGGCAGAGAATGTAGCCACGTCCTCTCTGTTCTATCTCCAATGCACGAGTGAAAATGGCGGCGACGCGTGGCTCTTTATATAGAATACGAATCTCACGAGAATCCGACAGCGGGATGATGACGTTCGGCCGCGTTCGTGTTAACCGAGCAAGGCGGGAAGATCCGAGGCTGCCTCAGAAACCGTGTAAAATAGGTGAAGTTCAGGGGGGTTCGGATCTCGACGAACCAAACCCGCTCATCTCTACTTATAACTACTTACTTAGGGGGACATTTACTAAGCAGTGATAAGAGCGGAGAAGTGAGCCAGTGGAGAAGTTGCCCCATCAAACAATCAGCAGCTCTGCATAATTTTATAGTATGCAAATTATAGATGTTTACTTCAGTGCTGATTGGTTGCCATGGGCAACTTCTCCACTGGCTCACTTCTCCATTCTTATCACTGCTTAGTAAATGTCCCCTTTAATCCGCTGTGTCAACTAAGCAGGCAGATAGTATAAACATTAGATAATTTACAATCATAATGGATAGGCAACAAAATAATTAGCATATGTGCAAATTATATCGCTGCTTGTCCATAATCATGGTGACTACAGGCCCTCATTCCGAGTTGAGCTTTTAGCAGCATTGCACACGCTAGGCCGCCGCCCTCTGGGAGTGTATCTTAGATTAGCAGAATAGCGAACGAAAGATTAGCAGAACTGCTACTAAATATTTTCTTGCAGTTTCTGAGTAGCTCCAGACCTACTCCTAGATTGAGATCACCTCAGTCCGTTTAGTTCCTGGTTTGACAACACAAACACGCCCTGCGTTCGGCCAACCACTCCCCCGTTTCTCCTGCCACTCCTGCATTTTTCCCTGGCACGCCTGCATTTTTTAGCACACTCCCGGAAAATGCTGAGTTGCCGCCCAGAAACACCCACTTCCTGTCAATCAAACAACGAACACTCGAGCGACAGAAAAACAACGCTCAATCTTCAGTTAAACTACTAAGTTTTGTGTTAAATTACTTAGCGCATGCGCGCTGCGTACCATGCGCATTCCCATTTTCCACCTAATCGCTGCGTTGCGAAAAACAGCAACCAGCGAACAACTCGGAATCACCACCATAGTAACTTAGTAGCCACGGTAGAAAAAATTGCAAGGTCCCACTTGGGAAGTTTTGTTGTAAAGGAAGGTTCTTATTGTAGAGAAAGATTAATGCACAAAGACTATTCGGTCCGCTTTATCTTCCATTTCAAGCTTCTCACACTCGCTTACAAAACCCTCACCTACTCCTCTCCCATCTACATCTCTGACCTTATCTCCCTTTACACTCTCACCCGTCCTCTTCGCTCTGCTAATGCACGCCGACTCTCCTGCCCACGGATTACTTCCTTCCACTCCTACCTCCCAGATTTTTCACGTGCTGCACCACTTCTCTGGAATTCTCTACCTCTCCCCCTCAGACTCTCTACCTCTCTACAAAACTTCAAACGGGCTCTCAAGACCCACTTCTTCACCAAACCCAGCCAACTCTCATCCTAACCCTCTTTTCCACGCTCTCTATGTACCCCATCTGTGTCACCCCTGTCTGTCTACCCCTCCCCTTTAGAATGTAAGCTCTCACGAGCAGGGCCCTATTCCCTCATATGCTTATCCTTTTTCTTACTTTAAGAATCTTCAACTGTACCACATCCAGCAGTCTTCTGCCACCTGATACTTATTCCAGTGTCATCTGCTGATGTAACTATGTTTATTTACCCTGTACTTGTCCTATACTGTCATCAACTGTAAGTTGCTGTTTTCCTGTTTGAGTATTTGTTTATGTACTCTGTAATTGGGCGCTGCGGAACCCTTGTGGCGGCATATAAATAAAGGATAATAATAATAATAATAATAATTCCCTGATGCATGAAGAGGTGAATGAGTATTGGAGGGGCTACGTATATCCCGTTTAGAAAAAACTGAGTGACACTTACAGTAAAAGATAAATTATTAGAACTTTTTATTGGACATATAGTAGAACTTTTATCCACAAAAGATATCAGTAAATAGACTACCAAAAACATAAATTAACATAGTAAATGTGATCTGAAGGCTATAAAACCTTCATCTATTAAAAAAAAAACTATTTTTCAGAAAATTGTTACATTACTGTAACACTTTCATACACGCGCCTCTTCAAACCAAACCAAAACTCGAGGAAATCTGATCCGAACCAAGTCACCGGTTGCGATCTTCCTGTGGTTCTGATTTCGGATTTCAGACCTGAATTTCAGGTTTTGGATTGCAAAAATTACATGATTTTAGCTGTTTTTATAAATTGCCAAAATGCGATGATGAATTAGATCCAAAATCCACACATGGGTGTCCGTGTACATACCTAATTCAGAGCAGCCGACCCTGGATGTAACTCTGTAATTTTGACAAGCAGTGATGGTTCCAACTATGCCTCGCAAGTTCGCAACTGGATTATGTGAATGAAAACAAGTGAGATCTGAGATTTCCGTGAAAGTGGCGTTTTGCCTCGTGGTGCGCAGATTTGAGTCATGACTCGTTTCTCCTCTGTATCCCTATGATTAGTTCTGTCAGACCTCTGACAGATGTATACCAGGGAAGGGCTTTATCGGAGCATTAGCAAAAAGTACTGTAGCATGCACAACTGCGGCAAAAGTCTTCATACGACTTAGGATCACGCCCTATCAGTGAATATGTGTGCAGCTATGATGCAAATGTTACCCCCATTTACTATACAGTGGGGAGCTAACCAATAACTAGCTATGTATCTCCACTGAAGTCAGGGGCGTAGGGAGGGTGGTTCCGGTGGAGCTCGAGCTCCAGGCGCCCAAGACAGTTGAGGGCGCCGCAGCTCGACTCCGCCGGAACCGCTGCAGGCCGGTCGCAACCGCAGCTGTCAGTCACTGACAGCTGACAGCTCGAGCAGCAACTTTCTCCCTCCTCCGCTCCCCTCCGCTCACCTCCCTCCCCTACCCTTCGCGTCTTGGATTGCATCTGACACGCGAGCGTCTGACATCATGACGTCAGTGACGTCAGACGGGCGGGGACGCGGCGCCGGCCAGACTTTGAGGGACCAACTGGAGTCCATCTTGTGCCTGGCTGTGTCTGAGAGAGTGAGAATAGAGTGAGGCTGAGGGCGCCGGGTGGCCGCTGCTCACTGTATATAATTAATAATTGCGTGCAGTATAATGGTCATTAGGTTTTTCAAAAGTGTATGTATATATATATATATATATATTTTTTTTTTATTTTTTTTTATATATATATATATATATATATATACAGCAGGCAGGTGCGGCACTCAGGAAAAAATGACAAACTCAAAGAAGTTGTATATCAACGTTTCGGTGTATTACCGTCTTCAGGATATAAAATACAAACAGACAAAATCTTACCTTAAATTGCTACCTCACCCAGTGAACAGCAGGCAGTGTCTGACGCGTATCCACGGCCGCCCCCGGACCGGAAGCGAGGCGCAGCCCACGTCAGAATTACCCACAACAGCATGTCCGCGCTTCAGCTGTGCGGCGCATGCTCGTGACATCACCATCACCATAACAACCAAATGTACACAACAATGCCACTGGAAAATAGAATAACATAGCGTGTGTTATAATCAAAAATGCAGAGTGTATTCGTGCATGGCTTGTGTAGATTAGATGTAACTGGTAATGATTAATCAATAATGTTACACACATTGAACATAATAACCAGGATAGGCACATTCATGAGCATTCATATGTGCATAGACCATGTGATTGTTTCATTAAGTCCTCGAGGACTAACTGTACCTAATCTATGTATCCATTCTGTCTCACGTTTAAGTAGGAGTCGATTACGATCGCCACCTCTACGTGAAGGGGGGATGTGGTCGATCATTCTATACTTCAAACTTGCTATGCTGTGTTTATTAGTTAGGAAGTGTCGGGCCACAGGCTGTTCGCTCTTACCGCTGTTAATGGCCGCTCTGATAGCCGACCTATGTGCCGACATTCTCTCTTTAAACTTACATTGGGTCTTCCCAATGTAAGAAAGTCCGCAAGGGCAGACAATCTGATAGACCACATATGTGCTATTACATGTGAGATGGTGTCTGATTTGATACATCCTACCTGAATGTGGATGTGGGAATTTGTCACCCGGAATCATAAAGCTACATGTAGCACATGTACATCTAAAGCATCCCCATTTTTTATTAGCTAAAAAGTGAGTAGCTTTATTGGGGTCACTGATATCAGTGCGAACAAGTAAGTCCCTAAGATTTTTCTCACGTGTGTAGCATGGCGTTATCGTCTGTTGTCCCAAGTGGAGGGACTTATCTGTTTGTATAATTGGCCATCTTTTCTTAGTGATTTTTTTGATCTCAGGGGATAAATCATTATATCTGCTAACAAACGGGAATTTGTCAGATGATGTCCTCTTTACCTTTTTCTGCAATAAGGTGGACCTGTCAAGTTTAAGGACCTTCTCTTTAATATTGCATAAGCTCCTATAATCATAGCCACGTTCCCCAAATTTCTGTACCATTTCATCAAGTTGCCTACACGCCACATCTGGATCTGAATTTATTCTACATGTCCTTATCATCTGAGAGTAAGGTAAACCAAGTTTAAGTTCCCGTGGGTGGTTACTATTAATATGTAGAATAGTGTTACGATCTGTAGGTTTGTTAAATACAGATGTGGTCAATCCTTCTGGGGTTACTGTAATCTGAACATCCAGAAAGTGGATCTGTGATTGACTCATCTCTACTGTGAGTTTAACTGGGCAGTCAGAATCATTATGCTGGTTAATAAATGATCTGAACATATCTTCGGTACCTTGCCAGATTAAAAACAGGTCATCTATATACCGCATATAACAGATAACATTAGTGCATATTTCTTGATTAGAGAAAAATAGATCCTGTTCAACATCAAACATGTAACAGTTTGAGTATGCTGGGGCTACTGAAGAACCCATAGCACACCCAAGTCTCTGTATGTAATAGTCCCCATCAAACAAAAAATCATTTCTGGTCAAGATAAATTCTAGCAGCTGTAACAAAAATTCAACAAAGGCTGGTGTTAATTGATCATTAGATGTCAGAATCTTCCTGACCGCCGAAATCCCAATATCATGGGGGATGATAGTGTAGAGGCTAGTGACATCTGCCGTCACTAGCCAAACCCCACATGGTAATGGGCCCACTGTGGATAATTTGTTTAAAAAGCTGGTAGTATCAAGGAGAAAAAACTCATTACTCTGGATGAGAGGTTGTAGAATAGCATCGATTAGGGTAGCGGCTGGTTGAGATAATGATCCCCTGGCAGAGATTATAGGTCTGCCTGGGGGAGGGGAGATGCCCTTGTGAATCTTAGGTAAACTATATAGTATATGAGTAATGAGTTTTTTCTCCTTGATACTACCAGCTTTTTAAACAAATTATCCACAGTGGGCCCATTACCATGTGGGGTTTGGCTAGTGACGGCAGATGTCACTAGCCTCTACACTATCATCCCCCATGATATTGGGATTTCGGCGGTCAGGAAGATTCTGACATCTAATGATCAATTAACACCAGCCTTTGTTGAATTTTTGTTACAGCTGCTAGAATTTATCTTGACCAGAAATTATTTTTTGTTTGATGGGGACTATTACATACAGAGACTTGGGTGTGCTATGGGTTCTTCAGTAGCCCCAGCATACTCAAACTGTTACATGTTTGATGTTGAACAGGATCTATTTTTCTCTAATCAAGAAATATGCACTAATGTTATCTGTTATATGCGGTATATAGATGACCTGTTTTTAATCTGGCAAGGTACCGAAGATATGTTCAGATCATTTATTAACCAGCATAATGATTCTGACTGCCCAGTTAAACTCACAGTAGAGATGAGTCAATCACAGATCCACTTTCTGGATGTTCAGATTACAGTAACCCCAGAAGGATTGACCACATCTGTATTTAACAAACCTACAGATCGTAACACTATTCTACATATTAATAGTAACCACCCACGGGAACTTAAACTTGGTTTACCTTACTCTCAGATGATAAGGACATGTAGAATAAATTCAGATCCAGATGTGGCGTGTGGGCAACTTGATGAAATGGTACAGAAATTTGGGGAACGTGGCTATGATTATAGGAGCTTATGCAATATTAAAGAGAAGGTCCTTAAACTTGACAGGTCCACCTTATTGCAGAAAAAGGTAAAGAGGACATCATCTGACAAATTCCCGTTTGTTAGCAGATATAATGATTTATCCCCTGAGATCAAAAAAATCACTAAGAAAAGATGGCCAATTATACAAACAGATAAGTCCCTCCACTTGGGACAACAGACGATAACGCCATGCTACACACGTGAGAAAAATCTTAGGGACTTACTTGTTCGCACTGATATCAGTGACCCCAATAAAGCTACTCACTTTTTAGCTAATAAAAAATGGGGATGCTTTAGATGTACATGTGCTACATGTAGCTTTATGATTCCGGGTGACAAATTCCCACATCCACATTCAGGTAGGATGTATCAAATCAGACACCATCTCACATGTAATAGCACATATGTGGTCTATCAGATTGTCTGCCCTTGCGGACTTTCTTACATTGGGAAGACCCAATGTAAGTTTAAAGAGAGAATGTCGGCACATAGGTCGGCTATCAGAGCGGCCATTAACAGCGGTAAGAGCGAACAGCCTGTGGCCCGACACTTCCTAACTAATAAACACAGCATAGCAAGTTTGAAGTATAGAATGATCGACCACATCCCCCCTTCACGTAGAGGTGGCGATCGTAATCGACTCCTACTTAAACGTGAGACAGAATGGATACATAGATTAGGTACAGTTAGTCCTCGAGGACTTAATGAAACAATCACATGGTCTATGCACATATGAATGCTCATGAATGTGCCTATCCTGGTTATTATGTTCAATGTGTGTAACATTATTGATTAATCATTACCAGTTACATCTAATCTACACAAGCCATGCACGAATACACTCTGCATTTTTGATTATAACACACGCTATGTTATTCTATTTTCCAGTGGCATTGTTGTGTACATTTGGTTGTTATGGTGATGGTGATGTCACGAGCATGCGCCGCACAGCTGAAGCGCGGACATGCTGTTGTGGGTAATTCTGACGTGGGCTGCGCCTCGCTTCCGGTCCGGGGGCGGCCGTGGATACGCGTCAGACACTGCCTGCTGTTCACTGGGTGAGGTAGCAATTTAAGGTAAGATTTTGTCTGTTTGTATTTTATATCCTGAAGACGGTAATACACCGAAACGTTGATATACAACTTCTTTGAGTTTGTCATTTTTTCCTGAGTGCCGCACCTGCCTGCTGTATACATACTGCTGGGGAAACCAGCACGTGAGGGCACCAGGATACGTTACATTGATATGGATTTTGCGAGTGCCAGCTACTGTGTATGTGATATATATATATATATGCACACTGCTCAAAAAAATAAAGGGAACACTTAAACAACACAATGTAACTCCAAGTCAGTCACACTTCTGTGAAATCAAACTGTCCACTTAGGAAGCAACACTGATTGACAATCAATTTCACATGCTGTTGTGCAAATGGATTAGACAACAGGTGGAAATGATAGGCAATTAGCAAGACACCCCCAATAAAGGAGTTATTCTGCAGGTGGTGACCACAGACCACTTCTCAGCTCCTATGCTTTCTGGCTGATGTTTTGGTCACTTTTGAAAGCTGGCGGTGCTTTCACTCTAGTGGTAGCATGAGACGGAGTCTACAACCCACACAAGTGGCTCAGGTAGTGCAGCTCATCCAGGATGGCACATCAATGCGAGCTGTGGCAAGAAAGTTTGCTGTGTCTGTCAGCGTAGTGTCCAGAGCATGGAGGCACTACCAGGAGACAGGCCAGTACATCAGGAGACGTGGAGGAGGCCGTAGGAGGGCAACAACCCAGGAGCAGGACACTACCTCCGCCTTTGTGCAAGGAGGAACAGGAGGAGCACTGCCAGAGCTCTGCAAAATGACCTCCAGCAAGCCACAAATGTGCATGTGTCTACTAGTGATGAGCGGGTTCGGTTTTACTCGGTTTTACTCGGTTCTCAAAACGGCATCTTATTGGCTCACGGATGTCACATGTTTTGGATAGCCAATAAGATGCCATTTTGAGAACCGAGAAAAACCGAGTAATACCGAACCTGCTCATCACTAGTGTCTACTCAAACGATCAGAAACAGACTCCATGAGGGTGGTATGAGGGCCCGACGTCCACAGGTGGGGATTGTGCTTACAGCCCAACACCGTGCAGGACGTTTGGCATCGGTCAGAGAACACCAAGATTGGCAAATTCACCACTGGCGCCCTGTGCTCTTCACAGATGAAAGCAGGTTCTCACTGAGCACATGTGACAGACGTGACAGAGTCTGGAGACGCCAAAAAGAACGTTCTGCTGCCTGCAACATCCTACAGCATGACCGGTTTGGCAGTTGGTCAGTAATGGTGTGGGGTGGCATTTCTTTGGGGGGCCGCACAGCCCTCCATGTGCTCACCAGAGGTAGCCTGACTGCCATTAGGTACCGAGATGAGATCCTCAGACCCCTTGTGAGACCATATGCTGGTGCAGATGGCCCTGGGTTCCTCCTAATGCAAGGCAATGCTAGACCTCATGTGGCTGGAGTGTGTCAGCAGTTCCTGCAAGATGAAGGCATTGATGCTATGGACTGGCCCGCCCGTTCACCAGACCTGAATCCAGTTGAGCACATCTGGGACATCATGTCTCGCTCCATCCACCAACGCCACATTGCACCACAGACTGTCCAGGAGTTGGCGGATGCTTTAGTCCAGGTCTGGGAGGAAATCCCTCAGGAGACCATCCGCCACCTCATCAGGAGCATGCCCAGGCGTTGTAAGGAGGTCATACAGGCACGTGGAGGCCACACACAATACTGAGCCTCATTTTGTCTAGTTTTAAGGACATTACATCAAAGTTGGATCAGCCTGTAGTGTGTTTTTCCACTTTAATTTTGAGTGTGACTCCAAATCCAGACCTCCATGGGTTAATAAATTTGATTTCCATTGATAATTTTTGTGTGATTTTGTTGTCAGCACATTCAACTATGTAAAGAACAAAGTATTTAATAAGAATATGTCATTCATTCAGATCTAGGATGTGTTATTTTAGTGTTCCCTTAATTTTTTTGAGCAGTGTACTGTATATAAACGCACAAACATGCAGCACTCACGGCTGAGTCAAAAAAGAAGAGAAACGTTGAAAACTCTGTGAGCGTTTGTCTTCTTTTTTGACTCAGTCATGAGTGCCGCATATCTGTGCGTTCTACAACATTCATTAATGAGGGCACCCGGCGCCTGTAATACTATTTGAGGGGTGAGTGACGATCTCGAAATTGGTTTTATATATATATATATATATATATATATATATACTGCACATAGAAGCGGCACTCGCAAGTCTTTTGACGGACGAATAAAGAGACGAACAGCGTCTGTGTGTCAACGTTTCAGTCTTATTGGACTTTTTTCAAGAACGGTTCTTGAAAAAAGTCCAATAAGACTGAAACGTTGACACACAGATGCTGTTCGTCTCTTTATTCGTCCGTCAAAAGACTTGCGAGTGCCGCCTCTATGTGCAGTATATGAGGGTCCAGGTGACTTGGGGAGGGCACCGAAGCAGCATTGTGTGACAGTAAGAGAGTGCCGACTCATCCTTTGTATATATATATATATATATATATATATATATGCATTTCAATTCGGTAAAGGGGAGGGGTGGGGGCGCCAAAATATACCTTACTCCAGGTACCATGACACCTTGCTACACCTCTGACTGAAGTATATGTATATTCTGCTATACAGATGGAGCCTCTGTTATCTTGGCTCCCTGTGTGACTAGGCACACCCGCCCGGGCACACCTAGTCACTGTGATCGTCTCCGTCTGTACGGGCGCGCGCGCCCGGACAGAGACGCTCTGAATGGGAAGCGGCTTGTGCACTCACTGCGTGACTTGACGGACGGATCGCCTAGCCACGCCGGGAGTGCACGAGTGCGCCTCACCCAACAAAGATAACGCTGGCTCCATCTGTATAATAAAGGACCTACTTGGGAAAACCCCCATTATGTATAAAGGTAATATCTCTAAATTGTACAGCAAAGTAGTGTGAGATGTGAGTTAATTAGCACTTGACCACTTACACTTGGATACTGGAGCTAATTCAGACCTGATCGCGTTTTTTCGACGGCTGTCTTAGCCCTGCGATCGCCTCTGCCTGATTGACAGGAAGAGACGGTCGCTGGGCGGGAAGGAGAGGGCTGGCGGTGTTTGGCCGCCATTTAGGGGGCGTGGTCCGGGCAACACAGGTGTGCCCGGATTGTTGGGGGGGGGGGGTGTGCCGCGGCAGCTGTGTGACGTCATACGCAGCCGCTGCGACCAGGGGTGCGACAAGTAGCTCCCTGCCAGCGTGCAGCAGCTGCGCTGGCTGGGAGCTACTCCTGCGGTACAGAAGCATCGCCACTGTGCGATGCTTGTGTACTTGTACGACAGGGTAGGGACTGACATGCAGGGCGGACTAGTCCTATGCTGGGCGTCCCCCCGCATGTGATAAATTTACCACATCTACGATCAGGTCTGAATCACCCCCACTGCTTGATATAATGACATTTATTATAGATGCAAACAAATCCTCTTCTTCTACTTTCCGGCGGCGTTACTATTCAGTAACTGCAATGAACAACATTGTAACACAGTAACTATACACAACGTTCCTACGTATGACATCTAGAAGTAATACACTTTATACTGTCTATACCAGTCCCCCTTCTGGCACCTACATTGCTAGTATTCAGAAAGCTAGCTCCGTTACGTTCACGTGGGCTGCTCTATGCCATTAAGCTATGTGGCCTGGATGATGCAGGATGTGGTGTGTGTTGTCCATCTCACCACCCTAGTTCCATGGACTGGCTACCTGGTCTCCTTCCTCCAACTCTCAGATTTGTCTGTGGGCGAGCCGCTTCCCCGACTCTCCTCCCAGCTGTGGTGTGCGGGCAGGGAAAGCTTTTCTCACCACAACCAAGACCAGGGGGTGCACTCACTGGTAACAGTTCAATCAGAGGCTCGCTCTCCGTCACCCTTCCGTGTGAATTGCTCTGCACAGCTGTCAATCGATGTCCGCTGTAGCTCCGCCCACTTTCAGCGCTGGCTCTGACCACGTCTGACACTAGACACTTTTTGCCACAGGTCTTGCCTCTGATGGATGCCTCTACCTACAGGTAACCAGCCCCTGCAGCAGGATGTGGCTCCGTCTCTGGCTTCACCTTTCCCCTGTGCCTGGTAGCGTGTCTACAGCCCAATGTTTACAGCTAGTCCAGCCATGTCACAGGGGGAGAGCGAGCACAGGAGGGGGGGAACACCAGTCTGGATGTCAGCTGTAACTGACAGCTCTTTTATACCCTGCAGTAAGGAAAGGCCCCGCCCACTGGCAATCACCCATCTTACTGTGGGTGATAGGCCCCTCCCACTGGCAATCACCCCATTTCACTCTGCGTGAGAGGCCCCTCCCACTGGCAATCACCCATCTCACTCTGGATGATAGGCCCCTCCCACTGGCAATCACCCCATTTCACTCTGCGTGAGAGGCCCCTCCCACTGGCAATCACCCATCTCACTCTGGGTGATAGGCCTGGGTGATAGGCTCCTCCCACTGGCAATCACCCCATCTCATGCTCAGTGATAGGCCTGGGTGATAGGCCCCTCCCACTGGCAATCACCCCACTGGGTGATTGACTGCTAGGAGAGAGAAGAGTTGCTAGAATGTTCCCTCAGTCACTGGCCACCATTGTGTACTGTATATACAATACATACATTTTAATGGTACATATCAGTTAAGTGTAACTAAATAAAGTATTAATATGACATTTGTAATAAATGCATATATATTTATAATCTTCTGAGGTGTAAATATATTAAATTAACTATTTACAAATGTATATTTCACATTTGTTTCTCTCAGTATAGAGCAGTGATGGCTAACCTTGACACTCCAGCTGCTGTTGAACAACACATCCCAGCATGCCCTGCATCAGTTTTAGCATGGCCAAATAGCAAATATCTAGCAGGGCATGCTGGGATGTGTAGTTCAACAACAGCTAGAGTGTCAAGGTTAGCCGTCACTGGCATAGAGTTATGACTTTAACTAGCTGTTTTACCCGTTCTTGTTTCTGATTGTCACGGTTGTAAATATAAATGAGTGTCAAAAATGTGGTAAATGTATAGAGATGTGAATTTGAGACGTCTTAATGTAAGTAAATATTAATCCATGGTTCTTGGCGTTACCATTTTTGTAGTTTATTAAATTCTACCCACTGGCGGTGCAATCTAAATTTTGATCCAATTGTCCGTTTCGGCGTTATTGTTCCCGCAACGCAAGCCACGCATCGGCAATGACGTCATTATGTGAGCACCCTTTTCATCCCCTTAGGGGAGGTTTATTAAAATCCAAATTACGTAGTTTTCCTATCTCCCACCTGAAGAATACCTACTGTATGTTATATTTCTGCTGCGGGGTACACTGTGCTCCACAAGTCTGGACAATGGGGGTGTAGAGTAGGATCTTGATCCGAGGCACCAACAGGCTCAAAGCTTTGACTGTTCCCAGAATGCACAGCGCCGCCTCCTATATCACCCCGCCTCCCAGCACAGGAGCTCAGTTTTGTAGTTGGTGCTGCAGTAAGCAGGCACTTAACAGAGGGGCTGCTCCAAGCAGCCCTAAGAAAAGCTTTTTATGAGGTAAAAAGTGAAGACTTCAAGGGCAGCAGCAGGGGTAAATGTCTTCTGACATTCTCTGCTGCAGCTCCAGCTCTCCCCAGCGGCACTGTACACTCCCGAGCCCTAGTTGCCGGGTACCTACAGCGGAGGCTCCGGTTTACTTTACTGCACACACGGCTGGGGCTCTCCAGGATCGCGTGGCCGCACTTCGGGAGGAGGTAAGTGGGTCCGGCTCGCGGGACCCGCACTTTATCGCAATCCGGCGCGGCCGGTGGGAGGTGGGCCGCGCGCGCTGGCGGTGGACACTGTGGCAGTACAGGCGATACCACTAGATCACCAGGGCATGGGTGCAGGTCAGGTTTTCTCTCTAAACCTTTTTTTACAAGTAGCCCGCAGTACCCGGTGGTTTTGCCAGCAGAGGGGATAAGTCTTAGACCTGGAGCTCCTCCCCCCAGCCCCAGGGCACCATTTCCCGCAAATGTTCCCGCCCTGGAGCTGCATATCTGTCTCTCCCTCACTCCCTGGCAGTGTCTGCGGCGCCATTATCCCCCAGCTCACTGTTCCTGGGAATGCTTGGGCAAATCCTCCTATGTAAAGCCGCCTGGTTGTCAGCGCTGTGACTTTACAAGACACTTAAGTATTCTACCTGCCTTTTTTAGTCAGGGTTATTTAAGAAAGAGTGCACTTAGTCAGGGTTTTATAGTACAATTACCCTGTGATATACATCCAGTTCTTACGGTGTACTGTTATATCTATTGTTATTTAGCTGTGTAAGCTGGTCCAGTGCAGTATTATTGTTAGTAATAACCTCTGCATTGTACAGACTATGACTATTTGTGTGTGCATTTGATAGATGAGTGGTGTCCATTTTGTGTCTTTCACTCAACCTGCTATCCCTATATTCTACAACCTGAGGGGGCTTGGTGCGTCAGGTGTTATTTAATATAGGATTTTCACAAAGATATACTGTATTACGTATTTTTCTCTGTGATTTAGTCACCATATCTCTCCTTTATCTCTGCTGGTGCTGACTACACTGCGCAGGGGTTTGGGATTTTGTGCTGCTGACAATTGTACTGTGTTACCTCATACAGCAAGCTATATCATGTCTGCTTCTGAGGGTAACGGTTCTGGGGCGGAACACACTGCTGGTGTTGCTGAAGCCACGGGCACATATGGGGAGAATATAGCAGCTGTGGGCTCTGGTTCTGGGGGCTCCTTGCCCCCCAGTGGGACTGTAGCAACGCAGGCACATACTAACCCTCCGTGGGCCGCTTTTTCCACGCTTCTGCATACGCTTGTTCATAAACTAACACCCCCTATGGGACCCCCAATGCCGGTACAACCATATGTGGTCCCTGTAGCTAACCCGCCGTGGACGGACGATTTATCTGCTCAATTAAAGAAGTTGAACCAGTCCCTGACTACTAAAAAGTCTGACCAACGCTCGCCTAAGTCCAAGAGGTCCACTAAGCGAGCGCTCGTCTCCTCACAATCCACTGCTGTCACTGACACCTTGTCTGATGAAGACAGCACATACACTGACCCCACAGGTTCTGACTCAGATACGGCTGATGGGGAGGGTAGTTCACATGTGGATGTTCCTGATCTTTTGGAGGCTATTAAGTTAATTCTGCAGATTACGGATGATCCCGAGCCACCCGTTCCTCCTAAGAAACCAGATAGGTTCAAGCGTCAGAAGGTGATTAAACAAGTTTTACCTCACTCTGACCACCTAGTGGATATACGTCAGGAACCCTGGGAAAACCCGGGTATGAAGTTTGTGCCACAAAAGAAGATGCTGGCTCGCTATCCCCTCGCGCCAGAGCTGTCTAAGAATTGGGAAACGCCTCCTCCAGTAGACTCACATGTGGCTAGGATGGTAGTTTCTTCAGCTCTACCTGTCACTACCATCACGTCTCTAAAAGAGCCTATGGATAAACGTGTCGAGGGTTGTCTAAAAGTGATTTACACCCTCACGGGTGCTGCACAAAGGCCCACTATTGCAGCTACATGGGCGGCAGAGGCTATTGAAGCATGGGTCTTGGAGTTAGAGGCTGAACTCTCCTCTGACCATGCTAGACAATGCTTGTCATATATTGTCACAGCTTCTTGCTATATTAAAGAGGTGGCTTCTGATGCCGGTATCCTAGCAGCCAAGGCCTCTACTACGTCAGTCCTGGCTCGCAGGATATTGTGGCTGAGATCCTGGTCTGTGGATCTAGACTCTAGAAAAACCTTGGAGGTACTCCCTTTCAAGGGGGATATTCTGTTTGGGGAGGACTTAAATAAGATAGTGGCTGACTTGGCTACTGCCAAAATTGCCTGTCTGCCTAATACAGCTCCTTCTGTGTCGAAGGCCAAAGGCACGTCCTTTCATCCTTCAGGTAAAGCAAAAGGTCAGGCGTACCATAAGCAGGCCCGCACTACCAAACTGGTAAGCCGAAGCCCAAAAGAGCCTGGGCTGCCCGTCAGCCAGCAGCCAAGACCGATAAGCCTGCCACATGATGGGGCGGGCCTCCCCCTGGGGGATCCCAGGGTGGGGGGCCGGCTTCTAGGGTATACCCAGGAATGGTTGAAGACCACTTCAGATGCCTGGGTATGGGAAGTCGTCACTCGAGGTTACGCCATAGCCTTCAAAAACCGACCCCCTCATCGATTTTGCCAGACAGACGTCCCGCCGGACCAGACAAAGGCAAACATTCTGCATTCGGTGGTACAGACCCTCCTGGATACAGGAGTCGTAGTACAGGTGCCTCTTGCTCAGAGGGACCGGGGGTACTATTCTCTGCTGTTTCTAGTCCCGAAACCGAATGGGTCCTCCCGGCCCATTCTCAACCTCAAGGCACTGAACAAGTTTGTGAAGGTTTCCAAGTTCCGTATGGAAACCCTTCGCTCTATAGTTCTGGGCTTGGAACCTGGGGACTACATTGTCTCCCTGGACATACAGGATGCTTACCTGCATATTCCTATAGCAGTGTCACATTAACAATACCTGAGGTTCGCTATTGGCAACCTCCATTACCAGTTTCGGGCGTTACCTTTTGGTTTAACAACGGCTCCGCGAGTCTTCACCAAAGTTATGGCAGTGGTGACGGTGGTACTCCGCCGTCAAGGGGTCAGGATACTGCCGTAGCTGGACGACTTGTTAATCCTGGCAAATTCCCCAGATCTTCTCCTGCGTCATCTGGATATGACAGTCCGGTTTCTACAAGACCCCAGGGGTGGCTCGTCAACTGGAAGAAATCCTCCCTGGTCCCTGCTCAGAGCATGGTGCATCTGGGAGCGCTGTTGGACACTCACAACCAGAGGTTGTTCTTGTCTCAGGAGAAAGTCCTGAAACTTCAGGACAGGATTCGTTGCTTCCTTTCTCGTCTGCAAGTGTCGATACATTCGGCAATGCAGGTGCTGGGCCTCATGGTGTCAGCATTCGACATGGTGGAGTATGCTCAATTCCATTCTTGCCCCCTCCAGAAGCTGATTCTAGCCAAGTGGGACGGCCTGCCTCACCGGATCAGGTCTCACATGATCTTTTTGACTCCGGAGGTCCATCTGTCGCTGCTCAGGTGGCTCCTGGACCGACAATTGTGCAGAGGCCGTCCCTTCTGGATATCCAACTGGGTCCTGTTGACGACAGATGCCAGTCTAAGAGGTTGGGGCGCGGTGCAGCACTCCTTGCAGGGTCGGTGGACCAAGGAGGAATCTCTCCTCTCGATTAACATTCTGGAATTGCGGGCGGTCTTCAATGCGTTGAACCTAGCCCAGCATTTGATTCAGAACCGTCCTGTTCAAGTACAGTCGGACAACGCCACCACAGTGGCTTACATAAATCATCAAGGCGGCACTCGAAGCCGTTTGGCAATGAAGGAAGCCTCACGGATTCTACGTTAGGCAGAACGCCATCTACCGGCAATATTGGCAATATTCATTCCGGGAGTCCTGAATTGGGAAGCGGACTTTCTCAGTCGTCAGGACGTGCATGCCGGCAAGTGGGGCCTCCATCCAGAAGTGTTTCAACTCCTCGTGGAAAGGTGGGGTCTTCCAGATGTGGATCTGATGGCGTCTCGACACAATCACAAGGACAAGGGATCCTCAAGCAGCATTCGTGGATGCACTGGCAGTGCCGTGGAGGTTTCGGCTGCCGTACGTGTTCCATCCGGTGTCACTCCTGCCCAGGGTAATTCGGAAGTTCAAGCAAGAAAAAGGAAATTTGCTTCTCATAGCTCTGGCGTGGCCCAAACGGCACTGGTTCTCAGACCTGCAAGACCTATCGTCAGAGCGTCCACTTCTACTTACACAACGCCCAGACCTCCTCGTTCAGGGCCCCTGTGTCTACCAGGACCTAGCCCGGCTGTCTTTGATGGCGTGGCTCTTGAAGCTTCCGTCTTAATAGCTAAGGGTTTTTCTGAAGAGGTCATTCAAACTATGTTGCGGGCCCGGAAACCGGCCTCTGCTCGGATTTACCATCGGGTCTGGCATTCCTACTTTGTTTGGTGCGCATCTAACCATTATGACGTTTAGTACAGCCAAACTTTTGGCTTTTCTACAGCAGGGCCTAGATTTAGGCCTGCGTCTGGCCTCCCTCAAAGTTCATCTTTCTGCCTTGTCGGTGTGGTTTCAGAGAAAAATTGCGACTTTACCTGATGTTCATACTTTCACTCAGGGTGTGTTGCGTATCCAACCTCCCTATGTCCCGCCTGTGGCTCCTTGGGACTTGTCAGTGGTTTTGGAGGCGTTGCAGGAGCATCCATTTGAACCTCTTGGTTCAGCTGACCTTAAGTGGCTTTTCCTTAAGGTGGTGTTCTTGCTGGCTATTGCCTCTGCTAGAAGGGTGTCGGATTTGGGTGCTTTGTCTTGTAGTTCCCCATATCTGATTTTTCACCGTGACCAGGAGGTTCTTAGGACTCGTCCCGGATATTTACCTAAGGTGGTTTCTTCGTTCCACCTTAATCAGGAGATTGTAGTTCCAGCTTTTGTCTCTCCTGATTTGTCTCCAAAAGAGCGATCTTTGGATGTGGTACGGGCTCTCCGTATCTATGTGAAGAGAACTGCTTCTATTCAAAAGTCTGATTCTCTCTTTGTTTTGTTTGGATTTCACAAACGTGGCTGGCCTGCTCACAAGCAGACCCTGGTCAGGTAGATTAGAATGGTGATTGTGCATGCTTATGTGAAGGCCGGTCTGTCAGCTCCTGTTCACATTACGGCCCATTCTACTCGGTCTGTTGGACCTTCTTGGGCGGCCCAACATGGTGCGACCCTTGACCAATTGTGCAAGGCGGCTACGTGGTCCTCCGGGAACACGTTCATAAGGTTCTATGCTTCCCAGGATGCTTCCTTTGGATGCCGGGTTCTTGTGCCCGCTACAGTGCGTCCCCTCCCATAAGGAACTGCTTTAGGACATCCCAGTTGTCCAGACTTGTGGAGCCCAGTGTACCCCGCAGCAGAAAACAAATTTTATGGTAAGAACTTACCCTTGTTAAAACTCTTTCTGCGAGGTACACTGGGCTCCACAAGGCGCCCACCCTGACGCACTTAGCTTCTTTGGGTTGATATAGCAGTAGCTGCTGACACTTCTCTTGTCGTGAGAGTGTGGTGTATGTGGCTACTAACCGTTGTCGTCTCTTTTCCTGCTACTGCATTGAGCTGGTTACCTAAACTGAGCTCCTGTGCTGGGAGGCGGGGTGATATAGGAGGCGGCGCTGTGCATTCTGGGAACAGTCAAAGCTTTGAGCCTGTTGGTGCCTCGGATCAAGATCCTACTCTACACCCCCATTGTCCAGACTTGTGGAGCCCAGTGTACCTCGCAGAAAGAGTTTTAACAAGGGTAAGTTCTTACCATAAAACTCATTTTCATCTTCCTAACATATCGGGAAGTGAGAGAATTAGTGATGAGTGAGTGAGTGAGTGCTTTCACATTTGTATATACTGTATAGATTACATTAGTTTACTTTTACCTCACATATAGCACTTTAACCCTAAAGGCCCATACACACTGGGCGATGTTGAGCTGAAAGTAGATCACTTTTGGTGTGTTGAGCTGCTTTCAGCTCAAAGCCGCCCAGTGTGTATGCACAAGCGATGAGCAGTGAGCGCTGATGAGCGATCCCGCTTCATCGCTGACGGCCGCCGTTCATCTACTGGTATTACCAGTAGATGAACGGCGAGGTGAACGGCTTTCCATAGCGTCATGCTATGGAAAGCCGTTCACCCCCGCTGACATCGCTGGGCAGGGGAGAAAAGTGCTCAGTGTGTATGCACCTTTAATCAGTGTTACATAAATGAGAAGCGTATTTTGGGAAAAACAAAAACAGTACAACAATGTTATGTGAATGAGGGCACATCTGTAGGAAGGATTGGTGTTGGGATCACAACGCTTGTATGGCGCCAATCAGAATAACGACAGAGGCATCCTGATGCTCAGGAACCAAACATCTAGTAGGTAAGTATTCTATTCCTAATTCCAAACCCTATCCCTCCTTTTCAGCAGCCTGACCCTAATCTTCCCCCCTTCCTCCCCGCAGCCTAACCCTACCCCTCCTGGTGGTGCCTAACCCTATACCCCCCTTCCCCCTCCCGCTACCTCTCCGTAGCCCTGACATACCTTAATTCTTGATCCCGGCGCTCGGGATCCCAGCGCTAGGATTGCAATCCATGTGAGGATCCCAGGCCTGGCATTCTGAGCAGTGGCAGGATTCCGGCCTCGGTGGGATTCTGAGCACCGGGAACCTGACTGGATCCCCTGTGGAAGGGGGGCCAGGAATTAGGTCAGCGCGAAAATGCAAATGTTATTCTCCCAGTATGTCCAGTATTTCCTAGTAAAGTTGTTGGCATAAGGGAACCGATGAAACAAATCTTAGAGAACTGTTCTCGGCCATTAAATGACACAGTTGGAAAGTATGGCTTAACTAGACACTTGTGGGCCCCATACAGTAGCAAACATTTTGTAAAAACCCCAAATAAATAGAGGGCCTGGCCATCACCACATCAGGGTTATATAAAAACATACACATGAGTCTCTCAGCTGCAGGTCCTACTGTGGTTGCACTGTCTGCAATTATAGTAGTTCTGCCAGAGCTGGACCTAGGCATAGACCATGTAGGCGTATTCCTAGGACACTATTGATGCAAGGGGCACACTGCAGGCTTGGTGCACGCCTCCACATTGGTTAAGCAGCACTTAGCCCTTGCTGCCACCCCACTATCTTAGCCCTAGCCACCTCCCCAGGTGGGTTAGATTTAGGTTTAGGGAAAGGAGAGGGATAAAATAATTACCCCATCCCCTGTTGGCATTCTCATTGCCCAGTAACACTGTACTGTGCATCTGCAGATTAGACATTTACTTTTAATGGCTTAACAAAATCAATTTCATTGTTTCTAATATATAGCCCCTGAAAATGCTCTGTAAGGATTTATGTATGTGCCTTGTTTAGACAGCCAAAAAAATTTTATTTTTTTATTTTCACAGTGCTGATACAGCCTTCCATGCAGGACTATTCTTGGAACCACGTCCCCTTTCTAGAATTAGCTGTGGAAAAATGCTTTTCATTCTTGGCAATACTAAAATTAACTAATCTGCGCCCGAGTTCACGCAGCCACGCATTCAGAGAAATCACTTCAGCCTTTCTGCCTGTGTTCTTGAAATACTATTCAATAAGTGCAGCACGAGGTGTCAGCTCCGCACTGTACAGAGACATTTTCATGAAATTAGGCGTATTTGTCTTGATGTTTATTTGAGAACGTTGCATTTTGCTTGTTGTGTTGGCAACCCATGGGCCATTCCTTTAATATTCAATGACATAACTTCATTGCAATTTTATTAACAGCCACAGCGCCATAGCAGTCCTTCTTATTGTTGAAAATTAAAGTTCCTTAAAGCATTGATAAAAGCACAAGATCATACTCCCAGATATCTGTAGTCAGTGCCAATGTACTGTACAAGTGTATTTTATGTGTAGTAAAGCCAGGGCTGCCATCAGAAATTTTGGGGCCCGGGAATGAAAAATTAGACAGCCCCCCCCCCAAAAAAAAATATAAAAGTTATTACCACTCAGGGTACTCTGCTCGTTGTACCCCTTACACAATGCCCACATGCCCCATACACAATTCCCACACAGTGGTGCCATTTATTTACACAACGCTCAAAGTAGTTGTGCCCCTTACACAATGCCCACACAGTAGTTGTGCAACTTATATAACGCCCCCCGTGCGCATGCTGATGTCCATGTTATGTCATGTGCGGTGAGTTCATGAAATTTATTTGACAAAATGATAATGTAATTAACACCCTCATCAAACTCATTATTGATTGGAGGTAATCTTTCTAAAAAGTGGATGTGGGGGCCCAAGCAAACCAAGCACTTCAGCCACAAAAGTGTCAGACCCTGTCGCTGAAGTGCTTGGTTTGTTAAATTGTGCATGCCCTTTTTAATATCTAACATAAGTGGGTGAGAGGACCCAAGGACAATTCCATCTTGCATCAATCTTCTTTTCATAATGGCTTTTATTTTTGGGAGGGCTCGGGGATGATCTTTACATTACTAATTTGCAACACATTTTTAAACAGATAATCTCTACATGCTGTGTGTTTGTGTTGCTCTTTAGTTGCTTAATATAGCTAGCCAGCCTTGGCCAATATTGGTGAAGAAATCTGTGAGCTGTGAGGTGGGCATTGGCCATATCACTCTAGTTATGGCTATATATATCTTTCTTCCCCACTTGCCTAACTGGTGCAGCCAGCTGCATCCTACTATCTTCCTGGACTGTACATGTACCATGTGATTTCAGCTCAAGACCGTAACTAGTGGTGGGCCTCTGGTGCTGCTGCCCAGGGCATAGGGGCGTCCCCGTCACTGCCCTGCGGCACTGCTATTAGGCATGCAGTGTGCCTGGAAAGAAACCCTGAAGGCTAAAAATTATTAACTGCGGACTATGGGGTTTCTGCAGGGGTGGCCAGAAATTGGCGCCCTATAGTCCTTATTCAGCTTCAGTTGCAATTTTGCTAAATCGTAAATCAGCCAATTTTCGGACGACTGCTCATGCGCTGCAAATGCATTGCTCGTGTGCGACCTGCAATTTGCAATTCTTATGTTATTGCATCTTGCCGGGATGTGATCACAATTTGATTGACAGGCGGCTATTTCTGTCTCAATAACAATGCAATCTGAATGAGGTCCTATGTGTACGCCCGGTTTATTCTAGTCACCATCTTCAGTATGAGCTTACATCTCCATTTACTAGATACAAATTCTCCGGCCGTATTTCCGCGTCTGTCCAACACTTCATCGTCTGGTCTTGTGGGCATTCGGTTCTGGAGCATGTACAGTGCTGATACATGCCTCTGCAAACAGGTGTACATTCAGCTCCATGTCACCCCCTACACCTATATGTAATATAACTTTCAATGAGGATGTAACTAAAAAGTGAAAGTGAGTGACTATATTGAATTTTGGAGAGAAAAAAAATATGAAAACATTGTTACCTTCATCAACAACCGTTTTCCGCCTCTAGGTCAACAGTAAAAGGTCTACAGTCAAGAAGTCAACCACTAATGGCCGACATGGTCATTAGGTTGACACAGAGCTTATATTCGACTTGTTCAAATTGTCGACGTGACAATGGTCAAAACACCTATGGTCGACACAACTTTTTAAGGGTTTTCCGAATTTTTTTCTACATTATTTCATGCTTTACTATCCACATGGACTACAAGTGGCAGTAGTAACCGTTGCCGTGTGTTGTGGTAGCAGAACAAGGCATCTTGACTTAAGCTAGGGGACACGGTACATTAATTGGTGTTCCATGTGCTTTGACACCAAAAATCACACAAACCCCCCCAAAATAAATGGCGTGTCAAACTTTTTTTGTTGACCATTTTCCTTTTCAACCTTTTCATGTGTCAACCTCTTGCACCAGTCAACCTTTTCCATTTTCTACCTTCTACCTGTTGACCTAATGAGCCTGTCGACCGTTTTCATGTTGACCATACCCATCAACAACAGGTGAGTGAGATAACCAGCTATTTTATTCATGGAAAATGTTCTTAACACTGGATACATTCTGTTGCATAGTAAATGACCATGGGACGCCTCTTGTCTATAATGAAAATACAAAACGTTGCAGAAATGAATAATATTAAAATAAAACTAGTCAGGTTTCTATCATGCTCTGCGCTCCACTGATGTGCAAAATCACATTGATTCATAAGTACACAAATGCCACCAAGACATAATTACTCTCTGTATTGCAACGTGCTTAGTAAATTAATGTATTGATGTATTATTTTTTATAGCTGGACACTTTTTTTGCTTATTAAAGCATATATTAAACATTGCCAAAAATTGCTGCTGAACTTCGAAGTATACTTTTCCGTGTACTGTATCACAGATTGTGATCTGCCCTCGGGAACATCAACCTTCAGCAATCTTAGAAAGTTGACTGGGTGTATTTTATATCTTATTGATCAAACCATATATTTATGGGTGTTTTTCAATATTGCTTTGAGTTTATTTACAGCAGGAAAAAAAAAAAACCTTTTAAATTTATTAGACCAAAGAGAATATTTTTTATTTTTGTTTGGCAGAATTATTACAATGTTTTTCGGAATAAATAACCATTTATTTTCTTTAAACTGAATAAGGAAAATGAGACAAAAAGATGATCTGCAAAGTCTATAACTCATGTCTGCTTGTTTCCATATTTTATCCATGACCATGCAGCACCTTCTCCTGTATAACATGTCTGTTCTTTTTTCTTCCACAGGTTTAGTCCCTCTTTGGTTACAGTAGGTCTCTTTATGGGGGAGATGTACCAAGCTTCTAAAGAGGACAGCTGTTGACATTGGCATGTTTATAATGTGTACAGGTTGTGCAGTGGACTCAGACCCTTGGGTCTAGGGGAGCCCACACCTTACACCCCTCCATTTCCCTGGAGACCTATGCATGCACAGTAGACTCTCGCACAGCTCCAGGGTCTACTAGAACTCACTAATGCCCTGCCGGCTAGTGTGTAAGAGGTCCAGATGGAGACTGCACAGTGAGTCTCCCTTTCTCCCTTAATAAGCCTCTGATTAGTGAAGTTGACCATAGGAACCAATTGGTGTCTTTGTGTCACCCATAATTTCAAAGGTATCCGTGGGCATCCAAGGTCATTAAAAAAAAACAGATACTGGACTTTTGCTTTATAGTAACATTTATACAGATGTAACATTTATACAGATGTACATAAGCTTCACTTGAGGGTACACCTGCACATATCCTAGATTGCCCCCTATAGATTGTAACTAAGTGCCAGGCTTTGCAATCTCCTCTCCTGGCAGACTGCAGAGGAGGGCCTGCTGTGCCCCTGATCGTACCCCCTGTGGCCTAACTCTGGTTGTGGGTAAGACCAGTGGAGCTGGCTGATCTTGTGAAGATTCCAAGTAATGAGACATTACTAGCAGAGCCCAGGCCAGACCATCCCAATCAGCCCCTGCCATAAAGGACCTTAAAAGAGAGATGAGTTGAGAGAGGTGAAATCTGGAGTTGGGTGGTGTGATTGGTTTCTGCCCTGGGGATGGCAGGATTTATGTCACACACACCTCTTACCCAGAACATGCACATGCCTAGAGATGTGTCCACATACTCCTATCCACAAATTGAGCCAAATAGTCCCATTTCGGGTGTCATGGACTTACAGTAGACACACTATGCGTCTCGCCAGAGATTATTGCGACAAAAGCACAGTGCAGGGATATCCTGAGTACTGAAGCTGGCATTTATGTAGCTTCTTTGTGCAACTCACTCGCGAATCTGGTTAAAAGGCAAAACTAACGATGTCCGATATGAGTGACCCACACCATGCCTCACGCCACCATGCATCATTATGTTTGTTCTGCAAATGTATGCTAATTTCTTTGTTACAAAAATGGTAATCCTTAGCATCTAGGACACTACAAGCAAATATAAAAGTTGCTATGATGTGAATGAGACATGAAATTATGGGAATTACTACTCATGGTGGAACATCTGTAAGTCATGCCATGCATCTTGCACCATATGATGTAAATACACTACAGTAGGTGTTTGAGGACACATCGTAAGATAATTACAGAGCTCAGACTGTAGGATCATTTGGAAGCAATTAATTAAGTCTCACCAGTGTCTTTCTTCCTCAGGGTCCATAGACACCACAGGCAGTGCCGTAACTAGGCATTTTAGCGCTTTGTGCAAGAAACGGCATTGGCGCCCCCCCCCCATGCAAGAATATATAGGGGTGTGGATTCATGGGGAAGGGACATGGCCCCAAAATAATACCGATTCATACTATGGTGCACAGTAGTCCCCATTATTCAAATTACGCCGACAGTAGCACCACTACACCAGGTAGAGCCCCTTTTACACATTACGGCAGACAGTCCCCCTTTTTACACATTACGGCAGATAGAATAGATAGAGAGAGAGACAGACAGACAGATACTTACCATCTCTTCCCGCTGGCAGTCAGGCTCCTCGGTGCTGGCAGATCCTGGGCAGGGGAGAAGGAGGA
Source organism: Pseudophryne corroboree (assembly GCF_028390025.1). Lineage (NCBI taxonomy): Eukaryota > Metazoa > Chordata > Amphibia > Anura > Myobatrachidae > Pseudophryne > Pseudophryne corroboree. The sequence goes on along the minus strand of NC_086444.1, from coordinate 28,428,402 downwards.
GGAGGGAGGGGGACTGGAGCCGCAGCAGTGCTATGTAATTAGTGGAGGCGCCGCTGCAGCTGTCCCCTCTCCTTCCGCATTGGCTGCCCGTCACCACTGTAAATGCTGGGATGAGGGAAGCGCATCCCAGCATTCACAGCAGCGCTGGGCAGCCAATGCGGAAGGAGAGGGGACTGCTGCAGCGGCGCCACTACCAATTACATAGCGCTGCTGCGGTTCCAGTCCCCCTCCCTCCTCCTCCTTCTCCGATGCCTCCGGCGCTGCTGCTCTCCTCCCCTGCCTCCGGCTTCTCCAGCGTGGCGCACACAGCAGAGGCGGCTTGTAATGAGTCAATTTGACCCATTACAAGCCACTTGCCGTTGCACCCTGAGGGTGACTGCGCTGTGTGCCAGGCACACCTGGCACACACATAGTTACGGCGCTGTCCACAGGGTACACCTTGGGGTATGCTGGCGGAGACCAGGACAGGCACCGAACAGCAAAGTTTATCAAGCTCCCAGGATTTACTGGACCCCTCTTTCCTCATACTCCGCCTACAGATCAGGCTCTTCAGTTTTGTTTGGTGCCAGCAGGAGCTAGTCACCGTATCACAGTGGGTCTGCATTTTGCAGCCCAAGCTTTTCCCTTTTGAAGTTTTTTTATTTTTACTATCTTGGGCAGACAGTGCTAGGCAGTCCTTTGGATGCCAGCGCTGCTGCTCTATCACCTCCACTGATGCCGTGACTCCAGCAATGGCTAGGTGATTTCGGAGGGACCCTGCAGCCTTCACTAGCAGGGGCACACAAGGGTACACCGGACTACAACCAGACACTGGGGGGACAGGTAAGGCGTGTTGCTGCTTGCAAGACCCACGATTATGGCAGTCCATACTTCCAGTCCCGGGAGATGGCCCGGAGGTATGGACTGCCTGTATACCTCTCCTTGGAGTCAGGTTATAAACAGCGCTGATTCCTACCAGCTCTAATAGCCAAGTAGTTGAATTTAGTGCCCACTGCAGTAAAATTGTGATTTCTGCATTGTATCTGACTTATGCTAGATCTCCTGTCTGTTGTTTTCTAACTGCACAATTATATCACTTTTCCTTTCTCCTTTCCTTTTTTAGTGACCCTACAATACTGGTGTGTACAGGGTTTACTGTTGCCCACATTACAATCTATTGTATTTGTGAAGGCTCATTGTCACATACTAATTTCAGTTACACCCTGCCAAATACCATATTGAGTGTATACTCTCCTTGTAGTTATGTCTAACAAAGGCAAGGCAGTTAAACAGACTGGGGACTCTACCCTAATGTCATGTAAGACCTGTTCAACAGAGTTATCACAGGATTTATTACAAGATGGTCAGTGCTCCTCTTGTTTTGTACCCTCGGGCCAGTCACAGAAGCCTCCTTGGCAGAGCCGGCCCTAACCAATATGATGCCCTAGGCAAGATTTTGGCTGGTGCCCCCTAGTACCGCTGCTAGTTCTGCAGGAGATACCTGGCATGAGTCAGCTGGCAGCTCTGCTAACGTTGGGCGCCTTTTCTTTATGAAAATGCATCTTATTTGCATAACTATGTGGCTAGGATGCACAAGCAGCTTCTGCTGATTAAAATGATATGCAGCATGCCTTTATTCTGTGTGCGACTGCAGCTGTATCTGCATACGAAATGCTACATTCCAGTGATTTCCAGGAATACACATAGCATTTCGTATGCAGATACAGCCACAGTCACACACAGAAAATAGGCATGCCGCATATCATTTTAATCAGCAGAAGCTGCTGGTGCCCCTAAGCATACCAAATGCCCTAGGCATTTGCCTAGTTTGCCTATGCCTAAGGCCGGCTCTGCTCCATGGGCCTTATTCTCTCACATGCTGGCTAAAATAGCTGACCATATTGCACCCACATATGTGACTCGGGAGCAGGTCCAAACCCAGATGATGTAGACAGAGCCATCGGGACGATAGGTTTAGCTGTGGAGCAGCATGTCTATTCAATAGTCAGTGGAAAAGTGTCAGCTAAGGACATGTAGACAGCCCTGCAAAATGCATATGAAGATAAAGGTCTAATGAGAAGGATAAGTTTAAGATGCATGCTATATGGAACAAAAATGCCTCCAAGGACATGAACGATTACATGGATAAGTTATTTTCGATAGCTCAGCAGTTGGCATCTGTGGGGGCACAGGTGGATGAGGAAGAAGTCGCAGTGGCTATGTTACAGAATCTGATGCCAGAATTTGATTTTTTTGGTGGTTGCTTTAGAGTCAAATGACAGTAAACTGACAACGGAGATTGTAAGAGCCAAGTTGCTGCAGTTCCAAGAACGTATTCCTGTCGAGACCATAGCTGAGGGTTCTGCCTTGATCACAAATGGCACAAAGTCAAGAAAGCACAAATTCAAATGTTTTGTATGTCACAAAATGGGACATAAAGCTTCAGATTGCAGCATTAGAAATTCCAGTGGTGCGCAGAATCAGCGTGACAAGCCAAACGAGTCAGCATTGAATGTAGCAGATAGTCACAGGAAGGATTGCTGGTACATGGACCCGGGGGCCACTAGACATTTCAGTTGCAATAAGCATTGGTTCAATTCTTTAACACTGTGTGTTCCCACTACAGTTACAGGGATTGGAAATAAGGCCCTTACTGCATTACAACGCTGGGACAATCACAGTATGTTGAAGAATTGGAGGTGAGACAGTTGTTACATATATCCAAGATTGTTGTACGTGCCTGATTTAGGAAGTAATCTCATTGCTATCAGCGCCCTAGAAAAGAGAGGCTACAAAGTCCAATTTCAGAAGGGCAAGTGCATGGTGCATAATAAAAGAGGGACTGTTATTGCTTTAGCAACCCGGTGCAACCAACTATATGTACTGGACACTGAGGAGTGTACTGCAATGATGGCTACTGAGGAAAAACAGTCAGAGGAGCTGTGGCACAAAAACTTGGGTCATCTGAGTTATGACAACGTCATTATTGCTAGATGGAATGATAACAGGGATCACCATGAGCAACTCTGAAAGACCCATGTGTGAGAGTTGCATAAAAGGCAAGCAAACTCGCAACCCATTTCCACAGTCAGTTAATAGAGCAGAGACACCATTAGCTCTAGTGCCCACAGATGTATGTGGTCCAATGGAGGAAGTATCAATCAGTGGCTACAGGTATTTCATGACTCTGATTGATGACACCACAAGAATGACACACGTGTACTTTCTTAAGGAGAAGAGTGAAGTTGTCAACAAAATTGTTGAGTACAAAAACCTGGTGGAGAATTAGACAGGTCTGAAACTTAAAATCCTGAGATCAGACAATGGTGGAGAGTATGATAACAAAGTCTTAGCTGTATTCCTTAGGAAATATGGCATAAAACATCAGCTAACAATTGCCTACACACCGGAACAGAATGACGTGAGTGAGCAGGTAAACCGCACAATTGTTGAAAGAGCACAGACTATTGGGGTCATTCCGAGTTGATCGCTAGCTGCCGTTGTTCGCAGCGATGAGGCTAAAAATCTGCATTTCTGCGCATGCGTATGCACCGCAATGTGCACGCGCAATGTACGGGTACAAAGTCCTTTGTTGTTTTGAACAGGTTCTAACGATGTTTTCATTCGCACTGGCGGCCGCAAGCAGATTGACATGAAAGGGACGTTTGTGGGTGTCAACTGACCGTTTTTCAGGGAGTGCTTAGAAAAACGCAGGCGTGCCAGGGAAAATGCAGGCGTGGCTGGGCGAACGCTGAGCGGGAGTGTGATGTAAAAAGCCAACCCTCCAATGTTAGGATCAACGCACATGAAGAGTAAGTCCAGGGCTGGTCTTGTTTTGCACAAAATGTTTTTGCAGGCGCTCTGCTGCACAGGCGTTCGCACGCCTGCAAAGCGAAATTACACTCCCCAGTGGGAGGCGACAATGCGTTTGCACGGCTGCTAAAAACTGCTAGCGAGCGAACAACTCGGAATGACCACCTATGTTAAGTGATGATGGCCTGGAAAAGACGTTTTGGGCAGGAGCAGTATATACTGGAGTATACCTAAAGAATCGTGCAATTACAGTGGCCGTCAAAGGTAAAATGCCACTGGAGGCATGGTCCAGGAAACAGCCAGGTATCCATTATCTTCATGTCTTCGGGAGCAAAGCTTTTACCAAAGGAGAAAAGGATAAACCTTGATCCAAAATCCACAGGATGTATAATGCTCAGATACTGCGACGAAAGCAAAGGATACATCTTTGGAATGTTACAAGTAAACGTCTTTTTAAATCCAGAGATGTGGTATTCTACGAGTGGAGCAGGGAAGCAATAGCAAAATGTATTATTGGCTGTACAGGCAGCAGAAAGTGTGTCTGAATCTGAGAGTGTCAAAGGAGACAACAAGTCAGAGAACAGAAGTTTCACAAGGAGAAACAAAGGTATTCCAGCGAAGAAATACAGTGAGGAGTATGCAAACACAGCTTACTATAAACCTCAAAACATACAGTAAGCAAAGTCAAGCAGTGATTGGACAGAGTGGAAGTCAGCAATTGATACATAGACGTTCTTATACTGGATACCTGTTTACACTGGCAGGTGCAGCCATAAGCTGGGCAAGTAGGAAACAACCCACAGTTGCTCTTTCTACAACAGAGGCAGAGTATATGGCGCTCACAGAAACTTCAAAAGAAGCACTTTGGATAAGAGAGACTTTATGCAAATTAGGTCTTCCTTACCACAGTGAGATCATCAACATAAAGTATGATAACAAGGGAGCAATTAATTTTTCTTGTAGCTCAAAGGATCATGGACAGTCCAAGCACATTGCTATAAGACATCATTTAATTTGTGAGTTGGTGGAAAACAAGCCCGTCAATGTGGGATATGTTGCAAATGAAGAAAATATTGCCAACATGTTGACAAAAGGACTGTTATCACACTTCCTACTTGCATTCCTGATGGAATGTGGACTAGAATATGGTTAATGTTGATTTATTGTTACTGTTTTTGCTTCACATTATGTTTTTGGTTACAGGAGTGACTTTATTGATTTGTTTGATAAAATGTCATGTTCTTTAAACTTGTGACCGGAGGGGGAGTGTTAGGATATGGTACGCTCTGTACCTGTCTCTTTCTCTGTACCAGTCTATGGGTGCATCCCGTAGTGTTAGACCTTTAGTGCCAGGAGTCACTTGGAGGCAGAGTCATGTGATGTAAGTTCCTGTTCCTCCATCTCAGAGAGTGTGAGGAGAGTGTGACACACAGAGAGACTGTGAGACAGAGTTCTGATGTACAAGTGTGCAGAGCTGAGACTGGGAGTGGATCTCAGCTACAGAGACTCACAGTGTTCTAGAGCATGAATCATCTTCTCTACAGTGGGAGTCAGACTGCACGGCTGTGCAGTCCTCCATGCTTTACCATCGCAGACATCCCCCGATACGTACCACTACCTAATGCGGTTAACTTGTGTGATATATGGGCTCCTGATTACTGCTATCAGTGTTACATCTGAGTCACCTGTGTACACTAAATAAACCTGTGTTACTGTTTGAGACACAAAGTGTGTGGACTGATGTCACTGCACCAGATAGCCCAGAACACTCTGAAAAGAATGGACAACCCAAGCAGATCAAATCTCAGACAATGGTACTGCCTCCAGATCAAATCTCAGACAATGGTACTGCCTCCGGATGTTTGGATGTCCCTCTCGTGGTGGCTACATGCCTCCAACCTGGACAAGGGTTGATCGTTCTGTATTCCACACTGGGTACTTCTCACCATGGATGCCAGCCTCTGGGTGTGGGAAGCAGTCATGGGCAGTCGCTCCTTTCAGCGCTGTTGGACGCCAACAGAGAGGGACCTTCATATCAACATCCTGGAACTTCATGCAGTTTACAGGGGATGCGGTTCTGTGACCGGTGGTCGGGAGCCACTGATTCCACTGCGTGGCAAGCACAGCGAGCCCACAAGGGGATTCATTGCCCCCCTGCTAGCAATCTACACACCGTGAATCCGGTGTCAGTATGGTGACCGGCGGTATCCATACCAACGGTCACCCATACCCAACCTATTTACAGAGCCCTCACGATGGCTCAGGACCTTCTTTATGGCTCTACCATTCCAGTCCAGTCAGACAGCACCACGGCAGTGGCTTATTTCAATTGAAAGGTACCTCTGCAATGCAAGAAGCAGCTCAGATATTTGCCTGGCCAGAATACCATCTTCCGGCTATCTCCGCGATCTTCATCCCGGGGTCCTCACCTTGGAAGCAGACTTCCTCAGTCACCAGGATGTGCACTCTGGAGAGTGGTCTTGACACCCACACGTCTTTCAGTTTCTGGTGAACAAATGGGGTCTTATGGACGTGGACCTCATGGCCCCCAGACACAACCACAAGGTATCCATGTACAGTTCCAGGGATCCAGAGGCGACCTTTGTGGATGCCCTAACAGTCATGTGGTCCTTTTTTCTGGCATATCTCTTTCCTACGTAATCTCTCCTAATGGCTCCAGCATGGACCAGATGCCATTGGTTCACGGATATCCAGTGCTTCTCCATAGTCATGCCCTTCCCACTTCCTTTCAACCAGACCTCTTGTCACAAAGTCCTAGCTCACTTGACCTTGACAGCATGGCTTTTGAGTCTTCCATCCTGAGGAATAAAGGTTTCTCCAGTTTAGTTATTCAAACTATGCTTCTTGCTCGGAAACCAGCATCAGCTTGCATCTATTACCGCATATGGCACGCTTACATTCAATGGTGTGCCCATCGAGACTATGATCCTCTGATGTTTCAGATTTCTCAACTCTTTTCATTTCTGCAGGCTGGCCTTGATTTGGGTCTTCTATTTGCTTCTCTTAAGGTTCATGTCTCAGCTCTGTCTGTCTGGTTACAGAAAAAAATTGCTCCCTTACCAGATGTACTTCCTATAGGTGGTTCTCTGGGTTCAAACTTAATTTGTCCCTCCAGTGGTTCCTTGGGATTTGTCCTTGGATCTTCGGGCCTTACAACAGCATCCCTTTGAAATGTTGGATTCATTTGATCTCAAATTGTTGAACGCCTCTTGGTTATCACATCAGCCTGCAGAGTCTCAGACTTGGGGGCACTCTCATGCCACCCCCCTTTTTGATTTACCATCATGACAGGTCTGTCCTCCGGACTAAGCTGGGTTACATTCCCAAGGTGGTATCTAAGATCCATATCAACAAGGAAATTGTGGTACTTGCCTTCCATACACCTGGCCTTTCACCTGAGGAAGCTTCATTGGATGTCGTTCGGGCCCTAAAGATCTACATGGACCATACCAGTTCCATTAGGAAAACAGATTCCTTGTTTGTTCTGTATGGATTCCACAAGCATGGCTGGCTGGCCAAATAAACAAACTTTGGCTTGCTGGCTCTGCTTCACCGTCATACGCAAGATGATCTTCCAATACCAGATACAGTCTCTGCTCACGCTATTCGCTCTTTGGGACCTTTGTTGGCAGCCTGCTGTGGCACATCCACTCAACAACTATGCAAGGCTACTATGGGGTCTTGTGTCCACTCATTTCTTAAGTTCTATGCCTTCCATATGTTTGCCTCTCAGGGTGCAACCTTAGGCTGCAATGTCCTCCTTTCATATTAGGTTCATTCCCTCCCTGTTACAGCTCGGTTGGGACATCCCAAAGGTCAACCCTGTGGAGACTATGGACCCTGAAGAAGAAAATAAGAATTATGGTAAAACTTACCTTTTGAACTAATCTTCTGTCAAAGTCAGAAAAATATCACGCTACACACTGCCATATATGCACCTCATGCGAGTGCCTGCTGCGTGTGCATGAGCCCTCCCGTGCGTGCGCATACTCTCTGTTGCGTGCACCCGCAGGCGCGCGGTATGCGCATTTACGGTAGAGTTTATGTTCGTCTAGCGGGCGACTCAATCGTAACATATTTTATTCATATAATGTATTTTGTAGATTATGGTCCCTTTGATAAAATCTGAAAGTTTAGTTAATGTAGTATGTTCGGGGACAGAGAGATCCCTCTTTGTTTGATACGAAGGGTCAGACAGGGGTTACACAGTGGTGTTTAGTATCCATCGGAAGAGAATATAATTAGCAATATTCCGGTGTTGGTTTGAAGCGGATTAATCGCTCGTGCGTATGGTTATGGACATAAGAAGTTTATGGACATTTACTATATTTGCACTTTATTACCCATGCGGCGGGAAACCCAGTTTCCCACCCACCTGAGCAGTTAGGAATAGTCACAGCCCACCTGTATGAACCAACCTTTGACCTTTTGTTATAATGCGAAGACGAATTCCTGTGTCCAATGAACAATAAGAATGTAGGGACCATTGTACTGTATTGTGTGTAGTGTATAAAAGGACAAGCCGATCTGGGCCAGCTCTCTACTCTCTTCAACGGTTCTCATTGCTGATAATCGGGAGCTGGATATCCAGAAAAGGCGCTTGCGATTGTTTCCCCTGGTGCGTAAGTTCTCTGCAACCATATTGTCTCTTATTTAATGTTATAAGCCATTCTCTCTCTCTCCTTCCCCCCTTTAAATGTAATTGTATCTGTATTGTATTTTATGTGTAGTTATCCGGTTAGGTATTTTATGTTATCTTGGTAGTGTATAACTTGTATTGTATTATTCTTTTGCAATTGAACGTTCATTCATTTCCTTAAAAGGCGTTAGACCCTTAGACCGGTATTTGAGTGTTTATTATATTGCTAAGGGGTTCTCTGAGCGTCACATACGCTCATACATCTTTTAACTAACAAGGTTACAATGTGTTGCATTTACACATTATCACTGCACAAGGTTTACAGTATAAGTATATTGTTTATGGTATAGTTATAAAGGTTTAACACTGTGAGCGTCTGCGCTGCTCGTGATCTCCTCGTGGTCTCGAGCGTCCGCTACGCTGATAGCGTAGCATTACGGTAGTCGCTCACCTATAGTGTACCCGATACCAACAGCGTATTCTCGCGAGCGTTTGTGTCGCTCGAGCGGCTCGCTCCCGATACAGCGTCCGCTACGCTAAGGGCGTACCCTTACGGTATTCCATACGCCAATTGCGTACTGTGTTCTTTAACCTTTTAGCGTGTTTTATACAAGGTATAGAATAGGCATTGTCAATTGAGGGCTCCTCCGGTCTTCACATATCTGCACTAGGTAATTTCAGCAGACATTATCGGTCAGCAAAAGGCGGGAGGTAATATTCCTCGTAGTGCTGACCAGATAAGCGTCTGCTTCGCTTAGTAAGGAGTGCTGAAGGAATCCAGAACCGGAAGGTAGGAACAGTACGTTATTGTCTTTTAAAACCTGTTTAGTTTCTGTTTTGCGAACGTACGCATAAGCAATAAGCATACACATCTGTATTTTTTTTTGTTTAGTATTGTTTTCGTGCCTCATTCTCCTGATTGCCACACATTAGTGATAACGTGTTGAGACATTTGTTGTTATTAATAGTTAAAAGATAAAAAGTAATATTTAAGAGAATAATTGTAAAAGGCACGCACACAATCTCGCCCAGAATACGAGGGAGATTTGAGTGGTGGTCAGTGAAGGATTACTGTTAAAGATCATTCACATTGATAAACGTGTAGTGTGTAACTGTGGACGTACTTGGTCTGTGTACACGTGTCCTTACCTGGGCAGGGCGTACGCAACAAGGGTCGACGCACGGAGCGTGTATTACGCAACGGAGCGTACAGATACGCCCACATGATACAAACCGCACGATAGTATTGTTTAGTAAGCGATAAGGAAGCAACGCGAAAATAACACAAATCTATCTCAAATCTAAAAAGTTTAAAAGTTAAAAGAAAAAGACTTTCTCTGTTGCAATTCTTCTGGGTTAAGCTAATACCGAATGAAAGGATTTCTGCGCAGAAATAAAAAATTAAAGTGTACATGTGGTAAGAGTGTGTGTATATATAAGATTTCTCTTTTATTACGGAAGTGGGAACCATAGGCCAGTAGAAAGAGATACACCAGCGAGAGTGATATCGTGGGGTGGCTTGGGAGGCGTCCCTTGTTAGACTCGACACATTAATGAGCAGTAGAGCCTGCTGTACATAAAAGACCAGGAGGTCACAGACCAGGAGGTCACGGACCAGGAGGTCACGGACCAGGAGGTCACAGAACAAGAGGTTCAGGTACAGCAGACTAGAAGTAGAGAGCACAACCGAAGAGGGGTTGGTGCGAGACCCATATAGGCCAAAGAAGCTCATCGCTGAAGGAATTTGCAGCAGAAATTTTCAATTCCACTGATCGTTCCGCACATAAGATTAGTTGCTTGTGTGCAGATACGATTGTACCGCATGTGATTGTGTGCATTAGCGTGTCTTGAATTCAGAAGAACGCTACTTGCACATTGTTAACGTGATTTGTGTAATTTTTTTATTTTAAGGGAAGTAGCCTGATCACTCGGGGACATTCCAACAACCGATACTTGCTGGGGACTGGAAGGTCCAACACGCCCCAGTAAATAAAGGTTCTTAGGGGCCCTAGGTTGGGTACAGCAGCTCTGGGAACAGTGATTGCAGTACTGGCCAACGTGGGCGGAGTTAAGTGGGCGGACCTCGAGGCAAAACCCCCACCGCAGCCTTACCCCGGACATTTTGGTTTTCTGTGAGGGTTGCCGGAGACCCTGATTGGAAGTCAGAGGTATTGAAAGCAACGCCTGCAGAGATGGGGGCCACTTGTTCAGGTAAGGGGCGATCAACCCAGGTTCAGGTTGATTTGAAACCGATCAATCAGGTCGGCAAGGTAATGTGTGAGAAATCAGACCAAGATGGTCATCACACAGAAATATTATGCAATGAATGGGAAAGGATGACTGTGCATGACGGGGAAAAGTTTCCCCGGGTAGGTAGTTTTAATCCAGAAGTATTACAGAATTTAAGGAGAAGAGTGTGTCTGATTAAATCTTCAAAAAGGCGTATTAGACATTATGATGATTTAAAATTGTGGCAACAGGAAAGTGAAATGCAAAGAAATTTAACTTCCATATCTGACTCTCATCTTGGGAAGAGAGACATGGCAATGGAGAGGATTATGGTTGCAGAGAATGGCGCAATGGTGTACGATAAAAAGGCACTTAGCAACTGTATTATAGATGATAAGACTAATTGTAATAAACGTAACGATGATAATTGTAATACTGTTAAATGTACAACTATTAACCCATGCAAGTTGCACCCCATGTTAAACTTCCCTCAGGATTACAAACAAGAAAGTGAGCCCAGCACGATGTCGGTACCTCTTCCAGAAGCCATCCTACAAGACATCCAGGTGGACGCGACCAAATCGGTAAAGGCAGTAATCAAACCCCCTAACGGAGGGTCAGGTGAGGTCGTGTCCACAGGTACGTACGGTGTTATATATCACGCACAGACAAATGTACCTCATATTGTAGAACCAACACAAGATGATGTAATTGAATTTAGTCCTGTCAGGGTGATCACAGTCCCCAATGGGAAGACTGACGATCAGGGAATCATTCCCGTCAAGGACAGTGCAATGCGCCGTCCCTGGTCCCGGATGGAATTGAGAGCAATTATGTCTGAATTCCCTGATCCTAGGAAAGATCTAGTTGCATGTCAGAGATTTATTAAAGAACTAGGAAACTCAACAGAACCCACCAACAAAGATTGGCGGACAGTGCTAAGGGCATGTTTGCCCTCCAGTGTTGACCCTGCGAAATTTATTGCTGATTGTAAATTAAACACAGAGGTACCTCATACGGAGGAACACAATCAGGAATGTATTAAGCAGATCAACCAACAGTTAGCAGTATATTTCCCAGCCATTGCCAAGTGGAACAAAATCCTCTCCATAAGACAAGGAGAAAGGGAAAGTACTTCTGACTACTTCAATCGAGCACTGCAAGTAATGGCTAGAGACACTGGGATCACAGACATCAAAACAAATGCACAGCATAAAGAAGTAGCGGTTAAGTTATTAATGAATGGTTTAAAGGAGGTGTTGAGAACAAGGGTACAGACCACCAACCCAAACTGGAGAAGTATCTCGGTGGCTACATTAAGAGAGGCCGCTATTGATCATGATCAGAACATCACCAGACACAGGGAGTCATGGAGTAATAAGCTGATGGCTGTAAGTATACAGGCCCTAACCAAAAAGCCACACCAGCTTAAGACCCAAAATCCTGTGAGAAATTCAAATGTGGTAGTTTGTTACCATTGTCACAAAGAGGGACATTTTGCAAGAGATTGTAGATCAAGAAATATACAAAAGTCATATCAACCCCCTAGACAGCAACATAACCATGGTATCCAAGGAGTCAGGGAAGTACAGGGAAAGCGGTTGATGGTGATGAGCATCCAAGCGTTTGAGGAGGCATCAAATCAACCCAGACCTCAGGTCACTGGCACTTGGAGGAAGCCCAGGGCTTGTTATCTTTGTAAAAGAGAAGGGCATTATGCCAGCAACTGTAACAGCCCACATAAAGTCAGACCCCCTAGACATGAATATGAGCAAAGTTATGACACACCAAATTATAATCAGGGATCATATAGGAAGAATTTTGGGCCACACCCATGATATGTAGTCAGGAAAAGGTGATCATTAGGACTGATGGTAAGCCTGAGGTAACGGTTAATAAATTGGGAGGTCATTCCCTGAAAACACAGGAATGACCGGGTAAAATTTGTAATGTATCTGTGAAATGTTTTCTTTTTCCCCACCTCTGACGGTCATCAGCAGGACTCAAACATTGCATAGCTACTTGGTCTTTGCAGAAGTCTACCAAACCCCAGCATGACCTACCCGCATCAATGTATCCTGGCCAGATACAAAGGGTGGAGTATGGAGGTGCTGGTGGGAGGGACTGAGCAAGGATACCATTGGACATGTAGATATGACAGCCTGATGATGAACGGCAGATCTGACAATGTTTTAAAATGTTTGAAAAATGTTTTTTTTCCTGTAGTTGTTTATTGTCGGTTTATGTAATATATATGTATATGAATTGTTCTCTCTCTCTTTTGTTTTTTTTTTTTGTTTTCTCTCTTCTCACTCATGTTTTCATGTTTTAAAGATGGTATGTCACACATCAGTTAGACAAATGGTAATGCAAGATTTTTGCTCCTTACAGAGAGATCGCTGATTTGGAAGGAATATTGTATCACCAGAATGTTCGGTTGGAAGACTGAGAGACAGCACCTTTGAGATGACAGCAGAACAAGAAGAACAACAAGACTAGAGAACTAATTATCGTAACAAGTTTCTCTCCCCCTCAAACTGTTTTTCTGTACCCCCATTACAAATTTCTCCTTTTCTCCTCCTGTAAGATGGACTTGCCCCAAGAGACTGTGATATGGATTTTCCTGTTGACCATGATGTTGACCAGAGCAGTCTGTTTCGGTGAGAGTACCAGTGAGGTCGAGAAAGGATCCAGAAAGGTTCTGATGACAGAGACAGAGGTGTAAATTTCCAAGAACAACATAATCACTGAGTAAAGGCGAGTACCGGAAACAATCTAGCAGCCATGTTATTTGTAAACATTGTGAAGGATTGTTAGCTGAAAAGAGAACTGTATCTGTAGACATTGTGACAATGTAGTTGAGGATGGGTGCATCAAGAAATGTCAGTCCAGTTTTAACATCCACATGGACCGGCATCCATTGAGTGACTATCACTCCTTAGTGGGTAAAGTGTTAAATCAGACAGATTGTTGGGTATGCTCTCAAGTACCTCAAGGCCATAGCAAATCAGGATTAGTACCATTCCCTTTAACTATAGGGGAGGTACTTGAGCTAAGTGGTGGGAGGCCGGTGGACAGGAGGTTTAATATCTCCAGTCCTCCTAGTTTGAAGCTCCACCAATATCATGTGGATAGATCCCTAGTATGTTTTAACATTTCCAATCCCCGAAAGCCGGGAAATTGGGAAGTGTCATGGAATAACCAAACCATGACCTTTTCATACAGAGCCGATAGAATGCCTACAGATACAGAACTTATACGCCACATAGCCAGTAGTGGAAAATATTTCCGATATAGGTATACCCTAGGAAGTAGGACCATGAGAGTTGGAGAGGTATCACCAGGATACTGTGCACATATCGTACAAACTGATACGTGTACTAAACAGATGGGAGAATTAGGGTTAGGAGATTTCATATGGAAAATGTGTAATATGGTAATGTCCTACTCTGTCCCATATGTTCTCCCCGATGATGCATATTTCATATGCGGGAGGAAGGCGTATAAGTGGCTTGCCCCAAATTCAGAAGGATTATGTTATATTGGAAAAGTACTGCCTGAGGTAATGACCGTATCCCACACTAAAATGAAGGATATTCACCGCAGTGCCCAAGCTCCTTATACTCACACTCATTACGAACACATCGTTAAACGGCACCTTATAGAAAGAACAGAGCATCCGGCCTCTGACCTGATCAATGAATCCACCGGGATTCAATTCCTAATCGCGTTAGATATCACTCGTACCGCCAGAGGAGTGATAAATTATAAATACATATCTGCGCTTGCAAATTTATTAGACAATATCACTGAAATGTATGATGACACATTCAGGTATACCGGAAGGGAGCTCCAAGCTTATTAAACAGAACTGGTTCAGCATAGGATGATTCTCAATTATCTCACAGCTGTGACGGGCGGGTATTGTGTTACCCTAGCGACTCAGTATGGAATAAAGTGCTGCACATATATTACAAACAGCACCGAGGACCCGGTCGAGGTCATAGACAAAAAGATGGATGACATTTTGCAATTAAAATGGGAGTTCCGAAGGAAACACAACCTCACCCTTGCCGCTGTGGGTAATGAGCTGACCAGTTGGGTGTCATGGTTGAACCCGCGAAATTGGTTCTCTGGTTTAGGAGAATGGACCCAAGGTATTATCATGGATGTAGGGAAATTTCTTTTGTGTATTCTGGGTGTCATCATATTGGTCGGTCTGATATTTAGATGCGTTCGGGTTTTAACAAAGTGTAAACGTAGCGCCCGAGTGATGAGTTTAAGAAGTGAAGATACTGTAATAACAATGACTGATTTGGTTTATGACCCAACGATAGAAACAATGTTGTGATGAAAATGTGATTCCACGGTCCGTTTCTTTCACCCGTTTCTCCTTTGTTTTTTTCCTCCAAGGTAAAAAGACATCCGCTTGGAAGAAGAATTTGACAACCTTTTATACAGACAACTGATGGACTATGCCATAGACCCCCCATATCCCTAGTACCTTTAATTTTACGCTAGCCCAACATTTTTTGTAAGTCTATGGACATTGAAAAAAGCTTTTTGCACACCGTTATAGCAAAAGCATCGGGAGACTACAGTCAACATGTACATCAAGACAAGACAAGACACAAGACAAGACCTCAATCGGCAAATGTATATTAAACTCACATAGTTTATCACTGCATTTACCATAATTGTTCTTTATCTTCATCTCTACAACCTTCAGGTAATAACGCACATAGTCGATAGGGAATATAGGCACAGATATCAGCACTCACATATTCCCCCATTCATGTATCATCAACTAAAATGTGCTCCCCCATTTTGTTGCAACCAAAAGCCGAAAAGAGCTCGGTAAAGTTTGACAGCCCATCCACAGACCCGTACCACGGGATAAGAAGGAATTCAAATGTATACTTCGCAATACCTCGAAGCTTGATTTAAAACACGTACGGCACGATGATACATGACCCCCCCAAACATGGATTCATAAACACATGCTTCTGCTATCTCACTAGGTCATACCCTTTTCATACCTTCTCCTCTCCTCCCCTATCCAATCATAGAAATGTATTATACATGACATATATTTTTCTCTTTTTGAAATGTTTTAGAAAGTGGCAGTTATTGGTGACTGCCAAAGGGTGGACTGTCAAAGTCAGAAAAATATCACGCTACACACTGCCATATATGCACCTCATGCGAGTGCCTGCTGCGTGTGCATGAGCCCTCCCGTGCGTGCGCATACTCTCAGTTGCGTGCACCCGCAGGCGCGCGGTATGCACATTTACGGTAGAGTTTATGTTCGTCTAGCGGGCGACTCAATCGTAACATATTTTATTCATATAATGTATTTTGTAGATTATGGTCCCTTTGATAGAATCTGAAAGTTTAGTTAATGTAGTATGTTCGGGGACAGAGAGATCCCTCTTTGTTTGATACGAAGGGTCAGACAGGGGTTACACAGTGGTGTTTAGTATCCATCGGAAGAGAATATAATTAGCAATATTCTGGTGTTGGTTTGAAGCGGATTAATCGCTCGTGCGTATGGTTATGGACATAAGAAGTTTATGGACATTTACTATATTTGCACTTTATTACCCATGCGGCGGGAAACCCAGTTTCCCACCCACCTGAGCAGTTAGGAATAGTCACAGCCCACCTGTATGAACCAACCTATGACCTTTTGTTATAATGCAAAGACGAATTCCTGTGTCCAATGAACAATAAGAATGTAGGGACCATTGTACTGTATTGTGTGTAGTGTATAAAAGGACAAGCCGATCTGGGCCAGCTCTCTACTCTCTTCAACGGTTCTCATTGCTGATAATCGGGAGCTGGATATCCAGAAAAGGCGCTTGCGATTGTTTCCCCTGGTGCGTAAGTTCTCTGCAACCATATTGTCTCTTATTTAATGTTATAAGCCATTCTCTCTCTCTCTCCTTCCCCCTTTAAATGTAATTGTATCTATATTGTATTTTATGTGTAGTTATCCGGTTAGGTATTTTATGTTATCTTGGTAGTGTATAACTTGTATTGTATTATTCTTTTGCAATTGAACGTTCATTCATTTCCTTAAAAGGCGTTAGACCCTTAGACCGGTATTTGAGTGTTTATTATATTGCTAAGGGGTTCTCTGAGCGTCACATACGCTCATACAGCTTTTAACTAACAAGGTTACAATGTGTTGCATTTACACATTATCACTGCACAAGGTTTACAGTATAAGTACATTGTTTATGGTATAGTTATAAAGGTTTAACACTGTGAGCGTCTGCGCCGCTCGTGATCTCCTCGTGGTCTCGAGCGTCCGCTACGCTGATAGCGTAGCATTACGGTAGTCGCTCACCTATAGTGTGCCCGATACCAACAGCAAATTCTCGCGAGCGTTTGTGTCGCCCGAGCGGCTCGCTCCCGATACAGCGTCCGCTACGCTAAGGGCGTACCCTTACGGTATTCCATACGCCAATTGCGTACTGTGTTCTTTAACCTTTTAGCGTGTTTTATACAAGGTATAGAATAGGCATTGTCACTTCAGATAGCGTTAGCCCTTGTAGGCCATCGGCTACAATACTGCTGGGAGGGATCTTTGGAACACTCTCTGGTAGCTGCAGGCATCTAGCAAGGGAAGTTTTCTGAAAAGCTTCACAATGGGCAATGTGTTTGCAACCTCTTATTGGGAGCCCTGTCCCATAGAACAAATAGTTCCTATATACTGCAATTACACACAGAATGGATTATTTATCAGCGAAAATCTCAAATAAATAATAAATGGGACAGGCTAAGTCAGAGTGCTGATTTTTATCTCATATATCCCTATATCAGCTGTACAGATGTGACCTCAAACACTTTGGCTCATGTCACACCAAACAGCCTCTCTTGTTGCAAAAGGTACCTTTTGACTTGGCTGCACCAAACATATTTTTTGCTCAAAATGAGCATCTTATTCGCATCTTTAAGCCAAGTAGAAACTATATATGTACATTGCTTTCGTACACTGACCACTGGGGCATTGAAGTAATTGGTGAAAAAAACACTCACTATAAATTAGAGATGTGCCTGGACACCCATGTTTTGGTTTTGGTTCTAATTCATCATCGTGTTTTGGTTTTGGCAAAACCACCCTCAAATGTTTTGGTTAAGATTTTAATTTAAAAAAAATCTATTACAACGGATTCAATTTTTTTATTTTTGCAAATCCAAAAGCAAAAATTCAGATTTAAATTCCAAATTCCGAACCATGGGAAGACCTGAACCGGCACTTGGTTCAGAATGGATCTCCTTCAGCGATATGAACCGGGGTTTTGGTTTGGTTCGGATTTACAAAATTCAATTGGATTCGATTTCTGAAGAACCAAACTGCGTATCTCATCCCAAAATACTTTCAAACTGTTGACACCAGTGGAAGTTACAACTATCTAGCTATGCATGTTAAGGAGCAATACTTTGCCTTAAAATCAGAAGAGTGATTGAAGTGCATGGTCTTTAAATGAAGTTAAGCTCCATGTCCTTCAGTTAACCATGCACAATACAATAGATTCAAAATGAAACAAGAATAATAGTGACTCATCAGAAAAAGCATCAACATCTCAATTCCATCTTTGAAGATCTGAAAAAAGAGATGTATTAAAACCTCACTTACTGTATCACGGTGCTAAAAGGCATCCAGCATCACGGCATATCGGATGTCTTAGGGCAGCAATCTACTAAAAAGTGAGCCAACAGAGAGGAGTTATGGTAAATTACTCATTCAGCTATTCCTGTCTGGCTGAAAAATCTGCAATACTGTATTTCATTGAGAAAGAACTCTGTATGTACAAGGAGAACCGGAACATGTTAGTAGTAAGCACAGCATCACCAGGTGGCGTCATAGTCAAGTGTCAAGTGATGAAAAGCTTTGAAAGTGGCCATCATACTTGAACGCCATAAATGTCTATGGGGGCGCAGTTCCAGGATGCTGTATATTTTATTCAAAAAAGTCTGATTGATTTCATGTTTCTGTCTTATTACTGTCAAATATAAAATTTGGCTTAAAAGTGGCTTTGCAAGAAGAAGATAATATGTACATCGCACAAATTAGACATACATTGATTTTTATTAATGAGATGAGTGTGATTATAAGGAAGTTAGGAAACTTTGGGCAAGATTTATCTAAGCTTGGCATAAGAAATATAGGGGGTCATTCCGAGTTGATCGCTCGCTGCCGATTTTCACAGCGCAGCAATCAGGTGAAAAAATTGCATTTATGCGCATGCGTATGCCCAGCAATGCGCACGCGCGACGTACGGGTACAAAGCCCTTTGTGGTTGTGCTCAGGTTCTAGTGAAGTTTTTCTTCGCACTGACGGCCGCAAGAAGATTGACAGGAAAGGGGCGTTTCTGGGTGTCAACTGACCGATATCAGGGAGTGTTTGCAAAAAACGCAGGCGTGTCTGAAAAAACACAGGCGTGGCTGGGCGTTTGCTTGGCGGGTGTATGACGTCAATTCCGGACACGAATAGGCTGAAGTAATCGCAAGCGCTGAGTAGGTTCAGAGCTACTCAGACACTGCACAAACTGGTTTTGCAGAGATCGGCTGCACACACGTTCGCACTTCTGGTAAGCTAAAATACACTCCCTAGTGGGCGGCGGCATAGCGTTTGCATGGTTGCTAAAATTAGCTAGCGAGCGATCAACTCAGAATGACCCCCATAGTATAAGCCAATCAGCTCCTAACTGCCACGTTACAGGCTGTGTTTGAAAAATGACAGTTAGGAGCTGATTGGTTGGCACTTTATCTCAGTCAAGGGTCGATAAATCTAGCCCAATGTTGTAAAACAATTCCGTGGGCATTTCAGACATCTAACGTGACTATTACATGTTTTCATTTCCCAGGAATCACAATCGGCTTTGCAAAAATGTAGCCAACTGGTGTTTTCAATATTTCTGTGTCCTTATTTCTTTCCCATTAAAACCTTCCAATTTCCAGTAGACAAATCATGCCCATCATCAGAAAAATGTGGTCAACTGTTCCGGTGTTTCTGGTACGATCGACTTCTTTTTAGTTTCTTTGTAGTTTTTTATTTTTTTTTAACTTGTCTTTAGAACTTGATGAGTTCATTATACTCAATGATGCAATTTAAAATTTGGAAGGAAAGAATGAAAATCAGTTCTGGTAGTCATATGGTACAACAGCTGGAAGATACAATTATTTGGAATGCTAGGTAAAAAAAATGGGGTAATGTGTAGAATAAGCACATTATGGAAAGCTATTACCTCTGCGTCATGCTGTGCTTGCCCTAATTCTCAGCAAGAGTTGTAAATCAAGAAATCAATTATATTTGAAAACAAATAGCTCTGAAATGTTAGCAGTTATCCTAAAATATGAGAAGTTAATAATTGAAATTATAATCAGAAAATTGCAGGAAATTCATATTTAGTCAAATTATTTGTAAAAATTATCTGACACTTTAATGTTAATATACTGTATTCTCATATTTTTTCTGTGCAGATGAAGCAAAGTTTAGTGCAGTAAAATATTCAACATACAGTAACAGAGATTGTTTTTGCACCAAACTGAAATATACTGCAGGGTACTCACAGTAAAATAAATAAGAAATTTTACAGCATCTAAACACATAAAAAATATATATATATATATATATATATATCTATATATATATATATACAAACAGAGAACCCAGCACTCACCAAAGTAAACTCACTTATCCTCAACAATTCAATAAATAAATGATGGGGGTTTAGTTGGTGGATTGGCCAATGCACGGAAGCCTGTATACCGATTCAAGGTACCCCACCTTCATCTCATCTTTGAGCCAGTGCAATAGGTGACTAGTGTACCTTTAAAAGCCATAAAGTCTGTGGCAGGTACACATTACATCTAGCAGGCAGATGATGCAGCAGTGTGGTAGTCAGGTTTTAAGACTCTGTGATAGTGTAGGACCTGTATGAAGGTGGGGTACCTTGAATCGGTATACAGGCTTCCGTGCATTGGCCAATCCACCAACTAAACCCCCATCATTTATTTATTGAATTGTTGAGGATAAGTGAGTTTACTTTGGTGAGTGCTGGGTTCTCTGTTTGTATTTATTAGAGTGATGTGGTCATGGGCTACATGCACCCCGCCCTGTGAATGGTAAGTACAGCTGTGTACCCCGCTTCTGTGGTGGAGAGTGCAGTGTTACATGCACCCCACCCTGTGAGTGGTAAGTGCATAGCTGTGCCCCGCTTCTGGTGCGGTGAGTGCTGTGGTTTTTACTCTGTGTGTATATATATATATATATATATATATATCCTGTATTAAAAAATATATATTAAAAACAATTAAAATATTGTCAGGAAACTATACAGGATAACAGGTCTTTGCAGATATTTCACATATATCAACCCCTATTATTTTTTTATTGTTGTAAAACTTTATTTATAGAGCACCAAAAGTGGTCCACAGCACCATACAGAGGGCAAAGCAATAAGAAAGGGCAGGTAAAACTGTACAGAGAACAGTACAATACAGTGAACAAGTAACAAATAGCACTACAGCTCTCAACACAAGGTCAACTGAAGAAGCCACAGTAATGACGGACTGGAGTCCGTGGGCAGCGCGCCCAAGGAGGAGGTGTAGAGTGTACTTGGTGTGTGAGCAGGGATGGACAGGGACCTCTTTTTGATCCTGGCATCCATGCACGTGAAAGAGGGCATGTGTTATGCAAAAGGGGCACGCAGACACTGCAAATGAGGGCGTTCCATGAGTCAGGGGGTTTGGGCTTGTGACACGCCCCCATATTACTTAGCAACAGGGCACTACGGGCGGTGGCAGCAGCGGGGGACAAACCAGAGAGCTGGAAGCTGCACTGTGCGCGACCTTCCCGGCTCTGTTGACCGGACTGGACCACCAGAAGTGCCAGATGGGCAGTCCGGCCCTGTGTGAGAGAAGTAGTTAATGAGAACAGGAGGGAGGAGGGCCCTGCTCATGTATTAAAGCCTAAAGAATGTCTAATAGAATGTACAGTAATACTGTTAATCTACCAGTACTTGGTTGTCCATAGGAATTAACCTCTAAATTGCTATAACTTGGCAGATGAAACATGACAAGGTTCTAGCAAAAATAATGGGCTTTTCTGCAGGTGCCACTCCAATAAACTATTGTGAATGGAACTCAAGAGTCATTGTTTATAGGAAATAGCCAGACCAAAGCAGTAGCAATCCATTAGTCTAGTTTCATGAAAGGTGTAGTATCACAATACAGCAAGCAATAAAGTATGGAAGTAAGGGGCGTGGTTTTACAGACGATATGGCAGGATGCACTTTGAAGCAGCTCCACCTTACCATCGCTAAAAGCTTGGTGTACTAGCCTGCTATATTTTCTACCTAGCTGTAGAGGCTGCACTCCGATGAGCTTCGTTCGAGCTGCCTCTGAGTCCAAGACCGCCAATACTGTGGTGCTGTCTATCATGGTGCACCACTTTATTTGCTCCCTGTGCCTGTGCTATGGCCTGACCCCAGTATGCCCATGGTTCTGTGGGTGCCACCATGGCCAGATCACATAGTGCCTGCATCTCAAGCCCCCTAAAGCTACATCCTTGAGGGGACATTGCTCAGAGGCAGGCCTGGCTATTTACATCCAGCAGGCCTTCCCACTTCTAAATTCTCCCTGGAAGTGGACCTCCCATATGCAGCTGGGTATGCAGTTAGCATACCGATCGTCGGGATCCCGGCGGTCACAATACAGACCCATTGCCTGAGGTGCTACTGAATAAGAGCCCTAAATCTCCCACCTTATAGAATCAGATAATTCTGGTAGCTATCGAGAACAGGTCAGTCTTGTTTCCTTACCCTGAGCCACCTCTGAATCTACACCAAGCCCTTTCCTCACATAGGTACTGATATCATGAGGATTTAGAAACTGTGTGGGAAATCCTGCTATTCACCCATCTGTCAGATTCAACTTGTGAAGATCCCTAAAGTATCAGGTACAGGTCCATGTATGTAATTCCAGTGCATGGTGCTGTTGTCTGGTGGAGTTTCCTGATGTGGAACTATGACATGAGTGCTGCTTTAATTGACCATGACTGTGTAGGCAGATGCTCTGAAGTTCTCAGTGCACACATTATCATCTAGATTTGGTCTGGTGGACTATCCTCATGTAGAAAGCCCCTATGTATTTTGATCTGGTGGACTATCCTTATGGCTCCTAAAATATATTCTGGTTTCCCTCCTAATAGTCCTTTTTGGAAGGGAATACAGGAATACCTCAAGCCAGCTGAAACCCATCATTAAGCAACATTTTTTCCCATCCTTACCTGCCGCTGGGCCACTCAATCCACTCTCTCAAGCTGTAAACTATCTTCAGCCCACAGTCTAAATGTTGGGACCTGCCGTCCAAGGACTTTGACTTCCTGGAATGTAAATATCAGGAAACTATTCAGAATTGGCAGTTATTGAATCTGATGTCTGCCACCTACTGTAGGTAACATGTTATCACACCTGGAGGAGTTCTTATATACCTCAGTAGATCCCTCCAATTGTGTCTGGGAGATTGTTGTGCATCAGGCCCTGACTAATCAATTGGATGACCTCAACAATAGATGTAAAAGAAACAATTGAAGAATCTGCATCATGTTGGAGAACATTTCTATGCAGAGCCGGATTGACTATCTTGCAAGAATAATTGCCATCATGGGCCAGGCCCCTGAGATACCCATTCTCTTCTACAGAGTCCACTGGGGACATCATCAGACCGGCACAGTGATGTCATCTTCCATCTCCATTATTATTTATAGAAGGGGGACATCCCGTGTAATGGCTACCATCTGAACTTTGTTGATATTGGCAGCCAGAAGATCCAAATCTTTCAGGACCTCTCCTGGTCTATCCTTAAGAATCGACAGCCCTTATACAGAATTGCACAGACTGGATATCCAATATTGCTGAGACTTTCATTTCAGTCTACAGGTTACTCACCATGGCTGGCTTTCCCTATGCTCCAGCCTTTACTTTTCTCTTTTCTAGCTCTTTAAGAAGCAGAATTTGATCTCTCAATATACTCCTTTAGTGCTCCAGACAGGAGAGGAAGGGTTTAAACTGATCGATAGGTCATCAAAATGTCCAAAACATCAATGGCATCCATCTGTCCTATGAGTTCTCCTCTTGACACCTGACCATTACCCTTTCTGCACTTTGCATTACTATCCATTACCTGCCTTGATTACCTGGACTTTCAGATGGACTTACAAACCTCCTCATGCACCTTGTGTTATATGTACTTTCTCACATTGGACTACTCTTTGTCTGGACTTTAATTAGTTATTGAGGTCCCATCGGTGTGTGCATGTATATCATCTGTTTTCTGTGACTTCTTCTTCCCCTCCCCCACTTTTAAAAAACATTATTTTCCCAATGCCTTTTTTAATATGAAATAGTGCAGGCTTCCCATCCCTATGAAAGCCACCCTCTGAATGACTACAGTAGCGTTAGACATACACTATAGGAACATCATCTGGTCGATACTTGTGGAAACTAATTCAATTGAGCACGTAAGAGGCAAAAGCATGGTTAAAAAACCCAGCTACTAGATCCACTAGAATTGGCACATAGAGCCTTCAAGGGGATCTGGTCAGGATCCCGGTGGTTAGGATACCAGCAGTCAAAATACTGACACCGGAAATCCAACATTGATTGAAATGCTGGTGCAGGCATCCCGACAAGGAGCACCATCCCAAATGCCGGAATTCCGAATGAGTGTCAACCAGGCCACTAGGCAGATTTGCCGTGAGTGGGGGGTTAGGATTAGGCTGCAGAGGAAGGGTTAGAATTAGGCTGTGGGAAAGGGAGGGTTAGGCTGCAGAGAGAGGGTGGTTACCTTCGCTCACCCTCGGGAGAATTAGGGTTAGGCTGCAGGAAGAGGGGGTTAGGGTTAGGCACCACCAAGGAGGGTTAGCGTGCATGAGGGAGAGTTAGGTATAGGCTGCGGGGAGGGAGGGTCAGGGTTAGGGGGGCATTGGGGTAAGGTAAGTATACTTTCCATCCTCATGTCAGGATTCTAAGCATCAGGATACCATGGCCAGTCTTCTAACCGCCGGCATCCCAACCGCTGGCATTTCCTACCCAACACCTTTCAAGGCCTCTAGAATTGGCCCATAAGGCATCTTTGTCTGAGAAGCATCTAGTGGTTTTGACATAGGGCGCGTGCTAGGCTTAAAAAACTGATAGGGTGAACAGGATTTCTACTTACTGTGCGTAATCTCACTGACCCTAAGGCCACTGCTGACTTTCATAAAGTAGGGACTGGGGAAAAAAATAAATGTAAGAAAAAAAAACAGCCAGAGAAATAAAAACAATTTGTTGCATCCTTAGACGCCACCATTAGTTGCACCACTGAAACTTAAGCAAGCCTTATGGCAGGTGTTCTTTCTCCATCCATGTATGGCCTCCTATGTGAACAGTCGAACGTTGGCATATGCAACCCCTTTATCTGATTCACCCTGTAGCATGCCCATAAGAAAGACCATCTCAGTGTGTGCGCTAAGACCTCCTGCTACATTTCCATATCAGTGCAATGCTGCTGCTTCCAATGCACAATCCAACCACATCTGAATCACACCCCTTTTTTCAGCACTTGTCAATGCTCTAGATGCAGAGAGTGCAGGTCGCCGCGTCTCCTCGTATTCCTGCAGCAATACAGATCCTAGTCCATATTGTGAAGAACCTGCTGAAATCCTTATTCTTTTTGCAGGGTTAAGTACTGCTTGCTCTATAGCGGCTTGTTTCAGTTTCTGCCAACCTTCTTCTTATTTATGTGACCTCATCCAATCATTATCTTTGTCCAATAATCATCTAAGAGGTGCTGATTCACAGGCATTTCTATAATGGGTGCAGTTTGTGCGGTGCACACGGGCCACGGGGTCCAGGGGAGCCCACACCGCACACACTGCACCCATATATTATACTGTTCTTACCCCATTAGGAGTCCCGTGATGGCGGCCCCGCACTGTGGACAGGAATCACTCGGAAAATAGCCACCGTGGCCATTTCCAAGAGATTTGAGCATGCACACTGGAGATGTCCCCTGGAACTAGGCCCGGGCGCCATGTTCCCGGAGACCTGCGCATGCGCAATAGACTCTGGCATTATGAGGAGAGGAGAGGAGAGGAGGGGGCCCACGATGGAGGCTGCACGCGGGTCCTCTCCTCTCTTAAAACGCCCTGTGCTGATTGTTCTGAGAGTTGGGAAATAAACTTTCCCAAGTAACATACCTCCCAAACATTGCCAGATGCAAAGGAGGGATATAATGGCGTGGTGAAAGCCAATAGGAAAAGGGTGTGGCTTCACGGGAGTGCCGCGAACGTGAGCCATGCCTCATATTTCATCACTGAGGGGGCATGCCCAGCGCTCTGTGAGCTGCTGGCATGCCCAGGGCCGCCAACACGGGGCTGATTGGGGCAGAGCTGTCCCAGGCCCAGCCTCTCTGACACAGAGAGGAGGGCCCGGAATGCTCATGCAGCCACCTGCCCGCCCGCCCCCGTCCCCGCCGTTCCGTGGTCGTCTCCGCTGTTCTGCCGCTGTCCTCCGACCCTCCAGCATCTCTGTATTGAAAACTTCCCTCCCAAAATGGCCACCGCCACAGAGGAGACAGTTATTCAAAATACTAGAGGAGCCCTCTAGTATCTTGAATAACTGTCTCCTCTGAGGAGGCGGCCATTTTGGGAGGGACATTTTAAATACAGCTGCAGGAGGACGGAGAAGAGCAGCAGAACAGCAGGGATGGAGGCGGACAGGCAGCGGCATCAGCATCCCAAGCCCTCCCGTCAGCGGCACATGTATGTATGTATGCATGCATGTGTGTGTATATAATACACACACACACGTTAACTGGTGCAATTCTAAAGCTGACTCCTCCACAGTGGGGGGGGGGGGGGCTGCCAATTTTGTCAGTCCCGGGCCCCGCAATTTCTGATGGCAGCCCTGGGCATGCCCCCTCTACCTCTGTCTCCCGTGAATAGACGCTGTGCCCATGCACACAGCGTATATTCACCACTGCTCTGCTAAGCAGGGCAGCGAAGACAGGAGCCTACCAATCGCCCCACCACCACTGCTGCCCATGGGTGGGACAGTGGGACAGTCCCAAAAAAATGGGACTGTCCCATGAAAATCGGGACAGTTGGGAGGTATGAAGTAAGAATGTTTCCTCCTGTACCGTGTTACAACATTTGCTATATTTGATACAAACTTTAAAATGTATTAGTGTTTTTAACAAGGTACAGGAGGGAAACATTTTTCTATGGAAGAGAAGTATTAGAAGACGAGGACATATGCTGACATGGGTGGAGGGGGGGCACTGAGGTTCAGGGGAAATGTGAGGAAAAATTACTTCACTGAAAGGGTAGTGGGTAGGTGGAATGTTCTCCCAGCAGAGGTGGTAAAGGCTGAGACAGTAGAGTAATTTAAACATGCTTGAGATAGACATAAGGAAATTCTTACAAATAAATAAGGATCAAAGAGTGCTTGAGGTTACCATAAGGTTATGAAAGGGGCAGACTAGATAGGCCAAGTGGTTCTTATCTGCCGTCACATTCTATGTTTCTAACCTCAATACGCCATGTATCAAGAAATGCCTGGTGGGAGTGAGCCGCCGGGTCCCATGCCACTCTGCTGTCGCCGAAGACTCTGCTAAATAATTTGGTATATGACACTTGTATACTGTGTGTGACTGAGTCTATATACAGAGCAGAACAGAACTTGTATTTGATAAAAGCTATATTTTTGTGATCCCTGCTGTAGTGTATGGACAACAATACCTGCAGCTGTCCATATCAATAGCTGCAGGTGTTGGAACGGACAGTGCTACTGACCATTCATACATTGCCCTGCATATCGGCAAGCTATCTTGTAGATATCAGCTCCGATATAGATAGGGGTGCATAGTGCCCCTGTCATGTTCCACACACCGGCACGTTCATACATGGGGAGAAACGGTGTAAGCATCCATAACATGCGCTGTTACCACTTCTACCCCATCCTGACCAGGGGCATCGCAAGAACTTTGTGGGCCCCATAGCAACAATTTAAAGGGCCCCCCATCCCAAGGCTTCTAGAGAGACTCTTCTCTGCAGCAGTTGTTCATTTTATGCCCTATAATAGTGCCCTAGTTCATTTTCTGAACCATAGTAGAGCCTTATTTAATGTTATGCCCCATAGTAGTGCCCTAGATTCTTTTATAAATCGTAATAGTGATTAAGTTCACCCTATATCACATTTCAGAGCTGCCAGTACACATTATGCCGCACAGTACCCCCAATTCACATTATGATATACAGTACTCCCGGTCATATTGTGCCTCATTACAGTGCCCCAGTTCATATTATATAACATTACAATGCCCTCCAGTTCATTTTATACCACACTACAATGAGCAGGTCCAGGGGCATACCTAGATATATTGTAGACCCCAAAGAAAAAGTTTGAAAAGACCCCTATGTACCACCCAATGGTGAAAAATGTATATAACACTTGAAACTTAGACAGGTAATGTGGGCCCCTCTCAGTTCTGGGCCCCATAGCAGCTGCACTCCCTGCACCTATGGTAGCTACACCCTTGTATATAAAACATGTAACTGTGACAAGGAAGGTGCCCCTCTCAGCTCTGGGCCCCATAGCAGCTGCACTCCCTGCACCTATGGTAGCTACACCCTTGTATATAAAACATGTAACTGTGACAAGGAAGGTGCCCCTCTCAGCTCTGGGCCCCATAGCAGCTGCACTCCCTGCACCTATGGTAGCTACACCCTTGTATATAAAACATGTAACTGTGACAAGGAAGGTGCCCCTCTCAGCTCTGGGCCCCATAGCAGCTGCACTCCCTGCACCTATGGTAGCTATACCCGGAATATAACACATGTAACTGTGACAGGGAAGGTGGCCCCTCTCAGCTCTGGGCACCTGTAATCCAGACAGGTGTTTGGGCGGAGATCTGCAGAAGTGAGCTGTGTGTGCAAAGAGCAGGTTGTGAGGAGGTGAGCCCTAGCTGCATAGAGTTTTACATAGGGAGTTTCCCTGCTGGCTTCCCCGGGTGGGATGGATCTCCCTGGGGGAGAGAGCTCCCTGAATATGGACTGTGTCCAGAGCACTGAAAGTGCTACAACAGTACACTCTGGAGCCATAGTAATAGGCAGCCAGCCAGTGGCAGAAGTGGCCAGTTGTTCCATTAATGTGGACTCCCTCAAACTGCAGAAGGGTGCTCCTCTGAGTTGAAGGTGTAACTCAGGGTGGAGTGGCAGCAGCTGTTGCCAGCCTGTTAGTGAAGTGGGGGGTCCCGGCCTTTGTACGCTAGGGAGAATGTGCCGGCATCCCCGGGAGATACAGAGGATGAGGAGGAGATGGAGACGTATGGAAATTACACTATTAAAGAACTGCAGCGAGAAAGCCTGTCTCTGAACAATAAAATAGCAAGTAAAAAGAAGAAAAGGAACTCATGCTATAAATGGGAGCAGCCAATTTTGAAAGAAGAGCTTCTTGTGCTAACATCTGCCCTTGAAAGGGTTAAAGCTCAACTGGCAGTGAAGCGGTTACAGGAGAAAAGCAAAGCAAAAGGTGACTTACCTGTTGTTTCCTGTGAGTCTGTGGTTAAAGATAATCAAGAAATGGAGGTCTGTCAATCGGACAGACAAAGTTCTGTTGCGGAGGTACCGGTGGCTGCGGAGATTGGGGTTGGGGAGGCGTCTCCCCAAAATTCAGCAGTGATGCAGGCAGGAGAGGGTGCACAGGATACTGAGGTGGCAGGTGCAGCAGTAATTGCTGCTGAACTTGCTGGGCCAACGCCCATGCTGTGTGAACCTTCTACTGCTGGTGCAGCAGCTGAAAGTGAAGGTCTGGAAGTGGAGCATTCTGACTTCCAGCTAAGGATGGATATGTTAGGGTCTCCTGCTCTGTGCTGCCACGTCGTCATGGCAACCGGGAGACAAGTGCTAGCGGAGTAACCTGAGCGTAGCTGATACTCCGGTTCGGGTCTTTTGCTGTGCAGTGGTTACAGGCTCTGTGCACGGCAGGGGAGACGGTGCTGGCTTTTGTGCTCACAGTCTGTGAGGTCTGAGTGGGGCGTGGACAGCACCTGCTATATAAACCCTCTTCTCAGGTTAGGCAGATGCTGTTGAATCTTTGTTGGTTAGTCAGTTCCTGAAAGCTAGCTAGTACTGTGTAAACTTTGTATTTATTTGTTGCTTACTGCAAATAGGCCTTGGGATTTGGTATTACACTCTGCCAATCCAGACCTAGCAGTAAGACTGGAGTCAGTCGTTTAACCTGCTGGGGTTCTTTTGCTACTCTGTGAACCTAGCAGGTTTGCGGCTGTATTCTCAGACTTGCCTGCCAAAATCCTTTCTCACTGTGCAAGGTGTTCAGGTGTCAGTTTAGTGGCAGTAAGCTGAACCAGTGCACTGCAAGTGAGGACTAGGATTGTGGAGACTCTCCTTGTGTCTATTATTCCATCTCTGACCAAGGAGTTTACTGCCACACCCGTTGGTAACCCTTTAGGGTTTTGCTGTTGCCCTTAGCAACAGCATTTCGGGTTCTCTACGTATTAAATCACTACATCTCGCTTCTTTCCATCTGAGCATTCCTAATACTAGGGAGACACCCAGTTTCTTAGCCTTTGGGCTTCTCTGTTTACTTTGTGTTTATTTTGTTACCCTATCACCTTCTGTGTATGTAATGTCATATTCCCCAGTCTGTCTGTGAGTTCATTTGTTTTGCATCCCTCACCGTTCAGACACCAGTACATTCCTGCTGGCACTGGTGTGCATAACATATTCAGCAGCCCAATACTCCTGTTGAAATTTTGTGGGAATATGGAGCATACCCCTCAAAATACTTTGCAACAAGTGGTCGATCAGGTGCAGGTCCTGACTCGACAATTTAATGATTTGTCCATTAAAATGCACACCTCACAGGCCTCTGGCGGAGCTCCCGCAGCAGCAGTACCTTCAGGGGTTAAAGAGCCGAAAGTAAATCTCCCGGATCGTTTTTCTGGAGATCGCTCGCAGTTCTTTTGTTTCAAGGAGAGCTGCAAGCAATATTTCCAGCTTAGGCCTCAGTCTTCTGGGTCGGAGATTCAGCGGGTGGGCATAGTGATTTCCTTGCTACAAGGAGACCCACAGGTCTGGGCATATGGGTTGCAGCCTGACTGTCCGTCGCTTAAAAGTGTTGATGCTTTTTTTACGGCACTGGGCATGTTGTATGATGACCCTGACAAGACGGCCTCAGCCGAGGCTCAGATTTCGATCCTTAAGCAAGGGCGAAGGCCAGTTGAGGTTTATTGTACGGAGTTTCGGAGGTTGGCCCATGATACCCAGTGGAATGACCCAGCCCCGAGACACCAGTACCGAAGAGGTCTTTCTAACCAGTTAAAAGACCAACTGGTACAATATCCCTTGCCTGATAGCTTGGATCAGCTCATGCAGTTATCCATTCGGGTGGATAGACGGCTGAGAGAGCACAGGCTTGAAAGGGAGACCTAGGTTTCCTTCTTTCCCAAGGGAACCTCAGACTCTGAGGTATTTTCCGAGGAGCCTATGCAGATTGGGGCTACCCGCCTCTCCTCGCGTGAGAAGACGCGGAGGAGACAGCAGGGGTTATGTTTGTACTGTGGGAATAAAGGTCATGTGGTAGTATCATGCCCAGAAAAGCCGGAAAACTTCAGGGCCTGAGGGTGATGGGAAATATCCTGTCAGGCCAGAAGTCAGAATTTCCCAAGAAGACTTTTATCATTCCGGTGACCTTGAAGATCCTCGGTCAAACTGTCAAGACTGAGGCCTTTGTGGACAGTGGGGCCGACGGGGTTTTTATGGACCGCCAAATTCGCCCTGAAACACTCTGTTACCTTAGTACCCTTGGCATCGGAAATTGAGATTTGTGGGTTAAACGGGGAACCATTATCCCAGGGTAAAATTACCTCTTGCACTAACCAGATTTCTTTGTTTATTGGAGCCACACACTCTGAAAAATTGTCCTTTTATGTGACTGTCTGTACTTTTGCCCCATTGGTGTTGGGGTTACCCTGGTTAAGGGCCCACAATCCTCAATTTGACTGGGTCTCTGGGGAGATTCTTAGTTGGGGTACTGATTGTTTCAGGAGTTGCTTGAGCCTTCCAGTCAGGCTTTCGCAGCTAAGTTTGCCAGGATTGCCAGGATGTTATGCAGATTTTGCGGACGTGTTCTCCAAAAGAGTTGCAGAGGTACTACCTCCCCATCGCCCCTATGACTGTGCCATTGATTTGTTGCCGAATGCTAAGCTTCCCAAGAGCAGGTTGTACTCCCTGTCACGTCCTGAGACTCAGGCTATGGCAGAGTACATTCAGGAGAACTTGGCTAAGCGATTTATCAGACCTTCACAGTCTCCAGTTGGGTCGGGGTTCTTCTTCGTGGGTAAAAAGGACGGTTCGTTGCGACCCTGCATCGACTTCAGGGAATTGAACCGTATCACGATTAAAAACTCATACCCACTGCCTCTCATTTCGGTCTTGTTTGACCAGCTTCGTACTGCCACCATTTTTTCTAAGATTGACCTACGCGGTGCGTACAATCTAATCCGAATAAGAGAGGGGGATGAATGGAAGACTGCCTTTAATACCCACTCAGGGCATTATGAATATTTGGTGATGCCTTTTGGGCTCTGTAATGCCCCGGCAGTCTTCCAGGACTTCATGAACGATGTGCTCAGGGAATATTTGGATAGATTCTTAGTTGTATACTTAGATGACATCCTAATCTTCTCCCATTCCCTGGAGGAACATCGGAAGCATGTACGCTTAGTCCTCCAGAAACTCAGAGACCACCGGCTTGGGGCGAAGCTGGAGAAGTGCGAATTTGAAGTTCAGCAAATCGTATTTCTAGGATATATTATCTCCCCAGAAGGTTTCCAAATGGAGGGTTCCAAGGTACAGGCAGTCCTGGATTGGGTGCAGCCCACTAGTTTGAAGGCGCTTCAGCGTTTTCTGGGCTTTGCGAATTTTTATAGACGATTTATCGCTGGATTTTCGTCTATAGTGGCGCCCTTGGTGGCACTCACTAAGAAAGGGGCGGATGTTGCTCACTGGTCTTGTGAGGCCAAAGCGGCTTTTGCCCGTCTCAAAAGGGCATTTGTCTCGGCCAAGGTACTGCGACACCCAGATCCAGAGCGTCCTTTTGTGGTGGAGGTGGATGCCTCTGAGATGGGTATCGGGGCAGTGCTCTCTCAGATGGGGGTGTCTGATAATCGCCTTCATCCCTGTGCTTACTTTTCCCGTAAATTTTCGCCTGCCGAGATGAATTATGACGTGGGTAACCGGGAATTGTTGGCTATTAAGGATGCACTCGAGGAGTGGAGACACTGGCTTGAGGGGGCTAAGTTTGTCGTCTCAATTCTCACTGACCATAAGAATTTGGCATATTTAGAGTCAGCGAAGCGCCTTAATGCCAGGCAGGCACGATGGGCTTTGTTTTTTGCTCGCTTTAATTTTTTTATAACATATCGCCCTGGGTCAAAAAACATCAAGGCTGATGCGCTCTCGCTGAGTTTTGCTCCAATCCAGGAGACCACCGAGCAGCCATTGCCCATTGTGTCCCCATCATGTATTAAAGTGGGCATTACCGAGGACCTCTTGTCATTAGTCCTTAGAGCACAGGAGCAGGCTCCTCCAGACCTTCCGGTAGGTCTTTTGTTTGTGCCTCCTAGGTTAAGAAAGCGAGTGTTCCTGGAATTCCATGCCAAGAAGTCGGCAGGTCACCCGGGTATTGCCAGAACTCGGGAGTTGCTATCTAGGGCGGTGTGGTGGCCCTCGGTGGCTAGGGATGTGGATCAGTGGGTTCGGGCATGTGACATCTGTGCCCGAAATAAGACTCCTAGAGGGGTTCCTGTTGGCCCATTACATCCACTCTCTATTCCATCTAAGCCATGGACCCACATTTCAATGGATTTTGTGGTGGACTTGCCCAAATCCTCGGGGATGACAGCCATCTGGGTTGTCGTTGACAGGTTTTCGAAGATGGCGCACTTCGTTCCATTGGTTGGGCTGCCATCGGCCAGACGCCTGTCTGAATTATTTATGCTGCATGTTGTGCGTCTCCACGGGTTGCCACTTGATATGGTCTCTGACCGCGGATCCCAGTTTGTGGCCAAATTCTGGAGGGCATTTTGTTCCGATCTCCAGATTTCTGTCAGCTTGTCGTCAGGCTACCATCCGCAGTCTAATGGGCAGACTGAAAGGGTGAACCAGTCCTTGGAGCAGTTCCTCAGGTGTTATGTCTCCAAGTGTCAGACTGACTGGGTTGCTCATCTGTCCATGGCGGAGTTTGCCTATAACAACGCGGCTCACTCTGCTACAGGGATCTCTCCCTTCCTTTGTGTGTATGGGCATCATCCTAAGGCCAATTCTTTTGACCCCCTGGACTCCACGCCTGGTGGTTCCTCTGTGGTTTCGGTCCTTAGAGGTATTTGGAGGAAAGTGAAGAAAGCCCTTGTGTATGTGTCATTAGTGACCAAAAGGGTTTTTGATAAGCGGAAAAGACCCTGCAGCTTCAAATTAGGAGACTTCGTCTGGTTGTCTACCAAGAATTTGAAGTTGAGACAGCCATCTCATAAGTTAGGCCCCCGGTTCATCGGTCCTTATAAGATCACTAGGGTCATCTATCCGGTGGCATTTCAGTTAGATCTACCCCGTTCTTTGGGTATCAATAAAACATTTCATTGTTCCCTTTTAAAACGAGCGATTAGTAATCCTTCTTCCAGTGGAAGACCTTCCCCTCTTCTGATACATGGCCAGAGGGAGTTTGTTGTTGAAAGGATTCTTGACTCCAAGATGGTTCAGGGTTGGCTGTCATTTTTGGTGCACTGGAAGGGGTATGGCCCGGAGGAGCGGTCGTGGGTGCGCAGTTGTGATCTTCATGCCCCCAGACTGTTACGCTCTTTCTTCTCGCAGTTCCCCGATAAACCCGGTGGTAGGGGTTCTTTGACCCCTCATCAGAGGGAGGGTACTGTTAGGGTCTCCTGCTCTGTGCTGCCACGTCGTCATGGCAACCGGGAGACAAGTGCTAGTGGAGTAACCTGAGCATAGCTGATACTCCGGTTCGGGTCTTTTGCTGTGCAGTGGTTACAGGCTCTGTGCACGGCAGGGGATCCGGTGCTGGTTTTTGTGCTCACAGTCTGTGAGGTCTGAGTGGGGCGTGGACAGCACCTGCTATATAAACCCTCTTCTCAGGTTAGGCAGATGCTGCTGAATCTTTGTTGGTTAGTCAGTTCCTGAAAGCTAGCTAGTACTGTGTAAACTTTGTATTTATTTGTTGCTTACTGCAAATAGGCCTTGGGATTTGGTATTACACTCTGCCAATCCAGACCTAGCAGTAAGACTGGAGTCAGTCGTTTAACCTGCTGGGGTTCTTTTGCTACTCTGTGAACCTAGCAGGTTTGCGGCTGTATTCTCAGACTTGCCTGCCAAAATCCTTTCTCACTGTGCAAGGTGTTCAGGTGTCAGTTTAGTGGCAGTAAGCTGAACCAGTGCACTGCAAGTGAGGACTAGGATTGTGGAGACTCTCCTTGTGTCTATTATTCCATCTCTGACCAAGGAGTTTACTGCCACACCCGTTGGTAACCCTTTAGGGTTTTGCTGTTGCCCTTAGCAACAGCATTTCGGGTTCTCTACGTATTAAATCACTACATCTCGCTTCTTTCCATCTGAGCATTCCTAATACTAGGGAGACACCCAGTTTCTTAGCCTTTGGGCTTCTCTGTTCACTTTGTGTTGATTTTGTTACCCTATCACCTTCTGTGTATGTAATGTCATATTCCCCAGTCTGTCTGTGAGTTCATTTGTTTTGCATCCTTCACCGTTCAGACACCAGTACATTCCTGCTGGCACTGGTGTGCATAACAGGATATTATTGGCGCGGAAATCTTGTTGGTGGCAAGGGCAGAAAAGAGCACTGAGACAGGCACCTCTGGGACGGCTTTTGGTGCCGGTAGGTGTTCGCCACCGAATGGCAAAACGGGGGTTAATGCCCAAGATGTGCAGTCTCTTTCTTCCACAGGTATAGAACAGCAGCACCAGCAAACAGCACAAAGAATTCCAATTTTGCATAAGAATAAACTGTCATCTGGTGAACAACAGATCATTGAGACTGTATATGGACAGATGCTGGTGCCGGAAAGAGCTCAAGTGGCAGCTCAGTTATTGCATAAGGAGCAAGTAAGATTGAATCAGGGGTCTGGGGAAGGTAATGCAATATCTGTGCCATTGGATGATGTCAATAAGCAGCCAGTCCCAGGTACTATTTCCTATGCTAACATGGTTAATGCTAAGCCAGGTATAAGCGCTAATATTTTCCAAACAAATGTGGGATCAGGTCAGGTGGGGAAGAGGAGAAATTTAATTCAATTTAAATGGCTGGGAAAAGGTGAATCACCTTCCAAAGAAGTTTTCCTGCAAATGATCTTTAGTTTGGGGTTCCATGCAACTGACCTATACGCCTGTATCCATCCAGTAAAAACTGCAGATTTCGATCTGAGTTTTATTTCATATCAGGGTCTTCAAGCTTTTTGGATAAAATGGCAGGCGTATAGGTCATCTAAGCCATATGATGCATATAAGGCAGTGCTGGTTACAAAACAGGATAAGGTGAAGGTTAATATTTTGGTAAGGAATGAATCCATTCCTGTGCAAGATATAAAATACTGGCTAACAAGGTTTTGTGATGTGGAATCAGATTTGATAAAGGTTTGCTTTACCATGGGAGTGTGGGGAGGAGCGTGGGCTGCAATGGTCAAATTAAGGAATACAGACAGGGGATTTGCACTAGAGATGAGCGGGTTCGGTTTCTCTGAATCCGAACCCGCACGAACTTCATGTTTTTTTTCACGGGTCCGAGCGACTCGGATCTTCCCGCCTTGCTCGGTTAACCCGAGCGCGCCCGAACGTCATCATGACGCTGTCGGATTCTCGCGAGACTCGGATTCTATATAAGGAGCCGCGTGTCGCCGCCATTTCACACGTGCATTGAGATTGATAGGGAGAGGACGTGGCTGGCGTCCTCTCCATTTAGATTAGGAGAGAGAGAGAGAGATTGACCTGAGGCTGATACTGTAGAAGAGAGTGCAGAGTTTAGTGACTGACCACAGTGACCACCAGCAGTGCAGTTGTTTTATTTAATATATCCGTTCTCTGCCTGAAAAAAACGGT
Organism: Pseudophryne corroboree; assembly: GCF_028390025.1. Taxonomy (NCBI): domain Eukaryota; kingdom Metazoa; phylum Chordata; class Amphibia; order Anura; family Myobatrachidae; genus Pseudophryne; species Pseudophryne corroboree. The sequence continues at coordinate 28,391,521 of NC_086444.1, read as the reverse complement.
ACACACAGTGACTCAGTCACATACCATATCTGTGTGCACTGCTCAGCCCAGTGTGCTGCATGCCTGCATCATCTATGTATATATTATATATCTGACTGTGCTCAGCTCACACAGCTTATAATTGTGGGGGAGACTGGGGAGCACTGCAGTGCCAGTTATAGGTTATAGCAGGAGCCAGGAGTACAAGACAGTCACATACCATATCTGTGTGCACTGCTCAGCCCAGTGTGCTGCATCATCTATGTATATATTATATATCTGACTGTGCTCAGCTCACACAGCTTATAATTGTGGGGGAGACTGGGGAGCACTGCAGTGCCAGTTATAGGTTATAGCAGGAGCCAGGAGTACATATTATATTAAAATTAAACAGTGCACACTTTTGCTGCAGGAGTGCCACTGCCAGTGTGACTGACCAGTGACCTGACCACACTGACCACCAGTATAGTTAGTAGTATACTATATTGTGATTGCCTGAAAAAGTTAAACACTCGTCGTGTGACTTCACTTGTGTGGTGTTTTTTTTTTTATTCTATAAAAAACTCATTCTGCTGACAGACAGTGTCCAGCAGGTCCGTCATTATATAATATATATACCTGTCCGGCTGCAGTAGTGATATATATATATTTTTTATATCATTATTTATCATCCAGTCGCAGCAGACACAGTACGGTAGTTCACGGCTGTAGCTACCTCTGTGTCGGCACTCGGCAGTCCGTCCATAATTGTATACCACCTAACCGTGGTTTTTTTTTCTTTCTTCTTTATACATACATACTACGACATCTCTTTATCAACCAGTCTATATTAGCAGCAGACACAGTACAGTACGGTAGTTCACGGCTGTGGATACCTCTGTGTCGGCACTCGGCAGTCCGTCCATAATTGTATACCACCTACCCGTGGTTTTTTTTTCTTTCTTCTTTATACATACATACTACTACATCTCTTTATCAACCAGTCTATATTAGCAGCAGACACAGTACAGTACGGTAGTTCACGGCTGTGGCTACCTCTGTGTCGGCACTCGGCAGTCCGTCCATAATTGTATACCACCTACCCGTGGTTTTTTTTTCTTTCTTCTTCATACATACATACTACGACATCTCTTTATCAACCAGTCTATATTAGCAGCAGACACAGTACAGTACGGTAGTTCACGGCTGTGGCTACCTCTGTGTCGGCACTCGGCAGTCCGTCCATAATTGTATACCACCTAACCGTGGTTTTTTTTTCTTTCTTCTTCATACATACATACTACGACATCTCTTTATCAACCAGTCTATATTAGCAGCAGACACAGTACGGTAGTTCACGGCTGTAGCTACCTCTGTGTCGGCACTCGGCAGTCCGTCCATAATTGTATACTAGTATCCATCCATCTCCATTGTTTACCTGAGGTGCCTTTTAGTTGTGCCTATTAAAATATGGAGAACAAAAATGTTGAGGTTCCAAAATTAGGGAAAGATCAAGATCCACTTCCACCTCGTGCTGAAGCTGCTGCCACTAGTCATGGCCGAGACGATGAAATGCCAGCAACGTCGTCTGCCAAGGCCGATGCCCAATGTCATAGTACAGAGCATGTCAAATCCAAAACACCAAATATCAGTAAAAAAAGGACTCCAAAACCTAAAATAAAATTGTCGGAGGAGAAGCGTAAACTTGCCAATATGCCATTTACCACACGGAGTGGCAAGGAACGGCTGAGGCCCTGGCCTATGTTCATGGCTAGTGGTTCAGCTTCACATGAGGATGGAGGCACTCAGCCTCTCGCTAGAAAAATGAAAAGACTCAAGCTGGCAAAAGCAGTAGCACCGCAAAGAACTGTGCGTTCTTCGAAATCCCAAATCCACAAGGAGAGTCCAATTATGTCGGTTGCGATGCCTGACCTTCCCAACACTGGACGTGAAGAGCATGCGCCTTCCACCATTTGCACGCCCCCTGCAAGTGCTGGAAGGAGCACCCGCAGTCCAGTTCCTGATAGTCAGATTGAAGATGTCAGTGTTGAAGTACACCAGGATGAGGAGGATATGGGTGTTGCTGGCGCTGGGGAGGAAATTGACCAGGAGGATTCTGATGGTGAGGTGGTTTGTTTAAGTCAGGCACCCGGGGAGACACCTGTTGTCCGTGGGAGGAATATGGCCGTTGACATGCCTGGTGAAAATACCAAAAAAATCAGCTCTTCGGTGTGGAACTATTTCAACAGAAATGCGGACAACAGGTGTCAAGCCGTGTGTTCCCTTTGTCAAGCTGTAATAAGTAGGGGTAAGGACGTTAACCACCTCGGAACATCCTCCCTTATACGTCACCTGCAGCGCATTCATAATAAGTCAGTGACAAGTTCAAAAACTTTGGGTGACAGCGGAAGCAGTCCACTGACCAGTAAATCCCTTCCTCTTGTAACCAAGCTCACGCAAACCACCCCACCAACTCCCTCAGTGTCAATTTCCTCCTTCCCCAGGAATGCCAATAGTCCTGCATGCAATGTCACTGGCAATTCTGACGAGTCCTCTCCTGCCTGGGATTCCTCCGATGCATCCTTGCGTGTAACGCCTACTGCTGCTGGCGCTGCTGTTGTTGCTGCTGGGAGTCGATGGTCATCCCAGAGGGGAAGTCGTAAGCCCACTTGTACTACTTCCAGTAAGCAATTGGCTGTTCAACAGTCCTTTGCGAGGAAGATGAAATATCACAGCAGTCATCCTGCTGCAAAGCGGATAACTGAGGCCTTGACAACTATGTTGGTGTTAGACGTGCGTCCGGTATCCGCCGTTAGTTCACAGGGAACTAGACAATTTATTGAGGCAGTGTGCCCCCGTTACCAAATACCATCTAGGTTCCACTTCTCTAGGCAGGCGATACCGAGAATGTACACGGACGTCAGAAAAAGACTCACCAGTGTCCTAAAAAATGCAGTTGTACCCAATGTCCACTTAACCACGGACATGTGGACAAGTGGAGCAGGGCAGGGTCAGGACTATATGACTGTGACAGCCCACTGGGTAGATGTATGGACTCCCGCCGCAAGAACAGCAGCGGCGGCACCAGTAGCAGCATCTCGCAAATGCCAACTCTTTCCTAGGCAGGCTACGCTTTGTATCACCGGTTTCCAGAATACGCACACAGCTGAAAACCTCTTACGGCAACTGAGGAAGATCATCGCGGAATGGCTTACCCCAATTGGACTCTCCTGTGGATTTGTGGCATCGGACAACGCCAGCAATATTGTGTGTGCATTAAATATGGGCAAATTCCAGCACGTCCCATGTTTTGCACATACCTTGAATTTGGTGGTGCAGAATTATTTAAAAAACGACAGGGGCGTGCAAGAGATGCTGTCGGTGGCCAGAAAAATTGCGGGACACTTTCGGCGTACAGGCACCACGTACAGAAGACTGGAGCACCACCAAAAACTACTGAACCTGCCCTGCCATCATCTGAAGCAAGAAGTGGTAACGAGGTGGAATTCAACCCTCTATATGCTTCAGAGGTTGGAGGAGCAGCAAAAGGCCATTCAAGCCTATACAATTGAGCACGATATAGGAGGTGGAATGCACCTGTCTCAAGCGCAGTGGAGAATGATTTCAACGTTGTGCAAGGTTCTGATGCCCTTTGAACTTGCCACACGTGAAGTCAGTTCAGACACTGCCAGCCTGAGTCAGGTCATTCCCCTCATCAGGCTTTTGCAGAAGAAGCTGGAGACATTGAAGGAGGAGCTAACACGGAGCGATTCCGCTAGGCATGTGGGACTTGTGGATGGAGCCCTTAATTCGCTTAACAAGGATTCACGGGTGGTCAATCTGTTGAAATCAGAGCACTACATTTTGGCCACCGTGCTCGATCCTAGATTTAAAGCCTACCTTGGATCTCTCTTTCCGGCAGACACAAGTCTGCTGGGGTTGAAAGACCTGCTGGTGAGAAAATTGTCAAGTCAAGCGGAACGCGACCTGTCAACATCTCCTCCTTCACATTCTCCCGCAACTGGGGGTGCGAGGAAAAGGCTCAGAATTCCGAGCCCACCCGCTGGCGGTGATGCAGGGCAGTCTGGAGCGACTGCTGATGCTGACATCTGGTCCGGACTGAAGGACCTGACAACGATTACGGACATGTCGTCTACTGTCACTGCATATGATTCTCTCACCATTGAAAGAATGGTGGAGGATTATATGAGTGACCGCATCCAAGTAGGCACGTCACACAGTCCATACTTATACTGGCAGGAAAAAGAGGCAATTTGGAGGCCATTGCACAAACTGGCTTTATTCTACCTAAGTTGCCCTCCCACAAGTGTGTACTCCGAAAGAGTGTTTAGTGCCGCCGCTCACCTTGTCAGCAATCGGCGTACGAGGTTACATCCAGAAAATGTGGAGAAGATGATGTTCATTAAAATGAATTAGAATCAATTCCTCCGCGGAGACATTGACCAGCAGCAATTGCCTCCACAAAGTACACAGGGAGCTGAGATGGTGGATTCCAGTGGGGACGAATTGATAATCTGTGAGGAGGGGGATGTACACGGTGATATATCGGAGGGTGATGATGAGGTGGACATCTTGCCTCTGTAGAGCCAGTTTGTGCAAGGAGAGATTAATTGCTTCTTTTTTGGGGGGGGTCCAAACCAACCCGTCATATCAGTCACAGTCGTGTGGCAGACCCTGTCACTGAAATGATGGGTTGGTTAAAGTGTGCATGTCCTGTTTTGTTTATACAACATAAGGGTGGGTGGGAGGGCCCAAGGACAATTCCATCTTGCACCTCTTTTTTCTTTTATTTTTCTTTGCGTCATGTGCTGTTTGGGGAGGTTTTTTTGGAAGGGACATCCTGCGTGACACTGCAGTGCCACTCCTAAATGGGCCCGGTGTTTGTGTCGGCCACGAGGGTCGCTAATCTTACTCACACAGTCAGCTACCTCATTGCGCCTCTTTTTTTCTTTGCGTCATGTGCTGATTGGGGAGGGTTTTTTGGAAGGGACATCCTGCGTGACACTGCAGTGCCACTCCTAAATGGGCCCGGTGTTTGTGTCGGCCACTAGGGTCGCTAATCTTACTCACACAGTCAGCTACCTCATTGCGCCTCTTTTTTTCTTTGCGTCATGTGCTGATTGGGGAGGGTTTTTTGGAAGGGACATCCTGCGTGACACTGCAGTGCCACTCCTAAATGGGCCCGGTGTTTGTGTCGGCCACTAGGGTCGCTAATCTTACTCACACAGTCAGCTCCCTCATTGCGCCTCTTTTTTTCTTTGCGTCATGTGCTGATTGGGGAGGGTTTTTTGGAAGGGACATCCTGCGTGACACTGCAGTGCCACTCCTAAATGGGCCCGGTGTTTGTGTCGGCCACTAGGGTCGCTAATCTTACTCACACAGTCAGCTACCTCATTGCGCCTCTTTTTTTCTTTGCGTCATGTGCTGATTGGGGAGGGTTTTTTGGAAGGGACATCCTGCGTGACACTGCAGTGCCACTCCTAAATGGGCCCGGTGTTTGTGTCGGCCACTAGGGTCGCTAATCTTACTCACACAGTCAGCTACCTCATTGCGCCTCTTTTTTTCTTTGCGTCATGTGCTGATTGGGGAGGGTTTTTTGGAAGGGACATCCTGCGTGACACTGCAGTGCCACTCCTAAATGGGCCCGGTGTTTGTGTCACCACTAGGGTCGCTAATCTTACTCACACAGTCAGCTACCTCATTGCGCCTCTTTTTTTCTTTGCGTCATGTGCTGATTGGGGAGGGTTTTTTGGAAGGGACATCCTGCGTGACACTGCAGTGCCACTCCTAAATGGGCCCGGTGTTTGTGTCGGCCACTAGGGTCGCTAATCTTACTCACACAGTCAGCTACCTCATTGCGCCTCTTTTTTTCTTTGCGTCATGTGCTGATTGGGGAGGGTTTTTTGGAAGGGACATCCTGCGTGACACTGCAGTGCCACTCCTAAATGGGCCCGGTGTTTGTGTCGGCCACTAGGGTCGCTAATCTTACTCACACAGTCAGCTACCTCATTGCGCCTCTTTTTTTCTTTGCGTCATGTGCTGATTGGGGAGGGTTTTTTGGAAGGGACATCCTGCGTGACACTGCAGTGCCACTCCTAAATGGGCCCGGTGTTTGTGTCGGCCACTAGGGTCGCTAATCTTACTCACACAGTCAGCTACCTCATTGCGCCTCTTTTTTTCTTTGCGTCATGTGCTGATTGGGGAGGGTTTTTTGGAAGGGACATCCTGCGTGACACTGCAGTGCCACTCCTAAATGGGCCCGGTGTTTGTGTCGGCCACTAGTGTCGCTTATCTTACTCACACAGTCAGCTACCTCATTGCGCCTCTTTTTTTCTTTGCGTCATGTGCTGATTGGGGAGGGTTTTTTGGAAGGGACATCCTGCGTGACACTGCAGTGCCACTCCTAGATGGGCCAGGTGTTTGTGTCGGCCACTAGTGTCGCTTAGCTTAGTCATCCAGCGACCTTGGTGCTAATTTTAGGACTAAAAATAATATTGTGAGGTGTGAGGTATTCAGAATAGACTGAAAATGAGTGGAAATTATGGTTTTTGAGGTTAATAATAATATGGGATCAAAATGACCCCCAAATTCTATGATTTAAGCTGTTTTTTAGTGTTTTTTTAAAAAAACACCCGAATCCAAAACACACCCGAATCCGACAAAAAAAATTCGGTGAGGTTTTGCCAAAACGCGGTCGAACTCAAAACACGGCCGCGGAACTGAACCCAAAACCAAAACACAAAACCCGAAAAATTTCAGGCACTCATCTCTAATTTGCACATATTGCTTCTGCTGCCTATATTGGTAGAGATCGTATACAATGTTTTTACCAGGGGCAACCAAGAACATGTTTCCGTTGTGGGGACTTCCGCCACTTAAGTAGCGATTGTACGGTGACTAAATGTACTTTATGTGGTAAACTGGGACATACTTCTAAGGAATGTAATAATGTTACGTGTAATCTGTGTGGGGAGGAGGGTCACCCCTACAGCAGATGCCCCTGGGCAGAACACAATATGGAGGAGTATGTGCCAACTGGGGGAAAGAAAGATGGTCAGAATCAGGCATTTCAGTGGGTAGCAGGTAAGGAAGCAGCAGGTCAGGAGGAAAATCAGAAAACTGTGAATAAGGAGGTAACATCTGTTGTGGTAGTGGAAAATCCTACAGTAGTGAATAAAAATGATTCCTTTCAAGAAGTAACGAAAAGTAGTAACAAAAAGAGAAAGGGGGAGGAAGCACAAGTGAGTTTAAGTAACTAGTTTGACGTTTTTACTTCAAATGAGGAGAATGAAGGGGAAATTGTTAGAAATGGGGGAGAGCCCGTTTTAGTCCCCAAGGTGAACAGACGCAAAGCAAGGAAAATGGTAGTAAGCCCTAAGGTAGGGGAGGTGCAGGGCAAAAAGAGTAAGGAAAAGAAAAAGAATATTGGAAAAAGACAGGCAGCGGAAATAGAATCTGATGTGGAAATCCAGGACAGTCTGGAATGGGATCCAGTTGGCACAGAGCTGGTTAAAAAAAGCGTGGAAAGTATGGGGGAGGGAAATGACCTAAGTGATGTGGAATTAAGTGGTAGTGGGAAAAAATTAGAATCATCTGGTTCAGTAATAGGTCCAAGTATTCCACTGGAAGATAAGGTACTGGTTGATCAGTGCCTGGAAATTAAGTCTGCTTGTGAACCACCAGACCCAGGACCCCCTCCTAGTGAGGACTCTTGGAAAATGGTGGTTAAGAAGGGTAGAGTCACTTCCAAGAAAGTGACTAGTCAGAATGCTGGACCCTCTAGGAGGGTCTCAGCGAGGTTTGTAAAGGAAAAGTGAGCAGGGTCCTGCTTCTATAACCCAAAGAAACATGGATCCCCAACCCATACGATGTGCCACCATTTATGTGGCTTCCGTAGTTTCTGAGCGAGCTCGTTATATGGCCTTTGATTTTTTTCAATACAGTTGAGATTGATGTTTTGTTTTTGCAAGAGACCAGAATTAGTAGGTTTGACATCCTCCACAAGGCAAAAAGGGAGTGGAGGCGTGGGCCTTCCTACTGGTCTCTTGCGGCCAAGCTGTACAGTGGGGTGGCAGTGCTTTTTACTGGCATGGTAACCATGCACAGGGTTATAGAACTACAGACAGGTAGATGTATGATTTTAGATGTCAACCTGAGGGGACATGACCTGAGGCTCATTAATATCTATGGGCCACAGTCAAAGTGGGACATTAAATGTCTCTTCAGGGAGATAAAACCATTCCTTTTTATGGCTCAGCAGATTGTCTTTGGTGGTGATTTTAACACCGTTATTAGGCCAAAAGACAGGGGAGGTTCAAAGACAGCCCTGGGCTATGACTCTAATTTTTTAGTAAGTATGATTAGACAGGCAGGTTTGGTGGATGTGCACGTTCGCCACTCTCCAGACCTCACAGGTTACACTTTCTTTAGTGGTAGTGGTAGTCATAGATCTAGGATAGATAGGTGTTTTGTTAAAGAGACCTCAAAAACTTTGCCAACAGAGGTAAAGCCAGTAGAGTTCTCTGATCACGTTTTTCTCTCTGTCATTTTGAATGCTTCAGAAGCTGCTCAGAAGGGGTGGGGCCTATGGCGACTGAATTCTGAGCTCCTAAAGGAGGAAAAGATTAGACAATCCATTAGAGACTTCCTTCAATCTCAGGAAACACTTTTGGAGGCTAGATGGAGTAGATCTGAGTGGTGGGAAGAAATTAAAAAGAGAATTCGGAGATTCTTCAAGAGGTTGGTAGCAAAGAAGAACTTGATAAAGCAAAATATCTACCAGAGTTTGAGAAGGAAATTAGATTTCTTGATTTCTGAGTGTGGAGATAGTGGGGAAATCTCCCGAGTGAAGGCTCAGATGAAGGAATATCAGTATAACCGGCTGGATTCTTTGATTTTGGAAAGGGATTTTGGCAAATACCACTCACCTGATCCTTACCAGAATTGTGGAAACTCAGTTGAGATGAAGGAGGTGAGGGGTCTTTATGACAAACAGGGTGTTCTTTGTGAGGATAAGGAAGGCATCTTGGGAGTCATTAGATCTTATTACTCCAATCTTTTGTCTGAGCAGCCACTTATCAGAGAAAGGATGGAAACATTTCTGAGGGAGACGCCTGGACTTTCTAATCCAGATGCATCGATTGAAACCTTGGGTAGGAATGTGAAGGCAGAGGAAATTAAGATGGCAATTGATAAATTAAATTGTAGGAACTCTCCAGGCCCTGGTGGTTTAACATCTGAGTTTTATAAAGTATTTGCAGACCTCTTAATTCCTCGCCTAGTAGAAGTATATAATGAGTGTCTGGGTGAGAGAAACCTCCCTCCTTCTATGAGGATATCTGCCCTCATATTACTGTCCAAGGGGAAAGATCCATCTCGTATTGAGAACTGGCGCCCCATTGCCCTTCTCAATACAGATAAGAAGATTTTGGCAAAGGTACTTTTCAACAGGTTGTCAGAATTTTCAGAACAACTGCTTTCCCCATCTCAGCATTGTATGGTGAAGGGCCGAAGCACATTTAGTGCTGTCCTTGGTGTCCGGGAAGCCATAGAGCGGTGCCGTGCTGAGAAATTGGGAAAATACTTGCTGGCATTGGATCAGTCTAAGGCTTTTGACCGAGTAAATCATGAGTACCTATGGGCCCTACTTGAAAGGTATGGTTTTCCAGTCAGGGTGGTGAATTGGCTGAGAACAATATACAGTCAGGCCGAGAGCTTCCCGGTTGTTAATGGTTGGGTGGGTCCTACTTTTGAGGTGAGCTCTGGAGTCCGTCAGGGTTGTCCCCTGAGCCCCCTCCTGTATGTATTCGCGATTGATCCCTTCATAAGAAGGGTAGAGAACGGTATGGTGGGAGGGGTGCAGCTGAGCCCAGAGTTCCCTTTTAAGGTGGTGGCTTACGCAGATGATGTCACAGTGGTTCTGTCATCAGTGGCAGAGGCACATGACGTGGAAGAGCTCATCTGTGAATACTCTGTAGCCTCATGCTCTAGGGTAAACCAAGAGAAGTGTGAAGCTTTCTGGATGGGGGAAAAAGGGGAAGAATTTTCCCTTCCGGACAGACTCACCCGGGCCAGTCCTCAGATAAAGATTCTAGGTATTTGTTTTGACCATGGTGATTATGCCACTCTAAATTGGGTGAGGTGTCTGGAGAATTCTGCCAAGAAAGTGGAGTGCTGGAAGAGATGTAAATTCTCTTTCAGGGAAAGGGTGGACTTGTGCAAAACTTACCTAATCCCGTTATTTTTATATGTCAGCTATGTGTGCTTTTTGCCTCAGTCTTTATGGGTCAGATTGAACTCCTTGTTTTTCCTTTTATTTTGGGGAAACAGGATGAATCTAATCAAGAGAGGTATTACTTGCAAGTCGAGGAAAGATGGAAGGGCTGGCATGATCAACCCTGTAGTCTTTTTTGTTACAACCTTTTTAAAACTTAACCTTGGGAGTTTATTGTTAGAAACTCCTCCATGATGGGTAAGTGGATTTGAGGTCTGGGTGTACCCCTTCCTCAAACTTTGGTTAGGTGGTGACCAAGTGAAGAATCCTCAAATTCGGAAAGGGTATCTTCCGATCTATGTTGTCCAGAGCTTGAAGGTGACAAAGCATTGGGGTCTGGAAGTGGGTGAAGTCAAAAACCTTTCCAGGAAGGAGTTGGGGGAGAGGATTTTGAGAACCCATTTTCATGTTCCGCTGTCACTAAGGGATTGCCCAAGTGATGTCGCTACGGCTGGATTAGCTCTCATAAATTCAGAGAGGATACCGTTGAAGTTTAGAGACATTGTTTGGCTTTCTTTCCATGGGAAGCTTTACGTAAAGGGGAACATGATGTGGAGAAATGCCAATGATCGTGGTTGTCCACGGGAGGAATGTCTAGGGGAGGTGGAGACAATGGACCATTTCTTGATCAGGTGCCCCTTTAATGTAACAGTTTACAAGAGAGTTTCAGGAGCTTTGGGTATCCCGTGCCTTTCGGGGCTTAGTTACCCAGAGTGGGCTTATGGAGCATTCAAAAGATATGGTGTATTTAATTTGAGCACGATTTATTTAGTCAGTTTAGTAGTTAGATATCACACAAGGATGGCACGGTGTGAGGTTTCCCTAAGAAAAAAAATCCTTCCTTGTGAAGTGGTGGTGGATTTAATTCTGCACGAGGTGGAGAGGATGATGGTTCTAGACAGAAAGAGGGTGGATGCAGTCAGGTGGTCCAATTGGTGGGGCCATCTGAAACCCCCTTGAGTGGGTGGCTGAAATGCTTTTTCAAAGTCTAGCTGGTACTTTTTCTATCTTTCCACATCCCGTAGATTTTTGTGATTATGATTATTTTAAAGAACAGGTTTTGCATAGGTCTAAAAAGCTTTGCTCAGTTTTCCTTTACAAATTGTGTAAATAGTAGGATAATAATATGAAGTTGTGGGTTGTTGTTGTTGTTGTTGTGTTTTGTTTTTTTTGTACATATTTCTTTACTTTGATGATATGTCTTGGTATATTGCGGATTGCATTTCATTTATGTTATATTATGTATCATGATGTGATATATTATTTATATATTTATTCATTTATTTAATTTATTTATTGTATTATATTGTAAATATTGTAATATAAGTGGCAAGTTCAATAAATGGGAGCATTCGCTCTCAGCTCTGGGCCCCATAGCAGCTGCACTCCCTGCACCTATGGTAGCTACACCCCTGTATATAACACATGTAACAGTGACAGGGAAGGAGGACCCTCTCAGCTCTGTGCCCCCTAGCAGCTGCACTCCCTGCACCTATAGTAGCGACACCCTGTATATAATACATGTACCTGTGACAGGGAAGGTGGACCCCTCTCAGCTCTAGCCCCATAGCAGCTGCACTCCCTGCACCTATGGTAGCTACACCCTGTATATAAAACATGTAACTGTGACAGGGAAGATGGCCCCTCTCAGCTCTGGGCCCCATAGCAGCTGCACTCCCTGCACCTATGGTAGCTACACCATGTATATAACACATGTAACTGTGACAGGGAAGGTGGCCCCTCTCAGCTCTGGGCCCAATAGCAGCTGCACTCTCTGCAACTATGGTAGCTACACCCTATATATAACACATGTAACTGTGACAGGGAAGGTGGCCCCTCTCAGCTCTGGGCCCCATAGCAGCTGCACTCCCTGCACCTATGGGAGCTACATCCGATATATAACACATGTAATTGTGACAGGGAAGGTGGCCCCTCTCAGCTCTGGGCCCCATAGCAGCTGCACTCCCTGCACCTATGGTAGCTACACCTCTGTATATAACACATGTAACTGTGACAGGGAAGGTGGCCTCTCTCAGCTCTGGCCCCTTAGCAGCTGCACTCTCTGCACCTATGGTAGCTACACCCTATATATAACACATGTAACTGGTACAGGGAAGGTGGCCCTTCTCAGCTCTTGGCCCCATAACAGCTGCACTCCCTGCACCTATGGTAAATATGCCCTGTATATAACACATGTAACTGTGACAGGGAAGGTGGCCCCTCTCAGCTCTGGCCCCATAGCAGCTGCACTCCCTGTACCTATGGTAGCTAAACCCTGTATATAACACATGTAACTGTGAAAGGGAAGGTGGCCCCTCTCAGCTCTGGCCCCATAGCAGCTGCACACCCTGTACCTATGGTAGCTTAACCCTGTATATAACACATGTAACTGTGACAGGGAAGGTGGCCCCTCTCAGCTCTGGCCCCATAGCAGCTGCACTCTCTGCACCTATGGTAGCTACACTCTGTATATAACACATGTAACTGTGACAGGGAAGGTGGCCCCTCTCAGCTCCAGGCCCCATAGCAGCTGCATTCTCTGCACCTATGGTAGCTACACTCTGTATATAACACATGTAACTGTGACAGGGAAGGTGGCCTCTCTCAGCTCTGGCCCCATAGCAGCTGCACTCTCTGCACCTATGGTAGCTACACTCTGTATATAACACATGTAACTGTGACAGGGAAGGTGGCCCCTCTCAGCTCCAGGCCCCATAGCAGCTGCACTCCCTGCACCTATGGTAGCTACACCCTGTATATAACACATGTAACTGTGACAGGGAAGGTGGCCCCTCTCAGCTCTGGGCCCCATAGCAGCTACACTCCCTGCACCTATGGTAGCTATACCCCTGTATATAACACATGTAACTGTGACAGGGAAGGTGGCCCCTCTCAGCTCTGGGACCCATAGCAGCTGCACTACCTGCACCTATGGTAAATACGCCCTGTATATAACACATGTAACTGTGACAGGGAAGGTGGCCCCTCTCAGCTCTGGCCCCATAGCAGCTGCACACCCTGTACCTATGGTAGCTTAACCCTGTATATAACACATGTAACTGTGACAGGGAAGGTGGCCCCTCTCAGCTCTGGGACCCATAGCAGCTGCACTTCCTGCACCTATGGTAGCTACACCCTGTATATAACACATGTAACTGTGACAGGGAAGGTGGCCCCTCTCAGCTCTGGCCCCATAGCAGCTGCACTCTCTGCACCTATGGTAGCTACACTCTGTATATAACACATGTAACTGTGACAGGGAAGGTGGCCCCTCTCAGCTCCAGGCCCCATAGCAGCTGCATTCTCTGCACCTATGGTAGCTACACTCTGTATATAACACATGTAACTGTGACAGGGAAGGTGGCCCCTCTCAGCTCCAGGCCCCATAGCAGCTGCACTCCCTGCACCTATGGTAGCTACACCCTGTATATAACACATGTAACTGTGACAGGGAAGGTGGCCCCTCTCAGCTCTGGGCCCCATAGCAGCTACACTCCCTGCACCTATGGTAGCTATACCCCTGTATATAACACATGTAACTGTGACAGGGATGGTGGCCCCTCTCAGCTCTGGGCCCCATAGCAGCTGCACTCTCTGCACATATGGTAGCTACACCCTGTATATAACACATGTAACTGTGACAGGGAAGGTGGCCCCTCTCAGCTCTGGGCCCCATAGCAGCTGCACTCTCTGCACCTATGGTAGCTACACCCTATATATAACACATGTAACTGGTACAGGGAAGGTGGCCCTTCTCAGCTCTTGGCCCCATAACAGCTGCACTCCCTGCACCTATGGTAAGTACGCCCTGTATATAACACATGTAACTGTGACAGGGAAGGTGGCCCCTCTCAGCTCTGGCCGCATAGCAGCTGCACTCCCTGTACCTATGGTAGCTAAACCCTGTATATAACACATGTAACTGTGACAGGGAAGGTGGCCCCTCTCAGCTCTGGGACCCATAGCAGCTGCACTACCTGCACCTATGGTAAATACGCCCTGTATATAACACATGTAACTGTGACAGGGAAGGTGACCCCTCTCAGCTCTGGCCCCATAGCAGCTGCACTCCCTGTACCTATGGTAGCTAAACCCTGTATATAACACATGTAACTGTGACAGGGAAGGTGGCCCCTCTCAGCTCTGGGACCCATAGCAGCTGCACTTCCTGCACCTATGGTAGCTACACCCTGTATATAACACATGTAACTGTGACAGGGAAGGTGGCCCCTCTCAGCTCTGGCCCCATAGCAGCTGCACTCTCTGCACCTATGGTAGCTACACTCTGTATATAACACATGTAACTGTGACAGGGAAGGTGGCCCCTCTCAGCTCCAGGCCCCATAGCAGCTGCACTCTCTGCACCTATGGTAGCTACACTCTGTATATAACACATGTAACTGTGACAGGGAAGGTGGCCTCTCTCAGCTCTGGCCCCATAGCAGCTGCACTCTCTGCACCTATGGTAGCTACACTCTGTATATAACACATGTAACTGTGACAGGGAAGGTGGCCCCTCTCAGCTCCAGGCCCCATAGCAGCTGCACTCCCTGCACCTATGGTAGCTACACCCTGTATATAACACATGTAACTGTGACAGGGAAGGTGGCCCCTCTCAGCTCTGGCCCCATAGCAGCTGCACTCCCTGCACCTATGGTAGCTACACCCTGTATATAACACATGTAACTGTGACAGGGAAGGTGGCCCCTCTCAGCTCTGGCCCCATAGCAGCTGCACTCCCTGCACCTATGGTAGCTACGCCCTTGATCCTGACAATTAATACATCTGCCCCTATCTGTCTAATATTACCTAATTTAGGAAAGTCACTGTGTATCCTTTATTACCTATGCTTTTATGCTTGAGATTTTGCTGCGGAAGACTCAGCATCACTGGTCATTCTTTTTCTACGACCAATTTAATCAAGGGCACATGCCAGTAGAGAGTTAGTTAATTCCCACAGAGGGACCCTCATTACCCAGGTAATTGGGACTGGATTTTAATTCTTAAAACACTGTCTAGAAAGCAGGATGAATTAATTTAGCACAAAGCATAAAGACGTCCTTTAATGCATGGTGGACTACTGAGAAACGCGTAAACTTTGTGCCAACATTTTAACTGTTTGGCGACAAGAAACAATGTTGCAAAATGTGAAAAATACAAACAGCAGAAAACAGCGGAATCATCAGAAACTTCTGTTTACAAAGTGATAAGTAAGTAGCATCAGCGGCGAGAAATATGCAGATTAATGTTATATCTCACAGTATCTATCTGAGTTAGCATGAGATGGGAAACAGAATCTTCCTTCCGAGTGTCGGCAGCTGGGTACTGGCTGGGAGGCTGAAAATGAAGAACTGCCTAGTTATTTACATATGCTGCAGTAATTTCTCCATATAATTTGTATTAATTTTATCTGCGAATTGACTGATTTAAATTTGTCCAAACACCACTGCATAAAAATGATAATACCGAGGCCTGGAAATGATTCATATATATGTTCAAATCTATTACTTTGTTTTCCATTTTCATATCCTAACTGTGCTAATTTCACTGGCGGAATGTAGCTGTTGTGTTGTAAGCGGTAAATTATAGAGCGAGAGTCTTTACGACTCAACACACCTGCTTTATTTATCTATATCAAAGACAAATATGTACTTCTGTTTTGCAATGGGGGAGACTAAATGGAGAAATTAAAATACTATGTCTAGTTGAAAATGAAACATGTTTTTAAGCAAGAAGCAAACAGAGCTCCATATTATATGGGTTTATATTCGGTTTAATGCGGCGTGGTAAAATGAAATGGCTTGTCTAATCAAACACCTCTACATTTCTAGGTTCTAGCTGCTAAGTGGATTTTTGCAGCGGCCTCTGCTGATTCGTCTATCCGCGACCTAAAGTGCTGCTTATGCATATTTAGCTTGTGTTCATAACACGTGAACTGGTTCTGACCCTCTGTAATACATGGGTTGATGAATATAGGAAGATGTGCATCAATTATAATCAAGAATGGACTGAACTTTACAGTATACAGTATGCAGAATCACTAGACGTGAGCAAAGCGTCTTAGTAGTTATCAGCTTCTAGGGGGCGTAGTCAGCATGAAAAAATTATGCAATGAGAATTTTTAGTTTTCAAATTTCATTGTATTTTCTCACAATTTTTTCATGTTGCATGTTATTGCCGCAGCACCCTAAACAGCCAGCGGCAGCCCCCCACACCACCACCTCCACCCGGCGGCATGTGTCTGCGACCCCTCACAGCTAGAGATGAGCGGGTTCGGTTCCTCGGAATCCGAACCCGCCCGAACTTCAGGTTTTTTTACACGGGTCCGAGCGACTCGGATCTTCCCGCCTTGCTCGGTTAACCCGAGCGCGCCCGAACGTCATCATCCCGCTGTCGGATTCTCGCGAGGCTCGGATTCTATCGCGAGACTCGGATTCTATAGAGGAGCCGCGCGTCGCCGCCATTTTCACACGTGCATTGAGATTGATAGGGAGAGGACGTGGCTGGCGTCCTCTCCGTTTATAGAGAAGAGAGTGAGACTAGAGTAGAGAGAGACACAGTATTTACTTTAGTAATTTTGGGGAGCATTAGGAGGAGTACTACTACTTGCTGAAGTGATAGTGTGACTGTATATCTGACTTGTGGGGGAGACAGTGGGGAGCAGTTAGAGTCTGAGAGCAGGAGTACATATTTTAACGTACAGTGCACACTTTTGCTGCCAGAGTGCCACACTGCCATTGTGACCACACTGAACACCAGTATATATTGTGATTGTCTGCTAAGGAGTACTACTTGCAAGTTGCTGATAGTGTGACCAGTGACCTGACCACCAGTTTAATTAATCACCACCAGTTTAATATATATATATAATTGTATATAATATATATATAATTGTATACCACCTACCCGTGTTTTTTTTTCTTTCTTCTTGATACATACTACTATAGTAGCTTACTGTAGCAGTCTGCTGTGCTGCTGAGCTGACAGTGTCCAGCAGGTCCTTCATCAGTCATTACATAATAAATATATATACCTGTCCGGCTGCAGTACTAGTGATATTATATATATATATATTAATTTCATCTCATTATCATCCAGTCTATATTAGCAGCAGACACAGTACGGTAGTCCACGGCTGTAGCTACCTCTGTGTCGGCAGTCGCTGGTCCATCCATAATTGTATACCACCTACCCGTGGTTTTTTTTTTTTTCTTTCTTCTTGATACATACTACTATAGTAGCTTACTGTAGCAGTCTGCGGTGCTGCTGAGCTGACAGTGTCCAGCAGGTCCTTCATCAGTCATTACATAATAAATATATATATACCTGTCCGGCTGCAGTACTAGTGATATTATATATATATATATTAATTTCATCTCATTATCATCCAGTCTATATTAGCAGCAGACACAGTACGGTAGTCCACGGCTGTAGCTACCTCTGTGTCGGCAGTCGCTGGTCCATCCATAATTGTATACCACCTACCCATGTTTTTTTTTTTCTTTCTTCTTGATACATTCTACTATAGTAGCTTACTGTAGCAGTCTGCGGTGCTGCTGAGCTGACAGTGTCCAGCAGGTCCATCATCAGTCATTACATAATAAATATATATACCTGTCCGGCTGCAGTACTAGTGATATTATATATATAT
Source organism: Pseudophryne corroboree (assembly GCF_028390025.1). NCBI lineage: Eukaryota > Metazoa > Chordata > Amphibia > Anura > Myobatrachidae > Pseudophryne > Pseudophryne corroboree. The sequence continues at coordinate 28,373,618 of NC_086444.1, read as the reverse complement.
ATATATATTAATTTCATCTCATTATCATCCAGTCTATATTAGCAGCAGACACAGTACGGTAGTCCACGGCTGTAGCTACCTCTGTGTCGGCAGTCGCTGGTCCATCCATAATTGTATACCACCTACCCGTGGTTTTTTTTCTTTTCTTTCTTCTTGATACATACTACTATAGTAGCTTACTGTAGCAGTCTGCGGTGCTGCTGAGCTGACAGTGTCCAGCAGGTCCGTCATCAGTCATTACATAATAAATATATATACCTGTCCGGCTGCAGTACTAGTGATATTATATATATATATATTAATTTCATCTCATTATCATCCAGTCTATATTAGCAGCAGACACAGTACGGTAGTCCACGGCTGTAGCTACCTCTGTGTCGGCAGTCGCTGGTCCATCCATAATTGTATACCACCTACCCGTGGTTTTTTTTTTCCTTTCTTCTTGATACATACTACTATAGTAGCTTACTGTAGCAGTCTGTGGTGCTGCTGAGCTGACAGTGTCCAGCAGGTCCATCATCAGTCATTACATAATAAATATATATACCTGTCCGGCTGCAGTACTAGTGATATTATATATATATATATTAATTTCATCTCATTATCATCCAGTCTATATTAGCAGCAGACACAGTACGGTAGTCCACGGCTGTAGCTACCTCTGTGTCGGCAGTCGCTGGTCCATCCATAAGTATACTAGTATCCATCCATCTCCATTATTTACCTGAGGTGCCTTTTAGTTGTGCCTATTAAAATATGGAGAACAAAAATGTTGAGGTTCCAAAATTAGGGAAAGATCAAGATCCACTTCCACCTCGTGCTGAAGCTGCTGCCACTAGTCATGGCCGAGACGATGAAATGCCAGCAACGTCGTCTGCCAAGGCCGATGCCCAATGTCATAGTACAGAGCATGTAAAATCCAAAACACCAAATATCAGTAAAAAAAGGACTCCAAAATCTAAAATAAAATTGTCGGAGGAGAAGCGTAAACTTGCCAATATGCCATTTACCACACGGAGTGGCAAGGAACGGCTGAGGCCCTGGCCTATGTTCATGGCTAGTGGTTCAGCTTCACATGAGGATGGAAGCACTCAGCCTCTCGCTAGAAAAATGAAAAGACTCAAGCTGGCAAAAGCACCGCAAAGAACTGTGCGTTCTTCGAAATCCCAAATCCACAAGGAGAGTCCAATTGTGTCGGTTGCGATGCCTGACCTTCCCAACACTGGACGTGAAGAGCATGCGCCTTCCACCATTTGCACGCCCCCTGCAAGTGCTGGAAGGAGCACCCGCAGTCCAGTTCCTGATAGTCAGATTGAAGATGTCAGTGTTGAAGTACACCAGGATGAGGAGGATATGGGTGTTGCTGGCGCTGGGGAGGAAATAAACAAGGAGGATTCTGATGGTGAGGTGGTTTGTTTAAGTCAGGCACCCGGGGAGACACCTGTTGTCCGTGGGAGGAATAGGCCGTTGACATGCCTGGTGAAAATACCAAAAAAATCAGCTCTTCGGTGTGGAAGTATTTCACCAGAAATGCGGACAACATTTGTCAAGCCGTGTGTTGCCTTTGTCAAGCTGTAATAAGTAGGGGTAAGGACGTTAACCACCTCGGAACATCCTCCCTTATACGTCACCTGCAGCGCATTCATAATAAGTCAGTGACAAGTTCAAAAACTTTGGGCGACAGCGGAAGCAGTCCACTGACCAGTAAATCCCTTCCTCTTGTAACCAAGCTCACGCAAACCACCCCACCAACTCCCTCAGTGTCAATTTCCTCCTTCCCCAGGAATGCCAATAGTCCTGCAGGCCATGTCACTGGCAATTCTGACGAGTCCTCTCCTGCCTGGGATTCCTCCGATGCATCCTTGCGTGTAACGCCTATTGCTGCTGGCGCTGCTGTTGTTGCTGCTGGGAGTCGATGGTCATCCCAGAGGGGAAGTCGTAAGCCCACTTTTACTACTTCCACCAAGCAATTGACTGTCCAACAGTCCTTTGCGAGGAAGATGAAATATCACAGCAGTCATCCTGTTGCAAAGCGGATAATTTATTTATTTATTAGCAGTTTCTTATATAGCGCAGCATATTCCGTTGCGCTTTACAATTAGAACAACAATTATAGAACAAAACTGGGTAAAGACAGACAGACAGACAGAGGTAGGAAGGCCCTGCTCGCGAGCTTACAATCTATAGGGAAATAGGCATTGATACACAAGGATAGATGCTACTTGTCACATAATGGTTCCCCAGGTTGCTAGGTTCTTAATGGGTTGTATATGATATGATCACCCAGCAATGTTGGAAGACAAAATGTGAGTTTATGTGGACTGTACAGAGGGGATGTAACTTGATAGGGAAGCTGTGAAGGTTATGTGTGTGGGTCAGAAATTTGGTAGGCTTGTCTGAAGAGATGAGTTTTCAGAGAACGTTTAAAGGTTTGGAGACTAGAGGAGAGTCTTATTGTGCGTGGGAGTGCATTCCACAGAGTGGGTGAAGCCCGGGTAAAGTCCTGCAATTTTGAGTGGGAACAGGTAATACATGTGGATGAGAGACGCAGATCTTGTGCAGAGCGGAGAGGTCTGGTAGGGAGATATTTTGAGATGAGTGAGGAGATGTATGATGGTGCAGTTTGGTTAATAGCCTTGTATGTAAGTAAAAGTATTTTATATTTGACACGGTAGAATACCGGTAACCAATGGAGGGACTGACAGAGCGGATCAGCAGATGAAGAACGTCTGGCGAGGAAGATTAGCCTCGCAGCTGCATTTAAAATGGATTGAAGTGGTGATAGCCTATGTTTGGGAAGACCAGTAAGGAGACTATTACAATAATCAATGCGGGAGATGATGAGTGCATGAATTAGAGTTTTTGCAGTGTCCTGTGTAAGATAAGGGCGTATTTTGGATATGTTTTTAAGGTGCATGTAACATGATTTAGAGACAGATTGAATGTGTGGAACAAAGGACAGTTCAGAGTCAAGGGTGACACCTAGGCAACGAGCTTAACTGAGGATAACTGAGGCCTTGACAACTTTGTTGGTGTTAGACGTGCGTCCGGTATCCGCAGTTAGTTCACAGGGAACTAGAAAATTTCTTGAGGTAGTGTGCCCCCGTTACCAAATACCATCTAGGTTCCACTTCTCTAGGCATGCGATACCGAGAATGTACACGGACGTCAGAAAAAGACTCACCAGTGTCCTAAAAAATGCAGTTGTACCCAATGTCCACTTAACCACGGACATGTGGACAAGTGGAGCAGGGCAGGGTCAGGACTATATGACTGTGACAGCCCACTGGGTAGATGTATGGACTCCCGCCGCAAGAACAGCAGCGGCGGCACCAGTAGCAGCATCTCGCAAACGCCAACTCTTTCCTAGGCAGGCTACGCTTTGTATCACCGGTTTCCAGAATACGCACACAGCTGAAAACCTCTTACGGCAACTGAGGAAGATCATCGCGGAATGGCTTGCCCCAATTGGACTCTCCTGTGGATTTGTGGCATCGGACAACGCCAGCAATATTGTGTGTGCATTAAATATGGGCAAATTCCAGCACGTCCCATGTTTTGCACATACCTTGAATTTGGTGGTGCAGAATTTTTTTAAAAACGACAGGGGCGTGCAAGAGATGCTGTCGGTGGCCAGAAGAATTGCGGGACACTTTCGGCGTACAGGCACCACGTACAGAAGACTGGAGCACCACCAAAAACGCCTGAACCTGCCCTGCCATCATCTGAAGCAAGAAGTGGTAACGAGGTGGAATTCAACCCTATATATGCTTCAGAGGTTGGAGGAGCAGCAAAAGGCCATTCAAGCCTATACAATTGAGCACGATATAGGAGGTGGAATGTACCTGTCTCAAGCGCAGTGGAGAATGATTTCAACGTTGTGCAAGGTTCTGCAACCTTTTGAACTTGCCACACGTGAAGTCAGTTCAGACACTGCCATCCTGAGTCAGGTCATTCCCCTCATCAGGCTTTTGCAGAAGAAGCTGGAGGCATTGAAGGAAGAGCTAAAAGGGAGCGATTCCGCTAGGCATGTGGGACTTGTGGATGGAGCCCTTAATTCGCTTAACAAGGATTCACGGGTGGTCAATCTGTTGAAATCAGAGCACTACATTTTGGCCACCGTGCTCGATCCTAGATTTAAAACCTACCTTGGATCTCTCTGCTGGAGTTCAAAGACCTGCTGGTGACAAAATTGTCAAGTCAAGCGGAACGCGACCTGTCAACATCTCCTCCTTCACATTCTCCCGCAACTGGGGGTGCGAGGAAAAGGCTCAGAATTCCGAGCCCACCCGCTGGCGGTGATGCAGGGCAGTCTGGAGCGACTGCTGATGCTGACATCTGGTCCGGACTGAAGGACCTGACAATGATTACGGACATGTCGTCTACTGTCACTGCATATGATTCTCTCCCCATTGAAAGAATGGTGGAGGATTATATGAGTGACCGCATCCAAGTAGGCACGTCAGACAGTCCGTACTTATACTGGCAGGAAAAAGAGGCAATTTGGAGGCCCTTGCACAAACTGGCTTTATTCTACCTAAGTTGCCCTCCCACAAGTGTGTACTCCGAAAGAGTGTTTAGTGCCGCCGCTCACCTTGTCAGCAATCGGCGTACGAGGTTTCTTCCAGAAAATGTGGAGAAGATGATGTTCATTAAAATGAATTATAATCAATTCCTCCGTGGAGACATTGACCAGCAGCAATTGCCTCCACAAAGTACACAGGGAGCTGAGATGGTGGATTCCAGTGGGGACGAATTGATAATCTGTGAGGAGCGGGATGTACACAGTGATATATCGGAGGATGATGATGAGGTGGACATCTTGCCTCTGTAGAGCCAGTTTGTGCAAGGAGAGATTAATTGCTTCTTTTTCGGTGGGGGTCCAAACCAACCCGTCATTTCAGTCACAGTCGTGTGGCAGACCCTGTCACTGAAATGATGGGTTGGTTAAAGTGTGCATGTCCTGTTTATACAACATAAGGGTGGGTGGGAGGGCCCAAGGACAATTCCATCTTGCACCTCTTTTTTCTTTCATTTTTATTTGCGTCATGTGCTGTTTGGGGAGTGTTTTTTGGAAGGGCCATCCTGCGTGACACTGCAGTGCCACTCCTAGATGGGCCAGGTGTTTGTGTCGGCCACTAGGGTCACTTAGCTTACTCACACAGCTACCTCATTGCGCCTCTTTTTTTCTTCTTTGCGTCATGTGCTGTTTGGGGAGTGTTTTTTGGAAGGGCCATCCTGCGTGACACTGCAGTGCCACTCCTAGATGGGCCAGGTGTTTGTGTCGGCCACTAGGGTCGCTTAGCTTACTCACACAGCTACCTCATTGCGCCTCTTTTTTTCTTTGCGTCATGTGCTGTTTGGGGAGTGTTTTTTGGAAGGGCCATCCTGCGTGACACTGCAGTGACACTCCTAGATGGGCCAGGTGTTTGTGTCGGCAACTAGGGTCGCTTAGCTTACTCACACATCTACCTCATTGCGCCTCTTTTTTTCTTTGCGTCATGTGCTGTTTGGGGAGTGTTTTTTGGAAGGGCCATCCTGCGTGACACTGCAGTGCCACTCCTAGATGGGCCAGGTGTTTGTGTCGGCCACTAGGGTCGCTTAGCTTACTCACACAGCTACCTCATTGCGCCTCTTTTTTTCTTTGCGTCATGTGCTGTTTGGGGTGTGTTTTTTGGAAGGGCCATCCTGCGTGACACTGCAGTGCCACTCCTAGATGGGCCAGGTGTTTGTGTCGGCCACTAGGGTCGCTTATCTTACTCACACAGCTACCTCATTGCGCCTCTTTTTTTCTTTGCGTCATGTGCTGTTTGGGGAGTGTTTTTTGGAAGGGCCATCCTGCGTGACACTGCAGTGCCACTCCTAGATGGGCCAGGTGTTTGTGTCGGCCACTAGGGTCGCTTATCTTACTCACACAGCTACCTCATTGCGCCTCTTTTTTTCTTTGCGTCATGTGCTGTTTGGGGAGTGTTTTTTGGAAGGGCCATCCTGCGTGACACTGCAGTGCCACTCCTAGATGGGCCAGGTGTTTGTGTCGGCCACTAGGGTCGCTTATCTTACTCACACAGCTACCTCATTGCGCCTCTTTTTTTCTTTGCATCATGTGCTGTTTGGGGAGTGTTTTTTGGAAGGGCCATCCTGCGTGACACTGCAGTGCCACTCCTAGATGGGCCAGGTGTTTGTGTCGGCCACTAGGGTCGCTTATCTTACACAGCTACCTCATTGCGCCTCTTTTTTTCTTTGCGTCATGTGCTGTTTGGGGAGTGTTTTTTGGAAGGGCCATCCTGCGTGACACTGCAGTATCAGTGCAATCTCTGTAGCCGGGCACCCTTTGTGATAAGGTGCCCGGGGGCGTGGGGGGTGAGCGTGTAACCGCGGCTGCAGGACCAGTCGGCAAGCCCAGCAGACACATCCTGGAGGGAGCGTGCAGGGGGCCGCTGCTGCAGGACTAGGTGGCCAGCTTATGCATGCTGCGGGTGGGGAGCGGGGGGCCGCAGATACATACCACTGGGTGGAGGAAGGGGTTTCAGGGGGGAAGAGCTGTCGCTGTAGGACCAGCCGGCCAGGCCCTGTCAGCAAATACATGGCGGGGATGGGCTGTGAGTAGAGATGTGCACTTGAAATTTTTCGGGTTTTGTGTTTTGGTTTTGGGTTCGGTTCCGCGGCCGTGTTTTGGGTTCGGCAAAACCTCAACGAATTTTTTTTGTCGGATTCGGGTGTGTTTTGGATTCGGGTGTTTTTTTCAAAAAACACTAAAAAACAGCTTAAATCATAGAATTTGGGGGTCATTTTGATCCCAAAGTATTATTAACCTCAAAAACCATAATTTCCACTCATTTTCAGTCTATTCTGAATACCTCACACCTCACAATATTATTTTTAGTCCTAAAATTCGCACAGAGGTCGCTGGATGACTAAGCTAAGCGACCCTAGTGGCCGACACAAACACCTGGCCCATCTAGGAGTGGCACGCAGGATGGCCCTTCCAAAAAACACTCCCCAAACAGCACATGACGCAAAGAAAAAAAGAGGCACAATGAGGTAGCTGTGTGAGTAAGCTAAGCGACCCTAGTGGCCGACACAAACACCTGGCCCATCTAGGAGTGGCACTGCAGTGTCACGCAGGATGGCCCTTCCAAAAAACACTCCCCAAACAGCACATGACGCAAAGAAAAAAAGAGGCGCAATGAGGTAGCTGTGTGAGTAAGATAAGCGACCCTAGTGGCCGACACAAACACCGGGCCCATCTAGGAGTGGCACTGCAGTGTCACGCAGGATGGCCCTTCCAAAAAACACTCCCCAAACAGCACATGACGCAAAGAAAAAAAGAGGCGCAATGAGGTAGCTGTGTGAGTAAGCTAAGCGACCCTAGTGGCCGACACAAACACCGGGCCCATCTAGGAGTGGCACTGCAGTGTCACGCAGGATGGCCCTTCCAAAAAACACTCCCCAAACAGCACATGACGCAAAGAAAAAAAGAGGCGCAATGAGGTAGCTGTGTGAGTAAGATAAGCGACCCTAGTGGCCGACACAAACACCTGGCCCATCTAGGAGTGGCACTGCAGTGTCACGCAGGATGGCCCTTCCAAAAAACACTCCCCAAACAGCACATGACGCAAAGAAAAATTAAAGAAAAAAGAGGTGCAAGATGGAATTGTCCTTGGGCCCTCCCACCCACCCTTATGTTGTATAAACAGGACATGCACACTTTAACCAACCCATCATTTCAGTGACAGGGTCTGCCACATGACTGTGACTGAAATGACGGGTTGGTTTGGACGCCCACCAAAAAAGAAGCAATTAATCTCTCCTTGCACAAACTGGCTCTACAGAGGCAAGATGTCCACCTCATCATCATCCTCCGATATATCACCGTGTACATCCCCCTCCTCACAGATTATCAATTCGTCCCCACTGGAATCCACCATCTCAGCTCCCTGTGTACTTTGTGGAGGCAATTGCTGCTGGTCAATGTCTCCACGGAGGAATTGATTTTAATTCATTTTAATGAACATCATCTTCTCCACATTTTCTGGAAGTAACCTCGTACGCCGATTGCTGACAAGGTGAGCGGCGGCACTAAACACTCTTTCGGAGTACACACTTGTGGGAGGGCAACTTAGGTAGAATAAAGCCAGTTTGTGCAAGGGCCTCCAAATTGCCTCTTTTTCCTGCCAGTATAAGTACGGACTGTGTGACGTGCCTACTTGGATGCGGTCACTCATATAATCCTCCACCATTCTTTCAATGGGGAGAGAATCATATGCAGTGACAGTAGACGACATGTCCGTAATCGTTGACAGGTCCTTCCGTCCGGACCAGATGTCAGCATCAGCAGTCGCTCCAGACTGCCCTGCATCACCGCCAGCGGGTGGGCTCGGAATTCTGAGCCTTTTCCTCGCACCCCCAGTTGCGGGAGAATGTGAAGGAGGAGATGTTGACAGGTCGCGTTCCGCTTGACTTGACAATTTTCTCACCAGCAGGTCTTTGAACCCCAGCAGACTTGTGTCTGCCGGAAAGAGAGATCCAAGGTAGGTTTTAAATCTAGGATCGAGCACGGTGGCCAAAATGTAGTGCTCTGATTTCAACAGATTGACCACCCGTGAATCCTTGTTAAGCGAATTAAGGGCTCCATCCACAAGTCCCACATGCCTAGCGGAATCGCTCTGTGTTAGCTCCTCCTTCAATGTCTCCAGCTTCTTCTGCAAAAGCCTGATGAGGGGAATGACCTGACTCAGGCTGGCAGTGTCTGAACTGACTTCACGTGTGGCAAGTTCAAAGGGCAGCAGAACCTTGCACAACGTTGAAATCATTCTCCACTGCGCTTGAGACAGGTGCATTCCACCTCCTATATCGTGCTGAATTGTATAGGCTTGAATGGCCTTTTGCTGCTCCTCCAACCTCTGAAGCATATATAGGGTTGAATTCCACCTCGTTACCACTTCTTGCTTCAGATGATGGCAGAGCAGGTTCAGGCGTTTTTGGTGTTGCTCCAGTCTTCTGTACGTGGTGCCTGTACGCCGAAAGTGTCCCGCAATTCTTCTGGCCACCGACAGCATCTCTTGCACGCCCCTGTCGTTTTTTTAAAAATTCTGCACCACCAAATTCAAGGTATGTGCAAAACATGGGACGTGCTGGAATTTGCCCAGATTTAATGCACACACAATATTGCTGGCGTTGTCCGATGCCACAAATCCACAGGAGAGTCCAATTGGGGTAAGCCATTCCGCGATGATCTTCCTCAGTTGCCGTAAGAGGTTTTCAGCTGTGTGCGTATTCTGGAAACCGGTGATACAAAGCGTAGCCTGCCTAGGAAAGAGTTGGCGTTTGCGAGATGCTGCTACTGGTGCCGCCGCTGCTGTTCTTGTGGCGGGAGTCCATACATCTACCCAGTGGGCTGTCACAGTCATATAGTCCTGACCCTGCCCTGCTCCACTTGTCCACATGTCCGTGGTTAAGTGGACATTGGATACAGCTGCATTTTTTAGGACACTGGTGACTCTTTTTCTGAGGTCTGTGTACATTTTTGGTATCGCCTGCCTAGAGAAATGGAACCTAGATGGTATTTGGTACCGGGGACACAGTACCTCCAACAAGTCTCTAGTTGGCTCTGCAGTAATGATGGATACCGGAACCACGTTTCTCACCTCCCAGGATGCCAAGGCCTCAGTTATCCGCTTTGCAGCAGGATGACTGCTGTGATATTTCATCTTCCTCGCAAAGGACTGTTGGACAGTCAATTGCTTGGTGGAAGTAGTAAAAGTGGTCTTACGATTTCCCCTCTGGGATGACCATCGACTCCCAGCAGCAACAACAGCAGCGCCAGCAGCAGTAGGCGTTACATGCAAGGATGCATCAGAGGAATCCCAGGCAGGAGAGGAATCGTCAGAATTGCCAGTGACATGGCCTGCAGGACTATTGGCATTCCTGGGGAAGGAGGAAACTGACACCGAGGGAGTTGGTGGGGTGGTTTGCGTGAGCTTGGTTACAAGAGGAAGGGATTTACTGGTCAGTGGACTGCTTCCGCTGTCGCCCAAAGTTTTTGAACTTGTCACTGACTTATTATGAATGCGCTGCAGGTGACGTATAAGGGAGGATGTTCCGAGGTGGTTAACGTCCTTACCCCTACTTATTAAAGCTTGACAAAGGCAACACACGGCTTGACAAATGTTGTCCGCATTTCTGGTGAAATACTTCCACACCGAAGAGCTGATTTTTTTGGTATTTTCACCAGGCATGTCAACGGCCCTATTCCTCCCACGGACAACAGGTGTCTCCCCGGGTGCCTGACTTAAACAAACCACCTCACCATCAGAATCCTCCTTGTCAATTTCCTCCCCAGCGCCAGCAACACCCATATCCTCCTCATCCTGGTGTACTTCAACACTGACATCTTCAATCTGACTATCAGGAACTGGACTGCGGTGCTCCTTCCAGCACTTGCAGGGGGCGTGCAAATGGTGGAAGGCGCATGCTCTTCACGTCCAGTGTTGGGAAGGTCAGGCATCGCAACCGACACAATTGGACTCTCCTTGTGGATTTGGGATTTCGAAGAACGCACAGTTCTTTGCGGTGCTTTTGCCAGCTTGAGTCTTTTCAGTTTTCTAGCGAGAGGCTGAGTGCTTCCATCCTCATGTGAAGCTGAACCACTAGCCATGAACATAGGCCAGGGCCTCAGCCGTTCCTTGCCACTCTGTGTGGTAAATGGCATATTGGCAAGTTTACGCTTCTCCTCCGACAATTTTATTTTAGATTTTGGAGTCCTTTTTTTACTGATATTTGGTGTTTTGGATTTTACATGCTCTGTACTATGAGATTGGGCATCGGCCTTGGCAGACGACGTTGCTGGCATTTCATCGTCTCGGCCATGACTAGTGGCAGCAGCTTCAGCACGAGGTGGAAGTGGATCTTGATCTTTCCCTAATTTTGGAACCTCAACATTTTTGTTCTCCATATTTTAATAGGCACAACTAAAAGACACAGAGGTAGCTACAGCCGTGGACTACCGTACTGTGTCTGCTGCTAATATAGACTGGATGATAATGAGATGAAATCAATATATATATATATAATATCACACTAGTACTGCAGCCGGACAGGTAGATATATTTATTATGTAATGACTGATGACGCACCTGCTGGACACTGTCAGCTCAGCAGCACCGCAGACTGCTACAGTAAGCTACTATAGTAGTATGTATAAAGAAGAAAGAAAAAAAAAAACCACGGGTAGGTGGTATACAATTATGGATGGACGAGCGACTGCCGACACAGAGGTAGCTACAGCCGTGGACTACCGTACTGTGTCTGCTGCTAATATAGACTGGATGATAATGAGATGAAATCAATATGTATATATATAATATCACTAGTACTGCAGCCGGACAGGTAGATATATTTATTATGTAATGACTGATGACGGACCTGCTGGACACTGTCAGCTCAGCAGCACCGCAGACTGCTACAGTAAGCTACTATAGTAGTATGTATAAAGAAGAAGAAAGAAAAAAAAAAACGGGTAGGTGGTATACAATATTAATTATATATATATATATATATATTATATACAATTATATATATATATTATATATATTAAACTGGTGGTGATTATTAAACTGGTGGTCAGGTCACTGGTCACACTATCAGCAACTTGCAAGTAGTACTCCTAAGCAGACAATCACAATATATATTATACTGGTGGTCAGTGTGGTCACAATGGCAGTGTGGCACTCTGGCAGCAAAAGTGTGCACTGTACGTTATATGTACTCCTGAGTCCTGCTCTCACTCAGACTCTAACTGCTCCCCACTGTCAGTGTCTCCCCCACAAGTCAGATAATACAGTCACACTATCTATCACTTCAGCAAGTAACTAGTCTAGTACTCCTCCTAATGCTCCCCAAAATTACTACTGTGTCTCTCTCTACTGTCTCACTCTCTTCTCTATAAACGGAGAGGACGCCAGCCACGTCCTCTCCCTATGAATCTCAATGCACGTGTGAACATGGCGGCGACGCGCGGCTCCTTATATAGAATCCGAGTCTCGCGAGAATCTGACAGCGGGATGATGACGTTCGGGCGCGCTCGGGTTAACCGAGCAAGGCGGGAAGATCCGAGTCGCTCGGCCCCGTGTAAAAAAAAAATGAAGTTCGGGCGGGTTCGGATTCCGAGGAACCGAACCCGCTCATCTCTAGTTTTGTGTTTTGGTTTTGGATTCGGTTCCGCGGCCGTGTTTTGGATTCGGACGCATTTTGGCAAAACCTCCCTGAAAAATTTTTGTCGGGTTCGGGTGTGTTTTGTAGTGATGAGTGATTCCGAGAAACCGAACCCCCCCGAACTTCAGCCTTTTTACACGGGTCCGAGCCGTGCTCGGATTCTCCCGTGTGGCTCGGGTAAACCGAGCGCGCCCGAACGTCATCATCCCGCTGTCGGATTCTCGCGAGATTTGGATTCTATATAAGCAGCCGCGCGTCGCCGCCATTTTCACACGAGCATTGAGATTGATAGGGAGAGGACGTGGCTGGCGTCCTCTCCGTTATAGTCATAATAGTAAAGACTAAGAGTGACATTGTTATAATTGTGGGGAGGATTGGGGACGGGGAGCAGCTGTTAGGAGTACAGTGCAGGGTTTTGCTGATAGTAGTGAGTGTGACCACCAGTTTAATCCGTTCTCTGCCTGGAAAAAACGCTCCATACCATATCTGTGCTCAGTGTGCTGCATGATATATCTGTGCTGAGTGCACTGCTCACACTGCCTAATTGTGGGGACTGGGGAGCAGTTATAGCAGGAGTACAGTGCACAGTTTTGCTGACAGTGACCACCAGTCCAGTATACGTTTGTCTGCCTGAAAAACACTCCTGTGGTGGCTTTTTTTCTCTGACGTCCTAAGTGGATGCTGGGACTCCGTAAGGACCATGATGAATAGCGGCTCCGCAGGAGACTGGGCACAACTATAAAGAAAGCTTTAGACTACTGGTGTGCACTGGCTCCTCCCACTATGACCCTCCTCCAGTCTTCAGTTAGAATCTTGTGCCCAGCTGAGCTGGATGCACACTAGGGGCTCTCCTGAGCTCCTAGAAAGAAAGTATATTTTAGGTTTTTTATTTTACAGTGAGATCTGCTGGCAACAGACTCACTGCAGCGAGGGACTAAGGGGAGAAGAAGCGAACCTACCTAACTGGTGGTAGTTTGGGCTTCTTAGGCTACTGGACACCATTAGCTCCAGAGGGATCGACCGCAGGACCCGACCTTGGTGTTCATTCCAGGAGCCACGCCGCCGGCCCCCTTACAGAGCCAGAAGCAAGAAGTATTCCAGAAAATCGGTGGCAGAAGACTTCAGTCTTCAACAAGGTAGCACACAGCACTGCAGCTGTGCGCCATTACTCCTCATGCATACCTCACACTCCGGTCACTGATGGGTGCAGGGCGCTGGGGGGGGGCGCCCTGAGGGCAATATAAGACACCTTGGCTGGCAAATCTACACCATATATAGTCAGGAAGGCTATATGGGTGTAAAAATACCCCTGCCAGAATTCCAGAAAAAGCGGGAGAAGTCCGCCTGAAAAGGGGCGGGGCCATCTCCCTCAGCACACTGGCGCCATTTTTCCCTCACAGCTCTGCTGGAAGGACGCTCCCTGGCTCTCCCCTGCAGTTGTCAAGCTACACAAGGGTAAAAAAGAGAGGTTGGGCACTAAATTTAGGCGCAGTATATATAAAATAAGCAGCTATAAGGGAAAACACTCATTTATAGTGGGATCCCTGTGTTATATAGCGCTCTGGTGTGTGCTGGCATACTCTCTCTCTGTCTCCCCAAAGGGCTTTGTGGGGTCCTGTCCTTTGTCAGAGCATTCCCTGTGTGTATGCGGTGTGTCGGTACGGCTGTGTCGACATGTTTGATGAGGAGGCTTATGTGGAGGCGGAGCAGATGCCTATAAATGTGATGTCACCCCCTGCGGGGTCGACACCTGAGTGGATGGTGCTGTGGAAGGAATTATGCAACAGTGTCGACTCCTTGCATAAAAGGTTTGACGACATACCAAATGTGGGACAGCCGGCTTCTCAGCCTGTGCCTGCCCAGGCGTCTCAAAAGCCATCAGGGGCTCTAAAACGCCCGCTACCTCAGATGGCAGACACAGATGTCGACACGGATACTGACTCCAGTATCGACGACGATGAGACTAATGTAACTTCCAATAGGGCCACACGTTACATGATTGAGGCAATGAAAAATGTGTTGCACATTTCTGATGTTACCCCCGGTACCACAAAAAAGGGTATTATGTTTGGAGAGAAAAAACTACCAGTAGCTTTTCCTCCATCTGAGGAGTTAAATGAAGTGTGTGAAGAAGCGTGGGCTTCCTCTGATAAGAGTCTGGTAATTTCTAAGAGGTTACTAATGGCGTACCCTTTCCCGCCAGAGGATAGGGCACGTTGGGAAACATCCCCTAGGGTGGATAAAGCGCTCACACGCTTGTCAAAGAAGGTGGCACTACCGTCTCCGGATACGGCCGCCCTGAAGGAATCTGCTGATAGAAAGCAGGAGGCTATCCTGAAGTCTATATATACACACACAGGTGTTATACTGAGACCAGCTATTGCTTCAGCATGGATGTGCAGTGCTGCAGCTGCATGGTCAGATTCCCTGTCGGAAAATATTGATACCCTAGACAGGGACACTATATTGCTAACCGTAGAGCATATTAAATACGCACTTTTATACATGAGGGATGCACAGAGGGATATTTGCCGGCTGGCATCTAAAATTAGTGCAATGTCCATTTCTGCCAGAAGAGGGTTATGGACTCGGCAGTGGACAGGAGATGCAGATTCCAAAAGGCACATTGAAGTTCTGCCTTATAAGGGTGAGGAGTTGTTCGGGGATGGTCTCTCGGACCTCGTTTCCACAGCAACAGCTGGGAAGTCTACATTTTTACCCCATGTTCCCTCACAGCCAAAGAAAGCACCGTATTATCAGGTACAGTCCTTTCGGCCCAATAGGGGCAAGTGGGTTAAGGGCGCGTCCTTTCTGCCCAGAGGCAGAGGTAGGGGGAAAAAGCTGCAGCATACAGCCAGTTCCCAGGAGCAAAAGTCCTCCCCCGCTTCCTCTAAGTCCACAGCATGACGCTGGGGCTCCACAGGCGGAGCCAGGTACGGTGGGGGTCCGTCTCAAATATTTCAGCAATCAGTGGGCTCTCTCACGGGTGGATCCCTGGATCTTTCAAGTAGTATCTCAGGGGTACAAGCTGGAATTCGAGACGTCTCCCCCCCACCGTTTTCCTCAAATCTGCCTTACCAACCACTCCCTCAGTCAGGGAGGCAGTGTTACAGGTAATTCACAAGCTGTATTCACAACAGGTGATAGTAAAGGTGCCCCTACTTCAACAAGGATGGGGTTACTATTCCACAATGTTTGTGGTACCGAAACCGGACGGTTTGGTGAGACCCATTTTAAATTTTAAATCCTTGAACACATATATAAAAAATTCAAGTTCAAGATGGAATCGCTCAGGGCGGTTATTGCAAGCCTGGACGAGGGGGATTACATGGTATCACTGGACATCAAGGATGCTTACCTGCATGTCCCCATTTACCATCCTCACCAGGAGTACCTCAGATTTGTGGTACAGGATTGTCATTACCAATTCCAGACGTTGCCGTTCGGTCTATCCACGGCTCCGAGGGTCTTTACCAAGGTAATGGCCGAAATGATGATACTCCTTCGAAAGAAGGGAGTTTTAATTATCCCGTACTTGGACGATCTCCTGATAAAGGCGAGGTCCAGAGAGCAGTTGTTGGTCGGGGTAGCACTATCTCGGGAGGTGCTACAACAGCACGGCTGGATTCTAAATATTCCAAAGTCACAGCTGGTCCCTACGACACGTCTACTGTTCCTGGGGATGGTTCTGGACACAGAACAGAAAAAAGTGTTTCTCCCGGAGGAGAAGGCCAAGGAGCTGTCATCTCTAGTCAGAGGCCTCCTAAAACCAAAACAGGTGTCGGTGCATCACTGCACGCGGATCCTGGGAAAGATGGTAGCTTCCTACGAAGCAATTCCATTCGGCAGGTTCCATGCAAGAACCTTTCAGTGGGACCTGTTGGACAAGTGGTCCGGATCGCATCTTCAGATGCATCGGCTGATAACCCTGTCTCCAAGGACAAGGGTGTCTCTGCTGTGGTGGCTGCAGAGTGCTCATCTTCAAGAGGGCCGCAGATTCGGCATACAGGACTGGGTCCTGGTGACCACGGATGCCAGCCTTCGAGGCTGGGGGGCAGTCACACAGGGAAGAAACTTCCAAGGACTATGGTCAAGTCAGGAGACTTCCCTGCACATAAATATTCTGGAACTAAGGGCCATTTACAATGCCCTTAGTCAGGCAAAACCCCTGCTTCAAAACCAGCCGGTACTGATCCAGTCAGACAACATCACGGCGGTCGCCCATGTAAACCGACAGGGCGGCACGAGAAGCAGGACGGCGATGGCAGAAGCCACAAGGATTCTCCGATGGGCGGAAAATCACGTGTTAGCACTGTCAGCAGTGTTCATTCCGGGAGTGGACAACTGGGAAGCAGACTTCCTCAGCAGGCACGACCTCCACCCGGGAGAGTGGGGACTTCATCCAGAAGTCTTCCAAATGATTGTAAACCGTTGGGAAAGGCCACAGGTGGACATGATGGCGTCCCGCCTCAACAAAAAGCTAGAAAAGTATTGCGCCAGGTCAAGAGACCCGCAGGCGATAGCTGTGGACGCTCTAGTGACACCGTGGGTGTACCGGTCGGTTTATGTGTTCCCTCCTCTTCCTCTCATACCAAAGGTACTGAGGATAATAAGGAGAAGAGGAGTAAGAACTATACTCATTGTTCCGGATTGGCCAAGGAGAGCTTGGTACCCGGAACTTCAAGAAATGATCTCAGAGGACCCATGGCCTCTGCCGCTCAGACAGGACCTGCTGCAGCAGGGGCCCTGTCTGTTCCAAGACTTACCGCGGCTGCGTTTGACGGCATGGCGGTTGAACACCGGATCCTGAAGGAAAAGGGCATTCCGGAGGAAGTCATTCCTACGCTGATTAAAGCTAGGAAAGAAGTAACGGCAAACCATTATCACCGCATATGGCGTAAATATGTTGCGTGGTGCGAGGCCAGGAAGGCCCCAACGGAAGAATTTCAGCTGGGCCGTTTCCTGCACTTTCTACAGTCAGGGGTGACTATGGGCCTAAAATTGGGTTCCATTAAGGTCAAGATTTCGGCTCTATCGATTTTCTTCCAGAGAGAACTGGCTTCACTACCTGAAGTTCAAACTTTTGTTAAGGGTGTGCTGCATATTCAGCCCCCTTTTGTGCCTCCAGTGGCACCTTGGGATCTCAACGTGGTGTTGGATTTCCTAAAGTCACATTGGTTTGAGCCACTTAAGACCGTGGAATTGAAATATCTCACGTGGAAAGTGGTCATGTTGTTGGCCTTGGCTTCGGCCAGGCGTGAATCAGAATTGGCGGCTTTGTCATGTAAAAGCCCTCATCTGATTTTCCATATGGATAGGGCAGAATTGAGGACTCGTCCCCAATTTCTCCCTAAGGTGGTATCAGCTTTTCATCTGAACCAACCTATCGTGGTGCCTGCGGCTTCTAAAGACTTGGAGGCTTCCAAGTTGTTGGACGTAGTAAGGGCCCTGAAAATTTATTTTTCCAGGACAGCTGGAGTCAGGAAGACTGACTCGCTATTTATCCTGTACGCGCCCAACAAGTTGGGTGCACCTGCTTCAAAGCAGACTATTGCTCGCTGGATCTGTAGTACGATTCAGCTTGCACATTCTGCGGCTGGACTGCCGCATCCTAAATCAGTGAAAGCCCATTCCACGAGGAAGGTGGGCTCTTCTTGGGCGGCTGCCCGAGGGGTCTCGGCTCTACAACTTTGCTGAGCAGCTACTTGGTCGGGGTCAAGCACATTTGCTAAATTCTACAAGTTTGACACCCTGGCTAAGGAGGACCTAGAGTTTGCCCATTCGGTGCTGCAGAGTCATCCGCACTCTCCCGCCCGTTTGGGAGCTTTGGTATAATCCCCATGGTCCTTACGGAGTCCCAGCATCCACTTAGGACGTCAGAGAAAATAAGAATTTACTCACCGGTAATTCTATTTCTCGTAGTCCGTAGTGGATGCTGGGCGCCCATCCCAAGTGCGGATTGTCTGCAATACTTGTATATAGTTATTATTTAACTAAAGGGTTATTGTTGAGCCATCTGTTGAGAGGCTCAGTTGTTATCATACTGTTAACTGGGTATTGTATCACGAGTTATACGGTGTGATTGGTGTGGCTGGTATGAGACTTACCCGGGATTCAAAATCCTTCCTTATTGTGTCAGCTCTTCCGGGCACAGTATCCTAACTGAAGTCTGGAGGAGGGTCATAGTGGGAGGAGCCAGTGCACACCAGTAGTCTAAAGCTTTATTTATAGTTGTGCCCAGTCTCCTGCGGAGCTGCTATTCCCCATGGTCCTTACGGAGTCCCAGCATCCACTACGGACTACGAGAAATAGAATTACCGGTGAGTAAATTCTTATTTTCTTTATACTAGTAGTTTAGCAGTCTGCTGACAGTGTCTGTCCACCAGGTCCGTTATTATTATTCTGTATATATTATATAGCAGTACGGTAGGCCACGGCTGTACCTACCTCTGTGTCGTCACTCGTTGTCCATAAGTAATAATAGTATACTATCCATCCATCTACATTGTATACCTGTGGTGGCTTTTTTTTCCTCATACTAGTTTAGCAGTCTGCTGACAGTGTCCACCAGGTCCGTTATTATTATTCTGTATATATTATATATATAGCAGTATGCTAGGCCACGGCTGTACCTACCTCTGTGTCGTCACTCGTCGTCCATAAGTAATAATAGTATACTATCCATCCATCTACATTGTATACCTGTGGTGGCTTTTTTTTCTTCATACTAGTTTAGCAGTCTGCTGACAGTGTTCACCAGGTCCATTATTATTATTCTGTATATATTATATATATAGCAGTACGGTAGGCCACGGCTGTACCTACCTCTGTGTCGTCACTCGTCATTCATAAGTAATAATAGTATACTATCCATCCATCTACATTGTATACCTGTGGTGGCTTTTTTTTCTTCATACTAGTTTAGCAGTCTGCTGACAGTGTCCACCAGGTCCATTATTATTATTCTGTATATATTATATATATATAGCAGTACGGTAGGCCATGGCTGTACCTACCTCTGTGTCGTCACTCGTCGTCCATAAGTAATAATAGTATACTATCCATCCATCTACATTGTATACCTGTGGTGGCATTTTTTTCTTCATACTAGTTTAGCAGTCTGCTGACAGTGTCCACCAGGTCCGTTATTATTATTCTGTATATATTATATATATAGCAGTACGGTAGGCCACGGCTGTACCTACCTCTGTGTCGTCACTCGTTGTCCATAAGTAATAATACTATACTATCCATCCATCTACATTGTATACCTGTGGTGGCTTTTTTTTCTTCATACTAGTTTAGCAGTCTGCTGACAGTGTCCACCAGATCCGTTATTATTATTCTGTATATATTATATATATAGCAGTACGGTAGGCCACGGCTGTACCTACCTCTGTGTCGTCACTCGTCGTCCATAAGTAATAATAGTATACTATCCATCTACATTGTATACCTGTGGTGGCTTTTTTTTCTTCATACTAGTTTAGCAGTCTGCTGACAGTGTCCACCAGGTCCGTTATTATTATTCTGTATATATTATATATATAGCAGTACAGTAGGCCACGGCTGTACCTACCTCTGTGTCATCACTCGTCGTCCATAAGTAATAATACTATACTATCCATCCATCTACATTGTGTACCTGTGGTGGCTTTTTTTTTCTTCATACTAGTTTAGCAGTCTGCTGACTGTGTCCACCAGGTCCGTTATTATTATTCTGTATATATTATATATATAGCAGTACGGTAGGCCACGGCTGTACCTACCTCTGTGTCGTCACTCGTCGTCCATAAGTAATAATACTATACTATCCATCCATCTACATTGTATACCTGTGGTGGCTTTTTTTTCTTCATACTAGTTTAGCAGTCTGCTGACAGTGTCCACCAGGTCCGTTATTATTATTCTGTATATATTATATATATAGCAGTACGGTAGGCCACGGCTGTACCTACCTCTGTGTCGTCACTCGTCATCCATAAGTAATAATTCTATACTATCCATCCATCTACATTGTGTACCTGTGGTGGCTTTTTTTTTCTTCATACCAGTTTAGCAGTCTGCTGACTGTGTCCACCAGGTCCGTTATTATTATTCTGTATATATTATATATATAGCAGTACGGTAGGCCACGGCTGTACCTACCTCTGTGTCGTCACTCGTCGTCCATAAGTAATAATAGTATACTATCCATCCATCTACATTGTATACCTGTGGTGGCTTTTTTTCTTCATACTAGTTTAGCAGTCTGCTGACAGTGTCCACCAGGTCCGTTATTATTATTCTGTATATATTATATATATAGCAGTACGGTAGGCCACGGCTGTACCTACCTCTGTGTCGTCACTCATCTTCCATAAGTAATAATACTATACTATCCATCCATCTACATTGTATACCTGTGGTGGCTTTTTTTTCTTCATACTAGTTTAGCAGTCTGCTGACAGTGTCCACCAGGTCCGTTATTATTATTCTGTATATATTATATATATAGCAGTACGGTAGGCCATGGCTGTACCTACCTCTGTGTCGTCACTCGTCGTCCATAAGTAATAATAGTATACTATCCATCCATCTACATTGTATACCTGTGGTGGCTTTTTTTTCTTCATACTAGTTTTGCAGTCTGCTGACAGTGTCCACCAGGTCCGTTATTATTATTCTGTATATGTTATATATATAGCAGTACGGTAGGCCATGGCTGTACCTACCTCTGTGTCGTCACTCGTCGTCCATAAGTAATAATAGTATACTATCCATCCATCTACATTGTATACCTGTGGTGGCTTTTTTTTCTTCATACTAGTTTTGCAGTCTGCTGACAGTGTCCACCAGGTCCGTTATTATTATTCTGTATATGTTATATATATATAGCAGTACGGTAGGCCACGGCTGTACCTACCTCTGTGTCGTCACTCGTCGTCCATAAGTAATAATAGTATACTATCCATCTGTCACGATCCGGGTATCTGGACGCCATTTCTTACCCATCAGATGCCTCCTAAGGCTGGCTCAGCGCTCCAGGACCGGATTCCATCTGTTATCCTGATGTGTACATTCCTGTATCCTCTCCTGTCACTCTGGGACGCTGTCACAGTAAGCGCCATATTACATCTGGCATGGCGTCTCCCGCGGCCTCCGCCGCCGTCCCTGAGCTTCTGCATGCAGAGTGTCAGAGTGGCGATTACGTCAGCCGCGGCCTCCGCTGTGTCCGCGTGGTTGGATGTGCACTTGTCAGCCTGGCGTCTCCTGTCTCCAGTGGCCGGCGCCGCCATTACTGTTTTCATTACCACATGGATTACAAACCAAACTTCCCTCCAAGTGTCTGCATGGGCGCAGCCATCTTGGATTCTGTCAGCTGATCATTTCCTCCAATCTGTTGTCAGTATTGTTAATCTGCATAATTGCCTAGCCAATCCCTTCCTTGCTGCAGGTAAAAATACACTGTGCCTGAGCAAGGAAGGCGTCAGTGCTTTGGTTGTCAAACCTAGTTCCTGTTTGTCTCTCTCCTGTGATTGTCTTCCAGGTTCCAGCTCCTGTCTCAAGACTTCCACCATAGAGACCCGCACCAGCATTCCACCTGCGGTGTAGCCTGACTCTCCAATCCATTGTGGATTCATCTGTTTCCAGCTACAACATTACCTGCTCCCAGCTCAGCTTCCAGCAGAGTACAGCTTCCCTTAAAGGGCCGGTGTCCTTTCTACACTTTACCACTCTCCACCGGTATTATTATTTCTCCGCTCTCAAGTTCTACATTTCAGTTCATATTTCATCGCTCCCAAGTTCATTTATTATTTAACTGGTTCCAGCCAGTATCCACTCCGTGCTAACAACAGTCTGGTTCCAGCCAGTATCCACAGCAGCTGTTTTATCTTCAGCAACCCAGCTTTTCCTGGAACACCAGCTGGCACAATCCTGGGTTATCTCCATTGCTACAGTCGGGCCTGGTAAGGACTTTCCATCTAGAAGATCATAAGAACTATCTCACACTACCAGTGCCCTGTGGCTCCTGCCATCCTGTAGTACCCAGGAACTGTATTTATTCTTTGCTGACTTTTACGTTTTCTTTTACTGCTGCTGTGTTGCGGAGTTGTCATAATAAACATCATTGACTTTTATCCAAGTTGTCGTGGTCACGCCTTCGGGCAGTTATTATTCATGTTACTTACATGTCCAGGGGTCTGATACAACCTCCTAGGTTCCGGTACATCTCATCCCCTACAACTGAGGCTGCCTCCCGTCAGCTCAGGCCCTCAGTTGTGACAGTAAGCACTGACCTAATGAATCCAGCCGGAGACCAGGATCAAGCGGCCAGGCCGATGCAAGAACTGGCAGCCCGACTAGAACATCAGGAGGCTGCACAGGGCCACATCATCCGCTGTCTCCAGGATCTCTCTACTCGGCTGGATGGGATTCAGACAACTCTCCGTGGATCAGGCGCGTCTGGTGCGTCAACCACAGTGACTCCAGCTATAACCCCACCCACCTTACCCATTTCTGCTCCACGTCTTCATCTTCCAACGCCAGCAAAATTTGACGGATCTCCAAGATTCTGCAGGGGATTTCTCAACCAGTGTGAGATTCAGTTTGAGCTACAACCTGGCAATTTTCCCAGTGACCGTACAAAAATTGCCTACATTATTTCTCTTCCCAGTGGCTCAGCCCTTGATTGGGCATCACCGTTATGGGAGAGGTCCGACACCCTGCTATCTTCCTACACTGCCTTCGTGTCAACATTCAGGCGCATCTTCGACGAGCCAGGCCGGGTAACCTCAGCTTCATCCGAGATTCTCCGTTTACGCCAGGGGTCACGTACTGTAGGACAATATCTGATACAGTTCCAGATCCTGGCATCCGAACTGGCATGGAACGACGAGGCCCTGTATGCTGCATTCTGGCATGGCTTATCTGAGCGTATTAAAGATGAGTTAGCTACCAGAGACTTACCTTCTAAGTTAGATGAGCTAATCTCACTCTGCACGAAAGTTGATTTACGTTTCAGAGAGAGAGCAACTGAGCGTGGAAGATCATCTGCTCCAAAATCTTCTGCTCCTCCTCCTCGTCAACTGTCACCATCTAAAGATGAGCCCATGCAACTTGGCCGTTCCCGTTTAACTCCTGCTGAGCGCCGAAGACGTCTCTCCGAGTTTCTCTGTCTCTATTGTGCAGCTCCGTCTCACACCATTAATGCCTGTCCCAAACGTCCGGGAAACTCCAAATCCTAGCTCGCCAAGGAGAGGGCCGGCTAGGAGTAATGATCTCCTCTCCATCTCCTCAAGATTGTAATCTCCCAGTCTCGCTTCAAGTTGCTCAACGTTACCGGAACGTCATTGCCCTCCTTGATTCCGGAGCAGCTGGGAACTTTATTACCGAAGCCTATGTTAAACGGTGGTCCCTACCCACCGAGAGACTTCCTTCGTCCATTTCTTTAACTGCCGTGGATGGCAGCAAAATTTTTGATGCAGTTATTTCTTTAAGGACTCTACCAGTTCGTCTGAGAGTGGGAGTTCTTCATTCCGAACTTATTTCTTTTTTAGTGATTCCAAGAGCCACACATCCTGTGGTCCTGGGCCTTCCATGGCTCCGTCTTCACAATCCTACAATTGATTGGACGACTACGCAAATCCTGGCATGGGGTTCCTCCTGTGCTGAGACATGTTTGTTTAAAGTATTGCCTGTCTGTTCTTCCTCCCCCAGGTCGTCTGATGTTCCACCTCCTCCATATCAAGATTTCACGGATGTGTTCAGTAAAGCTTCTGCTGATATCCTTCCTCCTCATAGAGAATGGGACTGTCCGATTGATCTCGTTCCAGGGAAGGTTCCACCTCGAGGCCGAACTTATCCGTTGTCTCTGCCTGAGACGCATTCTATGGAGGAATATATTAAAGAGAACCTAGCAAAGGGGTTCATTCGACCTTCTTCTTCTCCAGCCGGCGCAGGCTTCTTTTTTGTAAAAAAGAAAGATGGTGGTCTGCGGCCGTGCATCGACTACAGAGGTTTGAACGACATTACCATCAAGAACCGTTATCCTTTACCCCTGATTACTGAGCTCTTTGACAGAGTTAGCGGAGCTACCATCTTTACAAAGCTGGACTTGCGAGGTGCATACAATCTCATCCGGATCCGTGAGGGTGACGAGTGGAAGACCGCCTTTAACACCCGTGACGGACATTATGAGTACCTCGTCATGCCCTTCGGATTGAGCAATGCTCCAGCTGTCTTCCAGCATTTTGTCAATGAGATCTTCAGAGACATTCTATACCGTCATGTCGTGGTCTATCTAGACGATATCCTCATTTTTGCCAACGATTTAGAGGAACATCGTTTTTGGGTTAAAGAGGTTCTGTCCCGTCTCCGTGTCAATCATCTCTATTGCAAATTAGAAAAATGCGTCTTTGAAGTCAAGTCCATTCCGTTTCTAGGGTACATTGTGTCCGGTTCCGGACTAGAGATGGATCCTGAGAAACTACAAGCAATCCAAAATTGGCCGGTACCCTTAACCCTCAAAGGGGTCCAGAGGTTCTTAGGGTTCGCCAACTATTACCGAAAGTTTATACGAGACTTTTCCACCATTGTGGCGCCTATTACTGCTTTCACTAAGAAGGGTGCTAACCCGTCCAAGTGGTCTGAAGAAGCCATGCAAGCATTTCATCTTTTAAAACAAAGGTTCATCTCTGCGCCTGTTCTGAAACAGCCTGACATCGACTCTCCTTTCATCTTAGAGGTGGATGCCTCCTCCGTTGGAGTAGGAGCGGTGTTATCTCAGAGGGCTAAAGATGGCCATTTACACCCTTGCAGTTTCTTCTCCCGGAAGTTCTCCCCAGCTGAGCGCAACTATGCCATTGGCGACCAGGAGTTGCTAGCCATCAAGCTCGCTCTAGAAGAGTGGAGGTATCTGTTGGAGGGAGCTTCTCATTCAATCACCATACTTACAGACCACAAGAACCTTTTATACCTGAAGGGCGCACAATGTCTCAACCCTCGTCAGGCCAGATGGGCACTTTTCTTTTCCAGGTTCGACTTTAAACTCCAGTTCTGTCCGGGCTCTCAGAATCGCAAGGCCGATGCCCTTTCCCGCTCATGGGAGCAAGAAAATGAGTCAGAGTCTTCAGACAAGCATCCTATTATAAATCCGTTGGCATTCTCCACGGTAGGGATGGACTCTACGCCCCCATCAGGGAAAAGTTTTGTGAAGCCGATGCTAAGGAAGAAGCTCATGCATTGGGCCCATGCTTCCCGTTTTGCCGGACATACAGGTATCCAAAAAACCCTGGAGTTTATCTCTAGGTCCTATTGGTGGCCAACTCTGAAAAAGGACGTCTTGGAGTTTATTGCATCTTGCCCAAAGTGTGCCCAACATATAGTATCCCGCCAGTCGCCTGCGGGGCAACTGGTTCCACTATCCGTTCCCCGTCGACCATGGACCCACTTGTCGATGGATTTCATTACAGACTTACCCATGTGCAACAAGTTCAATACCATCTGGGTGGTAGTTGACCGGTTCACCAAGATGGCACACTTCATTCCTCTCACCGGTCTTCCGTCAGCTTCCAAGTTGGCTCAAGTATTCATACAAGAGATCTTCCGACTCCACGGTCTTCCTGAAGAAATTATCTCAGATCGAGGAGTTCAATTCACAGCCAAATTCTGGCGAAGTTTATGTCAAGTCCTCCAAGTCAAGCTAAAGTTTTCCACGGCTTACCATCCTCAGACCAATGGTCAAACCGAGAGGGTGAATCAGGA
The DNA here is from genome assembly GCF_028390025.1 of Pseudophryne corroboree. NCBI lineage: Eukaryota > Metazoa > Chordata > Amphibia > Anura > Myobatrachidae > Pseudophryne > Pseudophryne corroboree. Next base: position 28,347,659 of record NC_086444.1, on the reverse strand, counting down.
CTTGGAGGCCTTCCTCCGCATCTATGTGTCCTCCTCTCAAGATGACTGGGTTCAATTACTTCCCTGGGCCGAGTTCTGTCATAACAACCAGTATCATTCTTCATCTGCTTCAACACCATTCTTCACTAACTTTGGATTCCACCCTAAAGTCCCTGAGTACCAACCGCTTCCAGCAACTTCTGTTCCCGCAGTGGATATCACCTTGCATCAGTTTGCCAATATCTGGAAGAGCGTACGATCAGCTCTGCTCAAGGCATCGTTCAGGTACAAGAAGTTTGCGGATAAGAAGCGTCGAGCAGTTCCTGCTCTCAAGGTGGGTGATCGGGTATGGTTATCCACGAAGAATTTGAGGTTAAGAGTTCCCAGTATGAAGTTTGCACCTCGCTATATCGGTCCTTTCAAGATTGAACAAGTCATCAATCCTGTTGCTTACAGACTCCAGTTGCCTCCCTTCTTAAAAATACCCAGGACATTCCATGTTTCCCTGTTGAAACCGCTGATCTTGAATCGGTTTCATTCCTCATTTCCTCCAACTCCGAAAGTCCAAACTCAACGAGGCGTTGAGTATGAAGTGGCCAAGATCCTGGACTCACGTCACCGTTACGGTCAACTACAATATCTTATTGACTGGAAAGGTTATGGTCCTGAGGAACGTTCATGGACCAATGCTTCTGATGTCCATGCTCCTGCCTTGGTCCGGAGATTCCATTCCAAGTTTCTTCAAAAGCCAAAGAAGTGTCCTGGGGCCACTCCTAAAGGGGGGGGTGCTGTCACGATCCGGGTATCTGGACGCCATTTCTTACCCATCAGATGCCTCCTAAGGCTGGCTCAGCGCTCCAGGACCGGATTCCATCTGTTATCCTGATGTGTACATTCCTGTATCCTCTCCTGTCACTCTGGGACGCTGTCACAGTAAGCGCCATATTACATCTGGCATGGCGTCTCCCGCGGCCTCCGCCGCCGTCCCTGAGCTTCTGCATGCAGAGTGTCAGAGTGGCGATTACGTCAGCCGCGGCCTCCGCTGTGTCCGCGTGGTTGGATGTGCACTTGTCAGCCTGGCGTCTCCTGTCTCCAGTGGCCGGCGCCGCCATTACTGTTTTCATTACCACATGGATTACAAACCAAACTTCCCTCCAAGTGTCTGCATGGGCGCAGCCATCTTGGATTCTGTCAGCTGATCATTTCCTCCAATCTGTTGTCAGTATTGTTAATCTGCATAATTGCCTAGCCAATCCCTTCCTTGCTGCAGGTATAAATACACTGTGCCTGAGCAAGGAAGGCGTCAGTGCTTTGGTTGTCAAACCTAGTTCCTGTTTGTCTCTCTCCTGTGATTGTCTTCCAGGTTCCAGCTCCTGTCTCAAGACTTCCACCATAGAGACCCTGTCACAACTGAGGGCCTGAGCTGACGGGAGGCAGCCTCAGTTGTAGGGGCTGAGATGTACCGGAACCTGGGAGGTTGTATCAGACCCCTAGACATGTAAGTAACATGAATAATAACTGCCCGAAGGCGTGACCACGACAACTTGGATAAAAGTCAATGATGTTTATTATGACAACTCCGCAACATAGCAGCAGTAAAAGAAAACGTAAAAGTCAGCAAAGAATAAATACAGTTCCTGGGTACTACAGGATGGCAGGAGCCACAGGGCACTGGTAGTGTGAGATAGTTCTTATGATCTTCTAGATGGAAAGTCCTTACCAGGTCCGACTGTAGCAATGGAGATAACCCAGGATTGTGCCAGCTGGTGTTCCAGGAAAAGCTGGGTTGCTGAAGATAAAACAGCTGCTGTGGATACTGGCTGGAACCAGACTGTTGTTAGCACGGAGTGGATACTGGCTGGAACCAGTTAAATAATAAATGAACTTGGGAGCGATGAAATATGAACTGAAATGTAGAACTTGAGAGCGGAGAAATAATAATACCGGTGGAGAGTGGTAAAGTGTAGAAAGGACACCGGCCCTTTAAGGGAAGCTGTACTCTGCTGGAAGCTGAGCTGGAAGCAGGTAATGTTGTAGCTGGAAACAGATGAATCCACAATGGATTGGAGAGTCAGGCTACACCGCAGGTGGAATGCTGGTGCGGGTCTCTATGGTGGAAGTCTTGAAACAGGAGCTGGAACCTGGAAGACAATCACAGGAGAGAGACAAACAGGAACTAGGTTTGACAACCAAAGCACTGACGCCTTCCTTGCTCAGGCACAGTGTATTTATACCTGCAGCAAGGAAGGGATTGGCTAGGCAATTATGCAGATTATCAATACTGAGAACAGATTGGTGGAAATGATCAGCTGACAGAATCCAAGATGGCTGCGCCCATGCAGACACTTGGAGGGAAGTTTGGTTTGTAATCCATGTGGTAATGAAAACAGTAATGGCGGCGCCGGCCACCGGAGACAGGAGGCGCCAGGCTTACAGATGCACATCCAACCACGCGGACACAGCGGAGGCCGCGGCTGACGTAATCGCCACTCAGACACTCTGCATGCAGAAGTTCAGGGACGGCGGCGGAGGCCGCGGGAGACGCCATGCCAGGTGTAATGTGGCGTTTACTGTGACAGCGTCCCAGAGTGACAGGAGAGGATACAGGAATGTACACATCAGGATAACAGATGGGATCCGGTCCTGGAGCGCTGAGCCAGCCTTAGGAGGCATCTGATGGGTAAGAAATGGCGTCCAGATACCCGGATCGTGACAGCACCCCCCCCTTTAGGAGTGGCCCCAGGACACTTCTTTGGCTTTTGAGGAAACTTGGAATGGAATCTCCGGACCAAGGCAGGAGCATGGACATCAGAAGCATTGGTCCATGAACGTTCCTCAGGACCATAACCCTTCCAGTCAATAAGATATTGTAGTTGACCGTAACGGTGACGTGAGTCCAGGATCTTGGCCACTTCATACTCAACGCCTCGTTGAGTTTGGACTTTCGGAGTTGGAGGAAGTGAGGAATGAAACCGATTCAAGATCAGCGGTTTCAACAGGGAAACATGGAATGTCCTGGGTATTTTTAAGAAGGGAGGCAACTGGAGTCTGTAAGCAACAGGATTGATGACTTGTTCAATCTTGAAAGGACCGATATAGCGAGGTGCAAACTTCATACTGGGAACTCTTAACCTCAAATTCTTCGTGGATAACCATACCCGATCACCCACCTTGAGAGCAGGAACTGCTCGACGCTTCTTATCCGCAAACTTCTTGTACCTGAACGATGCCTTGAGCAGAGCTGATCGTACGCTCTTCCAGATATTGGCAAACTGATGCAAGGTGATATCCACTGCGGGAACAGAAGTTGCTGGAAGCGGTTGGAACTCAGGGACTTTAGGGTGGAATCCAAAGTTAGTGAAGAAAGGTGTTGAAGCAGATGAAGAATGATACTGGTTGTTATGACAGAACTCGGCCCAGGGAAGTAATTGAACCCAGTCATCTTGAGAGGAGGACACATAGATGCGGAGGAAGGCCTCCAAGTCCTGATTCACCCTCTCGGTTTGACCATTGGTCTGAGGATGGTAAGCCGTGGAAAACTTTAGCTTGACTTGGAGGACTTGACATAAACTTCGCCAGAATTTGGCTGTGAATTGAACTCCTCGATCTGAGATAATTTCTTCAGGAAGACCGTGGAGTCGGAAGATCTCTTGTATGAATACTTGAGCCAACTTGGAAGCTGACGAAAGACCGGTGAGAGGAATGAAGTGTGCCATCTTGGTGAACCGATCAACTACCACCCAGATAGTATTGAACTTGTTGCACATGGGTAAGTCTGTAATGAAATCCATCGACAAGTGGGTCCATGGTCGACGGGGAACGGATAGTGGAACCAGTTGCCCCGCAGGTGACTGGCGGGAAACTTTATGTTGGGCACACTTTGGGCAAGATGCAATAAACTCCAAGACGTCCTTTTTCAGAGTTGGCCACCAATAGGACCTAGAGATAAACTCCAGGGTTTTTTGGATACCTGTATGTCCGGCAAAACGGGAAGCATGGGCCCAATGCATGAGCTTCTTCCTTAGCATCGGCTTCACAAAACTTTTCCCTGATGGGGGCGTAGAGTCCATCCCTACCGTGGAGAATGCCAACGGATTTATAATAGGATGCTTGTCTGAAGACTCTGACTCATTTTCTTGCTCCCATGAGCGGGAAAGGGCATCGGCCTTGCGATTCTGAGAGCCCGGACAGAACTGGAGTTTAAAGTCGAACCTGGAAAAGAAAAGTGCCCATCTGGCCTGACGAGGGTTGAGACATTGTGCGCCCTTCAGGTATAAAAGGTTCTTGTGGTCTGTAAGTATGGTGATTGAATGAGAAGCTCCCTCCAACAGATACCTCCACTCTTCTAGAGCGAGCTTGATGGCTAGCAACTCCTGGTCGCCAATGGCATAGTTGCGCTCAGCTGGGGAGAACTTCCGGGAGAAGAAACTGCAAGGGTGTAAATGGCCATCTTTAGCCCTCTGAGATAACACCGCTCCTACTCCAACGGAGGAGGCATCCACCTCTAAGATGAAAGGAGAGTCGATGTCAGGCTGTTTCAGAACAGGCGCAGAGATGAACCTTTGTTTTAAAAGATGAAATGCTTGCATGGCTTCTTCAGACCACTTGGACGGGTTAGCACCCTTCTTAGTGAAAGCAGTAATAGGCGCCACAATGGTGGAAAAGTCTCGTATAAACTTTCGGTAATAGTTGGCGAACCCTAAGAACCTCTGGACCCCTTTGAGGGTTAAGGGTACCGGCCAATTTTGGATTGCTTGTAGTTTCTCAGGATCCATCTCTAGTCCGGAACCGGACACAATGTACCCTAGAAACGGAATGGACTTGACTTCAAAGACGCATTTTTCTAATTTGCAATAGAGATGATTGACACGGAGACGGGACAGAACCTCTTTAACCCAAAAACGATGTTCCTCTAAATCGTTGGCAAAAATGAGGATATCGTCTAGATAGACCACGACATGACGGTATAGAATGTCTCTGAAGATCTCATTGACAAAATGCTGGAAGACAGCTGGAGCATTGCTCAATCCGAAGGGCATGACGAGGTACTCATAATGTCCGTCACGGGTGTTAAAGGCGGTCTTCCACTCGTCACCCTCACGGATCCGGATGAGATTGTATGCACCTCGCAAGTCCAGCTTTGTAAAGATGGTAGCTCCGCTAACTCTGTCAAAGAGCTCAGTAATCAGGGGTAAAGGATAACGGTTCTTGATGGTAATGTCGTTCAAACCTCTGTAGTCGATGCACGGCCGCAGACCACCATCTTTCTTTTTTACAAAAAAGAAGCCTGCGTCGGCTGGAGAAGAAGAAGGTCGAATGAACCCCTTTGCTAGGTTCTCTTTAATATATTCCTCCATAGAATGCGTCTCAGGCAGAGACAACGGATAAGTTCGGCCTCGAGGTGGAACCTTCCCTGGAACGAGATCAATCGGACAGTCCCATTCTCTATGAGGAGGAAGGATATCAGCAGAAGCTTTACTGAACACATCCGTGAAATCTTGATATGGAGGAGGTGGAACATCAGACGACCTGGGGGAGGAAGAACAGACAGGCAACACTTTAAACAAACATGTCTCAGCACAGGAGGGACCCCATGCCAGAATTTGCGTAGTCGTCCAATCAATTGTAGGATTGTGAAGACGGAGCCATGGAAGGCCCAGGACCACAGGATGTGTGGCTCTTGGAATCACTAAAAGTGAAATAAGTTCGGAATGAAGAACTCCCACTCTCAGACGAACTGGTAGAGTCCTTAGAGCAATAACAGTATCAAAAATTTTACTGCCATCCACGGCAGTTAAGGAAAAGGAGGAAGGAAGTCTCTCGGTGGGTAGGGACCACCGTTTAACATAGGCTTCAGTAATAAAGTTCCCAGCTGCTCCGGAATCAAGGAGGGCAATGACGTTCCGATAACGTTGAGCAACTTGAAGCGAGACTGGGAGATTACAATCATGAGGAGATGGAGAGGAGATCATTACTCCTAGCCGGCCCTCTCCTGGGCGAGCTAGGGTTTGGAGTTTTCCCGGACGTTCGGGACAGGCATTGATGGTGTGAGACGGAGCTGCACAATAGAGACAGAGAAACTCGGAGAGACGTCTTCGGCGCTCAGCAGGAGTTAAACGGGAACGGCCAAGTTGCATGGGCTCATCTTTAGATGGTGACAGTTGACGAGGAGGAGGAGCAGAAGATTTTGGAGCAGATGATCTTCCATGCTCAGTTGCTCTCTCTCTGAAACGTAAATCAACTTTCGTGCAGAGTGAGATTAGCTCATCTAACTTAGAAGGTAAGTCTCTGGTAGCTAACTCATCTTTAATACGCTCAGATAAGCCATGCCAGAATGCAGCATACAGGGCCTCGTCGTTCCATGCCAGTTCGGATGCCAGGATCTGGAACTGTATCAGATATTGTCCTACAGTACGTGACCCCTGGCGTAAACGGAGAATCTCGGATGAAGCTGAGGTTACCCGGCCTGGCTCGTCGAAGATGCGCCTGAATGTTGACACGAAGGCAGTGTAGGAAGATAGCAGGGTGTCGGACCTCTCCCATAACGGTGATGCCCAATCAAGGGCTGAGCCACTGAGAAGAGAAATAATGTAGGCAATTTTTGTACGGTCACTGGAAAAATTGCCAGGTTGTAGCTCAAACTGAATCTCACACTGGTTGAGAAATCCCCTGCAGAATCTTGGAGATCCGTCAAATTTTGCTGGCGTTGGAAGATGAAGACGTGGAGCAGAAATGGGTAAGGTGGGTGGGGTTATAGCTGGAGTCACTGTGGTTGACGCACCAGACGCGCCTGATCCACGGAGAGTTGTCTGAATCCCATCCAGCCGAGTAGAGAGATCCTGGAGACAGCGGATGATGTGGCCCTGTGCAGCCTCCTGATGTTCTAGTCGGGCTGCCAGTTCTTGCATCGGCCTGGCCGCTTGATCCTGGTCTCCGGCTGGATTCATTAGGTCAGTGCTTACTGTCACAACTGAGGGCCTGAGCTGACGGGAGGCAGCCTCAGTTGTAGGGGCTGAGATGTACCGGAACCTGGGAGGTTGTATCAGACCCCTAGACATGTAAGTAACATGAATAATAACTGCCCGAAGGCGTGACCACGACAACTTGGATAAAAGTCAATGATGTTTATTATGACAACTCCGCAACATAGCAGCAGTAAAAGAAAACGTAAAAGTCAGCAAAGAATAAATACAGTTCCTGGGTACTACAGGATGGCAGGAGCCACAGGGCACTGGTAGTGTGAGATAGTTCTTATGATCTTCTAGATGGAAAGTCCTTACCAGGCCCGACTGTAGCAATGGAGATAACCCAGGATTGTGCCAGCTGGTGTTCCAGGAAAAGCTGGGTTGCTGAAGATAAAACAGCTGCTGTGGATACTGGCTGGAACCAGACTGTTGTTAGCACGGAGTGGATACTGGCTGGAACCAGTTAAATAATAAATGAACTTGGGAGCGATGAAATATGAACTGAAATGTAGAACTTGAGAGCGGAGAAATAATAATACCGGTGGAGAGTGGTAAAGTGTAGAAAGGACACCGGCCCTTTAAGGGAAGCTGTACTCTGCTGGAAGCTGAGCTGGAAGCAGGTAATGTTGTAGCTGGAAACAGATGAATCCACAATGGATTGGAGAGTCAGGCTACACCGCAGGTGGAATGCTGGTGCGGGTCTCTATGGTGGAAGTCTTGAAACAGGAGCTGGAACCTGGAAGACAATCACAGGAGAGAGACAAACAGGAACTAGGTTTGACAACCAAAGCACTGACGCCTTCCTTGCTCTGGCACAGTGTATTTATACCTGCAGCAAGGAAGGGATTGGCTAGGCAATTATGCAGATTATCAATACTGAGAACAGATTGGTGGAAATGATCAGCTGACAGAATCCAAGATGGCTGCGCCCATGCAGACACTTGGAGGGAAGTTTGGTTTGTAATCCATGTGGTAATGAAAACAGTAATGGCGGCGCCGGCCACCGGAGACAGGAGGCGCCAGGCTGACAGATGCACATCCAACCACGCGGACACAGCGGAGGCCGCGGCTGACGTAATCGCCACTCAGACACTCTGCATGCAGAAGTTCAGGGACGGCGGCGGAGGCCGCGGGAGACGCCATGCCAGGTGTAATATGGCGTTTACTGTGACAGCGTCCCAGAGTGACAGGAGAGGATACAGGAATGTACACATCAGGATAACAGATGGGATCCGGTCCTGGAGCGCTGAGCCAGCCTTAGGAGGCATCTGATGGGTAAGAAATGGCGTCCAGATACCCGGATCGTGACAGACCCGCACCAGCATTCCACCTGCGGTGTAGCCTGACTCTCCAATCCATTGTGGATTCATCTGTTTCCAGCTACAACATTACCTGCTCCCAGCTCAGCTTCCAGCAGAGTACAGCTTCCCTTAAAGGGCCGGTGTCCTTTCTACACTTTACCACTCTCCACCGGTATTATTATTTCTCCGCTCTCAAGTTCTACATTTCAGTTCATATTTCATCGCTCCCAAGTTCATTTATTATTTAACTGGTTCCAGCCAGTATCCACTCCGTGCTAACAACAGTCTGGTTCCAGCCAGTATCCACAGCAGCTGTTTTATCTTCAGCAACCCAGCTTTTCCTGGAACACCAGCTGGCACAATCCTGGGTTATCTCCATTGCTACAGTCGGGCCTGGTAAGGACTTTCCATCTAGAAGATCATAAGAACTATCTCACACTACCAGTGCCCTGTGGCTCCTGCCATCCTGTAGTACCCAGGAACTGTATTTATTCTTTGCTGACTTTTACGTTTTCTTTTACTGCTGCTGTGTTGCGGAGTTGTCATAATAAACATCATTGACTTTTATCCAAGTTGTCGTGGTCACGCCTTCGGGCAGTTATTATTCATGTTACTTACATGTCCAGGGGTCTGATACAACCTCCCAGGTTCCGGTACATCTCAGCCCCTACAACTGAGGCTGCCTCCCGTCAGCTCAGGCCCTCAGTTGTGACACCATCCATCTACATTGTATACTTGTGGTGGCTTTTTTTTCTTCATACTAGTTTAGCAGTCTGCTCACAGTGTCCACCAGGTCCGTTATTATTATTCTGTATATATTATATATATATAGCAGTACGGTAGGCCACGGCTGTACCTACCTCTGTGTCGTCACTCGTCGTCCATAAGTAATAATACTATACTATCCATCCATCTACATTGTATACCTGTGGTGGCTTTTTTTTCTTCATACTAGTTTAGCAGTCTGCTGACAGTGTCCACCAGGTCCGTTATTATTATTCTGTATATATTATATATATAGCAGTATGGTAGGCCACGGCTGTACCTACCTCTGTGTCGTCACTCGTCGTCCATAAGTAATAATAGTATACTATCCATCCATCTACATTGTATACCTGTGGTGGCTTTTTTTTCTTCATACTAGTTTAGCAGTCTGCTGACAGTGTCCACCAGGTCCGTTATTATTATTCTGTATATATTATATATATAGCAGTACGGTAGGCCACGGCTGTACCTACCTCTGTGTCATCACTCGTCGTCCATAAGTAATAATAGTATACTATCCATCCATCTACATTGTATACCTGTGGTGGCTTTTTTTTCTTCATACTAGTTTAGCAGTCTGCTGACAGTGTCCACCAGGTCCGTTATTATTATTCTGTATATATTATATATATAGCAGTACGGTAGGCCACGGCTGTACCTACCTCTGTGTCGTCACTCGTCGTCCATAAGTAATAATAGTATACTATCCATCCATCTACATTGTATACCTGTGGTGGCTTTTTTTTCTTCATACTAGTTTAGCAGTCTGCTGACAGTGTCCACCAGGTCCGTTATTATTATTCTGTATATATTATATATAAAGCAGTACGGTAGGCCACGGCTGTACCTACCTCTGTGTCGTCACTCGTCATCCATAAGTAATAATAGTATACTATCCATCCATCTACATTGTATACCTGTGGTGGCTTTTTTTTCTTCATACTAGTTTAGCAGTCTGCTGACAGTGTCCACCAGGTCCGTTATTATTATTCTGTATATATTATATATATAGCAGTACGGTAGGCCACGGCTGTACCTACCTCTGTGTCATCACTCGTCGTCCATAAGTAATAATACTATACTATCCATCCATCTACATTGTATACCTGTGGTGGCTTTTTTTTTCTTCATACTAGTGTAGCAGTCTGCTGACAGTGTCCACCAGATCCGTTATTATTATTCTGTATATATTATATATATAGCAGTACGGTAGGCCACGGCTGTACCTACCTCTGTGTCGTCACTCGTCGTCCATAAGTAATAATAGTATACTATCCATCTACATTGTATACCTGTGGTGGCTTTTTTTTCTTCATACTAGTTTAGCAGTCTGCTGACAGTGTCCACCAGGTCCGTTATTATTATTCTGTATATATTATATATATAGCAGTACAGTAGGCCACCGCTGTACCTACCTCTGTGTCATCACTCGTCGTCCATAAGTAATAATACTATACTATCCATCCATCTACATTGTGTACCTGTGGTGGCTTTTTTTTTCTTCATACTAGTTTAGCAGTCTGCTGACTGTGTCCACCAGGTCCGTTATTATTATTCTGTATATATTATATATATAGCAGTACGGTAGGCCACGGCTGTACCTACCTCTGTGTCGTCACTCGTCGTCCATAAGTAATAATAGTATACTATCCATCCATCTACATTGTATACCTGTGGTGGCTTTTTTTTCTTCATACTAGTTTAGCAGTCTGCTGACAGTGTCCACCAGGTCCGTTATTATTATTCTGTATATATTATATATATAGCAGTACGGTAGGCCATGGCTGTACCTAACTCTGTGTCGTCACTCGTCGTCCATAAGTAATAATACTATACTATCCATCCATCTACATTGTATACCTGTGGTGGCTTTTTTTTCTTCATACTAGTTTAGCAGTCTGCTGACAGTGTCCACCAGGTCCGTTATTATTATTCTGTATATATTATATATATAGCAGTACGGTAGGCCACGGCTGTACCTACCTCTGTGTCGTCACTCGTCATCCATAAGTAATAATTCTATACTATCCATCCATCTACATTGTGTACCTGTGGTGGCTTTTTTTTTCTTCATATTAGTTTAGCAGTCTGCTGACTGTGTCCACCAGGTCCGTTATTATTATTCTGTATATATTATATATATAGCAGTACGGTAGGCCACGGCTGTACCTACCTCTGTGTCGTCACTCGTCGTCCATAAGTAATAATAGTATACTATCCATCCATCTACATTGTATACCTGTGGTGGCTTTTTTTCTTCATACTAGTTTAGCAGTCTGCTGACAGTGTCCACCAGGTCCGTTATTATTATTCTGTATATATTATATATATAGCAGTACGGTAGGCCACGGCTGTACCTACCTCTGTGTCGTCACTTATCTTCCATAAGTAATAATACTATACTATCCATCCATCTACATTGTATACCTGTGGTGGCTTTTTTTTCTTCATACTAGTTTAGCAGTCTGCTGACAGTGTCCACCAGGTCCGTTATTATTATTCTGTATATATTATATATATAGAAGTACGGTAGGCCATGGCTGTACCTACCTCTGTGTCGTCACTCGTCGTCCATAAGTAATAATAGTATACTATCCATCCATCTACATTGTATACCTGTGGTGGCTTTTTTTTCTTCATACTAGTTTTGCAGTCTGCTGACAGTGTCCACCAGGTCCGTTATTATTATTCTGTATATGTTATATATATAGCAGTACGGTAGGCCACGGCTGTACCTACCTCTGTGTCGTCACTCGTCGTCCATAAGTAATAATAGTATACTATCCACCCATCTACATTGTATACTTGTGGTGGCTTTTTTTTCTTCATACTAGTTTAGCAGTCTGCTCACAGTGTCCACCAGGTCCGTTATTATTATTCTTTATATATAATATATATATAGCAGTATGGTAGGCCACGGCTGTACCTACCTCTGTGTCGTCACTCGTCGTCCATAAGTAATAATACTATACTATCCATCCATCTACATTGTATACCTGTGGTGGCTTTTTTTTCTTCATACTAGTTTAGCAGTCTGCTGACAGTGTCCACCAGGTCCGTTATTATTATTCTGTATATATTATATATATAGCAGTATGGTAGGCCACGGCTGTATCTACCTCTGTGTCGTCACTCGTCGTCCATAAGTAATAATAGTATACTATCCATCCATCTACATTGTATACCTGTGGTTGCTTTTTTTTCTTCATACTAGTTTAGCAGTCTGCTGACAGTGTCCACCAGGTCCGTTATTATTATTCTGTATATATTATATATATAGCAGTACGGTAGGCCACGGCTGTACCTACCTCTGTGTCGTCACTCGTCGTCCATAAGTAATAATAGTATACTATCCATCCATCTACATTGTATACATGTGGTGGCTTTTTTTTCTTCATACTAGTTTAGCAGTCTGCTGACAGTGTCCACCAGGTCCGTTATTATTATTCTGTATATATTATATATATAGCAGTACGGTAGGCCACGGCTGTACCTACCTCTGTGTCGTCACTCATCGTCCATAAGTAATAATACTATACTATCCATCCATCTACATTGTATACCTGTGGTGGCTTATTTTTCTTCATACTAGTTTAGCAGTCTGCTGACAGTGTCCACCAGGTCCGTTATTATTATTCTGTATATATTATATATATAGCAGTACGGTAGGCCACGGCTGTACCTACCTCTGTGTCGTCACTCGTCGTCCATAAGTAATAAAAATATACTATCCATCCATCTACATTGTATACCTGTGGTGGCTTTTAGTTGTGCGCAAAATATGGAGAACAAAAATGTGGAGGTTAAAAAAATAGGGAAAGATCAAGATCCACTTCCACCTCGTTCTGCTGCCACTAGTCATGGCGAGACAATGAAATGCCATGAACGTCGTCTGCCAAGGCCGATGCCCAATGTCATAGTACAGAGCATGTACAGAGCATGTAAAATCCAAAACACAAAAGATCAGTAAAAAAATGACCCAAAAATCAAAATTAAAAGCATCTGAGGAGAAGCGTAAACTTGCCAATATGCCATTTACGACACGGAGTGGCATGGAACGGCTGAGGCCCTGGCCTATGTTCATGGCTAGTTGTTCAGCTTCACATGAGGATGGAAGCACTCAGCCTCTCGCTAGAAAAATGAAAAGACTTAAGCTGGCAAAAGCACAGCAAAGAACTGTGCATTCTTCTAAATCACAAATCCCCAAGGAGAGTCCAATTGTGTCGGTTGCGATGCCTGACCTTCCCAACACTGGACGGGAAGAGCTTGCGCCTTCCACCATTTGCACGCCCCCTGCAAGTGCTGGAAGGAGCACCCGCAGTCCAGTTCCTGATAGTCAAATTGAAGATGTCAGTGTTGAAGTACACCAGGATGAGGATATGGGTGTTGCTGGCGCTGGGGAGGAAATTGACAAGGAGGATTCTGATGGTGAGGTGGTTTGTTTAAGTCAGGCACCCGGGGAGACACCTGTTGTCCGTGGGAGGAATATGGCCATTGACATGCCTGGTCAAAATACAAAAAAAATCAGCTCTTCGGTGTGGAATTATTTCATAACAAATGCGGACAACAGGTGTCAAGCCGTGTGTTGCCTTTGTCAAGCTGTAATAAGTAGGGGTAAGGACGTTAACCACCTCGGAACATCCTCCCTTATACGTCACCTGCAGCGCATTCAACATAAGTCAGTGACAAGTTCAAAAACTTTGGGCGACAGCGGAAGCAGTCCACTGACCAGTAAATCCCTTCCTCTTGTAACCAAGCTCACGCAAACCACACCACCAACTCCCTCAGTGTCAATTCCCTCCTTACCCAGGAAAGCCAATAGTCCTGCAGGCCATGTCACTCGCAAGTCTGACGAGGCCTCTCCTGCCTGGGATTCCTCCGATGCATCCTTGAGTGTAACGCCTACTGCTGCTGGCGCTGCTGTTGTTGCTGCTGGGAGTTGATCGTCATCCCAGAGGGGAAGTCGGAAGACCACTTGTACTACTTCCAGTAAGCAATTGACTGTCCAACAGTCCTTTGCGAGGAAGACGAAATATCACAGCAGTCATCCTGCTGCAAAGCGGATAACTGAGGCCTTGGCAGCCTGGGCGGTGAGAAACGTGGTTCCGGTATCCATCGTTACTTCAGAGCCAACTATAGACTTGATTGAGGTACTGTGTCCCCGGTACCAAATACCATCTAGGTTCCATTTCTCTAGGCAGGCGATACCGAGAATGTACCCAGATGTCAGAAAAAGAGTCACCAGTGTCCTAAAAAATGCAGTTGTACCCAATGTCCACTTAACCACGGACATGTGGACAAGTGGAGCAGGGCAGACTCAGGACTACATGACTGTGACAGCCCACTGGGTAGATGTATTGCCTCCCGCTGCAAGAACAGCAGCGGCGGCACCAGTAGCAGCATCTCGCAAACGCCAACTCGTTCCTAGGCAGGCTACGCTTTGTATCACCGCTTTCCAGAATACGCACACAGCTGAAAACCTCTTACGGCAACTGAGGAAGATCATCGCAGAATGGCTTACCCCAATTGGACTCTCCTGGGGATTTGTGGCATCGGACAACGCCAGCAATATTGTGCGTGCATTACATCTGGGCAAATTCCAGCACGTCCCATGTTTTGCACATACCTTGAATTTGGTGGTGCAGAATTATTTAAAAAACGACAGGGGCATGCAAGAGATGCTGTCGGTGGCCAGAAGAATTGCGGGCCACTTTCGGCGTACAGGCACCGCGTACAGAAGACTGGAGCACCACCAAAAACACCTGAACCTGCCCTGCCATCATCTGAAGCAAGAGGTGGTAACGAGGTGGAATTCAACCCTCTATATGCTTCAGAGGATGGAGGAGCAGCAAAAGGCCATTCAAGCCTATACATCTGCCCACGATATAGGCAAAGGAGGTGGAATGCACCTGTCTCAAGCGCAGTGGAGAATGATTTCAACGTTGTGCAAGGTTCTGCAACCTTTTGAACTTGCCACACGTGAAGTCAGTTCAGACACTGCCAGCCTGAGTCAGGTCATTCCCCTCATCAGGCTTTTGAAGAAGAAGCTGGAGGCATTGAAGGAGGAGCTAAAACAGAGCAATTCCGCTAGGCATGTGGGACTTGTGGATGGAGCCCTTTATTCGCTTAACCAGGATTCACGGGTCGTCAATCTGTTGAAATCAGAGCACTACATTTTGGCCACCGTGCTCGATCCTAGATTTAAAACCTACGTTGTATCTCTCTTTCCGGCAGACACAAGTCTGCAGAGGTTCAAAGACCTGCTGGTGAGAAAATTGTCAAGTCAAGCGGAACGCGACCCGTCAAGAGCTCCTCCTTCACATTCTCCTGCAACTGGGGGTGCGAGGAAAAGGCTAAGAATTCCGAGCCCACCCGCTGGCGGTGATGCAGGGCAGTCTGGAGCGATTGCTGACATCTGGTCCGGACTGAAGGACCTGCCAACGATTACTGACATGTCGTCTACTGTCACTGCATATGATTCTGTCACCATTGAAAGAATGGTGGAGGATTATATGAGTGACCGCATCCAAGTAGGCACGTCAGACAGTCCGTACGTATACTGGCAGGAAAAAGAGGCAATTTGGAGGCCCTTGCAGAAACTGGCTTTATTCTACCTAAGTTGCCCTCCCTCCAGTGTGTACTCCGAAAGAGTGTTTAGTGCTGCCGCTCACCTTGTCAGCAATCGGCGTACGAGGTTACTTCCAGAAAATGTGGAGAAGATGATGTTCATTAAAATGAATTATAATCAATTCCTCCGTGGAGACATTCACCAGCAGCAATTGCCTCCAGAAAGTACACGGGGACCTGAGATGGTGGATTCCAGTGGGGACGAATTAATAATCTGTGAGGAGGGGGATGTACACAGTGAAAGGGGTGATGAATCGGACGATGATGATGAGGTGGACATCTTGCCTCCATAGAGCCAGTTTGTGCAAGGAGAGATTGATTGCTTCTTTTTTGGTGGGGGCCCAAACCAACCAGTCATTTCAGTCACAGTCGTGTGGCAGACCCTGTCGCTGAAATGATGGGTTCGTTAAAGTGTGCATGTCGTGTTTATACAACATAAGGGTGGGTGGGAGGGCCCAAGGACAATTCCATCGTGCACCTCTTTTTTCTTTCATTTTTCTTTGCGTCATGTGCTGTTTGGGGAGTATTTTTTGAAGGGCCATCCTGCGTGACACTGCAGTGCCACTCCTAGATGGGCCAGGTGTTTGTGTCGGCCACTAGGGTCGCTTAGCTTAGTCACACAGCTACCTCATTGCGCCTCTTTTTTTTCTTTGCGTCCTGTGCTGTTTGGGGAGTATTTTTTTGAAGGGCCATCCTGCGTGACACTGCAGTGCCACTCCTAGATGGGCCAGGTGTTTGTGTCGGCCACTAGGGTCGCTTAGCTTAGTCACACAGCTACCTCATTGCGCCTCTTTTTTTCTTTGCGTCATGTGCTGTTTGGGGAGTATTTTTTTGAAGGGCCATCCTGCGTGACACTGCAGTGCCACTCCTAGATGGGCCAGGTGTTTGTGTCGGCCACTAGGGTCACTTAGCTTAGTCACACAGCTACCTCATTGCGCCTCTTTTTTTCTTTGCGTCATGTGCTGTTTGGGGAGTATTGTTTTGAAGGGCCATCCTGCGTGACACTGCAGTGACACTCCTAGATGGGCCAGGTGTTTGTGTCGGCCACTAGGGTCGCTTAGCTTAGTCACACAGCTACCTCATTGCGCCTCTTTTTTTCTTTGCGTCATGTGCTGTTTGGGGAGTATTTTTTTGAAGGGCCATCCTGCGTGACACTGCAGTGCCACTTCTAGATGGGCCAGGTGTTTGTGTCGGCCACTAGGGTCGCTTATCTTAGTCACACAGCTACCTCATTGCGCCTCTTTTTTTCTTTGCGTCATGTGCTGTTTGGAGAGTATTTTTTTGAAGGGCCATCCTGCGTGACACTGCAGTGCCACTCCTAGATGGGCCAGGTGTTTGTGTCGGCCACTAGGGTCGCTTAGCTTAGTAACACAGCTACCTCATTGCGCCTCTTTTTTTCTTTGCGTCATGTGCTGTTTGGGGAGTATTTTTTTGAAGGGCCATCCTGCGTGACACTGCAGTGCCACTCCTAGATGGGCCAGGTGTTTGTGTCGGCCACTAGGGTCGCTTAGCTTAGTCACACAGCTACCTCATCGCGCCTCTTTTTTTCTTTGCGTCATGTGCGGTTTGGGGAGTATTTTTTTGAAGGGCCATCCTGCGTGACACTGCAGTGACACTCTTAGATGGGCCAGGTGTTTGTGTCGGCCACTTGGGTCGCTTATCTTAGTAACACAGCTACCTCATTGCGCCTCTTTTTTTCTTTGCGTCATGTGCTGTTTGGGGAGTATTTTTTTGAAGGGCCATCCTGCGTGACACTGCAGTGCCACTCCTAGATGGGCCAGGTGTTTGTGTCGGCCACTAGGGTCGCTTAGCTTAGTCACACAGCTACCTCATTGCGCCTCTTTTTTCTTTGCGTCATGTGCTGTTTGGGGAGTATTTTTTTGAAGGGCCATCCTGCATGACACTGCAGTGCCACTCCTAGATGGGCCAGGTGTTTGTGTCGGCCACTTGTGTCGCTTAGCTTAGTCACACAGCGACCTTGGTGCGCCTCTTTTTTTTCTTTGCATCATATTCTGTTTGGGGAGTATTTTTTTGAAGTTCCATCCTGTCTGACACTGCAGTGCCACTCCTAGATTGGCCAGGTGTTTGTGTCGGCCACTTGGGTCGCTTAGCTTAGTAACACAGCTACCTCATTGCGCCTCTTTTTTTCTTTGCGTCATGTGCTGTTTGGGGAGTATTTTTTTGAAGGGCCATCCTGCGTGACACTGCAGTGCCACTCCTAGATGGGCCAGGTGTTTGTGTCGGCCACTAGGGTCGCTTAGCTTAGTCACACAGCTACCTCATTGCGCCTCTTTTTTCTTTGCGTCATGTGCTGTTTGGGGAGTATTTTTTTGAAGGGCCATCCTGCATGACACTGCAGTGCCACTCCTAGATGGGCCAGGTGTTTGTGTCGGCCACTTGTGTCGCTTAGCTTAGTCACACAGCGACCTTGGTGCGCCTCTTTTTTTCTTTGCATCATGTGCTGTTTGGGGACAATTTTTTTGAAGGGCCATCCTGTCTGAAACTGCAGTGCCACTCCTAGATGGGCCAGGTGTTTGTGTCGGCCACTTGGGTCGCTTAGCTTAGCCATCCAACGACACAGAGGTAGGTAGAGCAGTGGCCTTCCGTACTGTACTGCTATATATACTGGTGGTCACTGTCAGCAAACTGCAAAACTAAAATGCACCACAGGTATAGAATCTAGATGGATAGTATACTTGACGACACAGAGGTAGGTAGAGCAGTGGCCTTCCGTACCGTACTTCTATATATACTGGTGGTCACTGTCAGCAAACTGCAAAACTAAAATGCACCACAGGTATAGAATCTAGATGGATAGTATACTTGACGACACAGAGGTAGCTAGAGCAGTGGCCTTCCGTACCGTACTGCTATATATACTGGTGGTCACTGTCAGCAAACTGCAAAACTAAAATGCACCACAGGTATAGAATCTAGATGGATAGTATACTTGACGACACAGAGGTAGGTAGAGCAGTGGCCTTCCGTACCGTACTGCTATATATACTGGTGGTCACTGTCAGCAAACTGCAAAACTAAAATGCACCACAGGTATAGAATCTAGATGGATAGTATACTTGACGACACAGAGGTAGGTAGAGCAGTGGCCTTCCGTACCGTACTGCTATATATACTGGTGGTCACTGTCAGCAAACTGCAAAACTAAAATGCACCACAGGTATAGAATCTAGATGGATAGTATACTTGACGACACAGAGGTAGGTAGAGCAGTGGCCTTCCGTACTGTACTGCTATATATACTGGTGGTCACTGTCAGCAAACTGCAAAACTAAAATGCACCACAGGTATAGAATCTAGATGGATAGTATACTTGACGACACAGAGGTAGGAAGAGCAGTGGCCTTCCGTACTGTACTGCTATATATTATATACTGGTGGTCACTGTCAGCAAACTGCAAAACTAAAATGCACCACAGGTATAGAATCTAGATGGATAGTATACTTGACGACACAGAGGCAGGTAGAGCAGTGGCCTTCCGTACCGTACTGCTATATACTGGTGGTCACTGTCAGCAAACTGCAAAACTAAAATGCACCACAGGTATAGAATCTAGATGGATAGTATACTTGACGCCACAGAGGCATGTAGAGCAGTGGCCTTCCGTACCGTACTGCTATATATACTGGTGGTCACTGGTCAGCAAAACTCTGCACTGTACTCCTCCTATATAATATACTGGTGGTCCCCAGTACCCACAATAAAGCAGTGTGAGCACAGATATATGCAGCACACTGAGCACAGATATGGAGCGTTTTTCAGGCAGACAACGTAAACTGGTGGTCACTGGTCAGCAAAACTCTGCACTGTACTCCTCCTATATAATACAGCTGCTCCCTAGTCCCCACAATTAAGCAATAAGCACAAACGGAGAGGACGCCAGCCACGTCCTCACCCTAACATTTCCAATGCACGAGTGAAAATGGTGGCGACGTGCGGCTCCTTATATAGAATCCGAATCTCGCAAGAATCCGACAGCGGGATGATGACGTTCGGGCGCGCTCGGATTAACCGAGCCATACGGGAGAATTCGAGTATGCCTCGGACCCGTGTAAAATGGGTGAAGTTCGGGGGGGTTCGGTTTCCGAGGAACCGAACCCGCTCATCACTAGTTATTATACTCTATTTTAAGTAGTGATTTGCACCGGAAATTTTTCGGGTTTTGTGGTTTGGTTTTGGATTCGATTCCGCGGCCGTGTTTTGGATTCGGACGCGTTTTGGCAAAACCTCCCTGAAAACTTTTTGTCGGACTCGGGTGTGTTTTGGATTCGGGTGTTTTTTTTTACAAAAAACCCTCAAAAACAGCTTAAATCATAGAATTTGGGGGTCATTTTGATCCCATAGTATTATTAACCTCAATAACCATAATTTCCACTCATTTCCAGTCTATTCTGAACACCTCACACCTCACAATATTATTTTTAGTCCTAAAATTTGCTCCGAGGTCGCTGGATGACTAAGCTAAGCGACCCAAGTGGCCGACACAAACACCTGGCCCATCTAGGAGTGGCACTGCAGTGTCAGACAGGATGGCAGATTTAAAAAATAGTCCCCAAACAGCACACGATGCAAATAAAAAAGTGGTGCACCAAGGTCGCTGGATGGCTAAGCTAAGCGACCGAAGTGGCCGACACAAACACCTGGCCCATCTAGGAGTGGCACTGCAGTGTCAGACAGGATGGCAGATTTAAAAAATAGTCCCCAAACAGCACATAATGCAAAGAAAAAAAGAGGTGCAATGAGGTAGCTGTGTGACTAAGCTAAGCGACCCAAGTGGCCGACACAAACACCTGGCCCATCTAGGAGTGGCACTGCAGTGTCAGACAGGATGGCAGATTTAAAAAATAGTCCCCAAACAGCACATGATGCAAAGAAAAAAAGAGGTGCATGAGGTAGCTGTGTGACTAATCTAAGCGACACAACTGGCCGACACAAACACCTGGCCCATCTAGGAGTGGCACTGCAGTTTTCTAGCGAGAGGATGAGTGCTTACATTCTCATGTGAATCTGAACCACTAGCCATGAACATAGGCCAGGGCCTCAGCCGTTCCTTGCCACTCCATGCCGTAAATGGCATATTGGCAAGTTTACGCTCCTCATCAGACGCTTTTAAGTTTGCTTTTTGGGTCAGTTTACTGAACTTTTGTAGTATACTTGACGACACTGATGTAGAGCAGTGGACTACTGTACCATACTGCTATATATTATATACGGGTGGTCATCAAAATTCTGCACTGTCCTCCTACTATATATACTGCGCACAACTAAAAAATGCACCACAGGTATGGATGGATACTTAGTATACTTGACGACACAGAGGTAGGTAGAGCAGTGGCCTACTGTACCGTACTGCTATATATTATATACTGGTGGTCAGCAAAATTCTGCACTGTCCTCCTCCTATATATACTGCGCACAACTAAAATGCACCACAGGTATGGATGGATAGTATACTTGACGACACAGAGGTAGGTAGAGCAGTGGCCTACTGTACCGTACTGCTATATATTATATACTGGTGGTCAGCAAAATTCTGCACTGTCCTCCTACTATATATACTGCGCACAACTAAAATGCACCACAGGTATGGATGGATAGTATACTTGACGACACAGAGGTAGGTAGAGCAGTGGCTACAGTACCGTACTGCTATATATTATATACTGGTGGTTAGCAAAATTCTGCACTGTCCTCCTACTATATATATACTGCGCACAACTAAAAAATGCACCACAGGTATGGATGGATAGTATACTTGACAACACAGAGGAAGGTAGAGCAGTGGTCTACTGTACCGTACTGCTATATATTATATACTGGTGGTCAGCAAAATTCTGCACTTTCCTCCTACTATATATACTGCGCACAACTAAAAAATGCGCCACAGGTATGGATGGATAGTTTACTTGACGACACAGAGGTAGGTAGAGCAGTGGCCTACTGTACCGTACTGCTATATATTATATACTGGTGGTCAGCAAAATTCTGCACTTTCCTCCTACTATATATACTGCGCACAACTAAAAAATGCACCACAGGTATGGATGGATAGTTTATTTGACGACACAGAGGTAGGTAGAGCAGTGGCTTACTGTACCGTACTGCTATATATTATATACTGGTGGTCAGCAAAATTCTTCACTGTCCTCCTACTATATATACTGCGCACAACTAAAAAATGCACCGCAGGTATGGATGGATTGTATACTTGACGACACAGAGGTAGGTAGAGCAGTGGCCTACTGTACCGTACTGCTATATATTATATACTGGTGGTCAGCAAAATTCTGCACTGTCCTACTACTATATATACTGCGCACAACTAAAATGCACCACAGGTATGGATGGATAGTATACTTGACGACACAGAGGTAGGTAGAGCAGTGGCTACAGTACCGTACTGCTATATATTATATACTGGTGGTTAGCAAAATTCTGCACTGTCCTCCTACTATATATACTGTTCACAACTAAAAAATGCACCACAGGTATGGATGGATAGTATACTTGACAACACAGAGGTAGGTAGAGCAGTGGTCTACTGTACCGTACTGCTATATATTATATACTGGTGGTCAGCAAAATTCTGCACTTTCCTCCTACTATATATACTGCGCACAACTAAAAAATGCACCACAGGTATGGATGGATAGTTTACTTGACGACACAGAGGTAGGTAGAGCAGTGGCTTACTGTACCGTACTGCTATATATTATATACTGGTGGTCAGCAAAATTCTGCACTGTCCTCCTACTATATATACTGCGCACAACTAAAAAATGCACCGCAGGTATGGATGGATTGTATACTTGACGACACAGAGGTAGGTAGAGCAGTGGCCTACTGTACCGTACTGCTATATATTATATACTGGTGGTCAGCAAAATTCTGCACTGTCCTCCTACTATATATACTGCACACAACTAAAATGCACCACAGGTATGGATGGATAGTATACTTGACGACACAGAGGTAGGTAGAGCAGTGGCCTATTGTACCGTACTGATATAATACTGGTGGTCACTGGTCAGCAAAATTCTGCACTGTCCTCCTACTATATACTACAATGCAGCACAGATATGAAGCGTTTTTCAGGCAGAGAACGTAGATATTTTCAGCACACTGAGCACAGATATTTGCAAGGACACTGAGCACAGATATTTGCAGCACACTGAGCACAAATATTTGTAGGACACTGAACACAGATATTTGCAGCACACTGAGCACAGATATTTGCAGCACACTGAGCACAGATATTTGCTGCACACTGAGCACAGATATTTGCAGCACACTGAACACAACTGAGAGAACGCTGCACGTGCTCTCCCTATCATCTCTAATGCACGAGTGAAAATGGCGGCGACACGCGGCTCCTTATATAGAATACGAATCTCACGAGAATCCGACAGCTGGATCATGACGTTCGGGCGCTCTCGGGTTAACCGAGCAAGGCGGGAGGATCCGAGTCTGCCTCGGAACCGTGTAAAATGGGTGAAGTTTGGGGGGGTTCGGATTCCAAGGAACCGAACCCGCTCATCTCTAATTTTAAGTACTACCGTGTATGGGAGATGCCTGCTACAATCAGTGGGGCACTGATATATAATCAGTACTGACTGAGGGGTGTAATAATGAGCATTATTAAAGATGGGGAACCTGCTAGACTCCTACAATCAGTAAGGGGGGAGAGGCACTCATATATGACGCAGCAAACACTAATGTAATTGGGTGTAATAATAAGTATTATAAGGTATGGGTGCCTGCATTATATATCAGTGCCTCCCCCCCCCCACACCCACCCCCACAATCTGATTGTAGCATGTCCCTCTACAGGTCCCCATCCTTTATAATACCCATTATTGCACCCCTCAGTCAGTGACTATATTTACTACTGGCCTAATTCAGACCTGATCACAGCAGCAAATTTGTTCTCTGATGGGCAAAACCATGCACCTAATTCAGACCTGATCGCTAGGCTGCGTTTTCTCACAGCCTGCGAGCAGGTCTGAACTGCGCATGCGTATGCACCACAATGCGCAGGCGCATCGGCCCACAGCAACAGGGATCGCCAGGCAGCGACAGGATGGTGCAAGAAAAGCGATTGCACGGGCGATCGCAAGGTGACTGACAGGAAGAGGCCATTTTTGGGTGGCAACTGACCGTTTTTATGGAGTGTCCGGAGAAACGCAGGAGGGACCAGGAGTTTGAAGGGAGGGTTTCTAACGTCAGTCCTGGGCTGTGCAGAGACTGCAAAAACTTCTGTTTGTGCAGCTCTCCTGCGCATGCGATCACACCCCTGCACAGCGTTTACCCCCTCCCCCGGTAGGCGTGACTACCTGATTACTGGGATGCAAAAAACGCACCCTAGCAATCAGGTCTGACTTAAGCCCCAAGGCCCTCATTCCGAGTTGATCACTAGCTGCTTTTGGTCGCAGCGCTGCGATTAGTTAAAAAAGCGGCATTTCTGCGCATGCATATGGTGCACAGTGCGCACGCGCGTCTTACTTTCACACAAAACTATGCAGTTTCACACAAGGTCTAGCGACGCTTTTCAGTCGCACTGCTGATCGGTGAGTGATTGACAGGAAGTGGGCGTTTCTGGGAGGTAACTGACCGTTTTCCGGGCGTGTGCTAAAAAACGCAGGCGTGTCAGAAGATAACCCAGGCGTGCCAGGGGAAACAGGGGAGTGGCTGGCCGAATGCAGGGAGTGTTTGTGACGTCAAAACAGGAACTAAACTGTCTGCAGTGATCGCTAGCTAGGAGTAGGTTTGGAGCTGCTCTGAAACTGCAGGGAAATATTTTATAGTAGAACTGCTAACCTTTCGTTCGCACTTCTGCTAAGCTAAGATACACTCCCAGAGGGCGGCGGCCTAGCGTGTGCAATGCTGCTAAAAGCAGCTAGCGAGCGATCAACTTGGAAAGAGGGCCATGGGCACTGCAGCTGGGGCAGATGTAACATGTGCAGAGGGTTAGATTTGGGAAGGTTATATTGTTTCTGTGCAGGGTAAATACTGGCTTTTTTTTTTTACACTGCAATTTAGATTTCAGTTTGAACACACCACACCCAAATCTAACTCTCTCTGCACATGTTACATCTGCCCTCCCTGCAATGCACGTGGGGCCTAATTTAGGGGGTCATTCCGAGTTGTTCGCACGCAAGCTGCTTTTAGCAGCTTTACACACGCTAAGCCGCCGCCTACTGGGAGTGAATCTTAGCTTCTTAAAATTGCGAACGAAAGATTCTCTAAATTGCGACCACACACCTCTTAGCAGTTTCTGAGTAGCTCCAGACTTACTCGGCATCTGCGATCAGTTCAGTGCTTGTCGTTCCTGGTTTGACGTCACAAACACACCCAGCGTTCGCCCAGACACTCCTCCGTTTCTCTAGCCACTCCCGCGTTTTTCCCAGAAACGGTAGCGTTTTTTCGCACACACCCATAAAACGGCCTGTTTCCGCCCAGAAACACCCACTTCCTGTCAATCACACTCCGATCACCAGAACGAAGAAAAAACCTCGTAATGCCGTGAGTAAAATTCCTAACTGCATAGCAAATTTACTTGGCGCAGTCGCACTGCGGACATTGCGCATGCGCATTAGCGACTAATCGCTCCGTTGCGACTAAAAAATATTGAGCGAACAACTCGGAATGACCCCCTTAGATCTGATCGCTGTGATGTGTTTTTTGCAGCCCTGCAATCAGATAGTCGCCGCCTACAGGGGAAGTGTATTTTAGCTGTGCAAGTGTGCGATCACATGTGTAGCAGAGCTGCTTGTGCAGTCTCTGCGCAGCCCAAGACTTACTCTTCCAGTGCGATTGAATCCTGCTCAAAGGGGCCGGATCTGACGTCAGACACCCTCCCTGAAAACGCTTGAGCCCACCTGCGTTTTTCCGGACACTCCCTGAAAACGGTCAGTTGCCACCCACAGACGGCCTCTCATGTCAATCACCTTGCGAACGCCCATGCGAATGGATCCATCTCACCATCCCGTCGCTGACCGCCGATGCCCGTTGTAGCCGTCTGACGCGTCGGCACATTGTGGCTCATACGCATGCGTAGTTCGGATCTGACCGCCGTTGTGCTAAAACGCACAGCAGCGATCAGATCTGAATTAGGCCCTTGGTTTTGCCCATTAGAGAACAAATTTGCTGCTGTGATCAGGTCTAAATTAGGCCTTATACAGATGGAGCCATGCTCATTGAGCTTGGCTACATTGCAGGCAGAGGAGAGCGGCGTGCCTAGGCGCGCCTGCGCCTCGGACTGCCGCCGAACGTACACAGACGCTCCCATTCACTTTGAATGTGGCGCGGGTGCGTCTACAATGTACGAGAACTTTGTTCGCTCCCGCCGGTCCGCCTCGCCGGACATGACTAGGCACAGATGGAGCCACGATTAGCGTATATCAGTGCCTTCAGTGTGACTCCATTATACAGGGTCTGACAATTAAGTTAGAGAACTCACCACCGTGCAATAGCGGATTTACTACTAGGCAACCAAAGCAGCCACAAGGGCACACTGAGGATTGTTTGAGAAAGCGGGGCCCCAAATCATTGTCTTGCTTAGGGCCCCATTAGGTCAAAATACACCTCTGGTCTTTGTCAAAGTAATTTTTTTAACTTTTGGATGATTGGAACACTTGTAGCCACTATGTAAGAGATCTGAGTGTCTTCTACTAGTGTACAAGGAGTCATTGGGAGCTCACAATTTGGAGCTACACAAGAAAACCGTTCATCCCTTTTGGTATATAGGGGGTTATTCAGGTTGCATCGCGTGCACATTGGCTGCAAACGCCTCTGCTCGATTGACAGGCAGAGGATTTCACGGGCAGGCAGTGGACGGTGATGGGGCGTTGCGGGGAAAAACGGGGGCTAGTCAGGGGTGGCTGCGTGATGTCACACGCAGCCGCTCTGATCTAAAAGATGGCGCTGGACCTCCTGCATGCAGAATCTGCAATCCGTACTGAATAAACCCCATAGGCAACTGTTTTGTTTTTGTTTTCTTTTTGTATTTGGCACAAGGAGGCATCCATTTAGCAGAAGATCTAGACTGATTGCATTTCTTCTGTAGATATGCCAGTTCTTTACCTAGCTAAGAGGCCCAGTCCCACACCTTCCTTTATCTTTGCCTGCGTATTCTGCAACACATATTCTTAGCGGGTGTGGTTCATCAAATCGACAGTGTCTAGGTCGACAATGTTTAGGTCGACCACTATAGGTCAACAGTCACTAGGTCGACATGGATGGAAGGTCGACAGGGTTTCTAGGTCGACATGTGCTAGGTCGACAGGTCTAAAGGTCGACATGAGGATTTATTTATTTTTGGTGTCGTTTTCTTCGTAGAGTGACCGGGATCCCAAATTAGTGCACCGCATCCCCTCGCATGGCTCGCTTCGCTCGCCATGCTTCGGGCATGGTGCCTTCACTCCGCTACCGCTTCGCTCGGCACACTTTACCGTTCCAATCGTAGTCCACGTGGATCGTTAAGTATGAAAAAATTCAAAAAAAGAAAAAAAATGTGAAAAACCCATGTCGACCTTTAGACCTGTCGACCTAGCACATGTCGACCTAGAAACCCCGTCGACCTTCCATCCATGTCGACCTAGTGACTGTCGACCTATAGTGGTCGACCTAAACATTGTCGACCTAGACACTGTCGATCTTCAGACCGGATCCCATTCTTAGCAGTACATTCTAAAAAAAATTCCAACTGAAAACTTTCTCTTATATACACAAACGTCGCACACAACATTCTTTTTATTCTGACTTCCCGGTTTAGAATTGAGCTAGAACAATGACGTTACTACAATGGATCTACTGGTATCTCATCCTATCTAACAAAATGATTCTTTCCCAATGCGCTGGTTCCAATGACCTGAATTCACGCCCCTCCCAAATGAGATAACCACATGCCAGCTTTGCAAGCCTGCTTTAGTATTTCCATAGCCAAGTAAGCAATGCCTGTATTTGCCAGCTGAGGTTATTGTGAAGCCACTAGGAGGTTGATCAGTGAATTGGTTCTTATACATGTCATAAATATGCAGAACAATTTTCCAGTATCTCTTACAATGGCAGCTGAGGCACTGAATGGAATGGTTTGAAGTTGGCGTTGGGGAAATATCAGTTTGGCAGAAGGTCAGGCAAAGTTTCAGAGCCTCTGCCATCCATCTGCCCATTCCTGGCACAAGGGATACAGGTCCAACGCTATGGCTTGTACGTTCACCTTGTGACTGACAACCTTCAATAGCGTTGCTTATATTCAAACCTCTCTAGTTGCCAGACCATCAGAAGTATCCATCGTCCTTGAGTTTGGTTTATAATTTCAATTTCCTTACGTTCTCCTAGCGTTGCCCGAGTCTAGTTACTGTATATCATAAATGTCTAACAGAAAAAAAGTCATGATTTAAATTACTTATATTGCAAACCCCCCTTTGAGGAAAGTGCTAGTGTGGAAAATGTCCTTTAGGGGGTTAATTATCATCTCTGTTCCGGGAAGGAACCATGGCCCTCATTCCGAGTTGATCGGTCGCAAGGCGAATTTAGCAGAGTTACACACGCTAAGCCGCCGCCTACTGGGAGTGAATCTTAGCTTCTTAAAATTGCGACCGATGTATTCGCAATATTGCGATTACTAACTACTTAGCAGTTTCAGAGTAGCTCCAGACTTACTCTGCCTGTGCGATCATTTCAGTGCTTGTCGTTCCTGGTTGACGTCACAAACACACCCAGCGTTCGCCCAGGCACTCCCACCGTTTCCCCGGCCACTCCTGCGTTTTTTCCGGAAACGGTAGCGTTTTCAGCCACACGCCCCTGAAACGCCGTGTTTCCGCCCAGTAACACCCATTTCCTGTCAATCACATTACGATCGCCGGAGCGAAGAAAAAGCCGTGAGTAAAAATACTTTCTTCATAGTAAAGTTACTTGGCGCAGTCGCAGTGCGAACATTGCGCATGCGTACTAAGCGGATTTTCACTGCGATGCGATGAAAAATACCGAGCGAACAACTCGGAATGAGGGCCCATAAGTGGTGAGAATGAAGGTTTGGAATGGAAACCAGCCAATACCACAGCAGAGCGAGAGTTTCTGAATTGGAGAATAAAGAGTGGATGCAAATAAGGAAATTGTGGATACTCTTATGAAAAGCATTGTATCAAAATTGTGGAGAGCTTTGTAGGTCAACAGAGGTCTGCATATGACAAACGTAACTACTTATCCATAGTTTAGAGACTGGAACAGCTGAGAAAGTGATTTTTTGAGGCATATTTTGGAGATTTGGGACATATTTGACCTTGACAAGTGGCTGACAGAAGGTACTTGCCAAGAGAAGTGCCCATGTTTAATACAGTATGAAGACAAAGTTCAGAGGGAGTTTAATGTTGGCTACACACTGGATCTGCAGATATATCTATAGGCGGATCGAGCAATGTGTTGTGCATACACACTGCCCGATCTGTCGTGACTGACGTTACAAACTGAGTGAGCATTTACATGCGACCGCCCAGTTGAGCCGTCAATCGGCGGCCTCTGCAGCATGTGGATGAATGGTCAACCATCGACCGCCCGTACACACACAACAATGCACCAGTCATCATCTGTGCAGTAGGGCAGACACGATATGTCTGTGAACGATGGCGTTCACAGACATATTGTTGGTACACACTGGCCGACGGGCCAGTAATATATCGGTCGTTGTGAATATAGGTGGTCATTCCGAGTTGTTCGCTCGTTGCCGATTTTTGCTATGCTGCGAATTGTTGCTAAATGCGCATGCGCATGGTACGCAGAGCGCATGCGCTAAGTTATTTAACACAAAACTTAGTAGATTTGCTGTTGTTCCTGCGGCGCTTTTCAGTCGCACTGCTGATCGGTGAATGATTGACAGGAAAGGGGCATTTCTGGGTGGTAACTGAGCGTTTTCCGGGAGTGTGCTAAAAAACGCAGGCGTGTCAGGGAAAAACGCGGGAGTGTCTGGAGAAACGGTGGAGTGGCTGGTCGAACGCAGGGCGTGTTTCTGACGTCAAACCAGGAACTAAACGGACCGAGCTGATCGCAATCTAGGAGTAAGTCTGGAGCTACTCAGAAACTGCAAGGAATTATTTAGTAGCAGTTCTGCTAATCTTTCGTTCGCTATTCTGCTAAGCTAAGATACACTCCCAGGGGGCGGCGGCCTAGCGTGTGCAATGCTGCTAAAAGCAGCTAGCGAGTGAACAACTCGGAATGTGGGCCATAGTTACCATCAGTATTTGCACGCATTTTCACTAGCCCTATATCTGGTGCAAGAGAACCATCCGAAATCAGACAGGTATCTGCAGACACAACTCAAGTGTCTGCAGATACCTGTCTGATTTCGTATGGTATAGAGATGCGGCTTAGATGCGTGGAAGCCCGATTTTTCCAAAGTGGCTCATATTTGTGTATGCTAGATTAATACTGCAAAAATGGACTTGCAAGTAAATGAATCAGCCCCTATTTCTTCATCCCCAGCCATGAAGTTTTCAACTCTTAGGTAACAACATAAAGTGACAATCTTGGGGGTCATTCAGACTTGATCACTCGCTAGGTTTTTTTTGCAGCGCTGTGATCAGATAGTCGCCGCCTACAGGGGAGTGTATTTTCGCTTTGCAAGTGTGCGATCGCATGTGCAGCCGAGCACTACAAAAAAGTTTTGTGCAGTCTCTGAGTTGCCCAGAACTTACTCAGCCGCTGCAATCACTTCAGCCTGTCCGGGCCCGGAATTGACGTCAGACACCCGCCCTGCAAATGCTTGGACACGCCTGTGTTTTTCCTACCACTCCCAGAAAACGGTCAGTTGACACCCAGAAACGCCCTCTTCCTGTCAATCTCCTTGCGATCGGCTGTGCAAATAATTTCTTCGTACAATCCATGGCACAGCAACGATCCGCTTTGTACCCGTACGATGCGCCTGTGCATTGGGGTGCATACAAATGCGCAGTTCTGACCTGATCGCAGCGCAGCAAAAAATCCTAGCGTGCGATCAGGTCTGAATGCCCCCCTTGTACAGGAGGTGTTTAAAGAGGGCCTAATTCAGACCTGACTGCAGCAGGAAAATTGTTCTCTAATGGGCAAAACTGTGTGAACTGCGGGTGGGGCAGATATAACATATGCAAAGAGAGTTAGATATGAGTAGGGTGTGTTCAAACTGAAATCTAAATTGCAGTGTAAAAATAAAGCAGCCAGTATTTACTCTGCACAGAAATAATATATCCCACCCAAATCTAACTCTCTCTGCACATGTTACATGATTGCCCCACCATCAGTGCACATGGTTTTGCCCACTAGAGAAAGATTTTGCTTTTGCGATCAGGTCTGTATTAGGCCCAGAGAATGTTTTCCATCTTGCTTGTACTAGGGCCCCTTTCATGCATCACACACAGAGCCCCATGGTAAAGATGAGTCTGAACCATATGTGCCAACTGTTTCATCTCCCCAAACTTGACATGCATGTAATCACTGTGGGGAACGGGGCTGGGGGATTTGTAACATTAGACCCCACCCACGGTGGTGTAATGGGGCAAATTGTGAGATTAAGAAGAGGGGATATGGCGAACATTATCTACAAATGCGTAATCAGGCCCCTGTTTTGCCAATCTCACTAAAAAATGGTCTGGGTGAAGGAAGGGGATCTACACTGTCTGGCATGGGAGCCAACTTGGGGGTTCTCATGTTACATTCGCCATATACATGGAACAAGCAGAAGCCCTGGTAAGTATTGCTGCAGGAAACGAGGACCAGCTGTGCACTTACAGCAATCCATGAGCAAAGCAGTTTCACGTTTATAAATTATTTTTAAAGTTCAACTTTTTAAAGAATATATATATTCACCCAAAAAAATAGAAGTCTGAGCCCACTATCGGGAATTCTTCTATGAACTCAACCATGAGAGACTTAGCTCATCTCTATACATAAGATAGCTGATGCGTTCTCAGGAAGTCCTCCCCTCTGCTCCGTCTGCCTATACATCTGAGCACTCTTGTCATGAATTAATCACGCCGATGTGTAAATCTTTGAAAGGTTTTCCAGGGTAAGCGAAATGCTTTTAAAGGTTAAAGAGAAGGTGAAGATGGCCACTATAATCAGGTGTACGAGAACGTGGAAATGCATAATTAAGCAGATGTTACTTAGTGTAAATTCCATCAGGGGTCTTCAGAAGGTGAGTCCCCTAATGGGACCGCTTGCTTGCAAACGTGTATTAATTAGCTGTGATGCACCCCACAAATCACCAACGTGACAGCCAGCTCAAGGTGATGCACGAAAACTTACACTGTCTCCAAATAGCCGCTTGTTCGTGTTACATTATCTGCTGTGTATTAAGATGGGAATGTTACATGGAGTCAGTGCAGTAATGATAGATATACAGTAAATCGATATATCCAGCTACGGTAGTAGTCTAGAACAGAACTTCCCCAGCGACAAGTGGGCCAGTGACGGTGAGATCTGCCCTCAATGTAGGAACGGAGCATAAAAGGCAGCAGATAACCATTTGTTACAGTAGAATACAAGTAATATACTGAGAGAGAGAGAGAGAGAGAGGCGAAATGACTGCCCGATGGATGGGATCCGGTCAGGATCCCAGCGGCCAGGATCCGGCAGTCAAAATACTGACGCCGGAATACCAAAACCACTCGGAATGCAGACACCGGCATCCTGACTAGGGTTAAAAGCCTGGTGCCAGAATCCCGAACTAGCATGTGCTGCCCCATCTGAAAGGTAAGCAGCACACGGGAGGTCAGGTTCAGGCTGTGGGGGGAGGGTTAGGCTGCAAGGAGGGGGGGTTAGGTTTAGGCCGCGTGGAAGGGGATTAGGTGGTTTAGGCACCCCTGGGGAGGGTTAAGGTTAAGCTGTGGGGAGGGTTAGGTTTAGGCTACAGGGAGGGGGGGTTAGGTTTAGGCACAACCAGGGAAGAGTTAGGCCAGGGATAGGCTGCGTGGGGGGGTTAGGTTTAGGCTTCTGGACGGAAGGGTTAGGAGACCATTGGGGGAAGGTAAGTATAATTACCTCCCCCCTGTCAGTATTCTCAACATTAGGATGCCCCAGTTGGTATTCTGAAGTGCCTCCATACCCCACATTTGAGCACAGCTGACTTAAGTAGACCATCTGTGCTCAAGCAAGGATATCTTTAAAACCTTAGCTGTTACGGTGCCTTGAGTACTGAGTTTGGGAACCACTGCTCTACACAATGTATGGAGATGATCACAATTCACTGGTTGAAGTTGGCTGAACCATGGTCAGGTCACTGTTTGCTGCATTGATGTGGCCTATTGGTATAGAACATGGGTTTTTTCCATAAGATCCAGCGGAATGTGAAACGTAGGCTCGTCCACACAGTGGGTCCTCAACCAGGCTTGCAAGTTTATTGGTAACAGCGCTACACATAGTAATGGCTGTATGGGCAGTAATGCAGGTAATAACAACAGTAATGAGAGACTCAGAACAGTGGCAAACGCATGGTCACGCATGCACCACGATATCATCCAGCTGGGGTCACGGCACAGAGAGTAGAAGGAGAGAGTTCAGGAGCTTACTCCAGCAGCACAGGAGAAGTCTTGTAGATGGGAGATGGAAGAGGTTGGAGAGATGGTGAGACTAACCAAAGAAGACGTGAAGGAAAGTGAAGAAATTGTTGTGCTATTCACACATCCAAGTCAGGGAGGTCCACTGTCTGGAATGCCAACATGTATCTGAAGTCTCCATTATACTTAAAATTGTTGTTGGGAGCCTAGACATTTAGATTATAGTTAAAAATTTTAGAAAACTGTAATCTCTAAGTACCAAATAATATAATTATGCCCTAAATGGACAATATAGTAGAATGTCTCAATAAGCATTTCATTAATTAGGTAGGTCTCTCAATAGGTAGGCATTAATCAGACAGGTCTCTCAATGGGTATTCCATTAATTAGCATCATCATAATGATTAGATTCGGTAAGGATGATAGTGCATTCGCTTTGTATGCTAAACTCCCATACAGTGTAAAGGAAATCAGACTTTTCCTCATTAATTTTTCATGAAGCTAAACTCTCACACTCTAAGCCATAACGTGAGTGACTGAAAATAAGCCTGAATGTTTGTATATTTTTCCACACAATGCATCTGATTTTTTTTTTTCCCTTTTGTTTCGTGGAGGTTTTTTTTTTTTTTTGGTTTATTTTCTTTTTTAAAGGTACAAATTAAACTTTTCATGAAACACACAAAAAATGTTTGAATTAGAATCCACGAACATTGCTTTTTCCATCTTACGCAGAGTAATTACTGTCAGCTTCACCCAAATGCTGGTTGTTCGGATCGGTAATGAGGTTTCTTCTTGCCCAACACTCTAGTAATTGGAACTTCAAAACTCTAATGGCTCAGAATGATGCGGCAATGAGGCCCGGAATCAGAGATTTCACAATTTATCAGTAAGATGGAGCAAAATAAACTGAAATGAAAAAAAAAAATGATTTATTCAAAAGTATTTAAAATATTCTCCAAACCGGGAATCATAGATTCATGTAAACAGTACCGCAGGAACGTACATTCTGCTCCTGGAGATTATAATCAAAGGGAAATGTTATTAAGTTTAACAGGAACACTGTGCAGAATCATGGGCACATTGCGGATATCACAAGACACTGGTACAGAGTTCTCGGGGTAAGAGTCAAGGCAGATATTTTATTGAAGATGCAGGGAGCAAATTCCACTATAATATTTAAAAATGTTACAAAATACATACATTAAAAATATTATAAAGAGCAAAAGGAAAAAATAGGTGAAGAATGCCTGCAAGGACCTTTTTATGGGATGACCTTTTTAACCAAAGTAGACATTGATGAGTACCAAGCTCTGTCCATTCTCCTCTATCTAGACATGCTTCCACAGAAATCTCATCAGCTTTACTCGGCCTACTGTATAAGACTACCTTCATGCTGATGATACACAAATTTACTTCTTCTCCCCTGACCTCTCCCTCTCCACCCTCACATCTTCAACTGTCACTCTTCCACCTCTTCCTGGATGTGCCAGAGCTTTCTTGTGTTCACCATATCCATGGTCTTCTCCCAACCTCTCTCCTTCTATTGCTCTCTCCTCTCCCACCAGTCCACCGCTTGAGTGTCATCCTCAACTAGCCCCCTCCTTCACCAACCCAGTGTTCTTACTATATCCAATCATGTCATTTTTACCTCCACAGCATCTCCAGGATGAACCGTTCCTCACCATGGAAGTTAGTAAAACTCTCCTTCCTCTCCATGTCATCTCCCACTTGAACAACTGCAACTTCACAAAATGTGGACACCTTCGAAATGTGACACATTCAAAATGTTGTCAAAGAAATTTTAGAGTTAAAGGTTAGGGTTTAGTATAGGATTAGTTTTAGGGCTAAAGGTAGGATTAGAGAAGTGCGCCGACCTCCGTGTTTTGGTTTTGAATCTATATTAACTTTGTGTTTTGATTTTGGTTTTTGGATCTGTATTTTCTTTAAATTTTTAAACAGTTAAATTCACATAATTTGGGCGTGTTTTTGTTCCTACAGTATTATTAACCTCAATAACATTAATTTTCAGTCATTTCCGGTCAAATTTGACCACCTCACAGCTCATTATGATGTTTTAATCAATATTGGTCAAAGGTTGCAGTGAGCTGGCTGGTTACTAAGCGACAGAGCAAGCTGCACAAACACGCGGCAGTTTATAGTACATCTATGAAACATTGCCACACAGCAGTGGCAGAAAAGAAAAGTGATGCAAGATGGAATTGTCCTTGGGCCCTCCCACACACTTTTATGTTTGATATTAAAAAGGAAATGCACAGTTTAACAAACCAAGCACTTCTGCGTCAGGGGCTGACACTTTAGTAGGTATTTGCT
This sequence comes from Pseudophryne corroboree, assembly GCF_028390025.1. Lineage (NCBI taxonomy): Eukaryota > Metazoa > Chordata > Amphibia > Anura > Myobatrachidae > Pseudophryne > Pseudophryne corroboree. The sequence goes on along the minus strand of NC_086444.1, from coordinate 28,312,147 downwards.
TGGTTTGTTTGGGCCCCCACACACCAATTTTGGAAGATACTGTATACCGCTGATCACTAATGAGGAGGTCGATGATGAGGGTGTTAATTATATTATAATCCTTTAAAATAAATGTAATGAACTCGCCCCAAATTACATAACATGGAGGTGGGTGCCTAGATGGTTAACATCTGTACCTCTATTTACTTTGGTCTCACAAATGGAGCAGATGCCTTCACAAATGTTGCAGGATTTGGCTAAAAATAATTCCACACCCAAGTGGCTTTTTTTGTGTTATGCCCAGGCATAACAATGGCTTTCTATTTATCATAGGCAAACACTTACACAAACACATCATCAACATTCTCTTGATGCTCATTAGCATCAGATAGTACACACATATTCTCCTCAGCCTGTTCCACTTCCGCACTAGCATCCTCAATTACTATTATGTCATCATCACCATCTTTACTTGTACTGCTGGAAGGAGGTGAAGGGGTCTTCTCTATGAGGACAGTGTGAAAAATGTTAGGCTCACACATGGCTAACGAGGACACCCCTAGACGCTTCTCAGGAATTTGTGAACAACAGTTTGTTCTTCAGTCTTAGTGTTCTTTTTTGGGCACTGATTTGTCAGTTTCTATTATGACACCTCTATCCCTTTTTTAACATTATGTAACATTTTGATATCAGGTTCCCTTTCCTAAACTTTCTGCCCCCAGGCCACTTACTAGATGTTGTAGTATTATCATGACTGGAAGCAGCCACGACACTAGTACTGTACTTGGTTGCTGCTCCTGCTCTTCTAGCAACTAATTGTAATCCATATTGACTCAGTGCTTATATTTATGTGAACACAGTGGGGTACAGCACCAACAGCATGCACAAATAACAACTTACGCTACCAACTCACAGTGCTTATATTTATGTTAATGGGTACAGCACCTACAGCACGCACAAATAACAACTTACACTGCCAACTCACAGTGCTTATATTTATGTTAATGCAATGGGGTATGGCCTGAGAAGTCCAGGTAATTTTTTTTATCTGAATGCAGTAGGGTACTGCCTATGGAGTCACAGTGCTTATGTTTATGTGAACGCAATGGGGTATGGCCTGAAGAGTTACAGTGCTTATGTTTACTGTATGTGAACACAGTGGGGCATGGCATCTACAGCACACAAATGGTGTACAACTGGTGTGTGCACCTATAGCACACACCAGTTGTACAAAAAATATATTAGCTCTGGGCTGCACTCCAAGCAGTGACAATATAATACACCAATGTGCTGTGCACCAAGGATTAATGCTGCCCTATATGGAGCTCTGGGCATCAGCTGCACTGCAAGCAATGACAATATAATACACCACTGTGCTGTGCACCTATATGGAGCTCGGAGCTGCAGCTGCACTGCGGGCAGTGACAATAAAATACAACACCAGTTTGACACTTAGGGTTACGCAGCAGCACCAGTATGACACACTTAGACAATAGATATAACTTTTAGTTCCTACACTATAAAAAATAATAAACAATGATTTGCTAACTACCTGTACTGTACAGTATCTAGTTCGGCCAGATATGCATATATATATATATATATATATATATATATATATATATAGGATCACTTAGATATAAACGTAACATTACCAGTAAATAAATGAAGTTTTAGTCATGTTGTACCTCATATTAGGTGAAATAGTATAATTTGATGTGTAAATTTATTAAATCATTATACTTTTCCCTCACGATCTACCTACTGTATACAGTATCTATTTTTATACAGTAAATCCCATAGACCTAACCAGGGTTCCATATAAAATTTGGATGAATCAAACAATTTCTTAAGGAAGATGACTGATAGGGAGGGTTTAATATGTTATCATATAAACCATACAATAAAGGATGTCTCAACATTCTCCTAAATCCTCTGTCATGTTATTATATTATTATCTGTAGATCCCACTGAGTCTTACAACCAGAGCTTGATGGATCATGAACAATCGTAGACCATGATTACACTGGCTGAATTAGATTTTATTTATGTCCATTATCCCTGAATCATCTTTCATAATATGCCCAAAATCCAGTAACATGACAAAACCACCATTAAACCTTTATAAAGAGATCAACTCTTTCCTTTCCCCTGTGATAAATAAGTTATTCTCGTTCTCGATGATTCCAGGTGACATTATATTAATGCCTTGAAAAGTTCTGCCATCCTAATTGCACCGTGTTTACTTGTAACATAACATAACCCGTGATTTTTAGCGATCCGTGTATTCAGGACGTCAGAGAGTTTTCATGTCGCTACAGGAAAATACCACAAAATACTGAAATGCTGATAAATAGTTTTGTTGTAACATAATCACTTCCAATATGATGGTTCTGGTGGTGGTAGAAAACTTATCATTAGGTCAATGCAAAATTTAACATGTTTGCTCTATTTGCTCAATGTATAATGTCGAAAATCCATACAGATGCTTTTATTGTTTAACGTTGTAGTGCATTGCTATTAAATGCCTTTATTTCACACATTAATAACAATAAATGTAACACATCCTTCGCCCATATGGCAAATAAGACATCCGTGGATTTCTAGACCTATGTAATAAACTCATGGATGATGGAGTATATACTGTATGTACTCACCTTACATAAATAGCAGGTAGAGAATATCCCAATAATTCTGACAGTGGCTATAAGGAATCATGGCTAAGACGTCTCCTTGTGATTGGCCAAAAGTATAGGGCTGTCACCCCAAGAAGGACAAACTAGACCACAAAGGAAATTATTTTTTATATGGTTTAACAAAAACTTTACACAATGGAAAAAAATGTTCTCAAAAATTGTATAGAAGAGATGGAAACCAAAAGTTCACCAAAATTGTACAAAAATAACCCTACAGTATTTAGGGTATTAGGCAGGGGGATGGTCCACCTCAGAGCAGGTGCAGAGAGCATGTCCTTTTGAGCGGGCTTTGCATCTAATGAAGTTGGAAACTAGTCCTGGAGCTCCTGATTCTTGGGAAAAGCTTCAAGCATCTTAATCAGCGATAATTAGTTACTATAAGGTTTCTGGTGGGCTGGAGTGAAGAAACAAAGGGGAAGGTGTATCAAGAAGAGGAAAGAATAGAGAAGTGGACTAGTAAAGAAGTTGCCCATATCTTCTTCCTATCATTTTATAGATTGTACTTGATAAATGATACCTCAAAGCTGACTTCTCCACTCTTTTCAATGCTTGATTCATCAACCCTTATGTCTCCATTACAATAAACAGCCTTCTAAGGCCTCATAGAATGAAAGCAATTTGGCAACCAACAAGTTCTTATCTAGTGCCACCCATCTGACAGACTTAGATTAGATAAGTGCAGACAAAGGGGGTCATCCAGGCCCTCCCGCTGATGCGGCCCACAGTGTGGATTGCCGATTGAGTTAAATTGCGCATGCACATCGGCTGCATCGCGACTGCGTGGGCACACACATTGCAGTTGCATCCCCGATGGATGCGACCGCAATGTGATTGACAGCGGAGGGCATACGCGGGGTGGCAATGTGATATTGGTGGGGCATAGCAGACTAAACGGGGGTGGGGCGGGACCATTTTTGGGGCAGCTGTGTGACATCACACGCAGCCGCTCTGAATAAAATATTTTGGCTGACCACCTGACGACCAGGGGTCAACCTTAGTTCCAATGCGTTCGCATCAGGAGGCGGTCTCACACATGCTGGGCGGCCTTGCCCTGTGCTGGGTCCCCTCAGCATGTGAGGAGATGGACGCAGATCTGGTTGCAGATGCAGTGATCCGTGTCCATCTCTGAATAAGGTCCAAAAAAAGTACCAATTTGAGAGATGACTCTTGAAGAATATTTACAGTAGCTAGGAGCAAAAACACAGACACATTGCCACATTTCTGGCTTATAATTATAAAGGTTCTCCAAGATATGGCCACCTACATTAAGGGTCTGCTGAGAAGAGTCCTAGCAGATATAAAATATGACCACCATGAGTCTGATACACAAAATTCCAACATCTGAAGAGAGATCCACCCTGAGAGATGTAACGCAATAAAAACACTTTCATAAACCAAGGTTTATGACCAAGATGGTGGCCAGGAAACTAGATGGATTTCAGAGTTTCCTGGCCACCATCTATTGGTCACTGTGTTTGTTGCCTCTTCCAGGATACACCTGGAAAGAGACAACATCAAATCTGTTACTCTGACATACATTGGCTTGGGGATGAAATGGCGGCAGTCGGGACACATGGTCAGAATACCGACCACGGCATCCCGCTGTTTAGAATCCCAACAGGGGTAGGGAAGCATGCTACCCCTAACCCCCTTACCCTCCATTACTGCAGCCTAAACCTAACCCTGCATGATCCCTTTTTCCTGTGGTATTTTACATGTTTCTCCAGCAGAATTCCAATTAGTTCTTCCTGGAATTCTTCGATGTACCCCAATCATATCACAAGGCAGAAGGTCAAGACCAAGCCATGGAAAGTTCGGACCGCAGGATTGATGGTGTGTAGTAGACAACCCCAGTAGGCAGACCCCATGAGACTACTTACAGCAGTTCACGCTTGTCAGTCGCACAAGTGTATCACTATGATTAATCTACATGCGCACAGTTGTATTGCTTGCACACGTGAATGTTTCAAAAAGTTGTCGACATCCCAGCACCTGCATTCCAGGGGCCACATACTGTACAGCTTGTAGACTTTCTGAGTGTCGACAAGAGGTACATATTCAGAATTTACAGATGCGGTGCAAGCTGTCAATGGCGCAGAATGTTGCAGCGTAAGAGATAATCCAACGCTGTAATTTGAGAACCTCACACCGCTATGATGTGGCGTCTTTGCTTCATATGAAACATCACTGATCCTCTAACCTCAATAGTGATTGCTTTCTGCAAAGATTTTACCATTCAAAGAACATGAATATTCATTTTACTGTAAGTCAATGTAATAGCATTGAAGCTTGTATTGATATATATATACACACCTATATATATATATATATATATATATATATATATATATATATACATACATACATATTTGTGTGTGTGTTAAACTGTAAGTAAATCTATGTCCTTTTCAACGATAGCATTTGGAAAGAAATAGTATACAGTATGTTTGCTGCAGTTTGACTTGTGAACAAAATTGATGGACTCCATCTGGTGGCCAACTGAGTTTATAGCACCTTGTTAAAATAACAATTACAGTATAACTGAAGTTTCTGTTTCTGAATTCTGGTAGGCGGGACACATTAGTTATTATTGATAGAGAGGTTGGCGGGAGTTACTTACAGTAACAGAATTAGGGACAGATGTACTAAGCCTTGAAAACTGATAAAGTGGAGGGTGATAATGTGCCAGCCAATCAGCTACTAACTGCCATGTTACAGGCTGTGTTTGAAAAATGACAGTTAGGAGCTGATTGGCTGGTGCTTTATCACTCTCCACTTTATCTCTCTACAAGGATTAGTACATTGGCCCTTAGACACAAAACTAAAAAAAAAAAAAAAATTCAAGACAACAATATAATTTTCTGCAACTAAACTAAAACAGACACTAAACCAGCTAAATATGTTTAGCTTTGTACAAAGGTGGCATTGGCAACATAATAAGGAATTGTGATACAACGTGACTTTATATGGATACTTATTTTGCTACACGGGTTCCATCAGCAGCTGCTATTTGATTTTATCAATTGATTTGAACTTATGGACTGAGCTATATCTACATATACTATTATATATTTCTGTGCACAGAATCCGCTTAGATCCACCTCCTTATATTATACATTTTTAGCATTGCATAATATTTTTTATATTAAGACCGGTCTTGTTTTTCATTTGAGAAGTAATTCTTTCTTCTATATAAATAAATTTTATAAATATAAAAATATAAAGTTGGATTTATTGCATTTCTCAGCCATATCATATCTATATCACAGCGCAAGAGGTTATTTGTTAAAGTAGCTTTGTACAAATGTCAGAACAGATGCACTGACACATTGAACCACTCCAAAACGACACAGTGCATTTTGCCATATATGTGTGAAAGTTCGTGACTTGGTCCAAACATGGGTGGTCATTCCGAGTTGTTCGCTCTGTAATTTTCTTCGCATCGCAGCGATTTTCCGCTAATTGCGCATGCGCAATGTTCGCACTGCGACTGCGCCAAGTAAATTTGCTATGCAGTTAGGAATTTTACTCACGGCATTACGAGGTTTTTTCTTCGTTCTGAAGATCGGAATGTGATTGACAGGAAGTGGGTGTTTCTGGGCGGAAACTGGCCGTTTTATGGGTGTGTGTGAAAAAATGCTACCGTTTCTGGGAAAAACGCGGGAGTGGCTGGAGAAACGGAGGAGTGTCTGGGCGAACGCTGAGTGTGTTTGTGACGTCAAACCAGGAACGACAAGCACTGAACTGATCGCACTGGAAGAGTAAGTCTCGAGCTACTCAGAAACTGTACAGAGAAGTCTTTTCGCAATATTGCGAATCTTTCGTTCGCAATTTTGCTAAGCTAAGATTCACTCCCAGTAGGCGGCGGCTTAGCGTGTGCAATGCTGCTAAAAGCAGCTTGCGAGCGAACAACTCAGAATGACCACCATAGACAGCTCTGAATTACAGTACTGTATATGCTTATTTAAATGAGACAGAGGAAAGCACTTCAATTACTTTTATTTGCCACGTCATAAATATAACATACCAGACACGCTGGGAGAATTCATCCTTGTAGCTCACGGTTAGCAAATATAGACATTTTGGAATTGATTGAAGTCAGTGTAATTTCTCTATTTATCATGTTTAGAAAGGAGCAAACAGCTTGTAAATCACTGTGAGATTCTCTGTTCCGTCCTTCGCAATTTCTTGCTCTCAGCTAATGTTCATTCGCATCTGAAAGATGAGCTGTTCTGAAACTACAGGTTTTTATTTCATATAATTTTTTACGTAATTGTATTTTTCTGTTGGGTTTGAGTGATTGTCTCTCTCTAGAATCACCGGCATTCTGAGTGATGGGTCAGTGTAGTAAGAGGCCGATGCACAGTAGAATGCGTGTGAGGCGCATCTTGCGTGACTTCACACTGCGCACACTGCGTTCAAAGTACAGGACACACAGGGCCATATGCATTTCAGTCACATCTCCACTTATTACTGAGGAGTTGCAGCTGGACTGTATCAGACTGTTTTCATGCATGCAAGGTTATTAAAGGCCCGCTGACATGGCACATACTGCAAGTGCTGACATGGTCACAGTGTAGACAGTACACTTTAGTGCTAGATTTCGGTTTAATCATACATTACCAGGAAAGTCCAGGAACAGAGCATTTTCTCCCTCATGGAGAGGGTCAGGTAGGCAAGTATGGGCTTTACGGTTAGGTTTAGGGCTAGTGTTAGAGTAATGGTTATGTTTAGGTTTACGATTAGGTTTAGGGTTATGTTTAGGGTTTGTATTAGGATAATGGTGAGGTTTAGTGTTAGGTTTAGACTTAGGGTAGGGTTTAAAGTTAGGTTTATGGTTAGGGTTAGGTTTGGAGTTTAGGATCAGGGCAGGATCTAAGGTTCGGGTTATAGCTAGGTTTATGGTTAGGGTTAGGTTTGGGGTTTAGGGTTAAGGAAGGATCTAAGGCTAGGGTTAGGTTTATGGATAGGTTTGGGATTTAGGGATAGGTTTAGGGTAAGGGAAGGATTTAAGGCTAGGTTTATGGTTAGGGTTGGGGATTAGTGTTAGGTTTGCAGTTTAAGGATAGGTTTATGGTTAGGGTTGGGGTTTAGGGTTAGGTTTGGAGTTTAATGTTAGGTTTATTGTTAGGTTTGGGGTTCAGGGTTAGGTTTGGAGTTTAAGGATAGGTTTATGGTTAGTTTTGGGGTTTAGGGTTAGGTTTGGAGTTAAAGGATAGGTTTATGGTTAGGTTTGTGGTTTAGGGTTAGTGTTTGGAGTTTAAGGATAGGTTTATGGTTAGGTTTGGGGTTTAGCGTTAGGTTCGGAGTTTAAGGATAGGTTTGTGGTTAGGTTTGGCGTTTAGGGTTAGGTTTGGGGTTTAAGAATAGGTTTATGGTTAGGTTTGGGGTTTAGAGTTAGGTTTGGAGTTTAAGGATAGGCTTGTGGTTAGGTTTGGGGTTTAGTGTTAGGTTTGGAGTTTAAGGATAGGTTTGTGGTTAGGCTTGGGGTTAGGTTTGGGGTTTAAGAAAAGGTTTATGGTTAGGTTTGGGGTTAGGTTAGGGGGTTTAGGGTTAGGTTTGGATTTTAAGAATAGGTTTATAGTTAGGTATGGGGTTTAGGGTTAGGTTTGGAGTTTAGGGTTAGGTTTGGGGATTAAGAATAGGGTTTAGCGTTAGGGTTGGAGTTTAAGAATAGGTTTATGGTTAGGGTTGGGGTTTAGGGTTAGGTTTGGGGTTTAAGAATATGTTTATGGATAGGGTTAGGTTTGGGGTTTAAGGATAGGTTTATGGTTAGGTTTGGTGTTTATGGTTAGGTTTGGGGTTTAAGGATAGGTTTATGGTTAAGTTTAGGGTTTAGCGTTAGGGTTGGAGTTTAAGGATATGTTAATGGTTAGGTTTGGGGTTTAGGGTTAGGATTGTGGTTTAAGGTTAGATTTATGGTTAGGGTTGGGGTTTAGGGTTAGGTTTAGTTTTGGGTTGGTTTAGGATAAGGGTTTTAGCTAAAATGTTGAGAAAATGTTATGTAGACATTCTGATGAGCAAGTCAACATTATGACCATGATGACATTCTGACTGTCAACATTATAAATGCTGACATACTGTAGCATACCGCACCTTAAATACCGGGCTTCCAGCATCTCTGTGTGGACCTCAGCAGCCACATATAGGACGTGTGTTGCACAATTGCACAATATTACAGAATATAATTCTTCCACCAATCACCAATACGTGATTGACTAGATTAGTAAAACAAATGCACTTACTGCTCCTTAGAACAAGCATTTAGTCTGACGACGCTCTTACATACAAATCTTACTATTTTACACAGGAGGACATTGTGGAAGATGCTATAATAAATGTTACAGGGCATGGAGGCAGTCTTGGTCTAAGCTAATAGTCTAAAGCCGATTTCACATTTTTCTACCAATATCTTATTATCCACATTTGGCTGGTCTTCTGGTCTTCTCCCCTCTTGGAGACAGCAGGGAATTCAATGTTTATACCAGTTTCATGATTTAAATACATTCAAAGTACATGGGGGATGGGGGATGTATCAAACCTTCCAAAGAGTGGAGATATTGTCCATCAGCTTCTAGCTAGCATGTATCAAGTAAATTCTATAAAATGACCTGTAGAATTTGAAGGGTTATGCTACCAAAGGTTTGTGATTTCCTGGACATGGTGGTATAAATTAAGCTCTGGAGTGTATCCAACCTGTTACAAAGCCTCATTCTCCCATATTAGGCATTCAATTGATCTAAACATTATCAAAATGCAAATGGCTACGGTTATATACATTTCCTCTTGTGACTCTTCAAGAGATATTTAATGTACAGTTCATACCAGCAAATGAACAATAACATTTTGCATAGGGCATACAGTGCGTTGGGTATGTGTGACCGGTGGTCACAAGACCGATGGCAGTCACAGTACGGGGGGACGAGCGCAATGAAGCCCCTTGTGGGCTCACTGTGATCACCACGCAGCAGCCTCGGTGGCATGGTGCGCTCGTCACAGGTTCTATTTCCACTCTATGTGTGTCGTGGACACCTACGAGTGGGAATAGTCCCTGTTGGTTGGCATGCCGATTGGCGGGATTTTTTAGACGCCGGTATCCTGGCGTTTGTATTGTGACCGCATAAACGTATCCCCATACAGTATAGAGTATAATGCCTAAATGTCTATATAATTGGGCTTGGCCAGGACGATGAGTGCTATAAATGTCAAGCTTCTGAAGTTGATGGTGACAACGCCCAATACTACAGCACTTTTGAGCAATGATCCAGTCTGATATATTATCGTCTCTGGGACTATTACCAGCGAATGGGCACTGAGGAATTGTTACACAGCAAAGGTCAGCAGTAGACGGTAATTGAAAATTATTATTATTATTATTATTATTATTATTTTAATCAATTATTATTATTATTATTATTATGATATCCGCTGGTTTGTTATGTTTTCCTTTTTCTGATTTGCTTATGCTGTGTTTAATTTGTATTTATTTACTCTATATTTCTGTTTCCAGCTGTATCATGTGTAGGAAAAAACTATGTGTTCCCTAATGCACACCGAGTGAAAAATATTACTACATAATAGTCAGATAATACGGAGATCTTAGTTGCGTATATCTGCAGATATAGGGTTAAGCCCCCAGGCCGATCGACAAGGCTCCTCCGTCACTGGGGGCCCCTAATACTAGGTATGGGTCAGTGGCGTAACTAGAAATTTTTCTCCCCCAAGCCAAAAAATTCTTCGGCGCCCCCCCCCCCCCCCCCATAATTGGCACTAGTAAAGGGAGAAATATGCGCGCACCGCAGGCGCGTGTCGCCAAAAAGGGGTGTGGCTTCATTGGAATGGGCGTGGCTTCGCGTAAAGGGGCGTGGCATTGCAGGAAAAGACTACCTTATACCCCAGTTTTGCAACCTGCATGCCCAGACGTTAGCCACCACAGGAAAGAAAAATAATCTTGATTCATGCCCCTTACATTATTTGTCATTTTTCCTCCTTATAGTAATGCCCAGTATACATTATTCCACATACTGCAATGGCCTTAGCCATTATGCCACACACAACAATGCACATGACACAATATGCACACACTGTAATGCCCCCGACACATTATGCCACACACCGTAATGCCCCCGACACATTATGACAGGAATCGCAATGCCCGTTATACATTATGCTACACACCGTATCTGTGACACAGTATGACACATACCGCAATGCCCGTTATACATTATGCCACACCGCAATGACCCCGAGACATTATACCACAATGCCCGTGATATAGTATACAACACACCGTAATGCCTGACACATTATGACACACACCGCAATGTCCGTGATACATTATGCCACACACCGTAATGCCCATTACACATTAAGTTCTACAGTAAGGCTTCTAATTACTTTTAAATTACCTGCTCGTTGCCAGGGGTTTCATGCTCTTTGTTCCATGCACGGTGCCAGGGGTTTTCATGCTCAGGGTGTCATGCTCGCTGCCAGGGGTTTCATGCACTGGGTGTCATGCTCGTTGCCAGGGGTTTCATGCACTGGGTGTCATGCTCGTTGCCAGGGGTTTCATGCACTAGGTGTCATGCTCGTTGCCAGTGGTTTCATGCACTGGGTGTCATGCTCGTTGCTAGGGGGTAGTGCTTGTTGCTAGGGCTGTGCTCCCAGTGCCACATATGCCCCCAGTGCCAGATATTCCCCCACAGTGCCAGGTATATGCTCCCAGTGCCAGATATTCCCCCACAGTGCCACATATGCCCCCTCAGTGCCTGCTCCCCCCAGTGCCAGATATTCCCCCACAGTGCCAGGTATATGCCCCCTGTGCCAGATATTCCCCCACAGTGCCAGGTATATGCCCCCAGTCCCAGATAGTCCCCCACAGTGCCAGGTATATGCCCCCAGTGCCAGATATATGCCCCCAGTGCCAGATAGTCCCCCACAGTGCCAGGTATATGCCCCCAGTGCCAGATAGTCCCCCACAGTGCCAGGTATATGCCCCCAGTGCCAGATAGTCCCCCACAGTGCCAGGTATATGCCCCCAGTGCCAGATAGTCCCCCACAGTGCCAGGTATATGCCCCCAGTGCCTGATAGTCCCCCACAGTGCCAGGTATATGCCCCCAGCCCAGTGCCAGATATTCCCCCACAGTGCCAGGTATATGCCCCCAGTGCCAGATAGTCCCCCACAGTGCCAGGTATATGCCCCCAGTGCCAGATATTCCCCCACGGTGCCAGGTATATGCCCCCAGTGCCAGATAGTCCCCCACGGTGCCAGGTATATGCCCCCAGTGCCAGATAGTCCCCCACGGTGTCAGGTATATGCCCCCAGTGCCAGATAGTCCCCCACGGTGCCAGGTATATGCCCCCAGTGCCAGATAGTCCCCCACAGTGCCAGGTATATGCCCCCAGTGCCAGATAGTCCCCCACAGTGCCAGGTATATGCCCCCAGTGCCAGATAGTCCCCCACGGTGCCAGGTATATGCCCCCAGTGCCAGATAGTCCCCCACGGTGCCAGGTATATGCCCCCAATGCCAGATAGTCCCCCACAGTGCCTACTCCCCTCCCCCTCCTTTGTGTTGGAGGGACACGGAGCGCACAGCGCGCGCCTCCCTGTGTCCCTCCTGGCTTTCCGGCTGTCTAATAAAGGAAGTGCCAGTTCGTGAGCCAATCAGAGCTCACGAACGGCACTTCCTGTATTGGGTGTCATGCTCGTTGCCAGGGGTTTCATGCACTAGGTGTCATGCTCGTTGCCAGTGGTTTCATGCACTGGGTGTCATGCTCGTTGCTAGGGGGTAGTGCTTGTTGCTAGGGCTGTGCTCCCAGTGCCACATATGCCCCCAGTGCCAGATATTCCCCCACAGTGCCAGGTATATGCTCCCAGTGCCAGATATTCCCCCACAGTGCCACATATGCCCCCTCAGTGCCTGCTCAGTGCCTGCTCCCCCCAGTGCCAGATATTCCCCCACAGTGCCCGGTATATGCCCCCAGTGCCAGATATATGCCCCCAGTGCCAGATAGTCCCCCACAGTGCCAGGTATATGCCCCCAGTGCCAGATAGTCCCCCACAGTGCCAGGTATATGCCCCCAGTGCCAGATAGTCCCCCACAGTGCCAGGTATATGCCCCCAGTGCCAGATAGTCCCCCACAGTGCCAGGTATATGCCCCCAGTGCCAGATAGTCCCCCACAGTGCCAGGTATATGCCCCCAGTGCCTGATAGTCCCCCACAGTGCCAGGTATATGCCCCCAGTGCCAGATATTCCCCCACAGTGCCAGGTATATGCCCCCAGTGCCAGATAGTCCCCCACAGTGCCAGGTATATGCCCCCAGTGCCAGATATTCCCCCACGGTGCCAGGTATATGCCCCCAGTGCCAGATAGTCCCCCACGGTGCCAGGTATATGCCCCCAGTGCCAGATAGTCCCCCACGGTGTCAGGTATATGCCCCCAGTGCCAGATAGTCCCCCACGGTGCCAGGTATATGCCCCCAGTGCCAGATAGTCCCCCACAGTGCCAGGTATATGCCCCCAGTGCCAGATAGTCCCCCACAGTGCCAGGTATATGCCCCCAGTGCCAGATAGTCCCCCACGGTGCCAGGTATATGCCCCCAGTGCCAGATAGTCCCCCACGGTGCCAGGTATATGCCCCCAATGCCAGATAGTCCCCCACAGTGCCTACTCCCCTCCCCCTCCTTTGTGTTGGAGGGACACGGAGCGCACAGCGCGCGCCTCCCTGTGTCCCTCCTGGCTTTCCGGCTGTCTAATAAAGGAAGTGCCAGTTCGTGAGCCAATCAGAGCTCACGAACGGCACTTCCTGTATTGGGTGTCATGCTCGTTGCCAGGGGTTTCATGCACTAGGTGTCATGCTCGTTGCCAGTGGTTTCATGCACTGGGTGTCATGCTCGTTGCTAGGGGGTAGTGCTTGTTGCTAGGGCTGTGCTCCCAGTGCCACATATGCCCCCAGTGCCAGATATTCCCCCACAGTGCCAGGTATATGCTCCCAGTGCCAGATATTCCCCCACAGTGCCACATATGCCCCCTCAGTGCCTGCTCAGTGCCTGCTCCCCCCAGTGCCAGATATTCCCCCACAGTGCCCGGTATATGCCCCCAGTGCCAGATATATGCCCCCAGTGCCAGATAGTCCCCCACAGTGCCAGGTATATGCCCCCAGTGCCAGATAGTCCCCCACAGTGCCAGGTATATGCCCCCAGTGCCAGATAGTCCCCCACAGTGCCAGGTATATGCCCCCAGTGCCAGATAGTCCCCCACAGTGCCAGGTATATGCCCCCAGTGCCTGATAGTCCCCCACAGTGCCAGGTATATGCCCCCAGTGCCAGATATTCCCCCACAGTGCCAGGTATATGCCCCCAGTGCCAGATAGTCCCCCACAGTGCCAGGTATATGCCCCCAGTGCCAGATATTCCCCCACGGTGCCAGGTATATGCCCCCAGTGCCAGATAGTCCCCCACGGTGCCAGGTATATGCCCCCAGTGCCAGATAGTCCCCCACGGTGCCAGGTATATGCCCCCAGTGCCAGATAGTCCCCCACGGTGCCAGGTATATGCCCCCAGTGCCAGATAGTCCCCCACAGTGCCAGGTATATGCCCCCAGTGCCAGATAGTCCCCCACAGTGCCAGGTATATGCCCCAAGTGCCAGTTAGTCCCCCACGGTGCCAGGTATATGCCCCCAGTGCCAGATAGTCCCCCACGGTGCCAGGTATATGCCCCCAATGCCAGATAGTCCCCCACAATGCCTACTCCCCTCCCCCTCCTTTGTGTTGGAGGGACACGGAGCGCACAGCGCGCGCCTCCCTGTGTCCCTCCTGGCTTTCCGGCTGTCTAATAAAGGAAGTGCCAGTTCGTGAGCCAATCAGAGCTCACGAACGGCACTTCCTGTATTAGACAGCCGGAGAGCCAGGGAGGGACACAGGGGGGCGCGCGCTGTGCGCTCCATGTCCCTCCTTACAGCGGCAGAGGGAAGGAGACCTGCAGATTGACATGCGGACGCTCGTCCGCATGTTAATCTGTTCTAAATCAGTGGCGCCCCCGCAGCCCCTCGCCCCCAAGCCACCGCGAGGACTGCGGAGGCAGTAGTTACGCCACTGGTATGGGTCCGGGTGCAGGACCCCACGATGTCGGCACAGATCGGCCACCCCAGGTCAGCACACAGGTGAGAATTAATAGGGGTTAATAAGAAGCACAGAAGTGCTATGTAAGTGGTGTGATTAAAATAATATATACAAAGTGATAGGGAAAATCATAAGTGTTCATAAAGTGTTAGGGTGTGCCGACCTGAAGCAGCCCAGCCATACCGACACAGGGGCCACCGCACCCCACACCCACCCCATAAATAATTATGTCTGGGTTAAATTCCCAGTGTAAGGCCACATGGTAATGGCTCCTACAGCATCTGAGAGCCAGCTTACCTGGGGATACCCCTGGCTTCCCCTATGGCACTCTGGAGTCAGCAATCCCTCCTAATGCTGACCCATTATTATTATGTATGATATCCGCTGGTTTATTATGTTTTCCTTTTTCTGATTTGCTTATGCTGTGTTTAATTTGTATTTATTTACTCTATATTTCTGTTTCCAGCTGTATCATATAGGTTGGTGCAAGTGCATCGATGATGACAAACCAAGGATACGGATGGGGAATAGGAAAACTGCAAGATTATTACAGTTCTGCATATGGGTAAATAAATCTACGCTTTGGTTTTCCATACGCTACAATGCCGGAGCACAGACTGTGTTCAAATCTGCATTCTTTCATATGCATTGTTTGAATATATCCTTATATACTGTAACACCAACTACTAATGTAAGGAAACAAAGGGCCAGCAAATCAATCAGACACGTAAATTATAATTTTTTTTAATTACAAGGGCAAAAAAAAATGCTGTACGTGCACAGAAGTGGCAAATTGCAAAACAATATCGGATAATTGTCCGCATTTTAATTGCAACAGTTTTTACAGTATTATTATTATTATTATTATTATTATTATTATTATTCAGTTTGTGATTCTCTGAATTTTATGTTATATTTTTGGGATTTTGTTCCAGATTCCTCAGACTACAGTACAGTGGGAGTCATTCCGAGTTGATCACTTGCTAGCTACTTTTAGCAGCCGTGCAAATGCATATTCGCCGCCCACGGGGGAGTGTATTTTCTCTTTGCAAGTGTGTGAACGCTTGTGCAGCCAAGCGATATGAAAAAGTTTTGTGCAGTTTCTGAATAGCTCTGGACTTACTCAGCCCTTGCGATCACTTCAGCCTGTCTGGTCCCGGAATTGACGTCAGACATCCGCCCTGCAAAACGCTTGGACACGCCTGCGTTTTTCCAAACACTCCATGAAAACGGTCAGTTGCCACCCATAAATGCCTTCTTCCTGTCAATCTCCTTGCGATCGGCTGTGCGAATGGATTCTTCGTAAAACCTATCGCACAGCAATGATCTGCTTTGTACCCGTACGACGCGCCTGCGCATTGCGGTGCATACACATGCGCAGTAGTAACCTGTTCGCTGCCCTGCAAAAAATGGCAACGAGCGATCAACTCATAATGACCCCCAGTATGTAGAGTATGTGCAGTTCCAGTGTACTAAAATTAAAATGCTCATAAAGTGTCACGTTATTCTATGGATTAGGTATGATATGTTGGCAAGAGAATGATAACATGGTCAAAATGTTGACATTAACCGTGTCCCGGCAGTCTTCCGTGTCCCGGCAGTCATGTGACCGTCACTTCTGGGGTCAGACCTCCAATCCTTTGGCATAAGTAGTTCTCTGCTATCCCAAATCCCTACCCCTAACCCTCCTTCTAGTGCCTAACCCTAACCCCTCCCCACAGCCTAACTCTCTGATCTATAGCCTAACCCTAACACTCCCATCTGTAGCCTAACCCTAACACTCCCATCTGTAGCCTAACCCTAACCCTCCCATCTGTAGCCTAACCCTAACCCTTCCCCACAGCCCAACCCTAACCCCTCCCCACAGCCTAACCCTAACCCTCCCATCTGCAGCCTAACCCTACCCCTCCCATCTGCAGCCTAACCCTAACCATACCTTCTGCAGCCTAACCCATCCCCACAGCCTAACCCTAACCCCTCCATACAGCCTAACCCTAACCCCTCCATACAGCCTAACCCTCCCATCAGCAGCCTAACCATAACCCCTCCATACAGCCTAACCCTAACCCTCCCATCAGCAGCCTAATCCTAACCCCTCCATGCAGCTTAACCCATCTGCAGCCTAACTCTCCCATCTGCAGCCTAACCCTCCAATCTGCAGCCTAACCCTAACCCCTCCACACAGCCTAACCTTTCCATCTGCAGCCTAACCCTCCAATCTGCAGCCCAACCCCTCCCCACAGCCTAACCCTCCCATCTGCAGCCTCTGCAGCCTAACCCTAACTCCTCCCCACAGCCTAACCCTAACCCTACCATCTGCAGCCTAACCCTAACCCTACCTGTCACAGTCCTGACTGCACTTCTCATTGTTCTGTGTCTTACCTCAGCATATCCTGTAACCTGCATCTGCTTCAGCTCAGCATGCAGACTGCAATCTGTGGGGATGATTCAGATCTGATCGCTGCTGGTGGCGGCGACTATCTGAACGCAGGACAGCAAAGTTTGCAGCCCAGTGATCAGATCTGAATCACCCACTGTGTTCCTTACTCTTGATTAGCCACCAGAATAGGAATTCCTCTGTGAGTAATCAGCAGGATCCTGTGTGCAGCATTCGATTCTCCACTGTGTTCAGCTTTCTAGTGTTTGGGCCTAAAAGCCAGGATCTTTTAGTCATTTTAAGAAGTTCAGGCTTCAGTGTTTTCCTGCCCTGCTAGGCCTCACTTCACATCAGAGCCTAGCCTGGAGTACTGATGTGACAGAGTCTGGTCACCTGTCCATGAGCTATCCAATCCTGTGCCAGCCTGAGACTCCCTGAATCACCTGACTCTATTCACCAATCACCAAGCACCAATCGTTATAAGTAGAGAGACCTGAGTTTCAGAAGGTGCCAGTTCCTTGAGTCACACAGCTCAGTGTAAACCTAGTAGCTGAGCTCCCTAGAGTTTACACTTATTACCTGCAAGCCTCTGTTCTTTTGCTCTCAAGTCTGGTTCCAGTCCGGCTGCTCTCAAGTACGGTTCAAGTCCGGTTGTTACCAAGTCTGGTTCCAGTCAGGTTGCTCTCAAGTACGGTTCAAGTCTGGTTGCTCCCAGGCCCGGTTCCTGTCCGTCCAGCTTATCCTCAGCCAGTAGTCAGTCCGGTCCAGCTTATCCTCAGTCGGAAGCCAGTCCGGTCCAGCTTATCCTCAGTCAGAAGCCAGTCTGGTCCAGCTTATCCTCAGTCAGAAGCCAGTCTGGTCCAGCTTATCCTCAGCCGGTAGCCAGTCTGGACCAGCATTCTTCATTAGTACCAGTCAAACCCTGATCAACATTGATCCTGCTCATTCTCACCAAGTAAGGAGAGTGTAATATTGTTATCTACAATATCCATCCAGTACTCAGCTGGTTAACCCTCTGCTACACTCCTTGCCAACTACAGTACATTCATCATCCTGTCATCAACACCAAAGTCCCTGGTGTTCCGTGGTCAGGATACGTCTCCCTCTGCCGAGATCCAGGTTCGACTCCCAGTCAGGGATTGCGCCTTACATTTCAATCTCACTGTTTCCCTCAGACCAGCCAATTCTACACATAGTCCTCCAGTTACTCGCACAGACTTCACATTGACTCAGAGTTCACAAAACAAACAGTCATTACACTCCCATTTACAGCCTAACCTTAACCCTACCATCTGTAGCCTAACCACTCCCCAGAGCCTAACCCTAACCCTCCCATCTGCAGCCTAACCCTTTACCTCCCATCTGCAGCCTAACCCTAACCCTCCCATCTACAGCCTAACCTGTTCCCTCCCATCTGCAGCCTAACCCTATCCCTCCCATCAGCAGCCTAACCCTCCCATCTGTAGCATAACCCTTATATATGCAGCCTAACTCTAACCCCTCCCCACAGCCTAACCTTTACCCTCCCATCAGCAGCCTAACCCCTCCCCATAGCCTAACCATAACCTTCCCATCATCAGCCTAACCCTAACCCCTCCTCACAGCCTAACCATAACCCTCCCATCAGCAGCCTAACCCTTCCATCTGTAACCTAACCCTCCCATATGCAGCCTAACCCTAACCCCTCCCCACAGCCTAACCATAACCCTCCCATCAGCAGCCTTACCCTTCCATCTGCAGTCTAGCCCTAGCCAATCCCCACAGCCTAACCCTCCCATCTGCAGAGTTACCCTCCCATCTGCAGCCTAACCCTAACCTCTCCCCACAGCCTAACCCTCCCATCAGCAGCCTAACCCTAATGGTGACATTCTGATAAAATGTAGACATTTTACATTTTGACATCTTTATAATGTCAACACGTTACCTGATGACATTTTAACAACATCAACATCATAACTGTGCACATTATAAATAGCGATATTGTTATTGTCTACCTTATTACTACACCCTTTATCTATAATGCACCTCTTTTTATAGCCACCTTTTCAGGACAATTATTTCTGTATTGTGACCATCTGTCACCTAACGGGATTGTGTTTCCCTGATACTGGGAGAAGACGGAGAACTACAGTATCTCACCGTGACAATCTTTCTGCTTTTTTCCCACTAGAATGCAAAGTTTCTTATTGCCTAGAAAGCCAGATATGATTTGCCGGTCTCCTACGCCATTACATTGAGGGAAATCTGGAAGGAGTGAAGGTGACTGACAGGAGACAACGATGAGGAGATGAGGAGTTGCCATAGATGAGAACCTGTCATTTTCCCTGAAACATAATACAGAAAGGAGCGTAAGGGGCTTAATTAGCGCTGTCAGAGCAAACGCCTCATCGTGTACCTTTAGCAGCTTTTGTGCAATTCCTCATTCCGTGTATTATGCTTCTTTGTTTCACTAAAATTGAAAGAAAAAAACATATTTGACATCTGTGTGCATTGATTGATGGGTGCACTATAATTATCATATTTAAATGAGAAATGATTACAATTAGCGTGATTATCACCGGTTGACGTCGTTAGCATATCTGTCGGCATTCACTGAAACACTTTGGAGAGTGACAGGGGGAAGAACGTACCGGCGTAGCAAGCGCTGACATAGTAACCGGAGTGCCCTATGGCCGTTTCCGCATCATGGCTCTCATTCCTGCTTTTAGCAGCTTTGCACAGGCTAAGCCGCCGCCTACTGGGAGTGAATCTTAGCTTATCAAAATTGCGAACGAAAGATTCGCAATATTGCGAAAAGACTTCTCTGTGCAGTTTCTGAGTAGCTCGAGACTTCTTACTCTTCCAGTGCGATCAGTTCAGTGCTTGTCGTTCCTGGTTTGACGTCACAAACACACCCAACGTTTGTCCAGACACTCCTCCGTTTCTCCAGCCACTCCCGCGTTTTTCCCAGAAACGGTAGCGTTTTTTCACACACACCCATAAAACGGCCAGTTTCCGCCCAGAAACACCCACTTCCTGTCAATCACATTACGATCACCAGAACGAAGAAAAAACCTTGTAATGCCGTGAGTAAAATACCTAACTGCATAGCAAATTTACTTGGCGCAGTCGCACTGCGGACATTGCGCATGCGCATTAGCGACTAATCGTCCGTTGCGAGAAAAAAATAACGAGCGAACAACTCGGAATGACCCCCCATGCCACCGCACATTGCAGAGGATTCCGTTTACAATTAAATTTTAGAGTAATGGGGGTCATTCCGAGTTGTTCGCTCGCTAGCTGCTTTTAGCAGCATTGCACACGCTAGGCCGCCGCCCTCTGGGAGTGTATCTTAGCTTAGCAGAATTGCGAACGAAAGATTAGCAGAATTGCGAATACAAAATTCTTAGCAGTTTCTGAGTAGCTCGAGACCTACTCACAGATTGCGATCAGCTCAGGCCGTTTCGTTCCTGGTTTGACGTCACAAACACGCCCTGCGTTCGGCCAGCCACTCCCCCATTTCTCCAGACACTCCCGCGTTTTATCCTGGTACGCCTGCGTTTTTCCGCACACTCCCAGAAAACGGTCAGTTTCCGCCCAGAAACACCCACTTCTGGTCAATCACACTCCGATCACTTCAACGATGAAAATTCTTCGTTCGGACGTGAGTAAATCTACTAAGTTTTGTGCTAAAATACTTAGCGCAAGCGCACTGCATATCATGCGCATGCGCATTTTTGCCTTAATCGCTCCGTTGCAAAAATCGGCAACGAGCGAACAACTCAGAATGACCCCCAATATTTTGATTGGCAGATGTTGTACAGTAGCAATAGATTTCCCATTGCTATGTCAAGTAACTGGCATGACGGAAAAGTAATTCATTCATTCATTCATTCATTCATTCATTCATTCATTTATTCAATAATTCAATTCCTTGTTGAACATATTAAAGAAAAAACGACACCAACAAAATGCCCCCTATTCCCCTGAATGAATAGCCGCCATCGATGTTTGTAGCCCTGGTTACCATTAACGCAACATGGAATTTTTGAGACGCATGTTTTCTGCGATGCAGACACTACTGGTATTACAGGCAAAATAGTAACGCTCTTTTAGGAATCCGTCGGAAAGGCAACTCCTGAACACCGATACTGCTCGGAATGTCGGCATCCCAACACGGATCAAAATGCCGGCGCTGGGATCCCGAACGCTGAATTCCTGATCTAGCTCTGCCAGGACTCCTTCTTGGTAAGCCATGGAGGGAAAGGGTTGGGCTGTGGGGAAGGGAAGGCTAGGGTTTGTCTGTAGGGAGGGGGGCTAGGGTTAGGCACCACCGTGGAGAGTTAGGGTTAGGCTACGGGGGTGGGAGGGTTAGGTGTAGGCTGCAGGAAGGAGGGGCTAAGTTTAAGCACCACTGGGGATAGTTAGGGTAAGGCTGCGGGGGCAGGGGGGTTGTTAGGGTTAGGCTGCAGGAAGGGAGGGTTAGGGGGGGTAAGGGGGGAACATTAACATGCTTACCTGCTGGGATTCTCTGCTTCAGGATGCCAAAGTCATATGACCGTCAGCATCGCATCCACCGGGATATCGTATGTATAGGCTATAAACTAAAAATTGAGCAAAGGCTTCAGTAAATGGCAGAGATCTAAGTTCCCTCACACTTAGTAGATGCCTGATAAAGGAGATGCCACTCAACCGCCAATAGCTGAAGGGATAAAAAGCCATGCCACCCTGAAAGTCAGCATTACCAAGGAATAGCAAATTAATAGATTTATGTGTATTATATTACATCAAGGGCCTAATTCAGAGAAATCGCAAATCGAGTGATTATCGTACGACTGCGCATGTGTAGCGTTCACATTGCGCACATCTGAGGGGTAATAGCGACAGAAAACGCAATGTAGCCGCTGTTTGACTGACAGGAAGCCGGCGTTTCTGAGCGGAAACCTACCATTTTCTGGGTGTGTGAGAAAAATGCAGGCGTGCCCGGGCGTTTTTGGGGAGAGTCTCTGACATCAGCGTAGACCACTTCCAGGCCGTCTCAGTCGCAGATTACTGGCAGCCTCAGACCTAGTCACAATCTTCGATGTTCCGGAATTTGCGTATGCATCTGCGAGTGGATTGCGATCTGTGATGCCTTTGCAAACTTGCACGGGACGGTTTTTCTTTCTGGCGGGGCAGCGCCTTTCTACTCGTAGACAGCTGCAATTTCACAGATTAGCGATCCATGCTGAATTAGGCCCCAAATCAAATGCCTCCCATGTATCAAGGAAGAGGAGAAGAGCTTCGGAGAGAGAATGTGCTGAGGCTGCCGCAGGGGCCATGGTTTCAGACCTTATCCTACTACTGAAAGGCGTCTAATTGTTGTGAGCTGGCCTTAATTCTGGTTAGAAGTTTGAAATCACCCTTTAGCAAAGTAATGGGATGGTGGGATTCCAAAAGTTGGGGGTCTGTGTTCGGTATCGGCAGAAAAATAGTGTGGGAATCATTGAAAGGTGGGGGAACGGAAGGGCTGCCACTCTGAATAGTTCACTACAATTCTGACAGAGGGGTCTATTTACTAAGCCCTGGAAGGAGATAAAGTACCAACCAATCAGCTCCTAACTGCCATGTCATAGGCTGAGTATGAAAAATGACAGTTAGGAGCCGATTAGCTGGTTTTTTAGCTCCGGCCACTTTATCTCCACCCAAGGCTTAGTAAATAGACCCCAGAGTCTGAACCAGGCTACTATGGAGAATTGTGTAGTAATCTCTGGGTAGACCACCTGGTCTTGGAGTGTTGTTACTTCACCCTCCAGATAACTGAAGGAGACGGGCCTCCATGAGAAGCTTAGAGTGATGGTCAGCCAGGGTGCGTGGGAGGTGACTTAGCGCACACATAGAGATGGTCCATCTTATGGGCTTCTTACAGGTGGGTGTCGCAGGTGTGTCAGACACTCAACTGCTCACTTTGGTGGCCATACACAGCCAGAGAACGTGCATCTGCCATAGGGCTAACAGAAGTTTCTATGGTGCGACCAACGGTGGCAACCAGAGAAGCACCAATCGGAATTACTGGGTGTATGATCGCTGACAGTGGGTGTCTCTGACCTTGCACATTCAGCCGCACAGATGTACACCAGGGAAGGACTCTCCACCTCTCCATAAGGCCCATATGGACAAGACGTACTAAGCCTTGAAAAGTGAGAAATTTCAAAAAGGTTCAACCAATCAGCTCCTAACTGTCATTTTTCAAGCACAGCCTGTAACATGGCACTTAGGAGCTGATTGGCTGGTACTTTATCACCATGCAATTTATCACTTTTCAAGGCTTAGTACATCTGTTCCATAGTTTTGTCACAAAGGAACAGTGGTGCAAGTGGGTAGGTACGGGTGGGTACGGCGTACCCTTAAGAATTTAGCCGTGGGTACACCGTACCCACTGCCGAAGGGCCGCCGCTCCCTCCCTCCGATGCTGCACACCGCCGCTGCTGCTTGAGGGGAGGAGAGAGCAGCGTGCGCTTCTCCTCCCCTCAGTGTCTACCTTCAATTCAGCGCCGGCCCGTGAGGCAATCAGAGCTCGCAGTCCGGCAGCCAAGGCTCCTGATTGGCTGCCGGACCACGAGCTTTGATTGGCTCACGGATCGGCTCTGAATTAAAGGTAGACCCCCGCACCACCGCCGGAGACTGAG
Organism: Pseudophryne corroboree; assembly: GCF_028390025.1. Taxonomy (NCBI): domain Eukaryota; kingdom Metazoa; phylum Chordata; class Amphibia; order Anura; family Myobatrachidae; genus Pseudophryne; species Pseudophryne corroboree. Next base: position 28,288,326 of record NC_086444.1, on the reverse strand, counting down.
GGGCAGGAGAGGCGCAGGCTGCGCTTTCCTTCCCTCACACACAGGACAGCACAGCAGCAGCGGTGAGCAGCAGGGGAATGTGTACCTGGCACTGAGGGCATATCTGGCACTGGGGGGACATGTACACCTGGAAATGGGGGCATATCTGGCACTGTGGGGGCAATGTGTATCTGGCACTGTGAGGCAGTGTATATCTGGCACTCTGGGGGCATTTGTGTATCTGACACTGTGGGGCAATGTGTATCTGGCACTGTGAGGCAATGTATATCTGGCACTGTGGGGCAATGTATATCTGGCACTGTGGGGCAACATGTATCTGGCACTATTGGGGTCATATGTGTATCTGCCCCTCCCCCATATGTGTATCACGCCCCCATTTTCATTGGCCATACCCCATGTGGCATTTGGCCCCACCCATTTTTATGGCGTGCACACACAGTATCTATAAGACATTTTTTCTACTTGCACCACTGCAAAGGAATCAGTACAAAGTTGCAGATTAGGCCCAACACTGTGCGCCATGAATGATGGCACAGGACACTGGTATCAGCCTTCACTCTTCTGCTGTTTGCCCAGGTTATCATCTGCAGTAGCTACGGTAAATGCACTGCCTGCACCAATGTCCAGGGAACGCGTGCATTGCACTCTTGTCACATGACATTAATGATGCAAATAAGACACAAATTCCTTACAGAGCTGTGTAAAGCTCAGTAACAGAGTTCCTGGTGCGGCAAGCAGGGCTATTTGGCACAACTTCAGGATAGGTGTACTGTATGTTAAATGTGTGATGTGTTCTCTACTGTTGTTGCCAATGATGCATCCATACCCTCCAGCTGGACCTTTTTACGCAGGTACAGTACCTTTTTTTTAATGTCTGTACCGATTTTTGGCTCTCTAAACTTCCATTGAAAGTATAGAAAAAGAGGCGTGACCCTTTACCCGCGGCCACGCCCCCTTTTCTAATTTGTACTGATTTATATGTAAAATGTTGGAGGGTATGTGCATCATGGGCGCCGTACTGTAGCGTGCTGTGAAACTAGCCAATGGTAGTCACGGGGGCGGGCTTAGAAGGAGAGTGAAGCCTTATTCCAAGTCCCTGGTGCCGTACGGCGCCTGATACACACAACGCTGCTGATCCCCAGAGGTGTAATCCAGCATACATATTACCAGTGGTGGTTTCTAAGAAGGGGCTGCAGCACAGTCCAAAATTCAAATAGGCGTGACGCAGTGGCGTAACTACTGCCCCCGCAGCCCTCGCGGTGGCTTGGGGGCGCAGGGCTGCGGGGGGCGTCGCCACTGATTTAGCGCAGATTGACATGCGGACGAGCATGTCAATCTGCTATCTCCTCTCCCTCATTCCCTCCCTGCTGTAAGGAGGGACACGGAGGGCACAGTGTGCGCCTCTCCTGTGTCCCTCCTGGGTCTCCGGCAGGTCTAATAAATGAAGTGCCGTTCGTGAGCTCTGATTGGCTCACGAACCGGCACTTCCTTTTACAGACCCACCGGAGACCCAAGAGGGACACAGGAGAGGTGCGCACTGTGGCCTCCATGTCCCTCCTTCACAAAACAGTGGGGGAGCGCGCGGGGGGGATTTTACTGGCACTGGGCGAGCATAATTAGCACAGGGGGAGGGGGGCATATGTGGCACTTAGGGGGCATATGTGGCACTGGGGGGTATATGTGTACCTGGCACATGGGGGGGCTATATTTGGCACTGGGGGCATGTGAGTACCTGGCACTGTGGGGGAATATCTGGCACTTGGGGCATATGTGGCACTGGGGGGGGGGGGTATATGTGTACCTGGCACATGGGCGGGCTATATTTGGCACTTGGGGGCATGTGAGCACCTGGCACTGTGGGGGAATATCTGGCACTGGGGGCATATGTGGCACTGGGAGCACAGCCCTAGCAACAAGCACTACCCCCTAGCAACGAGCATGACACCCAGTGCATTAAACCCCTGGCAACGAGTATGACACCCAGGGCATGAAACCCCTGGCAACGAGTATGACACCCAGTGCATGAAACCCCTGGCAATGAGCATGACACCCTGAGCATGAAAACCTGTGGCACCGTGCATGGAACCAAGAGCATGAAACCCCTGGCAACGAGCAGGTAATTTAAAAGTAATTAGAAGCCTTACTGTAGGACTTAATGTGTAATAGCCATTACTGTGTGTGGCATAATGTATCACGGACATTGCGGTGTGTGTCATAATGTGTCACAGGCATTACGGTGTGTGGCATACTATATCACGGGCATTGTGGTATGTGGTATAATGTCTCAGGGTCATTGCGGTGTGTGTCATAATGTGTCAGGCATTACAGTGTGTGGCATACTATATCACGTGCATTGTGGTATGTGGTATAATGTCTCAGGGTCATTGCAGTGTGTGGCATAATGTATCACGGACATTGCGGTGTGTGTCATAATGTGTCATGCATTACGGTATGTGGTATACTATATCAGGGGCATTGCAGTGTGTGGCATAATGTATCACGGACATTGCGGTGTGTGTCATAATGTGTCAAAGACATTGTATGTGCTATAATGTATCAGGGGCATTGCAATGTGTAGCATAATGTATAACGGGCATTGCAATTCCTGTCATAATGTGTCACAGGCATTACGGTGTGTGGCATAATGTATCGGGGGCATTACGGGATGTGCATATTGTGTCATGTGCATTATTGTGTGTGGCATAATGTCTAAGGGCCATTGCAGTATGTGGAATAATGTATACTGGGCATTACTATAAGGAGGAAAAATTACAAATAATGTAAGGGGCATGAATCAGGATTATTTTTCTTTCCTGTGGTGGCTAACGTCTGGGCGTGCAGGCTGCAAAACTGGGGTATAAGGTAGTCTTTTCCTGCAATGTCACGCCCCTTTATGCGAAGCCACGCCCATTTCAACGAAGCCACACTCCCTTTTTGCGGGGCGCGCGCCTTCAGCGCTTGCATGATTGTCCCTTTATTAGTGCCAATTATGGGGGATGGGGGATGGGGAAGAATTTTTTGACTTGGGGGAGAAAAATTTCTAGTGACGCCACTGGCGAGACGCATCAACTGTCAGTGGGTGGGTTCGAGTGACATTTGGTGGCAGTTGGTAGGGCTCCCCTAGTTGAATTTGAACTGTGCTAGAGCCCCACTTCTGGGGCCGCCCTGGTATATTACATATATCAGAGGTTCTATAACACAGTCCTCAAGGCACCCCAATGGTCCAGGTTTTAAAAATATCTATGGCTCAGTACAGATGGTTAATCAAAGTGACTGATGCACTAGTAAAGTCACCTTTGGCAAAGCATGGATATACTTAAAACCTGCACCGCTGGGGAACCTTGAGGACCGTATTTGAGAACCTATGACATATAGCATAACATATATGTTTATATGTGCTAAGCGGTTCCCCCTGCACTGTGTGTATGGTGCTGTAGCCAAGGGACTGCTTCCGCCACTTTCTCCTGTTATACTCTGTGCTGCTGGGGGACCCTGCTCCAGTGTCGGTCTGAGGCATAAAGGGCCCACCGGGAACATGCAGTGGTAGGGGCCCATTCTTAGAGGCTTGGCTAACCATTAGTGCATGGTCTGGGCCCCTTGATAAATAATATAAATATAGTAAATACTGCTAGTGCATGCATGATAATGTACCAGATTAATACCAGCAATGCACTGTAGAAAATACACCATAGTCCTGTGCAGTATAATGTAACATATTCATAATGTATAATTGAGAGGGTGGGCCCCCAGGCAGTGGGGCCCACTGGTGGTTTCCCCTGTATCCTTATGGGCCAGTCTGATCCTGCACTGCTCCTCCCACTATATAACTCTCAGCCTGTGGCTTCCTGCTGCCTACATTACCCTCCTCACATCATGTCACTACCCCTGTCACATGCAGCCCTGTCCTCACTGACACATCACTCATCTCCTGATATACTCTGTGCTGCTGGGGACCCTGCTCCTCCCACTATATAACTCTCAGTCTGTGGCTTCCTGCTGCCTCCATTCCCCTCCTCACATCATGTCACTGCCCCTGTCACATGCAGCCCTGTCCTCACTGACACATCACTCATCTCCTGATATACTCTGTGCTGCTGGGGACCCTGCTCCTCCCACTATATAACTCTCAGTCTGTGGCTTCCTGCTGCCTCCATTCCCCTCCTCACATCATGTCACTGCCCCTGTCACATGCAGCCCTGTCCTCACTAACACATCACTCATCTCCTGATATACTCTGTGCTGCTGGTAGACCCTGCTCCTCCCACTATATAACTCTCAGCCTGTGGCTTCCTGCTGCCTCCATTCCCCTCCTCACATCATGTCACTGCCCCTGTCACATGCAGCCCTGTCCTCACTGACACATCACTCATCTCCTGATATACTCTGTGCTGCTGGGGACCCTGCTCCTCCCACTATATAACTCTCAGTCTGTGTCTTCCTGCTGCCTCCATTCCCCTCCTCACATCATGTCACTGCCTCTGTCACATGTAGCCCTGTCCCAACTGACACATCACTCATCTCCTGATATACTCTGTGCTGCTGGGGACCCTGCTCCTCCCACTATATAACTCTCAGTCTGTGGCTTCCTGCTGCCTCCATTCCCCTCCTCACATCATGTCACTGCCCCTGTCACATGCAGCCCTGTCCTCACTGACACATCACTCATCTCCTGATATACTCTGTGCTGCTGGTAGACCCTGCTCCTCCCACTATATAACTCTCAGCCTGTGGCTTCCTGCTGCCTCCATTCCCCTCCTCACATCATGTCACTGCCCCTGTCACATGCAGCCCTGTCCTCACTGACACATCACTCATCTCCTGATATACTCTGTGCTGCTGGGGACCCTGCTCCTCCCACTATATAACTCTCAGTCTGTGGCTTCCTGCTGCCTCCATTCCCCTCCTCACATCATGTCACTGCCCCTGTCACATGCAGCCCTGTCCTCACTGACACATCACTCATCTCCTGATATACTCTGTTCTGCTGGGGACCCTGCTCCTCCCACTATATAACTCTCAGTCTGTGGCCTCCTGCTGCCTCCATTCCCCTCACATCATGTAACTGCCCCTGTCCCATGCAGCCAGGGCCGGACTGGCCATCTGGCACTACTGGCAAATGCCAGAAGGGCCGATGGCCACGTGGGCCGGTCCAGCTGAGCAGCAGCAGTTTGCTTCTTAGCCGAGGAGCCAAGAAACGTGCTACGCCCGCTCATTTCTATGACATCAGCTGAACTGTCTGTCCACCGAACGGGCTCTCTAGCAGTCTGCTCCACGTGACGGCTGTGGACCGTAGCATGCAGCTGAGAAGATTCCTTCAGCCCCACACACAAAGCAGACATGACACTAGCTGCTGCTGCTGGTGGTGGGAGCACAGCACACGAGGTGATTGCAGTAACCCCCGTCTAACAAGGCTAAAGGTAAAACAGCGGGCAGTACATACACCATACTTACCTACTTATGAAAAAGCATTTCAGGGAGATTGTGAAAGTAACCCCTATCAGCGCAGACGTACTGCTACACCTGACAGTTGGTGTTAACCCCTGCAGTGCCTTTCAGCTGTGCACACAAGCTAATGACTTTATAAAAAGGCTGAGACTACCCCTTTTCACCTTCATTATTTAACCTTTAGCGCAGTCCAATTTGCTGGTCATTTACTATTAAAAAGATTTTGTGCTTTTAAAGGAATTTACAAGTATCACTGCTTGATGGTTCTGCATACCTCCCAACATTTCTTCTGTATAAAGCGGGACACACGCGCGGCGCTCCCGAAAAGGGGGGGTGTCCTAAGGAAAGGGGGCGTGGCTTCACTGGAGGACCGCGCTCGCGAGCCACGCCCCTGTTTTCGTCACTGAGGGGGCATGCCCAGCGCTCTGTGAGCCGCTGGCATGCCCCCTCTCCCTCTGACTTCGCTGTGCTAAGCAGAGCAGCGACAGACAGAGCCTCCCAACTGCCCCCCCCCCCCCCCACCGCGGGACACTGCGGCCCACGGGTAGGACAGCGGGACAGTCCCCAAAAAACGGGACTGTCCCGCGAAAATCGGGACAGTTGGGAGGTATGGTTCTGTACAAAGGGCAATTTCATTTTCTGAGTCCTATCCATCTCTTTTGTATTCCACGTTGCACAGCACAGTCACTGGTGCGACAGAACTAAAGGTCTATACATACTATGCGATATCACACACGATATCGCTCATTTTCAGCTTTCTGAGCGATATTGTTTGTGATATCGCCAGTGTGTATGCTACAGACGATGAATGATGTGCGCTTCCACACTTCATTATTGTCCACCTTTCAGCGGCTGTGCATGCAGTTCAACTTGGTAAATCTTGCAGCAAAATAGGTAATCTTACCATGCTGCCTTTCTCTCTCCCTAGTCCCTACTGTATGCCCTTACTATCCCTCTCTCTGTCACTCTCCCTGTCCCTATGTCCCTGCTGTCACTCTCCCTGTCTCTATGTCCCTGCTGTCACTCTCCCTGTCCCTATGTCCCTGCTGTCACTCTCCCTGTCTCTATGTCCCTGCTGTCACTCTCCCTGTCCCTATGTCCCTGCTGTCACTCTCCCTGTCTCTATGTCCCTGCTGTCACTCTCCCTGTCCCTATGTCCCTGCTGTCACTCTCCCTGTCTCTATGTCCCTGCTGTCACTCTCCCTGTCTCTATGTCCCTGCTGTCACTCTCCCTGTCTCTATGTCCCTGCTGTCACTCTCCCTGTCTCTATGTCCCTGCTGTCACTCTCCCTGTCTCTATGTCCCTGCTGTCACTCTCCCTGTCTCTATGTCCCTGCTGTCACTCTCCCCGTCTCTATGTCCCTGCTGTCACTCTCCCCGTCTCTATGTCCCTGCTGTCACTCTCCCCGTCTCTATGTCCCTGCTGTCACTCTCCCCGTCTCTATGTCCCTGCTGTCACTCTCCCCGTCTCTATGTCCCTGCTGTCACTCTCCCCGTCTCTATGTCCCTGCTGTCACTCTCCCCGTCTCTATGTCCCTGCTGTCACTCTCCCCGTCTCTATGTCCCTGCTGTCACTCTCCCTGTCCCTATGTCCCTGCTGTCACTCTCCCTGTCTCTATGTCCCTGCTGTCACTCTCCCTGTCTCTATGTCCCTGCTGTCACTCTCCCTGTCCCTATGTCCCTGCTGTCACTCTCCCTGTCCCTATGTCCCTGCTGTCACTCTCCCTGTCCCTATGTCCCTGCTGTCACTCTCCCCGTCTCTATGTCCCTGCTGTCACTCTCCCCGTCTCTATGTCCCTGCTGTCACTCTCCCCGTCTCTATGTCCCTGCTGTCACTCTCCCCGTCTCTATGTCCCTGCTGTCACTCTCCCCGTCTCTATGTCCCTGCTGTCACTCTCCCTGTCTCTATGTCCCTGCTGTCACTCTCCCTGTCTCTATGTCCCTGCTGTCACTCTCCCTGTCTCTATGTCCCTGCTGTCACTCTCCCTGAATTCTGTCTCATTCCATGTGGCATAATGTAAATTTTGGCTCATACTGTGTGCTATAATGTGAATTGCGACTCATACTGTATGGTATGTGAAAGGGGCACCAGTACTAGATAGTATAAGTGGTCCTGCTATTGTGGTGCATAATGTGTATAAGGGGTATATAGTGTGGTAAACTACAATGAAGGACACGCCCCATTTTTGAATGGCCACGCCCCTTTTCTGGGGCGCACTTAGTTACAACCTTTATTTTTCCATAACCCCACTTCAACATTTCCACTTAAACCAATTGTTGTGTGTATTTTATTACAGAATGGTGTACACTTGTATGTAGTTATCATATTAATTACATTTGTAAGAGCATAGACTAAGAAGTAGGAGAAGTCGGGAATAGTAAGGGGAGGAGTCAGATGCTGACACCGAGGTGGGCCTGTGTGCTTCAAAAATGCCTGGGCATATTTTTGGTCCCAGTCCGGCCCTGCATGCAGCCCTGTCCTCACTGACACATCACTCATCTCCTGATATACTCTGTGCTGCTGGGGACCGTGCTCCTTCCACTATATAACTCTCAGTCTGTGGCCTCCTGCTGCCTCCATTACCCTCCTCACATCATGTCACTGCCCCTGTCACATGCAGCCCTGTCCTCACTGACACATCACTCATCTCCTGATACACTCTGTGCTGCTGGGGACCCTGCTCCTCCCACTATATAACTCTCAGTCCGTGGCTTCCTGCTGTCTCCATTCTCCTCCTCACATCATGTCACTTCCCCTGTCACATGCAGCCCTGTCCTCACTGACACATCACTCATCTCCTGATATACTCTGTGCTGCAGGGGACCCTGCTCCTCCCACTATATAACTCTCAGTCCGTGGCTTCCTGCTGTCTCCATTCCCCTCCTCACATCATGTCACTGCCCCTGTCACATGCAGCCCTGTCCTCACTGACACATCACTCATCTCCTGATATACTCTGTGCTGCTGGGGACCCTGCTCCTCCCACTATATAACTCTCAGTCTGTGGCCTCCTGCTGCCTCCATTCCCCTCCTCACATCATGTAACTGCCCCTGTCACATGCAGCCCTGTCCTCACTGACACATCACTCATCTCCTGATATACTCTGTGCTGCTGGGGACCGTGCTCCTTCCACTATATAACTCTCAGTCTGTGGCCTCCTGCTGCCTCCATTACCCTCCTCACATCATGTCACTGTCCCTGTCACATGCAGCCCTGTCCTCACTGACACATCACTCATCTCCTGATACACTCTGTGCTGCTGGGGACCCTGCTCCTCCCACTATATAACTCTCAGTCTATGGCCTCCTGCTGCCTCCATTCCCCTCCTCACATCATGTCACTGCCCCTGTCACATGCAGCCCTGTGCTCACTGACACATCACTCATCTCCTGATATACTCTGTGCTGCTGGGGACCCTGCTCCTTCCACTATATAAATCTTAGTCTGTGGCCTCCTGCTGCCTCCCTTCCCCTCCTCACATCATGTCACTGCCCCTGTCACATGCAGCCCTGTCCTCACTGACACATCTCCTGATATACTCTGTGCTGCTGGGGACCCTGCTCCTCCCACTTTATAACTCTCAGTCTGTGGCTTCCTGCTGCCTCCATTCCCCTCCAGCAGGATATACTTAAATTGGTGGGGCCTGGTTCTTTGTGTCATTAATCTGCACCGTTTCCCAATGTACCGACAATTCCCTGTATTATCTCCCCATCCCCACGGATGCTGTAGATCCACCTCTTCTGATGTCGGGGGCACTAGCAAGACATATCCGGAGTCTCCAGTACCTCCAGGAGAGTAGGTAAGTACAGCATGCCTCTGTCACACAGTTCTGTCCTCACTGATGAATGGACAGTTTATTACCTCCCATATGACTGCTGCCCACCTACCACAACAATCTGTTCTGCATGTAATATCTGTTACCAGGGGTAAAAGTGTGCTGGAACGGGGCGGAACTGTGTTCCGGCAGTTCTAATTAGAGACGGAACCAGTTCCACCTCCGTCAGCCCACCCAACTTGCCTTGTTTTGCTCATGGCTGCGCTGTCGCCTACCGGAATTAATATCACTGCCGGGGAAAGGGATCTTCAACAGGAGAGGAAGCTCAGGCTCGCTTCCAGTCCGGGGCTTCCCTATGGCTGTGCTGCGCCGCCCACCAGCACCATGGCCACCCATATCAATGATATGTTGGGTGGACGGTGCTTAAGAATGATTGATTTTGCCCAACCCTCCTCCCTCAGTTCTTCTGCCGGCAGCAGGAAAGATGATGACATTGTGCAGCGCGTCTGCATCTCTTAAATTATTAAACTCATGCGGACGCTGAGGTAAGGGACAGGTCCGGAGCTCTCTTATCAGCTGATTCGCAGATATTTTACCGGTTCTGTTACATCCTGCTGTTTTTTCAAAGAAAAGGTATATTAACCGCATCCCCCTATAACATACTTGCCTACTTTGCTGCCCCCTCCTCCGGGAGGATGCAGCGTTGTAGGCGCATGGGGGCGTGGTCGGCCGCATGGTGGGCTGTCCGGGGGTGTGTGGTCAGTCAACCCGAATCGCGTAATCAGATCCCCTCTGACCGCCCACCTGTTCCTGCTGTGGACGGCCGACGCGGGGTGCGGAGCGCCTGACAGAGAAAACGGGAGGCATCTGCTTGTGAACTTGCAGTAGGTTTTTTCTGGACATGGCATTTTATGTGTGGAAGCTTTTTACTGAATTGTTTATTGCTCTTTAAAGTTTGATTGGATTACTGTATATTAGGCTTACACCATACCCTCCAGCTGCACCTTTTTGGCAGGTACAGTACCTTTTTTTATGGTCTGTACTGATTTTTGGCTCTCCAAACTTCCACTGAAAGTATAGGGAAAGGCCCTTTTCGAATTTGTACCAAATTTTGGGGGTCATTCCGTGTTGATCGCTCGCTAGCTACTTTTTGCAGCGCTGCGATCAGATAGTCACCGCCCACTGGTTAGTGTATTTTAGCTTTGCAAGCGCACGAACGCCTGTGCAGCCGAGCTCTGCAAAAACATTTTGTGCAGTTTCTGAGTTTCCCAGAACTTACTCAGCCGCTGCGATCACTTCAGCCTGTCCGGGGTCGGAATTGACGTCAGACACCCTCCCTGCAAAGTGCAATCGCTTGGACACGCCTGTGTTTTTCCAACCACTCCCAGAAAACGGTCAGTTGCCACAAACGCCTTCTTCCTGTCAATCTCCTTGCGATTGGCTGTGCGTATGGATTCTTCATTAAATCCACCGGTCAGCAACGATCCGCTTTGTACCCGTGTGACACACCTGCGCATTACGGTGCATTTGCATGCGCAGTAGTGACCTGATCGCTGCACATGCGAAAAACGGCAGCGTGCGAACAGGTCGGAATGCCCCCCATTATGTGTAAAATGTTGGAGGGTTTGTTACATGGAAACCATTCTAGTGACTGGGTGTTATGTCCTGTTACAGTATGTGCTCTCATTAACCTCACACGTCAGATGCATCCACTCGCCACTCAAGCACACTTATCTTATAAAATAAAGACACAACAACTGTAATTGGCGTGAAAGGGGTCAGCTTTTATTTTCTGACTGAGAGGAAGGCCTATTAAATACTAAAACTAAAATGCAGACTTCCCTCTCTAACTAAGGTGGCGGGGAGAAGAACGGTTAAGCATGATAAACGTAACATGGGTGATCAATGTTATAATACAGAAAAAACAAGCAATAAAAAACATATGTGTGAGGGAGCCTTCTGCCCCAGATGTTCCGGGATCGGCCTCCTGCCTCCATCCCAGACATCGAAAATCAAAAATCCAAGGACAGGGGCCGACCTTCTGCCACTACCCCTGCCCACCAACAGTTGCAGGGACGGAGGTACGCTCCGCCCCTACATGGTAAAAATTGGGCCACCGGCCCCGCCATCCACATATGTTTATAGCAGTTATATGGACCCACTTGGTAAAGCGATGCCCGTAAACTAATTATAAAACTAGAAAATTTACCTAAAAGTACACCCAAACTTACTAACCTTGAACTCATAATTAAAATTAAGTAACCGTTCAGAAACCGGCCAACTGCCAGGTTACCAACCTGCTACCGCCACTTACTCCGAAAAGACTAACTAAAGGGACCTAAAAGTAGAACACGGACTAACGCAACGGAACCCAAGAAAAACTACCTAAAGGGGCCTAAGAATTTGAATAATGTCCTCCAAGAAGATCAGCATGCCAGCCGGCGACAAATACACCCCGTCAGACCAGTACTGTGTCGGATCATGGAAGGAGATACCACCGTGCGGCATGACCAGGCCGCCATGCTGGAGGACAGCACGACCGACAACCGAATTGACCCGCCTCCAAACTAGGTCAATCGCCCCGGGGTTAAAGGCTCCACGCCAAGACCGCCGAGGGACGATGTCTGACCAGAGGATCAGGCAAAAACGGCCAGTCAGCCATAAGTTCCAACAGCTGACGTCTGATCTCGAAGCAAATGTCGACCCCGGTACGGCGCACCAGATCATTGCCACCTAGATGCAAGACCAGAAACCGCGGGTACCCAAATCGGCCAACTGCCGCCCGAAGCCAGTCCCGCAGGCCGTCCCCAGCGGAGGCCTCTACGCCCCAACCAGCGCACAGCCTGCAGCTCCGGCCGGGTTGTGTCGCAGGCCAGAGCAGACACGGACAGCCAGTAGATGTATAAATGGCCGACAAATCATATAAAGTGCGGATCTAACCGCCATCCTGCAAAAGAAGGGTGTGACGCAGGTTAATAATCAAAATAAAGATAGTATAAGTAGTAGATGGGCAACCTAACTGCGTCCCTAACGGGGAGGGGGTTTTGGGGGGAAGGGTCGCCCAATTTGACTTGAGGCAAAAACACAAAACTTCGTTAGCCGGCAAAAGCCGTAATGAAAACCAACGATAAAACAAAAATTCCTCAAGGCCCCCGCAATCGCAAAGTGCAACTGCGACGAGTGGCTAGTCCTCAAAGGGGCGCACTGGGAGGAAAAAGCCTGATATCGCGTATGACTGCACCAGACCTCCACCTACCCAGTGCCCGGACTTCGACTTCGGACCAACCCGCCGCAGCGGCTGCTGACGCAGCGCCGATGCGGAAAGAGTGAGTCCCAGAGTCGGCCGGAGATAGACCCAGGTACAAAAGACAACGTCCCAAAACCGACCGGGAGTGATATCTGGACAACGGGGAACCGTCATGATGGACGAGCCACCCGGTGGGCGTTGGAGGGCGAAGGGACGAATAAGCCCGGGCCGCGGCAACTGGACAAATGCCCCGTGCACGAGCCTGACCCATTCGAACCCACTGCCCCCTGCCGACTACGTCCGTCTTGGAGCGCTGAATCCGACACCACAAACCGTCGGGGCATACAACAACGCGGGCCGCCAGCATGGGCGAGGCAGAAGTCCGAGAGACGGATCCCAGCTCACCCACCCTGAGCGCACCGTGGAAGGCCATCGTAAAGGCCGCCATGAAGAGGCGAACCTCGTATCCCCATATCGTATCCCCGTATCCTCGTATCGTGAGCGCTGAATCCTACACCTCAAACCTTCGGGGCGTACGTCGACGGCTTTTATTGACTGAAAGGAAGGCCTATTAAATCTAAACTTGGATGAAAAAACTCCCTGTCTAACTAAGGGACGGTTGAAATATTTATCACACATAGCAGAAAGCAGACAGCTCATGAAAATAAAATATCTCAAAATTATAATTGAAATAATAACCTAAATGTTGGAGGGCCTTCTGCCCCGATGTTCTGGGATCGGCCGTCTGCCACCATCCCTGAGGGCCTGCTACCCAGATGTTATGGGATCGGCCTTCTGCCACCATCCCTGAGGGCCTGCTACCCAGATGTTATGGGATCGGCCTTCTGCCACCATCCCTGAGGGCCTGCTACCCAGATGTTATGGGATCGGCCTTCTGCCACCATCCCTGAGGGCCTGCTACCCTGATGTTATGGGATCGGCCTTCTGCCACCATCCCAGATATCCCAAATCCAATGCAACTATGGGCCATCTGCCTTGTGAGGGGTCTTACCCACTATGGCCCCTCTCCAGAAGGTAGCGATTCCATCGCTCCCAAGCGGCCAGATAAGCCGTAAAAGTTGCAGGAGCCAAAGACCTGTGGGCTAAATCCTCCAATCCACACACAGAAGCAGGACAGAAGTCCCCTTGGATTAGAGCTGCAGGAGCTAACTGCCAAAACCACTGCCAGTCACCGCGAGAAAGGGTATCATCAATTTCGTTGCGCTCGACCGGGACATGCTTGTCTCGCAACGTAATGTTGGTCACCCAGCATAGCAAGACTATCTGCGCGAAGACCCGCAGTCCAGCAAGGATGTGGACTCCTGCCTAATGATGGCAAAAAACCATGCCCAAATTGTCGCACCAGAAGACCACCTGTTTGTTACGCAGGGCATAGCGCCAGAGCGCCACTGCGCCCAGTATGGGAAAAATATCCAGCAACGGCAAGAATCGCAAGCACCAGAGGCGTCCGTGAAAAGCTCCAGAGAGGAGGTGAAACGAACTAGAAATCCGTCCCAAATACGTAAATCCCTCGAGTGCTAAACTAAGAAAATGATGAGGACGTCTAATCCCAACTGTCGCCCGTTCCAATTTCCAACAGAAAAACTCTACCCATTGGGATAACCTTCCAAGCAAAAAGAAACAGGCCCAAGAAGGATTGAGCCTGTTGTAGAGTAAGCTTGCCCGCGGCGAGCCCATAGAGGATACCATCGTGAAGACGCAACACCTTGTCCCCAAGGAGCCTTCAGAGACCACCGACCGTATCCATCTGAATCCCGAGGTAAACAAGGAGGCGGAGGGACCCTGCCAATGGCCACCGCAGCAAGACGACGCACCGAACAGAGCCAGGTGGGCCGAGCAAAAGAAAATCATCCAAGTAGTGCGACATACCCCGCTCGCCCGTCGCCTGCTGCAGACCCCAGCGGAGGAAAGAACTGCACCTTGCAAAGTCAGCGCACGAGAGAGAAAAACCCACAGGGAGACAGCGATCGATGTAGTAGCCATCATCCAGTTGAAAACCCATAAATCGAAAGGCGAAAGGGTGCAGCGGGAGGAGCGAAATGCTGACGCGATGTCCAATTCACACATCACCACCCCCGGACCAAACGACCGAATGGCATCTATGGCCGAATCAAACTTACAGATAGGTAAATGACCCTACCTGATAATAGGGATAGCCTCATTAACCGATGACCCGAGAGGACAGGAAAGATGGATGAGACGAAATTCGCCTGCGGACTGCTTGGGCACCATGCCTACGGGGGACAAGACCAAATCTAGTAAGGAGGGGGGGGGTTTCCTGTAAAAAGCCTTTCATCCCGCCCAATGACAATGCAGCCGCAACCTTCTGCTGGAGCACGCTCGGAAACTCCCGAGCCGAATGCAAGTTCGTACTAGCCCCGGGACCCGCCAGTCCATGTATCGGCAAGAGGAAACCAGGTGCGAAAACCCGAGTGTAAGAATAGGGCATCCACCGGCCGCGGGAAGTCTAATTGGGGTGGGGGCTGTGGCCAGCGCTTGGGGCCGCGGGAGCGCGGCTCTGCGGGACGGAATTACCCCTGTGCCGTGTACTGGGGCAGTCCTTGATCCCGTGGCCTCCACCACAGCTGATGCAGGAGTGGCGAATACGACACCACCGCCCCAAACCGCATTGGGCAGGATTGAAAGCGAAGCATTAACCATGCCCCGCGCGCAATGAACCCCCTCAAAAGCCGGCAGAATGAGAGGCAGGTCGTGGAACCCGTCGTTCCTGCTGTACCGGCTGAACCCTGAGGCAGCTCCGAGCACAATACCACATCCTTTTAACCGAAGGTATAGATCTGCCGCCCATGCTGTTTGCGCCAGAAGTCCTAGTAGTAACGCCGCCAAGTATCGTACAGCACGTGTATAAGGAATTGATGGCGCACGATGTTCATGTGTTCGTCCGGGCGCGTCTCTGAGTAACACGCTGCAAAGATCAACATGATCTAACTCAAGTCGGGTAGGAGCGCAAAGCGTCCTCGCTGCCCCGGCCCTTTTGCTTAGCTAAAAGCAAGGCTATACGAGCATCGCTAGTAAGAGCAAAATATAGACAGATAGGCCCTTACAGATCCAGTCTCGGACTCGGGGCCGGAGACCACGGTGCACTGCCGTGTTGGCGCAGTAAACGGAGTCCGACTCCACAGACACGTGCGAGGCGGAAGAGGTTGAATGCCGTTGCTGCCGCCGTTTTCGACGCTTGACCCTGTCCCAACCGTCGTCGTAGGAGGACACCCTCTGAGGTCGTGGAGGCAAGGGAAGAGTCCGTGCCCCGACGCCTGCGTCTATCGCGCTTGCCGGTAACCTGACGCGCACTGCTGCCGCTGCTAGAGGAGCGGGACTGAGTACTAGATCCCCCCCCCACTATGGGGGGTAACTGCGCTCCCCTTGGACCAGTCAGGGTCCGATGAAGACTCACCAGTACGAGGGGGAACTCCATCCGTCCCAGCAGCCGCCGTACGACTTGTGGATGCGCCGACTGACTCCATTCCTGGCCCAACGTCCGCGGCTGGGGAAACAAAAGAGAGACAATGTTCCCCTGTTCCCCTATCGAATCAGCAGCCGCCGGGAGTGGGGCAGGCGGGGCGACCGTCGAGCCAGAGGACAGGAGCGGGATAAGAGATTGCGCAATGCCATCCTCCAAAGAAGCGGTGGCCAGACACGGTCCCCCGGGTACGGAGGATAACAAGGGAGCCACCGCTGACACGACAGAGGCACAAATGGCTCTAAGATCAGACCCGGAACGCGAGTCGCGCGCCCCATGGGAGGTTCTCAAAACCGAATCTTATTGGCTATCCAAAACACGTGACATCAGTGAGCCAATAAGATTCGGTTTTGAGAACCGAGTAAAACCGAGTAAAACCGAATCCGCTCATCAAACTGTGTACAATGGCCCTCATTCCGAGTTGTTCGCTCGTTATTTTTTTTCCGCAACGGAGCGATTAGTCGCTAATGCGCATGCGCAATGTCCGCAGTGCGTCTGCGCCAAGTGAATTTGCTAATAAGTTTGGTATTTTACTCATGGCTTAACGAAGAAATTTCTTCGTTCTGGTGATCGGAGTGTGATTGACAGGAAGTGGGTGTTTCTGGGCGGAAACTGGACGTTTTATGGGTGTGTGCGAAAAAACGCTGCCGTTTCTGGGAAAAACGCGGGAGTGGCTGGAGAAACGGGGGAGTGGCTGGCCGAACGCAGGGTGTGTTTGTGACGTCAAACCAGGAACGAAACGGTCTGAGCTGATCGCAGTGTAGAAGTAAGTCTCGAGCTACTCAGAAACTGCAAAGAAGTTTCTTTTCGCAATTCTGCGAATCTTTCGGTCGCAATTCTACTATGCTAAGATACACTCCCAGAGGGCGGCGGCTTAGCGTGTGCAATGCTGCTAAAAGCAGCTAGCGAGCGAACAACTCAGATTGAGGGCCAAAGTACCACTTATTTAACGTACTGCCGGCTGAACTTTCATATAATATGCTGTAGAGGAGAGGGCTAGTAATGTGAATATATGTCACCATAGAGGGTTTTTCTGTTGCCGCTTATCCATACTTGTCTACCTTGCTGCCCCCTCCTCCAGGAGGAGGCAGCGTTGTAGGCGCATGGGGGCGTGGCCAACGGTATGATGTGCCGTCCGAGGTGCGTGGCGATGTGGAAGTGGGCAGTCCAGGGGGCGTGACATCACGATTGTGTCATTGTGGCTCCGCCCCCCGCTATACAGTGCCGATATACTAGGCACTGTACAGCGGGGGGCGGAGCTACGATGACGCGATTCAGCGTGAATTGCATCATCGGATCCCCTCGGCCGCCCACTTGTTCTCTGCTGTGGGTGGCCGAGGGGGGAGTGGAGGGCCTGACAAGGAAAACGGGAGGCTTGCCCACCCTTCTGGGCAGTGCTTAAAGTGGTCTGGGAGAGGTGGTGGAACTAGACCCCCTCACCCCTGCGGGTGCCACGCCCCTCCCATCTGGCAGATACCACACCCCTAGCCCCACCCCTTCAAGTACGTTAATTGTTTTTGCATTTGCACCTCGCTCCCTCCAGCCCTGGCTGACATGTTTGCACAGCAGGGCCGCTGATGTCAGAGGCTCAGGGCTGACTCTGGTTGCTAGGGGCAACTCATTTCACATTTCAGCTGTTTGTTTGCTCTTATTTGGAGGGTGATTGCCATATTATTTCTTATTTATTGCATTTAAAAACTTTGAAGTTATTCAGTCTATGTATCAAGGATTAATTCTAGTGCACGCATGAACCGACTAGTGGGTCACATATGTATGTATTGCATCTGGCCTGGCAAAGTTCCAAATCAACTTAATCACTCAGCTGGCCAGCCATATTTTCTAAGTTACTTATGGATCTGGTGATAGGTTTTCTATCACTGTGATAAGCGCATACTTGCCTACCCTCCCGGAATGACCGGGAGCCTCCCGAAAATCAGGTGGCCCTCCCGGCCCCTCGGAAGCAGGGGTTAAAGTGAGCCGGAACGGGGCGGAACTGCATTGCATCAGTTCCACTTTGAGACGGAACGCAGTTCCTCCTCCTCCGGCTCACCTCACCCGATGTTAGCCTGGCGCTGCAGGGAGATGCCGGGTGCCCGCTGAGATTGTGTTACCAGCGGGCGCCCCGGCTCTCTCTCCACAGCGGAAGCCGGAGGTAGTAGCTCACTACTGAGCTCCGACTTCCGGCTCTGTCAGTGCGCGCTATGGGAGAGACGTCATGACGTCTCTCCCATAGTGCCGAGGAGCAGATGCCAGGAGGACTGCAGCGGTTGGACGCGGGAGCGGTGAGTATGGTGTGGTTTTTTGGGGTTTTTCTTTTTTCATCTGTGTAGCGGCGCGTCTACTGGGGCTAACTACTGGAGGGCATCTACTGGGGGCAATCTACAAGGGGCAAGCTACTGGGGACATAACTACAGGGTCATTACTACAAGAGGGCAAGCTACTGGGGGCATTACTACTGGGGGCATAACTACAGGGGCATTACTACAAGAGGGCAAGCTACTGGGGACATAACTACAGGGTCATTACAACAAGAGGGCAAGCTACAGGGGGCATTACTACTGGGGGCATAACTACAGGGGCATTACTACAAGAGGGCAAGCTACTGGGGGCATAACTACAGGGGCATTACTACAAGAGGGCAAGCTACAGGGGGCATTACTACTGGGGGCATAACTACAGGGGCATTACTACAAGAGGGCAAGCTACTGGGGGCATAACTACAGGGGCATTACTACTGGCGGCATTACTACTGGGGGCTAAACTACAAGGGGGCACAACTACAGAGGCTAAACTACTGGGGGCAAACTACATGGGATCTAAACTACTGAGGGCATAACTGCAGGGGGCATTACCACTGGGGGCCAAACTACATGGGGCAGAAACTACATGAGGGCTAAACTACTGGAGGCATTACCACTGGAAGGCTAAACTAAAGGAGGGCAAACTACTGGGGTCATAACTGCAGGGGCATTACCACTGGGGGATAATAAAGCCAGCCTGGTCCCAGATCCGCTGCAGCCGCCCTCAGCCTCCTCTGCCGCCCTCACACCTCTACACGCCCTCAGCCTCCTCCTCATCCGCAGTATCTCCCAGGCCCACCGCCTCCTCGTCCACCGCACCGCAGACCACCGCCGCTGCTAAACAGGTAATCATACCCTGCTGCCTTTCTCTCTCCCTAGTCCCTACTGTATGTCCTTACTGTCCCTCTCTCTGTCACTCTCCCTGCTGTCACTTTCCATGTCCCTGCTGTCACTCTATAATGTAAATTTCGGCTCATTCTGTACTGTGTGCTATAATGTGAATTTAGGCTCATACCGTGTGCTATAATGTGAATTTTGGCTCATACCGTGTGCTATAATGTGAATTTTGGCTCATACCGTGTGCTATAATGTGAACTTAGGCTCATACCGTGTGCTATAATGTGAATTTTGGCTCATTCTGTGTGCTATAATGTGAATTTCGGCTCATTTTGTGTGGCATAATGTGAATTTCGGCTCATACTGTGTGGTATAATGTGAATTTAGGCTCATACCGTGTGCTATAATGTGAATTTTGGCTCATACCGTGTGCTATAATGTGAATTTTGGCTCATACCGTGTGCTATAATGTGAACTTAGGCTCATACCGTGTGCTATAATGTGAATTTTGGCTCATTTTGTGTGGTATAATGTGAATTTTGGCTCATTCTGTGTGCTATAATGTGAATTTCGGCTCATTCTGTGTGCTATAATGTGAATTTCGGCTCATACTGTGTGGTATAATGTGAAAGGGGCACCAGTAAGGGGTCCTGCTATTGTTATGTATAATGTATATAAGGCATATATGGTATGGTAAACTACACTGAAGGACATGCCCCCTTCTGAGTGGCCACGCCCCCTTTTCCAGAGCGCGCATATAATTACAACCTTCACTTGTCCATACCCCCACTTCAAAATTTCCACATCAACTACTGGGTGCTACTACTGTGGGCATTATTACTATTGTGTGACCACGCCCCTTTCTTTACGAGACCACACCCCTTTTTGGCATGCACACCTACGCCGCGCACAATACCTTTATTACATGGGCGCCGTGGGGAGGGGGGTTGAGTTCCACCACCTCTCTAGGACCACTTTAAGCACTGATCAAAACTGAGGACATATTAATGTGTTTGAATGAATATTGATTATAGAAAGGGGCTCAGACCATACAATGGATTATTTCCTCACCTATATATACAGCAGAGACGTGTAGCGATAATCAACAATTACTACTGCAAATGTGAACGCTAGAATCAGATATTACCCGGTCACATCACACTAGCCACTTTATATTTCCACATTATATCATTACATCCTATCTATTGATGCTGCCGCAGGGGCGGAACTGTGGGAGGCAGTGGAGTCGGCTGCCGCCGGGCTCCTGGCCACAAGGGGGCGCATCTCCTCCACTGTCTCCCGCAGCCTGAGAACTGCGCTGCTATTGCAGATGGAGGAGCTGTGTCAGTGACACGGAAGCTGCCTCCTGTAGAGAGAGATGGCACTGGCTGCAGCTAGGGGGAGCTCCAGAGCACAGCTCCTCCCGGGCCCTTAGTAAGCCAGCCGAGGGAAGCTCAGAACTCTCTGCTCCTCCATGCTCTGGATGATAGCCAAAGGTAGGCACTGTGTGGGGGGTGGGGGAGAGGTGTATTTGGGGGGGAAGTACTGTGTTTTGTGTGTGCTTGTTTTTAAGTGAGGTGTGTGTGTTTTTAAGGAAAGTTGTACATTCAAGTAAAAGAGGCATGTGTGATGTGTGTGTGAGAGTGGCATGTGTGTGAGAGGCATGTATGTGTATGTAAGTGAGAGGCATATGTGTGTGTGTGTGTGTGTGTGTGTGTGTGTGTGAGGCATGTGTGAGGCATGTGTATGTAAGTGGGAGGCATGTGTATGTAAGTGAGAGGCATGTGTGTGTGTGTGTGTGTGTGTGTGTGTGTGTGTGTGTGTGTGTGTGTGTGTGAGAGGCATGTGTATGTAAGGGGCCCTACACACTAGGCGATGCGCCACCAAGGTGCCCGACGGCCGATACGGCCGACGAGCGACCCGGCGGCGGGGGGGCAGTGACGGGGGGAGTGAAGTTTCTTCACTCCCCCCGTCACTCGGCTCCGTAGACTTGCAGGCAAATATGGACGATCTCGTCCATATTGGCCTGCATGCACAGCCGACATGGCCCCAGCGATGAACGAGCGCGGGGCCGCACATCGTTCATCGCTGGGGACTCCACACTGCACGATATGAACGATATCTCGTTCATTAATGAACAAGATCGTTCATATCGTGCAGTGAAATCGCTATGTGTGTAGGGCCTATAAGTGAGAGGCATGTGTATGTAAGTGAGAGGCATGTGTATATGAGAGGCACGTGTATGTGAGAGGCACTTGTGTGAGAGGTGTGTGTAAGTGAGAGGCACGTGTGTGAGAGGTGTGTGTAAGTGAGAGGCATGTGTATGTAAGTGAGAGGCGTGTGTGTTTAAGTGAGACGTGTGTGAGTGTTTAAGTGAATGAGGCGTTTGTGTTTTTTTTAATATATATCTAGTGTTCACGCTAGGTGTCTGCCCCTTTTTTAGACAGCTGAATCCCGCCCTGCCAGTTTTTGTGCGCCCTGCCGCCCCGCCGTTTGCTGCCTGCCGGACCCCTCCACGTCGGCCAGCCGTGCGCCGCCAGACCCGGTACGTACATGAGAGTCCCCCTGGGCTAAATTAACCTTGTAAGTATTTTGCAGCTGTAAACATTAATCTCAGTGCTCTCTACCTGGTGCAATGTATCTCAGTGCTCTCTACCTAGTGCAGTGTGCCTCAGTGCTCTCTACCTGGTGCAGTGTGCCTCAGTGCTCCCTACCTGGTGCAGTGTGCCTCAGTGCTCCCTACCTGGTGCAGTGTTCCTGAGTGCTCTCTACCTGGTGTAGTGTGCCTCAGTGCTCTCTACCTGGTGCAGTGTGCCTCAGTGCTCTCTACCTGGTGCAGTGTGCCTCAGTGCTCCCTACCTGGTGCAGTGTGCCTCAGTGCTCCCTACCTGGTGCAGTGTGCCTGAGTGCTCTCTACCTGGTGCAGTGTGCCTCAGTGCTCTCTACCTGGTGTAGTGTGCCTCAGTGCTCTCTACCTGGTGCAGTGTGCCTCAGTGCTCTCTACCTGGTGCAGTGTGCCTCAGTGCTCCCTACCTGGTGCAGTGTGCCTCAGTGCTCCCTACCTGGTGCAGTGTGCCTCAGTGCTCTCTACCTGGTGCAGTGTGCCTCAGTGCTCTCTACCTGGTGCAGTGTGCCTCAGTGCTCTCTACCTGGTGCAGTGTGCCTCAGTGCTCTTTACCTGGTGCAGTGTGCCTCAGTGCTCTCTGCCTGGTGCAGTGTGCCTCAGTGCTCTCTACCTGGTGCAGTGTGCCTCAGTGCTCTCTACCTGGTGCAGTGTGCCTCAGTGCTCTCTACCTGGTGCAGTGTGCCTCAGTGCTCTCTACCTGGTGCAGTGTGCCTCAGTGCTCTTTACCTGGTGCAGTGTGCCTCAGTGCTCTCTACCTGGTGCAGTGTGCCTCAGTGCTCTCTACCTGGTGCAGTGTGCCTCAGTGCTCTCTACCTGGTGCAATGTGTCTCAGTGCTCTCTACCTGGTGCAATGTATCTCAGTGCTCTCTACCTGGTGCATTGTGCCTCAGTGCTCTTTACCTGGTGCAATGTGTCTCAGTGCTCTCTACCTGGTGCAATGTGCCTCAGTGCTCCCTACCTGACGCAATGTGTATAATGTGCTCTATCTGACGCAATGTGTATAATGTGCTCTATCTGGCGCAATATGTATAACGTGCTCTACCTGGCGCAGTGTGTATAGGAGGTTCTAACTGGTGCAATGTGTATTAGGGGCACTACCTTCCCCACGAAACAACGCCCCTAGATTTTTGCTGCGCACCTTCGGTGCGCACTGTCCATGTTTTGGCCATAGGAATGGGAGCACCAAGCATTATAGTATGTACCTAAGTTTGCCCATCTAACTTAAAAATGTGCCCTCCCGAATGAAAAATGTGCCCTCCCCGTGATCAGCACCCTGCCCTAAAAAAAAATACCACAGTGAACACTAATTATATTGGCACACCGCTGCGCCAAAGCATCTCCATGGAGACCTGGCGGGTGAGGGAGCACTGTAGGTGTACTATAATGGTATGCTGGTGTCTGTTTTATTGTAATGACTGACTTGGAGTGCGTCCACTTTCTATGTGTATCTATATTACTATTGGGAAAGGTACCTGAGCACGCTGCTACTGTTCACCCTGGGTGCCGGATAGCTACATATGGTATGTGTGTGTATGTGTAGGGGGGCACCAAAATGTATCATGCCTCCGGGCGACTAGGACGAACTTACGCCACTGTGCTGCCGGATTGCAATAAAGTAACATCTTATGTTGGCAGCGGCGAGTTCTGGCAGACATTGTATCAGGAGGAGCTGAGAGGATGATCAGGCTGCACAGGCACCGATAAACACAAAATGATAAGAGAGAACGCGGTCCTGTCACTGCCAGTTACTGTCCTCCCTGATGAGAACGGCTGACAGTCATCTCCAGATGAACAGAGAATGCTACTTGATAATTGTCTACAGATCCAGCCATGTAATACCGTGTTAGCAACTTCCCTTCACAACCTTCCAGGAACAGAATCAGGTAGAGAAAAGTAACACGTTCAATTTAACAACTGCAAAATAAATCAGCGGGGAAAGCTCGGATGGAGGGAAAGGAGCCGCACCATCTGTTCCTGTTAGCTTCATATCGCCATCTGAATCTGACCTTAGGAGACCTGGAGAATAACTTCACAAGGAGGAAAGAATGCCCGCTAAAATCTGCACTCTGATTGGATGAAGGCGCTTCTCCGGCGCTACTGCTCCTGACTACATGCACATTTACATACACGTGGGACCTGGTGCTAAGCGGGCGCCAGCTTGCGTATGCGGTGCACACTGACCCCCTGGGTGCAGAGAGGCCCACACCGCACACACTGGAACCCATATTTTAATACTTACCTTTCCGGAGTCCTGCGTAGGGCGCTGCAGCCATGGCAAAAATCACAGCCAAAATGGCTGCCATGCATGCGCAGTGGTAATTAGTCTCCGGAATATGGCGGGCGCCATGTTTCTTGAAACCTTCACATGCACATTAGGTGGTATAAGGCAGCGGTTTTCCAAACTGGGTGTTGTGGCACCGTTGGGTGCCTTGGGACACTTGCAGGGGTGCGCTGGGTAGGTGGTTCGGGATCAGTTCAAATTATTTATGCTCAATGCATAGGCAAAACTAGTGCAGGCTGCTGCCAATCATAATATATGTGCACAAATAGAAGCAAATCCTGTCCCTCACCACATAATTACACCTAACGATTGCATACTGTATAAACACAATGCATTTAAGTTAGTGATGTGCACCGGAAATTTTTTCGGGTTTTGTGTTTTGGTTTTGGATTCGGTTCCACGGCCGTGTTTTGGATTCGGACGCGTTTTGGCAAAACCTCCCTGACATTTTTTTGTTGGATTCGAGTGTGTTTTGGATTCGTTTTTTTTTTTTTTACAAAAAAACCTCAAAAACAGCTTAAATCATAGAATTTGGGGGTCATTTTGATCCCATAGTATTATTAACCTCAGTAACCATAATTTCCACTCATTTCCAGTCTATTCTGAACACCTCACACCTCACAATATTATTTTAGTCCTAAAATTTGCACTGAGGTCGCAGGATGGCTAAGCTAAGTGACCCAAGTGGCCGACACAAACACCTGGCCCATCTAGGAGTGGCACTGCAGTGTCAGACAGGATGGCAGATTTAAAAAATAGTCCCCAAACAGCACATGATGCAAAGAAAAAAAAGAGGTGCAATGAGGTAGCTGTGTGAGTAAGCTAAGCGACCCAAGTGACCGACACAAACACCTGGCTCATCTAGGAGTGGCACTGCAGTGTCAGACAGGATGGCAGATTTAAAAAATAGTCCCCAAACAGCACATGATGCAAAGAAAAAAAAGAGGCGCAATGAGGTAGCTGTGTGACTAAGTTAAGCGACCCAAGTGGCCGACACAAACACCTGGCCCATCTGGGAGTGGCACTGCAGTTTTCTAGCGAGAGGATGAGTGCTTCCATCCTCATGTGAATCTGAACTACTAGCCATGAACATAGGCCAGGGCCTCAGCCGTTCCTTGCCACTCCGTGTCGTAAATAGCATATTGGCAAGTTTACGCTTCTCATCAGACGCTTTTAATTTTGATTTTTGGGTCATTTTACTGACCTTTTGTAGTATACTTGACAACACAGAAGTAGAGCAGTGGACTACTTTACCGTACTGCTATATATATATACTGGTGGTCAGCAAAATTCTGCACTGTCCTCCTACTATATACTGCGCACAACTAAAATGCAGCACAGGTATGGATGCATAGTATACTTGACGACAGAGAAGTAGGTAGAGCAGTGGACTACTGTACCGTACTGCTATATATATATACTGGTGGTCACAGCAACATTCTGCACTGTTCCCTCCTACTATATACTGCGCACAACTAAAATGCAGCACAGGTATGGATGCATAGCATACTTGACGACACAGAGGCAGAGCAGTGGACTACTGTACCGTACTGCTATATATATACTGGTGGCCACAGCAACATTCTGCACTGTCCCCTCCTACTATATACTGCGCACAACTAAAATGCAGCACAGGTATGGATGCATAGTATACTTGACGACACAGAGGTAGAGCAGTGGACTACTGTACCGTACTGCTATATATATATATATATATATATACTGGTGGTCACAGCAACATTCTGCACTGTCCTCCTACTATATACTACAATGCAGCACAGATATGGAGCGTTTTCAGGCAGAGAACGTAGATATTTGCACTTGCAGCACACTGAGCACAGATATTTGCAGCACACTGAGCACAGATATTTGCAGCACACTGAACACAGAAACTGAGAGAACGCAGCCACGTCCTCTCGCTATCATCTCCAAAGCACGAGTGAAAATGGCGGCGACGCGCGGCTCCTTATATAGAATCTGAATCTCGCGAGAATCTGACAGCGGGATGATGACGTTCGGGCACGCTTGGGTTAACCGAGCAAGGCGGGAAGATTCGAGTCTGCCTCGGAACCGTGTAAAATGGGTGAAGTTCGGGGGGGTTCAGATCCCGAGGAACCGAACCCGCTCATCACTAATTTAAGTTAATATTTTTTTTCTAAATTTCTCAATAAGAAATGTTTGGCCTAGGGATGTTGGAAAAACATTCTGATTCTCTAGAGTTCCCTGATTCAGAAAAGTTTGTGAACCACTCAGTGCTGGATTAAACCCTGTAGAAGCCCCCAGATAGTAGAAATTTCAGGACCCCCCTCGCAAGTTACCTTCTAATACGCTTTTAATGTTACCAACCAACAGTCTAGGATCTGGGAATGTAATATGAATCTGATGCCTGTAGTTTATGTACTTTAAGCTGTTACTAGGTACATTACATTAACACAGAATTTACGTAAGATTGCAGCTGCTAATGTATACACGGCCAGAAAATGCCATCTGTGCAGCCATGACACGCCTGCGTTTACCCGGCCACTCCCTGTTACCGCCCCCAAACACTGTCTACTGTCACTCACTTGGCGACTAATTCCTCGGTGCGGCCACCATTGCAATTGCTGAGGAGCAGCCTTAGCCTTTTATTATACAGGGTTATTTTCCTTGGCCAAAATCTTTTGCACGCTATGTGCACACACAAACAACACACACACATATATACTGTACACACATGCATACATACATACATACGCAAATACTGTACATACAT
The DNA here is from genome assembly GCF_028390025.1 of Pseudophryne corroboree. NCBI lineage: Eukaryota > Metazoa > Chordata > Amphibia > Anura > Myobatrachidae > Pseudophryne > Pseudophryne corroboree. Next base: position 28,261,559 of record NC_086444.1, on the reverse strand, counting down.
GCAGAGCCGGCCCTAATCAATATGATGCCCTAGGCAAGATTTTGGCTGTTGCCCCCTAGCACCGCCGCTAGTTCCTCCTCTGACCCTGCACCCCTTTCCCATCACCATCACCCCTCACCCATAGCAGTCCTCATTTTGGTGCTCCTACCCACTATATTTTAAATAGGAACAGTGCTCACATTCGGCGTGCAGCCCAAAAAGGGGCGTGTTCTTTTGGGAAGGGGCATGGCCACACAATAGTACCCCCAATTCAAATTACGGTACACAGTAGTGCAACTTTATTCACATTAAATCATACGATAGTGTCCCTTATTCACGTTACATCACACAGTAGTATCAGTTTACCTTATATACATTACTAATCACAGTAGTGCCCCTTATTTACATTACATCACACTGAATTGCTCCTTATTCACATTACACCGTACCATATTGCTCTTTATTCACATTACACCACACAGTAGTGCCCTTTCTATACATTACCTCACACAGTAGAGCACCTTATACACATAATGCCACACATTAGTAATGCCTTTATACTCATAATACCACACAGTAATGCTCCTTGCACATATGACACACATTATATATGTACTTATAAACATAATGCACCTTACACATTATGCCAACCTTTATTAATGCCCTTATACACATTTTTACACACATAATGCCCCTTACACATATGCCATACACTATTGCATAACAATCTTACTCGCACACAGAACTCACACATCCGCTAACACTGTGACCTCTACCCCTGCTTGGATACAGATGTGTGCTCATACATCTTGTCTCAATATGCCATGCAGCTCCCGTCCAGCTCTGCTAAAGTTGGGCTCCTTTTTTGCAGAAAATGCATCTTATTTGCATTACTATGAGGCTATGATGCACAAGCAACTTCTGCTGATTAAAATTATATGCTATATCAGTGATTTCCAGGAATACACTGCCACGTACTGTAGCATTTCATATGCAGATACAGCGACAGTCACACACAGAATACAGGCATGCCACATATCATTTTAATCAGCAGAAGCTGCTTGTGTCCCTAGGCATACCAAATGCCATAGGCATTTGCCTAGTTTGCCTATTCCTAGGGCCGGCTCTGCACACATGCATCCATAAGCTCTCTTAGTGTCGTGTTGGATTCCTGTGATGTGTTGATGATACTGTGGATAATTGGGCACAAATCATGATGGACTGGAGACAAATGGCTGCAGTAATCCAGCTCAGATGTAACAAGTATTAAATCACAATAATCCTCTACAGAAAAAGCAGCAGACTGGTCAACAAAAGACCCCCAAACCCTCCCACCCCCACCCCCACCACCAATCCCCAGTCATCTTGACCTAGGACAGTTTCCATCTGTCCTCAACTCCACAGCTAGGCTTATCTTCCTCTCCCGCTGCTCCACATCTGCCACTCCCCTTCCACAAAATCTGCACTGGCTCCCATTTCCCTACAGAATCCTCTTCAAACTCCTCACCCTCACATACAAGGCCATCTCTAATTCCACTGCTCCCTACATCTCCAACCTCCTTTCCCTTCATACTCCCTCCCGCCCACAACGGTTGGCCCTGGTCACTGCTTCCCATGCTTGAGTTCAAGATTTTGCCCGTGCTGCACCCCTCCAGTGGAACGCACTCCCCCGCTCCATTAGACTCTCCCCGACCTTGCAAAGCTTCAAACGGGCACTAAAAACCCACCTATTCATCAAAGCGTACCCTTCCGATGCACAACCTAGTCCTGAGGCCGCTCCTCCATCCCCCTGCCTCATGCCTCGAACATCTCTGCTTTGCTTACATACTGCCATCAGGCTTCCTCCCACTTGCTTGCACCTCATGTCATCCTTCTGTCGCCCCTTCCCACTAGATTGTTAGCTCTTCAGAGCAGGGTCATCTTTCCTCTTGTTATCAAAGCCCTCTTCTCGACACATTTCACTCGCAGCTCTCTCCTACTCAGCGGCCATCTTTACCTGCTTTTTCTCCTGCTGGTAAAGGCTCATCTCTATCTATGGCCGCCAGCCCCAAGTAGTACGATGATCACTCCCTCGCTACCTACATCTAAGCTGTATTATGTATGAGAACGTGTGGTGCTCTGTGTTACCTGTACTCTATTTCTGTTATTTATTTACTGTAATGCTAAGTTCTGTCTCCCTGTACTGTCCTTTGTACGGCGCTGCAAAACACTTGTGACACCTTATAAATAAAATGTAGTAATAATAATAATGATTTGTCAATATTACTAGAACTAGGAAATGTAGAAATGCCGTTCCCTGAGTACCACTCCCATGTGCCGCTCTCTGAGTACCACTCCCATGTGCCGTTCTCTGAGTACCACTCCCATGTGCCGTTCTCTGAGTACTACTGCCATGTGCCGTTCTCTGAGTACCACTCCCATGTGCCGCTCTCTGAGTACCACTCCCATGTGCCGTTCTCTGAGTACCACTCCCAGGTGCCGTTCTCTGAGTACCACTCCCATGTGCCGTTCTCTGAGTACCACTCCCATGTGCCGTTCTCCGAGTACCACTCCCATGTGCCGTTCTCTGAGTACCACTCCAATGTGCCGCTCTCTGAGTAGCACTCCAATGTGCCGTTCTCTGAGTACCACTCCCATGTGCCATTCTCTGAGTATCACTCCCATGTGCCTTTCATCGAGTACCACTCCCATGTGCCGTTCTCTGAGTACCACTCCCATGTGCCGTTCTCTGAGTATCACTCCCATGTGCCGCTCTCGGAGTACCACTCCCATGTGCCGTTCTCTGAGTATCACTCCCATGTGCCTTTCACTGAGTACCACTCCCATGTGCCGCTCTCTGAGTACCACTCCCATGTGCCGCTCTCTGAGTACCACTCCCATGTGCCGTTTTCTGAGTACCACTCCCATGTGCCGTTCCCTGAGTACCACTCCCATGTGTCGCTCTCTGAGTATCACTCCCATGTGCCGTTTTCTGAGTACCACTCCCATGTGCCGTTTTCTGAGTACCACTCCCATGTGCCGTTCCCCGAGTACCACTCCCATGTGCCGCTCTCTGAGTATCACTCCCATGTGCCGTTCTCTGAGTATCACTCCCATGTGTCGTTCCCTGAGTACCACTCCCATGCGCCGTTCTCTGAGTACCACTCCCGTGTGCCGTTCTCTGAGTATCACTCCCATGTGCCGTTCTCTGAGTAACACTCCCATGTGCCGTTCTCTGAGTACCACTCCCATGTGCCGTTCTCTGAGTACCACTCCCATGTGCCGTTCTCTGAGTATCACTCCCATGTGCCGCTCTCTGACTACCACTCCCATGTGCCGTTCCCTGACTACCACTCCCATGTACCGTTCCCTGAGTACCACTCCCATGTGCCGTTCTCTGAGTACCACTCCCATGTGCCTTTCTCTGAGTACCACTCCCATGTGCCGTTCTCTGAGTACCACTCCCATGTGCCATCCTCTGAGTACCACGCCCATGTGCAGTTCTCTGATTACCACTTCCATGTGCCATTCTCTGAGTACCACTCCCATGTGCCATTCTCTGAGTACCACTCCCATGTGCCATTCTCTGACTACCACTCCCATGTGCCGTTCTCTGACTACCACTCCCATGTGCCGCTCTCTGAGTACCACTCCCATGTGCCGTTCCCCGAGTACCACTCCCATGTGCCGTTCCCCGAGTACCACTCCCATGTGCCGTTCTCTGAGTATCACTCCCATGTGCCGTTCTCTGAGTATCACTCCCATGTGCCGCTCTCCGAGTGCCACTCCCATGTGCCGTTCTCTGAGTGCCACTCCCATGTGCCGCTCTCTGAGTACCACTCCCATGTGCCGTTCTCCGAGTACCACTCCCATGTGCCGCTCTCTGAGTACCACTCCCATGTGCCGCTCTCTGAGTACCACTCCCATGTGCCGCTCTCTGAGTACCACTCCCATGTGCCGCTCTCTGAGTACCACTCCCATGTGCCGCTCTCTGAGTATCACTCCCATGTGCCGTTCTCTGAGTACCACTCCCATGTGCCGTTCTCTGAGTACCACTCCCATGTGCCGTTCTCTTAGTACCACTCCCATGTGCCGTTCTCTGAGTACCACTCCCATGTGCCGTTCTCTGAGTACCACTCCCATGTGCCGTTCTCTTAGTACCACCCCCATGTGCCGTTCCCCGAGTACCACTCCCATGTGCCGTTCTCTGAGTACCACTCCCATGTGCCGTTCTCTGAGTACCACTCCCATGTGCCGTTCTCTGAGTACCACTTCCATGTGCCATTCTCTGAGTACCACTCCCATGTGCCATTCTCTGAGTACCACTCCCATGTGCCTTTCTCTGAGTACCACTCCCATGTGCCGTTCTCTGAGTACCACTCCCATGTGCCGCTCTCTGAGTACCACTCCCATGTGCCGTTCTCTGAGTACCACTCCCATGTGCCGTTCTCTGAGTACCACTCCCATGTGCCGTTCTCTGAGTACCACTCCCATGTGCCGTTCTCTGAGTACCACTCCCATGTGCCGTTCTCTGAGTACCGCTCCCATGTGCCATTCTCTGAGTACCGCTCCAATGTGCCGTTCTCTGAGTATCACTCCCATGTGCCGTTCTCTGAGTACCAATCCCATGTGCCTTTTACCGAGTACCACTCCCATGTGCCGTTCTCTGAGTACCACTCCCATGTGCCGATCTCTGAGTATCACTCCCATGTGCCGCTCTCTGAGTACCACTCCCATGTGCCGTTCTCTGAGTATCACTCCCATGTGCCTTTCACTGAGTACCACTCCCATGTGCCGCTCTCTGAGTATCACTCCCATGTTTCGCTCTCTGAGTACCACTCCCATGTGCCGTTCTCTGAGTACCGCTCCCATGTGCCGTTCTCTGAGTACCGCTCCCATGTGCCGCTCTCTGAGTACCACTCCCATGTGCCGTTCTCTGAGTACCACTCCCATGTGCCGTTCTCTGAGTACCACTCCCATGTGCCATCCTCTGAGTACCACGCCCATGTGCCGTTCTCTAATTACCACTTCCATGTGCCATTCTCTGAGTACCACTACCATGTGCCATTCTCTGAGTACCACTCCCATGTGCCTTTCTCTGACTACCACTCCCATGTGCCGTTCTCTGACTAACACTCCCATGTGCGGCTCTCTGAGTACCACTCCCATGTGCCGTTTTCTGAGTACCACTCCCATGTGCCGTTCCCCGAGTACCACTCCCATGTGCCGTTCTCTGAGTACCACTCCCATGTGCCTTTCTCTGAGTACCACTCCCATGTGCCTTTCTCTGAGTACCACTCCCATGTGCCATCCTCTGAGTACCACGCCCATGTGCCGTTCCCTGACTACCACTCCCATGTGCCGTTCCCTGAGTACCACTCCCATGTGCCGTTCTCTGAGTACCACTCCCATGTGCCTTTCTCTGAGTACCACTCCCATGTGCCGTTCTCTGAGTACCACTCCCATGTGCCATCCTCTGAGTACCACGCCCATGTGCAGTTCTCTGATTACCACTTCCATGTGCCATTCTCTGAGTACCACTCCCATGTGCCATTCTCTGAGTACCACTCCCATGTGCCTTTCTCTGACTACCACTCCCATGTGCCATTCTCTGACTACCACTCCCATGTGCCGCTCTCTGAGTACCACTCCCATGTGCCGTTTTCTGAGTACCACTCCCATGTGCCGTTCCCCGAGTACCACTCCCATGTGCCGTTCTCTGAGTATCACTCCCATGTGCCGTTCCCTGAGTACCACTCCCATGCGCCGTTCTCTGAGTACCACTCCCGTGTGCCGTTCTCTGAGTACCACTCCCGTGTGCCGCTCTCTGAGTATCACTCCCATGTGCCGTTCTCTGAGTACCACTCCCATGTGCCGTTCTCTGAGTACCACTCCCATGTGCCGTTCTCTGAGTATCACTCCCATGTGCCGCTCTCTGACTACCACTCCCATGTGCCGTTCCCTGACTACCACTCCCATGTGCTGTTCTCTGAGTACCACTCCCATGTGCCGTTCTCTGAGTACCACTCCCATGTGCCTTTCTCTGAGTACCACTCCCATGTGCCGTTCTCTGAGTACCACTCCCATGTGCCATCCTCTGAGTACCACGCCCATGTGCAGTTCTCTGATTACCACTTCCATGTGCCATTCTCTGAGTACCACTCCCATGTGCCATTCTCTGAGTACCACTCCCATGTGCCATTCTCTGACTACCACTCCCATGTGCCGTTCTCTGACTACCACTCCCATGTGCCGCTCTCTGAGTACCACTCCCATGTGCCGTTTTCTGAGTACCACTCCCATGTGCCGTTCCCCGAGTACCACTCCCATGTGCCGTTCTCTGAGTATCACTCCCATGTGCCGCTCTCTGAGTGCCACTCCCATGTGCCGTTCTCTGAGTGCCACTCCCATGTGCCGCTCTCTGAGTACCACTCCCATGTGCCGTTCTCTGAGTACCACTCCCATGTGCCGCTTTCTGAGTACCACTCCCATGTGCCGCTCTCTGAGTACCACTCCCATGTGCCGCTCTCTGAGTACCACTCCCATGTGCCGCTCTCTGAGTACCACTCCCATGTGCCGCTCTCTGAGTATCACTCCCATGTGCCGTTCTCTGAGTACCACTCCCATGTGCCGTTCTCTGAGTACCACTCCCATGTGCCGTTCTCTGAGTACCACTCCCATGTGCCGTTCTCTTAGTACCACTCCCATGTGCCGTTCTCTGAGTACCACTCCCATGTGCCGTTCTCTGAGTACCACTCCCATGTGCCGTTCTCTTAGTACCACCCCCATGTGCCGTTCTCTGAGTACCACTCCCATGTGCCGTTCTCTGAGTACCACTCCCATGTGCCGCTCTCTGAGTACCACTCCCATGTGCCGTTCTCTGAGTACCACTCCCATGTGCCGTTCTCTGAGTACCACTCCCATGTGCCGTTCTCTGAGTACCACTCCCATGTGCCGTTCTCTGAGTACCACTTCCATGTGCCATTTTCTGAGTACCACTCCCATGTGCCATTCTCTGAGTACCACTCCCATGTGCCTTTCTCTGAGTACCACTCCCATGTGCCGTTCTCTGAGTACCACTCCCATGTGCCGCTCTCTGAGTACCACTCCCATGTGCCGTTCTCGGAGTACCACTCCCATGTGCCGTTCTCTGAGTACCACTCCCATGTGCCGTTCTCTGAGTACCACTCCCATGTGCCGTTCTCTGAGTACCACTCCCATGTGCCGTTCTCTGAGTACCGCTCCCATGTGCCATTCTCTGAGTACCGCTCCAATGTGCCGTTCTCTGTGTATCACTCCCATGTGCCGTTCTCTGAGTACCAATCCCATGTGCCTTTCACCGAGTACCACTCCCATGTGCCGTTCTCTGAGTACCACTCCCATGTGCCGATCTCTGAGTATCACTCCCATGTGCCGCTCTCTGAGTACCACTCCCATGTGCCGTTCTCTGAGTATCACTCCCATGTGCCTTTCACTGAGTACCACTCCCATGTGCCGCTCTCTGAGTATCACTCCCATGTTTCGCTCTCTGAGTACCACTCCCATGTGCCGTTTTCTGAGTACCACTCCCATGTGCCGTTCTCTGAGTACCGCTCCCATGTGCCATTCTCTGAGTACCGCTCCCATGTGCCGTTCTCTGAGTATCACTCCCATGTGCCGTTCTCTGAGTACCAATCCCATGTGCCATTCTCTGAGTATCACTCCCATGTTTCGCTCTCTGAGTACCACTCCCATGTGCCGTTTTCTGAGTACCACTCCCATGTGCCGTTCCCTGAGTACCACTACCATGTGCCGCTCTCTGAGTATCACTCCCATGTGCCGTTTTCTTAGTACCACTCCCATGTGCCGTTTTCTGAGTACCACTCCCATGTGCCGTTCCCTGAGTACCACTCCCATGTGCCGTTCTCTGAGTACCACTCCCGTGTGCCGCTCTCTGAGTATCGCTCCCATGTGCCGTTCTCTGAGTACCACTCCCATGTGCCGTTCTCTGAGTACCACTCCCATGTGCCGTTCTCTGAGTACCACTCCCATGTGCCGTTCTCTTAGTACCACTCCCATGTGCCGTTCTCTGAGTACCACTCCCATGTGCCGTTCTCTGAGTACCACTCCCATGTGCCATCCTCTGAGTACCACGCCCATGTGCAGTTCTCTGATTACCACTTCCATGTGCCATTCTCTGAGTACCACTCCCATGTGCCATTCTCTGAGTACCACTCCCATGTGCCTTTCTCTGACTACCACTCCCATGTGCCATTCTCTGACTACCACTCCCATGTGCCGCTCTCTGAGTACCACTCCCATGTGCCGTTTTCTGAGTACCACTCCCATGTGCCGTTCCCCGAGTACCACTCCCATGTGCCGTTCTCTGAGTATCACTCCCATGTGCCGTTCCCTGAGTACCACTCCCATGCGCCGTTCTCTGAGTACCACTCCCGTGTGCCGTTCTCTGAGTACCACTCCCGTGTGCCGCTCTCTGAGTATCACTCCCATGTGCCGTTCTCTGAGTACCACTCCCATGTGCCGTTCTCTGAGTACCACTCCCATGTGCCGTTCTCTGAGTATCACTCCCTTGTGCCGCTCTCTGACTACCACTCCCATGTGCCGTTCCCTGACTACCACTCCCATGTGCCGTTCTCTGAGTACCACTCCCATGTGCCGTTCTCTGAGTACCACTCCCATGTGCCTTTCTCTGAGTACCACTCCCATGTGCCGTTCTCTGAGTACCACTCCCATGTGCCATCCTCTGAGTACCACGCCCATGTGCAGTTCTCTGATTACCACTTCCATGTGCCATTCTCTGAGTACCACTCCCATGTGCCATTCTCTGAGTACCACTCCCATGTGCCATTCTCTGACTACCACTCCCATGTGCCGTTCTCTGACTACCACTCCCATGTGCCGCTCTCTGAGTACCACTCCCATGTGCCGCTCTCTGAGTACCACTCCCATGTGCCGCTCTCTGAGTACCACTCCCATGTGCCGCTCTCTGAGTATCACTCCCATGTGCCTTTCTCTGAGTACCACTCCCATGTGCCGTTCTCTGAGTACCACTCCCATGTGCCGTTCTCTGAGTACCACTCCCATGTGCCGTTCTCTGAGTACCACTCCCATGTGCCGTTCTCTGAGTACCACTCCCATGTGCCGTTCTCTGAGTACCACTCCCATGTGCCGTTCTCTGAGTACCACTCCCATGTGCCGTTCTCTGAGTACCACTCCCATGTGCCGTTCTCTGAGTACCACTCCCATGTGCCGCTCTCTGAGTACCACTCCCATGTGCCGTTCTCTGAGTACCACTCCCATGTGCCGTTCTCTGAGTACCACTCCCATGTGCCGTTCTCTGAGTACCACTCCCATGTGCCGTTCTCTGAGTACCACTTCCATGTGCCATTTTCTGAGTACCACTCCCATGTGCCATTCTCTGAGTACCACTCCCATGTGCCTTTCTCTGAGTACCACTCCCATGTGCCGTTCTCTGAGTACCACTCCCATGTGCCGCTCTCTGAGTACCACTCCCATGTGCCGTTCTCTGAGTACCACTCCCATGTGCCGTTCTCTGAGTACCACTCCCATGTGCCGTTCTCTGAGTACCACTCCCATGTGCCGTTCTCTGAGTACCACTCCCATGTGCCGTTCTCTGAGTACCGCTCCCATGTGCCATTCTCTGAGTACCGCTCCAATGTGCCGTTCTCTGAGTATCACTCCCATGTGCCGTTCTCTGAGTACCAATCCCATGTGCCGTTCTCTGAGTACCAATCCCATGTGCCTTTCACCGAGTACCACTCCCATGTGCCGTTCTCTGAGTACCACTCCCATGTGCCGATCTCTGAGTATCACTCCCATGTGCCGCTCTCTGAGTACCACTCCCATGTGCCGTTCTCTGAGTATCACTCCCATGTGCCTTTCACTGAGTACCACTCCCATGTGCCGCTCTCTGAGTATCACTCCCATGTTTCGCTCTCTGAGTACCACTCCCATGTGCCGTTTTCTGAGTACCACTCCCATGTGCCGTTCTCTGAGTACCGCTCCCATGTGCCATTCTCTGAGTACCGCTCCCATGTGCCGTTCTCTGAGTATCACTCCCATGTGCCGTTCTCTGAGTACCAATCCCATGTGCCATTCTCTGAGTATCACTCCCATGTTTCGCTCTCTGAGTATCACTCCCATGTGCCGTTTTCTGAGTACCACTCCCATGTGCCGTTCTCTGAGTACCACTCCCATGTGCCGTTCTCTGAGTACCACTCCCATGTGCCGTTCTCTGAGTACCACTTCCATGTGCCATTTTCTGAGTACCACTCCCATGTGCCATTCTCTGAGTACCACTCCCATGTGCCTTTCTCTGAGTACCACTCCCATGTGCCGTTCTCTGAGTACCACTCCCATGTGCCGCTCTCTGAGTACCACTCCCATGTGCCGTTCTCTGAGTACCACTCCCATGTGCCGTTCTCTGAGTACCACTCCCATGTGCCGTTCTCTGAGTACCACTCCCATGTGCCGTTCTCTGAGTACCACTCCCATGTGCCGTTCTCTGAGTACCGCTCCCATGTGCCATTCTCTGAGTACCGCTCCAATGTGCCGTTCTCTGAGTATCACTCCCATGTGCCGTTCTCTGAGTACCAATCCCATGTGCCGTTCTCTGAGTACCAATCCCATGTGCCTTTCACCGAGTACCACTCCCATGTGCCGTTCTCTGAGTACCACTCCCATGTGCCGATCTCTGAGTATCACTCCCATGTGCCGCTCTCTGAGTACCACTCCCATGTGCCGTTCTCTGAGTATCACTCCCATGTGCCTTTCACTGAGTACCACTCCCATGTGCCGCTCTCTGAGTATCACTCCCATGTTTCGCTCTCTGAGTACCACTCCCATGTGCCGTTTTCTGAGTACCACTCCCATGTGCCGTTCTCTGAGTACCGCTCCCATGTGCCATTCTCTGAGTACCGCTCCCATGTGCCGTTCTCTGAGTATCACTCCCATGTGCCGTTCTCTGAGTACCAATCCCATGTGCCATTCTCTGAGTATCACTCCCATGTTTCGCTCTCTGAGTATCACTCCCATGTGCCGTTTTCTGAGTACCACTCCCATGTGCCGTTCCCTGAGTACCACTCCCATGTGCCGCTCTCTGAGTATCACTCCCATGTACCGCTCTCTGAGTATCACTCCCATGTGCCGTTTTCTGAGTACCACTCCCATGTGCCGTTCCCTGAGTACCACTCCCATGTGCCGTTCTCTGAGTACCACTCCCGTGTGCCGCTCTCTGAGTATCACTCCCGTGTGCCGTTCTCTGAGTACCACTCCCATGTGCCGTTCTCTGAGTACCACTCCCATGTGCCGTTCTCTGAGTACCACTCCCATGTGCCGTTCTCTGAGTACCACCCCCATGTGCCGTTCTCTGAGTACCACTCCCATGTGCCGTTCTCTGAGTACCACTCCCATGTGCCGTTCTCTGAGTACCACTCCCATGTGCCGTTCTCTGAGTACCACTCCCATGTGCCGTTCTCTGAGTACCACTCCCATGTGCCGTTCTCTGAGTACCACTCCCATGTGCCGTTCTCTGAGTACCACTCCCATGTGCCGTTCTCTGAGTACCACTTCCATGTGCCGTTCTCTGAGTACCACTCCCATGTGCCATTCTCTGAGTACCACTCCCATGTGCCTTTCTCTGAGTACCACTCCCATGTGCCGTTCTCTGAGTACCACTCCCATGTGCCGCTCTCTGAGTACCACTCCCATGTGCCGTTCTCTGAGTACCACTCCCATGTGCCGTTCTCTGAGTACCACTCCCATGTGCCGTTCTCTGAGTACCACTCCCATGTGCCGTTCTCTGAGTACCGCTCCCATGTGCCGTTCTCTGAGTACCGCTCCCATGTGCCGTTCTCTGAGTACCGCTCAAATGTGCCGTTCTCTGAGTATCGCTCCCATGTGCCGTTCTCTGAGTACCAATCCCATGTGCCTTTCACCGAGTACCACTCCCATGTGCCGTTCTCTGAGTACCACTCCCATGTGCCGATCTCTGAGTATCACTCCCATGTGCCGCTCTCTGAGTACCACTCCCATGTGCCGTTCTCTGAGTATCACTCCCATGTGCCTTTCACTGAGTACCACTCCCATGTGCCGCTCTCTGAGTATCACTCCCATGTTTCGCTCTCTGAGTACCACTCCCATGTGCCGTTTTCTGAGTACCACTCCCATGTGCCGTTCCCTGAGTACCACTCCCATGTGCCGTTCCCTGAGTACCACTCCCATGTGCCGTTCTCTGAGTACCACTCCCGTGTGCCTTTCTCTGAGTACCACTCCCATGTGCCGTTCTCTGAGTATCACTCTCATGTGCCGCTCTCTGACTACCACTCCCATGTGCCGTTCTCTGAGTACCACTCAAATTTGCCGTCCTCTGAGTACCACTCCCATGTGCCGTCCTCTGAGTACCACTCCCATGTGCCGTCCTCTGAGTACCACGCCCATGTGCCGCTCTCTGAGTACCACTCCCATGTGTTGTTCCCTGAGTACCACTCCCGTGTGCCGCTCTCTGAGTATCACTCCCGTGTGCCTTTCTCTGAGTACCACTCCCATGTGCCTTTCTCTGAGTACCACTCCCATGTGCCGTTCTCTGAGTATCACTCTCATGTGCCGCTCTCTGACTACCACTCCCATGTGCCGTTCTCTGAGTACCACTCAAATGTGCCGTCCTCTGAGTACCACTCCCATGTGCCGTCCTCTGAGTACCACGCCCATGTGCCGCTCTCTGAGTACCACTCCCATGTGCCGTTCTCTGAGTACCACTTCCATGTGCCATTCTCTGAGTACCACTACCATGTGCCTTTCTCTGAGTACCACTCCCATGTGCCTTTCTCTGAGTACCACTCCCATGTGCCGTTCTCTGAGTACCACTCCCATGTGCCGTTCTCTGAGTACCACTCCCATGTGCCGTTCTCTGAGTACCACTCCCATGTGCCGTTCTCTGAGTACGACTCCCATGTGCCGTTCTCTGAGTACCACTTCCATGTGCCATTCTCTGAGTACCACTCCCATGTGCCATTCTCTGAGTACCACTCCCATGTGCCTTTCTCTGAGTACCACTCCCATGTGCCGTTCTCTGAGTACCACTCCCATGTGCCGCTCTCTGAGTACCACTCCCATGTGCCGTTCTCTGAGTACCACTCCCATGTGCCGTTCTCTGAGTACCACTCCCATGTGCCGTTCTCTGAGTACCACTCCCATGTGCCGTTCTCTGAGTATTACTCCAATGTGCCGTTCTCTGAGTACCGTTCCCATGTGCCATTCTCTGAGTACCGCTCAAATGTGCCGTTCTCTGAGTATCACTCCCATGTGCCGTTCCCTGAGTACCACTCCCATGTGCCGCTCTCTGAGTATCACTCCCATGTGCCGCTCTCTGAGTATCACTCCCATGTGCCGTTTTCTGAGTACCACTCCCATGTGCCGTTTTCTGAGTACCACTCCCATGTGCCGTTCCCTGAGTACCACCCCCATGTGCCATTCCGGGAGTACCACTCCCATGTGCCGCTCTCTGAGTACCACTTCCATGTGCCGCTCTCTGAGTACCACTCCCATGTGCCGCTCTCTGAGTACCACTCCCATGTGCCGTTCCCTGAGTACCACGCCCATGTGCCGTTCCCCGAGTACCACTCCCATGTGCCGTTCCCTGAGTACCACTCCAATGTGCCGTTCCCTGAGTACCACTCCAATGTGCCGTTCTCTGAGAACCACTCCCATGTGCCATTCTCTGAGTACCACTCCCATGTGCCTTTCTCTGAGTACCACTCCCATGTGCCGTTCTCTGAGTACCACTCCCATGTGCCGCTCTCTGAGTACCACTCCCATGTGCCGTTCTCTGAGTACCACTCCCATGTGCCGTTCTCTGAGTACCACTCCCATGTGCCGTTCTCTGAGTACCACTCCCATGTGCCGTTCTCTGAGTATTACTCCAATGTGCCGTTCTCTGAGTACCGTTCCCATGTGCCATTCTCTGAGTACCGCTCAAATGTGCCGTTCTCTGAGTATCACTCCCATGTGCCGTTCCCTGAGTACCACTCCCATGTGCCGCTCTCTGAGTATCACTCCCATGTGCCGCTCTCTGAGTATCACTCCCATGTGCCGTTTTCTGAGTACCACTCCCATGTGCCGTTTTCTGAGTACCACTCCCATGTGCCGTTCCCTGAGTACCACCCCCATGTGCCATTCCGGGAGTACCACTCCCATGTGCCGCTCTCTGAGTACCACTTCCATGTGCCGCTCTCTGAGTACCACTCCCATGTGCCGCTCTCTGAGTACCACTCCCATGTGCCGTTCCCTGAGTACCACGCCCATGTGCCGTTCCCCGAGTACCACTCCCATGTGCCGTTCCCTGAGTACCACTCCAATGTGCCGTTCCCTGAGTACCACTCCAATGTGCCGTTCTCTGAGAACCACTCCCATGTGCCGTTCTCTGAGTACCACTCCCATGTGCCGTTCTCCGAGTACCACTCCCATGTGCCGTTCCCTGAGTACCACTCCCATGTGCCGTTCTCTGAGTACCACTCCCATGTGCCGTTCTCTTAGTACCACCCCCATGTGCCGTTCTCTGAGTACCACTCCCATGTGCCGTTCTCTGAGTACCACTCCCATGTGCCGTTCCCGGAGTACCACTCCAATGTGCCGTTCCCTGAGTACCACCCCCATGTGCCATTCCGGGAGTACCACTCCCATGTGCCGCTCTCTGAGTACCACTTCCATGTGCCGCTCTCTGAGTACCACTCCCATGTGCCGCTCTCTGAGTACCACTCCCATGTGCCGTTCCCTGAGTACCACCCCCATGTGCCATTCCGGGAGTACCACTCCCATGTGCCGCTCTCTGAGTACCACTTCCATGTGCCGCTCTCTGAGTACCACTCCCATGTGCCGCTCTCTGAGTACCACTCCCATGTGCCGTTCCCTGAGTACCACGCCCATGTGCCGTTCCCCGAGTACCACTCCCATGTGCCGTTCCCTGAGTACCACTCCAATGTGCCGTTCCCTGAGTACCACTCCAATGTGCCGTTCTCTGAGTACCACCCCCATGTGCCGTTCTCTGAGTACCACTCCCATGTGCCGTTCTCTGAGTACCACTCCCATGTGCCGTTCTCTGAGTACCACTCCCATGTGCCGTTCCCGGAGTACCACTCCAATGTGCCCTTCTCCATGCTGCTCCAAAAACATTCTCAGTTGTACTGTATTTAAATGTATTTTAGAGTCTATTTACTAGGCCTTAGCTGGAAATAAAGTACCAGCCAATCAGCTCCTAACTGTTATATTTCAAACCCAGCCTGTGACTTGGTAGTAAGATGCTGATTGGCTGGTACTTTATCTCCATGCACTTTATCTCCATCTTAGGCTTAGTAAATTGACCCTCATTTAGACATTAGAAGTTTTAGGGGGAGATTTAGTAAACAGTGATCAAAGTGGAGAAGTGAGCCATGGAGAAGTTGCTCATGGCAACCAATCAGCATTGACATAACATTTCTAATTTGCATACTATAAAGTATACAGAGCAGCTGATTGGTTGCCATAGGTAACTTCTCCACTGGCTCACTCCTCCACTTTTATCACTGCTTAGTACATATCCCCCCTTAGTTTTAAGTACTAAACTAGATGTACTGGTCATACATCTAGTTTAATTGTGAGAGCTTCAGTGGAAGACCGTGACAGACAATCTGTGAATATGACCCCAACAACTGTGATCCTATTACCTATTTGAGATTATAGGCAAAACCCAGTACAAGCATTCCCGGAGACGATTTCCCTTGAACTCTCCCGGGAGCTTCCCGGGAATGGTTCCATACGATTCCATACGATTTGGTACATTTTGCATGCGATATATCGGATGTGATCCCAGCCATGCCTGCGGGAACCGTTATATCACAAGTGCAGCACTAACGATGTAGGGGAGCTGATCCGACGCTCACAGAAACGCACATCGGATCGTAAACACCTTCAAAATGCCCAATTTCACTCGATATATCGTCCCGAATGCCCGAAATTGGATGAAATCGGGCATTATCGTTCTAGGGTATAGGGCCCTTTACAGCGCTCTCATTGTATCTATGACATGGAGGAACAGGAACTGCTTGCAGCTCAGTGGGCGGGATGTACTGTGCATCGGGTACATACCAGTGTTCTGGGGGAGGGGGAGGGGGCAAAGCATGATGTTGCACCTGGGGCCAACACTCACTAGTTCCACCACTGATAGTTCTGAATTGCAATTAATTCACTGTTACCTCCTTTTTCAGTCAGTCATTAAACCTTAATCCCTATGGGGGTAATTCAGATCTGACCGTAGCAGCAAGTTTGTTAGCAATTGGGCAAAACCATGTGCACTGCAGGGGAGGCAGATATAACATGTGCAGAGAGAGTTAGATTTGGGTGGGTTACATTGTTTCTGTGCAGGGTAAATACTGGCTGCTTTATTTTTACACTGCAATTTAGATTTCAGTTTGAATACACTCCACCCAAATCTAACTCTCTCTGCACATGTTACATATGCCCCCCTGCAGTGCACATGGTTTTGCCCAACTGCTAACAAATTTGCTGCTGCGATCAACTCAGAATAAGGCCCCATGTGCGCATAACACGTATATTATCATAGCTTGTATATAATAATGATTGTATAACAGCATAGAGCAGTTTATGCCGAGATGCTAGAGAACCCTCTCTGTTCTCTGCTGTATTTACTTTATGAAGTAAGTAATGTTTCTTTTTTCCTCTATTTATGCCTGTGTCAGTCTTCTTATTATCCTGCTACAAATAGCTTTTCCACATTGGCATCGGACAAATTACTCTCACACCGTTTGATGATGGAAAGACCAGGACTCTCATTGATCAGCAGACTGTCAGGTGAACAGCTGAGGCAGTCCCGACTCGCAGACAGCAGCCAAGGCCAGGCATTCCTTCTCCCCAAATGAGAGCATTGTCACAGTGAGCCGGCATCTAATGATATTCCCCTATAGCAATGCCCCCTGCTTCTAAAATACTGCATAAGAGAATGACAGGCCCCAGTGGCTCTCCAGCATCTATGGAACTACAAGTACCAGCACACAGGCATGTGCTGGGGTGCTAGTAGCAAGTCACCTGCAGGGAGTTACAAGAGAGACTGGCAGCAAAATCTTGCAAGGAATTTGTCCTACGTGTCCCCAGTCCTGGCCTATTACACCACACACATACCTCCCAACATGACCCTCTCCAGTAGGACACAATGCTCTGCTCCTGGACTTGTCTCTTAATTTATGATTGCTGGCACCTGTTTTGAACAGGTTAATAGATAAGAAAGGTGTTCAGCACAGGTGGGGGCAATCATACAGTTAATAGGGAAGTCCTGACCCTCTCTCCTGGAGAGGGTCATGTTGGGAGGTATGCCACACAGCAGAATTCATTGTCTCTCACTGTGTTTATAGATTACAAATTGCACACAAGAAGACCAGGGAGCATTCTCTGCTTACCTCCCAGCCTACAGCCAGCCCGGAACTATCCACCAATCAGAGTGTGACGCTGTATGGAAGCATGTGGAGATACTGCGTGAGCGGGCATACCTGCCTACCTGACCCTCTCCATGAGGGAGAAAATGCTCTGTTCCTGGACTTTCCTGGTAATGTATGATTGCCATCACCTGTGGTGAAACACCTTTCTTATCAATTACCTAGCTCACCACAGGTGATGGCAATCATACATTACCAGGAAAGTCCAGGAACAGAGCATTTTCTCCCTCATGGAGAGGGTCAGGTAGGCAAGTATGGCGTGAGGCTGCAGGAGGGGTATTTTTTTTCTTCAAGTAATTCCTGTGAATGGGTGCATTGCTTTGCCCACAGGCCAAAATACTGTTAAGACGACCCTGCACAAGGCAAATGTACAAATATAGTATAAAAGAACAAATGAACAGCTGTACACAGGGCCGGCTCTAGGCATGTTCGAATAGAGCGGCCACGCAGGGCGCCACCCTTAAGGGGCGCCGCGCGCTGGCGCCGCCATATTCGAACATGGAGCCGGCCCTGTGCACTGCAGCATCGTGTGTGACTTGAGTGCGCTATACGCGCTGAGCGGCGCCGGTGTCTAACGTCAGACGCCGGCGCCGCTCAGCGCGCACAGCGCACTCAAGAGGCTTCCTGGCTGCCCGCCCGCACCCGAACCTGCACTGCACCCGCCCGCACCCCCGCAAAGCAGTACTCCTCCCCCTCCAACGCCGCAGGTATTTGGGGGGGGGGGGGGTGAGTGAATTTATGGCACTGTGGGGGCATTTATCTGGCACTGTGGGGACATTTATCTGGCACTGTGGGGGCATTTGTCTGGCACTGGGGGCATTTATCTGGCACTGTGGGGACATTTATCTGGCACTGTGGGGACATTGATCTGGCACTGGGGGCATTTATCTGGCACTGTGGGGGCATTTATCTGGCACTGGGGGCATTTATCTGGCACTGTGGGGACATTTATCTGGCACTGTGGGGAAATTTATCTGGCACTGGGGGCATTTATCTGGCACTGTGGGCATTTATCTGGCACTGTGGGGGCATTTATCTGGCACTGTGAAGGCATTTATCTGGCACTGAGGGCATTTATCTGGCACTGTGGGGACATTTATCTGGCACTGGGGGCATTTATCTGGCACTGTGGGGACATTTATCTGGCACTGTGGGGACATTTATCTGGCACTGGGGGCATTTATCTGGCACTGTGGGGGCATTTATCTGGCACTGTGGGGCATTTATCTGGCACTGTGGGGCATTTATCTGGCACTGTGGGGGCATTTATCTGGCACTTTGGGGACATTTATCTGGCACTGTGGGGGCATTTATCTGGCACTGTGGGGGCATTTATCTGGCACTAGGGGCATTTATGTAGCACTGTGGGGTCATATCTGGCACTGTGGGGGCATTTATGTAGCACTGTGGGGGCATTTATCTGGCACTGTGGGGGCATTTATCTGGCACTGTGGGGGCTTTTCTGTATCTACATATCTGGCACTGTGTGGCCATTTATGTATCTGGCACTGCTGGGGGGCATGTCATGTGTAGCTGACACGGCTGGGGAGCATATCATGTAGTGTTCCCGCTAGGCGTCTGTGGCTAGGCAATGTGTCTAACGTGCTCTGCCTGGCGCAAAGTGTCTAGGAGGTTCTACCTGGTGCAGTGTGTATCAACTGCACTACTGTGTGGTGTAAAGCGAATTGCCACTATTATGTGGCCACGCACCTTCCCCACGAAGCAACGCCCCTAAATTTTTGCTGCGCGCCTTGGGCGCGCACTGTCCATGCTTTACCATGTAGGTAGATGAGCAACAAGCATTACAGTATGTACGTCATTTTGCCCTCCTAACTTAAAAATGTGCCCTCCCTGCCCTAAAAAGTGAACACTATCGTGTTGCTGGCACTGCTGGGGGGCATATTGTGTGTAGCTGGCACTGCTGGGGGGCATATCATGTCTATCTGGCACTGTACATTGTGTATCTGGCACTATACTGGAGACATTATGTGTATCTGACACTATACTGGAGACATTATGTGTATCTGACACTATACTGGAGACATTGTGTGTAAGGAACACTACTGTGGCTGTTATGTGTAAGGCTGCTAATTGTGTGCGTAGAGGGGGTGTGAAAACATATTTATTTATAGTCTAATAATATGACGTTATGAGGCCATGCCCACTTTCCAAGAGGCCACGCCCACTTTTCCTGGAACGCGCATGGGGGGGGGCGCTTTTACATGTTTTCGCTCAGGGTGCTAGTAGGCCTGGAGCCGGCCCTGGCTGTACAGGAACTGCGCACTTCTGTGATGCATCTTGTTCTGCTGTGGAACTAAGGGGGTAATTCACATCTAATCGTAGCAGCAAATTTGTTAGCAGCTGGGCAAAACCATGGGGGTCATTCCGAGATGATCGCAGCTGTGCTAAATTTAGCACAGCTATGATCATTCACACTGACATGCAGGGGGATGCCCAGCACAGGGCTAGTCCGCCCCGCATGTCAGTGCCGCCCCCCCCCCCGCAGAAGTGCAAAGGCATCGCACAGCGGCGATGCCTTTGCACTTCAAGAGTAGCTCCCGACCAGCGCAGCTTTAGCGTGCTGACCAGGAGCTACTTGTCGCTCCCCGGCCCGCAGCGGTTGCGTGTGACGTCACGCAGCCGCTGCGGCCCGCCCTCCCCCCAATGGTCCTGCCACGCCTGCGTTGGCCGGACCGCTCCCCCTAAATGGCGGCTTAACGCCGCAGTCCAGCCCCCTCCCGCCCAGCGACCGCCTCTGTCTCAGAGGCGATCGCTAGGCAACGACATCTGCCATGCGCTGGCCCACTGCGGCATCGACGCATGCGCAGTTCCAACCCAATCGCTGCACTGCGAGAAACTGCAGCGAGCGATCGGGTCGGAATGACCCCCCATGTGCACTGCAGGTGGGGCAGATGTAACATGTGCAGAGAGAGTTAGATTTGGGTGGGTTATATTGTTTCTGTGCAGGGTAAATACTGTCTGCTTTATTTTTACACTGCAATTCAGATTTCGGTTTGAACACACCCCACCCAAATCTAACTCTCTCTGCACATGTTACATCTGCCCCACCTGCAGTGCACATGGTTTTGCCCAACTGCTAACAAACTTGCTGCTACGATCAGGTCTGAATGACCCAGGGCTGCCACCAGAAATTGTGGGGCCCGTGACTGACAAAATAGGAAGGCCCCCAGCCCCCCCCCCCCCCCGCCCCCTCCTCCCCCGAAAAAAAGGAAAATAAAAATAAATATATATTCCAAAAAATAAAAAATAATATCTCTATGCAGACACGAAGCCACCCCCTCACGTCTGTGTTTTTAAGGTAGGAATATTTATTTATTTATTTTAGTTGAAATGTTTTAATTCGCCATCAGACACCTTAAGATCTCACCTCATTTTTCTTTTTTTATATATATATATATATATATGTATATGGTCAGTGTGCGGACCGGCACTCCTCCTGGTGAGCTCAGGCGCTCTGGTGCCTCCAGAAAACATGTAATGTAAAACGAGCGCAAAGGACTGCGGCACTCAGAGGCTTAATGCAAAATTCTTAGTGTATTAATAATAATTTAGGATATCAGGTGTTATTTTTAATACACTAAGAATTTTGCATTAAGCCTCTGAGTGCCGCAGTCCTTTGTGCTCGTTTTATATATATATATATATATATATATATATACATAGATATGCCCCCAATGCCAGATACAGAAATGCCCCACAGTGCCTGACAGATATGCCCCCAGTGCCAGACAGATACAGAAATGCCCCCACTGTGCCTGCCAGATATGCCCCCAGTGCCAGATACAGAAATGCCCCACAGTGCCTGACAGATATGCCCCCAGTGCCAGACAGATACAGAAATGCCCCCACTGTGCCTGCCAGATATGCCCCCAGTGTCAGATACAGAAATGCCCCACAGTGCCTGACAGATATGCCCCCAGTGCCAGACAGATACAGAAATGCCCCCACTGTGCCTGCCAGATATGCCCCCAGTGCCAGATACAGAAATGCCCCACAGTGCCTGACAGATATGCCCCCAGTGCCAGACAGATACAGAAATGCCCCCACTGTGCCTGCCAGATATGCCCCCAGTGCCAGATACAGAAATGCCCCACAGTGCCTGACAGATATGCCCCCAGTGCCAGATTTGCCCACAGTGCCAGATACAGAAATGCCCCCACTGTGCCTGCCAGATATGCCCCCAGTGCCAGATACAGAAATGCCCCCAGAGGCGTAGCTAGGGTTTTTGGAGCCCAGGGCAACATGGAAAATGCCCCCCCCCCCCCCCCCCCCAATAAAAAAAAAAACAGCAAAAGAAGCATGTGAGCGTGCTGAAAAAAAAAATGGGCGTGGTCACACACCAGAAGGGGTGTGGCCTCGCACCAGAAGGGGTGTGGCCACTGAAAATGTCCCACAGTGCCAGTTACATGCCCCACCGTGCCAGTTACATGCCCCACAGTGCCAGATACATGCCCCACAGTGCCAGATACATTGCCCCACAGTGCCAGTTACATTGCCAGATACATTCTCCCACAGTGCCAGATACAATGCCAGATACATTGCCCCACAGTGCCAGATACAATGCCCCACAGTGCCAGTTACATGCCCCACTGTGCCAGATACATTGCCCCACTGTGCCAGATACATTGCCCCACAGTGCCAATTACATGCCCCACTGTGCCAGATACATTGCCCCACTGTGCCAGATACAGTGCCCCACTGTGCTCCCCCGAGTCGTCCAAATCCCCCCCTCCCCCCCCCGTCACTCACCGCCTGTTGTGTCTGTGAGGGGAGGAGAGCGCAGCGCCTCTCCTTCCCTTCACCACTCCAGGTCTCCGGCGGCTGTGTGGAGCCGGTTCGCCAGCCAATCAGAGCTCGCGGACCGGCAGCCAATCACGTGCCGGTCTACAAGCTCTGATTGGCTAACGCCGGAGACCGGACACACGCAGCGCTGCTAGTGCTGGCGGCGGTGAGGGGAGGGAGAGACGCTGCGCTCTCCTCCCCTCACATTTTGGCGTGATGGGGGCGAGTGGGGCATGATTCCCTGGCCGCCGGCGGCGCCTCCCTCTCCTGGGCCTGCCAAGGCGCCCAGGGCACGTGCCCCACTTGCCCTACCCTTGTTACGCCTCTGCCTGCCAGATATGCACCCAGTGCCAGATATGCCCCTAGTGCCAGATACAGAAATGCCCCCACTGTGTCTGCCAGGTATGCCCCTAGTGCCAGATACATATATGCTCCCAGTGCCTGATATGCTCCAAGTGCCAGATACAGAAATACCCCACAGTGCCAAATACAGAAATGCCCCCAGTGCCAGATATTCCCACAGTGCCAGATACAGAAATGCCCCCACTGTGCCTGCCAGATATTCCCCCAGTGCCAGATATGTCCCACAGTGCCAGATATGCCCCCAGTGCCAGATATGTCCCACAGTGCCAGATATGCCCCCAGTGCCAGATATGCCACTAGTGCCAGATATGCCCGCAGACCCCAGTGCCAGATATGCCCCCAGACCCCAGTGTCAGATACACATGTCCTCACAGCTCCGGGCCCCCTTCTCACAAAACACACGGTCACAGACAACAGAGACAGACATACATACTTACCTACAAATCCGTCCTCTCTGCTCTCTCTCAGTCTCTCCTACGCTATCTGCTGCTACCGGCCTCCTCCTGTCCCAAGCTCCGTGGCTCCTCTTCACCCGACGCGGTGTGACGTCATGACGTCACACTGCGTCGCATTCGAATAAAAGAAACTTTATTAAGCCGAACAGCAAGCAGCAGCTTGCTGTGATCGGCGGCGGGCGGTGGGATACGAAGGGGCAGCAGCTGCGCCGCGGTCAGTGTCACCGGCGGCGGTCGCCGCCGGGAATAGCCACGGCTGGCTGTGTGTGCAGCCCGGGCCCTCCACTCTGTCAGAGTGGCTGGGCCCGGGACAACTGTACACAGGGCACCCCCTTGATGGCGGCCCTAGAATGACCCCCTAAGGGCATAATTCAGACCTGATCGCTGTGCTGCAAATTTGCAGAGGTCTGCGATCAGATAGTCTCCGCCCATAGAGAGCGAAAACCCGGCCCGTGCAAGTGTGCGAATGCATGCGTACGCCGTGTGAAAACTTCGCCATGTATCGGACATCTGCAAATCCGTTCGCAACTCTCTCACCATCTAATAATTTTCCAGTCTGGGCGCAGCCCAGGACCTACTCCTACAGTGCAATGAGAACAGGCTGATCGGGGCCGGAGCTGACGTCACACACCCGACCTGAAAACATTAGGGAACGCCTGCGTTTTACCTGACAGAAAACGGCCGGTTACCACCCCCAAACATCCACTTCCTGTCAATCACCTTGCCTACGCCTAGCGATCTGAATTTTCATAACATTCTGTCGCTGTTTGGGCTCACGCCTGCGCATTGTGGTACATACGCATGCGCAGCCATTCGGTAATCGACCACTGTGCGATTTCGCCCTAAGTTTCCAGTATCCAACCACCCAAGAGGAAAAGGACATGGGGACACAGTGCATGCGTGTAACCCAGCAAAGCCGGATCATTCATGTACAGAGGGACTAGGACAGGGACTGCTACTGTATGTGATAAATCCCTTCTTACCGCCGCTAGCTAGTACTTACCGGAAACCCAGCATCACCCACCTACCCTGGCAAACTTTCAAGGAATTTGCAGAGATAGAGGATATTATAGGGCTGTGACAAGAAGCAATAGCAAATCTAAGGGACCCTACAAATAGAGGTGTAGCTAGGCCCCATGGTGCCCGGAGAAAGGGTATGTTTTGCTGCCCCCCTCCCCTGTACTGAATTTGGGGTCTAGCCAACATGTGGTGGAATGTTACATTTGAAAAGAAAGAATATTTAAAAATCCTAAGTCAGGGGCAAGCTGGGCAAGGTGGCATAGTGCCATCTGCCCACCGGGCCAGTGTAATTTAAGTGTTCCAGGGCCATTTTTGCATTGCATTCCCTGTGAAAAGCTGGGCCACTTGCTAGAGTCTGTCCCCCAGGCTGAAAGTTGGCAGCCAGTCCCTGGGGCGGGTTCTAGACCTTGTGGAACTCAGGGAAAAAGTGTCCTTTGGGTGCCCCCCATGTTTAAAATAGGGTCAGTGCATGCCAAAGGGGCATGGCTTCATTGGGAAAGTTCGTGGCCACAGAATAGTACCAATTCACATTACTCCGCAGTGTAGTGTCCATTATTCACATTACGCCACACAATAGTACCCCTTATACACGTTATGCAACACTGTAGAGCAGCGCGCCCTCTAACATTTTTGGAGCCCAGAGCTTGCGCTCCTCCGGAGCCACCCTCGCTACACCCCTGCTAATAGACCTCTTAGATTTCCAGCAACAGTGCAGGTTAACAGGAGGACACAAGTTCCCAGGATGCAATACGCCATAAACAGATCAATTGGCTCAAATGCTGAACTCATGGCTGTAAAAGATGAATTTAGGAAGTTAGGGACTGCTCTGAAGCAGGTGGCAACCACTGTATCTTTTTCAGAAGTATTGCCAGTACACAGAGGGGAAGACAGAACTCATTGCATCAGAAACTTCAATATTTGGCTAAGGACATGGTGCAATGAGGAGAGATTTGGATTTATAGGCCACAGTCACACCATCTGGCAAGATAGGAGCTTATACAAAAGTGACGGTCTGCAGCCATCTTCAAGGGGAACAAGAATACTAACTGAACAGTTTGGATGCTTCATCAAGAACTATTTAAACTAACAAAGGGGGGCAGTGAACCAAACAGGAATAAAGAAATCTGCTCCCCCAACACAGAGGTATTGTTTCTGCAGGCAAAGGGAATAGGAAGCATATCCACAGCAACAGAAGATAATTCAGATCAAAACCAAATAAAAATAAGCAGAGAGAAGAACATAGCTAGGAACAGAAAAAGCACAAACAAAACTCTAAAAGCTATGTGTGCAAATGCTAGGAGCTTAGGAAATAAAATCCCAGAACTAACTGCAATAATGACAAGGGATGATCTAGACATTGTGGCAATTACAGAGTCATGGTACAATGAAAATCATGACTGGGACATAGCTATACCGGGATATACTTTATTTAGGAAGGACAGAATTGGAAAAATCGGAGGAGGGGTAGCAATGTATGTAAAAAATGCCATAAATACTACATTAATACAAAGTATTGAAGAAAAAACTGAGGCCCTTTGGGTGACCATAGAAACAGGGGAAAAGTTGAATATTCGTATTGGCGTGATATACAGGCCACCAGGTCAGGAAGAGGAACTTGACAAGAACCTATTGCAGGACATAACTAAAATGGCATTAAAAGGAGAGGTAATAATCATGGGAGACTTTAATCTTCCTGATGTAAACTGGGAGGTGTCTGTTGCTAGTTCCACTAGAAGTAGGAACATTTTAAATTCCCTTCAGGGAGCATCCCTCCACCAATTGGTGAGGGAGCCCCCTCGGAAAGACGCAATATTAGACTTAATACTTACAAATGGAGACAGATTATCGGACGTAAAAGTGGGTGAAAACCTGGGATCCAGTGATCATCAAGCAGTATGGTTCAGCATTAAGACAGAGACTGACTCGTCCCATACAAAAACAAAGGTGTTGGATTTTAGGAAGGCTGACTTTGTAGGGATGGGAAAATGTGTAAGCGATTCTTTGGCAGAGTGGAGGAACTTGGAAACAGTGCAGGAGAGGTGGGAAACATTAAAATGTGCAATATTGAAGGCAACAGACCTTTGTATCAAAACTGTTAGGAAAAACACAAGGAAAAGGAAGCCAGTGTGGTTTGCAAAAGAAGTAGCAAATATTGTGAGAGCAAAAAAGATGGCTTTTAGGAAATATAAGCAGACACAAAATAATGAAGACAAAAAGATATATCTTGTTAGACAGAAGGAGACAAAGAAGGTAATCAGATGTGCAAAGGCACAAGCTGAGGAGAAAATGGCCCAGTCAGTGGGTAAAGGAGGCAAAACTTTTTTTAGGTATATAAGCGAAAGTAGAAAAACAAAAGGCGGAATTATAAAACTAAAGACGGACACTGGGAGTCTTGTTGAAGGAGACAATTTAATAGCAGATCATCTTAATGATTATTTTTGCTCAGTATTTACTACTGAAAGAGAGGGGAAGGGGCCACAGTTAAGTTGCAGGGATATTCAGGAAAATGAAACAAGTACATTTACAGAAGAGAAGGTCCTAACAGAACTCTCAAAGCTGAAAGTGGACAAATCTATGGGGCCAGATGGGATACATCCAAGGATACTAAAAGAACTTAAAGAGGTGCTGGTAGCACCATTGACAGAATTATTCAACCAGTCATTAGCTACAGGAGTAATTCCAGGGGACTGGAAAAGAGCAAACGTAGTCCCACTGCGCAAAAGTGGAAGCAAGGAAGAGGCAAACAACTACAGACCAGTGAGTCTTACATCAGTAGTAGGGAAATTGATGGAAACCCTCTTAAAAGAAAGAGTTGTAGATTATCTCAAATCCGGCAATTTACTGGATCCCAAACAGCATGGATTCACTGGGGGGAGATCATGTCAAACAAATCTTATTTACTTTTTTGATTGTGTGACTAAAGTGATGGATAAAGGTGGAGCCATGGATATAGCTTATCTAGACTTTAGTAAGGCTTTTGACACAGTTCCACATCGCAGACTGCTAAATAAACTTGAAAGTTTGGGATTGGATATTAGGATTATTGAATGGATACGATCTTGGTTGAAGGATAGAAAACAGAGAGTTGTGGTAAATGGAGTGCATTCACAGGAGGGAAATGTTACCAGTGGAGTACCCCAGGGATCTGTACTTGGACCAGTGCATTTTAATATCTTTATTGGTGACATTGCAAATGGCATTAAAGGGAAAGTATGCCTTTTTGCAGATGACACAAAGGTATGCAACAGGGTAGACACACCAGGTGGGGTAAAACAAATGATTGAGGATCTAGGTAGACTAGAGGAATGGTCAAGAGTCTGGCAATTACAGTTTAATGCCAAAAAATGCAAAATCATGCACTTGGGTCTCAAAAATCCTAAAGCTAAATACAGTGTTAATGGCACTATACTGGAAACTACTGAGGAGGAAAGGGATCTAGGAGTCACTATTTCAGATGACTTAAAGGCAGGTAAGCAATGTAACAAGGCAATTAGGAAGGCTAGTCAGATGCTTGGCTGCATTGGGAGAGGAATCAGCAGCAGAAAGAAAGAAGTAATAATGCCACTGTATAGGTCATTGGTACGGCCTCATCTAGAATACTGTGTTCAATTCTGGAGGCCATATCTTCAAAAGGATATTAATACATTAGAAACTGTACAAAGGAGGGCAACTAAAATGGTGCATGGCCTACATCACAAAACATACCCAGAAAGACTAAGAAATCTCAATATGTATAGTTTGGAGCAGAGAAGGGAAAGGGGGGACATGATAGAAACTTTCAAATATATCAAGGGTTTTAACAAAGTCCAGGAGGGAAACATTCTCCAAATGAAGAGAAGCAATAGGACACGAGGACATGCACTGACCCTGGAGGGGGGGAGGTTCAGGGGAAATTTGCGGAAAAATTATTTCACAGAAAGGGTAGTGGACAAGTGGAATAGCCTCCCATCAGAGGTGGTAGAGGCTAAGACAGTAGAGCAATTTAAACATGCATGGGATAGACATAAGGATATCCTTACAAAGAAATAAGGATCAAATAAGGTTAGAGATAAAAATACTATAAAAAAAAAAAAGGGGCAGACTAGATGGTCCAAGTGGTTCTTATCTGCCGACAAATTCTATGTTTCTATTAGTTAATTGAACCCAATCTCTAGATCTCTTGATTTGTACTATTTTCCAAAATTTGCAAATAAATATATTGGGATATTTTTGGCATTTTGTAAGGAAATACATCATAAAAAATGTTCCGGTTACTGTAGGTATAGACAGTGCATTATATGTGCGGAGCCATTTCTCTACGGCAGGGATCGGCATCCTTACTGAGCGCAAAGGACACGCCATTGGGACTAACTCATGAAAAATAAATCTGGAACACCGTAGACTCCAGATAAATGACTAAGTCTGAGTAATAATGAATTTACAGGTAATAGTTAATATGTGTGGCTTAATTAAGGAATGCATTGCCCTGAAAGAGAGGTGTAACCAGGGGCTTAAATATTCCCAGCGATAAATTTGCCTTGAAGCCTACACTTACAGGTGAGGTGACAATGGTAGGACTGTGCTTACTGTATGATTTGTGAGTACCATAATGCTTGTAAAATCTTGTATATCATTACAAATCTATCATCACGTTTTCATGCATACAATATATGACTCCCTTTACAAGGCTGGATAATTAAAATGTCAATTTACTTTCAATTAACTGTACTGAAATACTCAACCTATTTCATATTACTGTAGCAATGAATCACTCCCACTTATCTCCTAATGATATGTAAATGTCTTTATGTACTTAGGAAATGTTCACTATTCACTTAATAATACATTATGCCTAACTTCTAGCAACTGCTGTTGAGAAACTTTAAACCTTTAAAGTATAGTTGATGTATAGGATGACCCATCCGGGACCATCGTCAAATAACTTTGCAAAACAAATTTGAGTTTAAGCACCCACTAAGAAACAGAACAATCACATCAATTTACAGAACTGCAACCAGTAAAGGTGCAAGCGTCAAAATAATGCATATACAGTATTGAGGGCTTCTTCTGTGGCATGGTCCGTGGCCATAATAATTACTAAATTATTGATAACGCAACTTAATTTTTTTATAATCTACAGCATAAGTGGATAACTCTATATATTGGAAATAAGACTTCTGCCTGAAAGTGACTGTTAAAGACAGAGAAAAACACTTCTGTGTCTCTTCAATAGGTAAAAATACAGTATAAGAAGCACCAGATATAATACTTGATCCACAAGATATACTTGACACACAAATAAGACTGAATTTTACTAATGGTGGTATTCATAGATGTCTCCAATACAGGCCCGGCCCTGGTCATAGGCAAACTAGGCAAATGCCTAGGGTATTCAGAATGCCTAGGGGCACAAGCAGCTTCTGCTGATTAAAATGATATGCAGCATGCCTATATTCTCTGTGTGACTGCGGCTGTATCTGCATACATAATGCTACGTTACAGTGTTTTCCTGGTAATCACTGTAACGTAGCATTATCATATGCAGATACAGCCTCAGTTTTAGGCCCAATGTTTCTATGTTTTGATGTACAGTATTGTTACACTCATTATGGAGCAATGCATTTTTATGTGGTACCCTTAGGAGTTAATTCTGGGCTGTGTAAATTTAGGTATAATCCATTGTTGAATTGTTTTCAGAAATATCAGTTTTTTACATGCTGGTGGATGACGGACTACGGTATTCAGTTAAAATTCCAACAGCACAGAACACACATTTAGGGGCTAATTCAGGTTGGATCACAGTGTGCGATCCAACCAGAATTTTTGCTGAAAAGATGAGGGTGCATACGTAGCGCCCGACCTGCGCATGTCCCCTCATTTTCTGCCGTATACTGTATCTCAGTGGGCTATCACCGGATGCAAGTTCTATAGTGTATTCAGACAAACTATCTCTGTTTCTTGCCTCTGGAAATCCTGTGTTTGCCCATGGGATGTCATCTTTTACCTCAAACTCCTTATACACACACTCCTCTTCTTCTTACTCTTCTCTCACCTCAAATAAGCTCACATCAAATCAGAGGTGTTACTAGGGTCTTCAGCTCCCAGGGCAGGATGAAGAATACACTCCACACACACACACACACACACACAAACGTACACAAACACAATGCAGGCATGGTCGCATGCTGAAAGGGGCGTGGCCACATGCCAGAAGGGGTGTGGTCAATGAAAATGACCGTGTCCGCATGACACGCCAACCGTCTCTCGCCACTCTGGGACCAGTCCTTTCCACTTCATATGCACCTTACCTATATGATGGTTTCTCACAATGTAGAACCTCAGAAGAAATGTACTGTATCTTACCTGGGAAGATGCCATCTTCTATTGGTATTCACTATTCATGTAGGTCACATCATCCAGAACATGCCTGTTGGTGTAGGAATATTAACAAGGTCATCAACATACAATAGCGGTTCAACCAGACTCGTGGCCCTTGTGTCACTTCCTGCCCCCTGCTTCATCTCTTAGCACACCATCATCTCCCCCTGCATCTCTCAGCCACACCATCTCCGCCTGTGTCTCTCAGTCACACCATCATCTCCCCCCTGTGTCTCTCAGACACACCATCTCCCCTGCGTCTCTCAGCCACACCATCATCTTCACTGCGTCTCTCAGCCACACTATCTCCCCCTGCATCTCTCCACCACACCATCATCTCGCCACTGCATCTCTCAGCCACACCATCATCCCTCTGCATCTCTCAGCCACACCATTTCCCCCTGCATCTCTCATCCACACCTTCATCTCCTTCTGCATCTCTCAGACACACCACCATCTCCCCCTGCGTATCACAGCCACACCATCTACACCTGCATCTCTCAGCAACACCATCATCTCCCCCTGCATCTCTCAGCCACACTATCTCCCCCCTGCATCTCTCAACCACACCATCATCTCATCACTGCATCTCTCAGCCACACCATTTCCCCCTGCATCTATCAGCCACACCATCTGCCCCTGCATCTCACAGCCACACCATCTCCCACTGCATCTCTCAGCCACACTATCTCCTACTGCATCTCTCAACCACACCATCATCTAACCCCTACGTCTCTCAGCCACACAGGTATCTTCCCCTGCATCTCTCAGCATCACCATCATCTCCTCCTGCATCTCTCATCCAAACATCTCCCCTCTGCATCTCTCAGTAACACCATCACCTACCCCTGTATATCTCAGCCACACCATCAGCTCATCCCTGCATCTCTCAGCCACACCTTCATCTCACCCCTGTGTTTCTCAGCCACACCATCATCTCCCCCTGCATCTCTCAGCCATGCCATCATCTCCCCCTGCATCTCTCAGCACACCCGCTCCTTACCCCACCGGATCATCTCTCAGCACATTGTTATCTCTCCCCCTGCATCATCTCTCAGCCACACCATCACCTCTCCATGTGACGAATCTCAGCATACCATCACCTCTGCATGCATCATCTCTCAGTACACCATCACCTACCCCCGTGTTGTCTCTCAGCACACCATCACCTACCCCCGTGTTGTCTCTCAGCACACCATCATCTCCCCATGCATTGTCTCTCAGCACACCATCAACTACCCCCTGCATCATCTCTCAGCCCCCTATCACCTCCCCCTGTGTCATCACTCAGCACACCATCACCTCCCCCTGCATCATCTCTCAGCACATCATCACCTCCCCACCATATCATCTCTCAGCCACACCATCACTTCCTCATGTGTTGTCTCTCAGCACACCCTCACCTCCCCCTGCATCATCACTCAGCACACCAATACATCTGCATGCATTGTCTCTCAGCACACCATCACCTGCCCCCTGTGTGATCTCTCAGCACACCATCACCTACCCCCTGTGCCATCTCTCAGCACACCATCACCTCCCCCTGTGCCATCTCTCAGCACACCATCACCTCCCCCTGTGTCATCTCTCAGCACACCATCATCTCCCCCTGCGACATCTCTCAGCCACACCATCACCTCCCCACCGTATCATCTCTCACCACACCATAATCTCCGCATGCATAGTCTCTCAGCACACCATCACCTCCCCTATGGGGCGACTCTCAGCACACCATGACCGCTGCATGCATTGTCTCTCTGCACACCATCAATTCCCCCCGTATCGTTTCTTAGCACACCATCCACTACCCCGTGTCATCTCTCAGCACACCATGATTTCCACATGCATTGTCTCTCAGCACACCATCACCTCTGCATGTGTCGTTTATCAGCACCCCCTGTCATTCTTTGCTTCTCTGTGTCCCCCCCCCCCATCCCCCTTCCCTTCTCACCAGGACCCTCCTTCCTCCTAGCACTAACCTTGATCCAGTACTCCTTGCAGGGATGTAACTAAAGATGATGAAGTTGGTGCATTGCAAAATGACATGCCGCAAGGGGCACACAGTTGGTGGCCTTATGAGTCATACTGACTGGGCCGCAGCAAACTGGAGTAAAGAGTAAGCATCAGCAGGGGAGCCACAGCGGATGAGATCAACCATCATGCAAAACCATCAGGGAGGCATCTGATTGGCTCCAAATTTATTCATAAGGACAACGACCCCGAACATACAGCCAATGATATTAAGAACTATCTTCAGCATAATGAAGAACAAGGAGTCCTGGAAGTGATTATATGGCCCTCACAGAGCTCTTATCTCAACATCATCGAGTCTGCCTGGGATTACATGAAGAAACTGAAGGATTTGAGCAAGCCTACATCCACAGAAGATCTGTGGTTACTTCTCCAAGATGTTTGGAACAATTTCCCTGTCGAGTTCCTTCAAACACTGTGTGCAAGTGCACCTAGAAGAATTAAAGCTGTTTTGAAGGCAAAGGACGGTCGCACCAAACATTAATTTGATTTAGATTTCTCTTCTATTCCTTCACTTTGCATTTTTTTCATTGATAAAAATAAACTATTAACACTTCTATTTTTGAAAGCATTCTCACTTTGCAGCATTTTTTCCACGTCTGCCTAAAACATTTGCACAGATTTTGGGCTTTCATTTATGAATTTTATTTTTTGTACAATTTAGCTCTGCCTCTTGCCATGCTAATTTCCATTTTTTTCACGTTATTTTCATCATTAGCACGATCACCAGTGAGCTGTGGTGTTATTGAAGCATGCGGAGGTGTCTTTGTGTGGCCACTGTCGCTGCCAAATAATTAGAACAAGACAGACTACGGAGAGCTGGAAGGAGGAGGTGGAGAGCAGGAGCACTAATGCTGTCCTTAGTATATGGCGGTTACTAATTCTGTCTGTAGTATATGGCGTTCACTAATGCTGTCTAGTATATGGCAATAAGGCCACACCCCCTTCCCACAGGTCCACACCCCTTTTTCAGAGGCACATGCAAAGAGGCCCTGATTTATGGTTGGACGGGGGGCCCAAACTCTATTGTTGCATTTGGGCCCACCACGCAGTATTTCCACTGCAGGCTTTTAAAGTTCTGAACTGCCTTTCCCTCCTTCTGACTCACTTCTGCTTCCAGTTTCTTACCCTACCTTCAATACTTGCCTAAGTCTTCCCTACTTTGTTGGTTCATTTCTCTGTGCTGGTAAGATACGTATGTCAACTTACAGTCCATGATGTACTGTACATGTGATGTATGAAGTTTGAATTAGTTATTTTGTATATTTCCTGTATGGTACATGAATGGTATGGTACAGAATGAACATTGGGGGTCATTCCAACCCGTTCGCATGCAGCGGTTCTTCGCTGCAGTGCGAATGGTCAGGACTGCGGCTGCGTGGAGGCCGCAGTGCGCACGCGCATTGTTGCATGGCAACGGTCGTCGCCAGGTAGCGACGCTGGCAGCGCTGAAAGTGATCGCAGCAGCGATCGCTAGAAGATTGACGGTGGGGAGGCGTTCCGGGGGGCGTCTACTCTCCGTTTTCCAAGCGTGGTGAGGCAAACGCAGGCGTGTCCAGGCATTTGGAGGGCGGATGTCTGACGTCAATCCCGGGACCTTCGTCGCTGGATCCGTCGCACAGGGTAAGTGAGTCTGACCCTGGTCTTGTTTTGCAGGAAACTTTTTTAACATACTCAAACAAATACCCTCCTGTGCTATATTTAAGGTACAATATGGCTGAAAGTCCAACAAATCCAAACTTTGTATTTTATATATAATATAAAATTTATTATAAAAAATAAAATTATTTTACTATTGTTAAACTTGACCGGTCTTAAAGATGACAAAATACAATCACATGCAATATATTAAATGACACTAAGTTGGTGGATCCAAACAAATTCTGTGCACAGAAGTGTATATTAATATTAAGATTAAAACTCAGTCTGTGGACTCAAGTTCGCCTATATATTCCATAAAATCAATGGCGATTTGGTTTAACCTAGTGATGAGCGGGTTCGGTTCGTCGAGATCCGAACCCCCCTGAACTTCACCCTTTTTACACGGATCCAAGGCAGACTCGGATCCTCCGGCCTTGCTCGGTTAACCCGATCGCGCCCGAACTTCATCATCCCGCGGTCGGAATCTCGCGAGATTCGTATTCTATAATCTATATAAGGAGCCGCGTGTCGCTGCCATTTTTCACTCGTGCATTGGAGATGATCGTGAGAGGACGTGGCTGGCGTCCTCTCAGTTTCTATGTTCAGTGTGCTGCAAATATCTATGCTCAGTGTGCTGCAAATATCTGTGCTCAGTGTGCTGCAAATATCTGTGCTCAGTGTACTGCAAGTGCAAATATCTACGTTCTCTGCCTGAAAAATGCTCCATATCTGTGCTCAGTGTGCTGCAAATATCTGTGCTCAGTGTGCTAATTGCTTTATTGTGGGGACTGGGGACCAGCAGTATTATATAGTAGGAGGACAGTGCAGAGTTTTGCTGACCGGTGACCACCAGTATTATACGTTCTCTGCCTGAAAAACGCTCCATATCTGTGCTGCACTGTAGTATATAGTAGGAGAACAGTGCAGAATTTTGCTGACCACCAGTATAACTATATATATATATATATATAGCAGTACGGTACAGTAGTCAACTGCTCTACCTCTGTGTCATCAAGTATACTATCCATCCATACTTGTGGTGCATTTCAGTTTTGCACAGTTTGCTGACCACCAGTATATAATATATAGCAGTACGGGACAGTAGGCCACTGCTTTACCTACCTCTGTGTCGTCAAGTATACTATCCATCCATACCTGTGGTGCATTTCAGTTTTGCACAGTTTGCTGACCACCAGTATATAATAAATAGCAGTACGGTACAGTAGGCCACTGCTCTACCTACCTCTGTGTCGTCAAGTATACTATCCATCCATACCTGTGGTGCATTTCAGTTTTGCACAGTTTGCTGACCACCAGTATATAATATATAGCAGTACGGTACAGTAGGCCACTGCTCTACCTACCTCTGTGTCGTCAAGTATACAATCCATCCATACCTGTGGTGCATTTCAGTTTTGCACAGTTTGCTGACCACCAGTATGTAATATATAGCAGTACGGTACAGTAGGCCACTGCTCTACCTACCTCTGTGTCGTCAAGCATACTATCCATCCATACCTATGGTGCATTTCAGTTTTGCACAGTTTGCTGACCACCAGTATATAATATATAGCAGTACGGTACAGTAGGCCACTGCTCTACCTACCTCTGTGTCGTCAAGTATACTATCCAT
Source organism: Pseudophryne corroboree (assembly GCF_028390025.1). Taxonomy (NCBI): domain Eukaryota; kingdom Metazoa; phylum Chordata; class Amphibia; order Anura; family Myobatrachidae; genus Pseudophryne; species Pseudophryne corroboree. The sequence continues at coordinate 28,225,797 of NC_086444.1, read as the reverse complement.
CCATACCTGTGGTGCATTTCAGTTTTGCACAGTTTGCTGACCACCAGTATGTAATATATAGCAGTACGGTACAGTAGGCCACTACTTTACCTACCTCTGTGTCGTCAAGTATACTATCCATCCATACCTGTGGTGCATTTCAGTTTTGCATAGTTTGCTGACCACCAGTATATAATATATAGCAGTACGGTACAGTAGGCCACTGCTCTACCTACCTCTGTGTCGTCAAGTACACTATCCATCCATACCTGTGGTGCATTTCAGTTTTGCACAGTTTGCTGACCACCAGTATATAATATATATAGCAGTACGGTACAGTAGGCCACTGCTCTACCTACCTCTGTGTCGTCAAGTATACTATCCATCCATACCTGTGGTGCAATTCAGTTTTGCACAGTTTGCTGACCACCAGTATATAATATATAGCAGTACGGTACAGTAGGCCACTGCTCTACCTACCTCTGTGTCGTCAAGTATACTATCCATCCATACCTGTGGTGCATTTCAGTTTTGCACAGTTTGCTGACCACCAGTATATAATATATAGCAGTACGGTACAGTAGGCCACTGCTCTACCTACCTCTGTGTCGTCAAGTATACTATCCATCCATACCTGTGGTGCATTTCAGTTTTGCACAGTTTGCTGACCACCAGTATATAATATATAGCAGTACGGTACAGTAGGCCACTGCTCTACCTACCTCTGTGTCGTCAAGTATACTATCCATCCATACCTGTGGTGCATTTCAGTTTTGCACAGTTTGCTGACCACCAGTATATAATATATAGCAGTACGGTACAGCAGGCCACTGCTCTACCTACCTCTGTGTCGTCAAGTATACTATCCCATCCATACCTGTGGTGCATTTCAGTTGTGCGCAGTATATATAGTAGTAGGCCATTGCTATTGATATATTACTGGCATATAATTCCACACATTAAAAAATGGAGAACAAAAATGTGGTGGGTAAAATAGGGAAAGATCAAGATCCACTTCCACCTCGTGCTGAAGCTGCTGCCACTAGTCATGGCCGAGACGATGAAATGCCATCAACGTCGTCTGCCAAGGCCAATGCCCAATGTCATAGTAGAGAGCATGTAAAATCCAAAAAAATAAAGCTCAGTAAAATGACCCAAAAATCTAAATCAAAATCGTCTGAGGAGAAGCGTAAACTTGCCAATGTGCCATTTACGACACGGAGTGGCAAGGAACGGCTGAGGGCCTGGCCTATGTTCATGGCTAGTGGTTCAGCTTCACATGAGGATGGAAGCACTCATCCTCCTGCTAGAAAACTTAAAAGAGTTAAGATGGCAAAAGCACAGCAAAGAACTGTGCGTTCTTCTAAATCACAAATCCCCAAGGAGAGTCCAATTGTGTCGGTTGCGATGCCTGACCTTCCCAACACTGGACGGGAAGAGGTGGTGCCTTCCACCATTTGCACGCCCCCTGCAAGTGCTGGAAGGAGCACCCCGCAGTCCAGTTCCTGATAGTCAAATTGAAGATGTCACTGTTGAAGTACACCAGGATGAGGCTATGGGTGTTGCTAGCGCTGGGGAGGAAATTGACAAGGAGGATTCTGATGGTGAGGTGGTTTGTTTAAGTCAGGCACCCGGGGAGACACCTGTTGTCCGTGGTACGAATATGGCCATTGACATGCCTGGTCAAAATACAAAAAAAATCACCTCTTCGGTGTGGAATTATTTCAACAGAAATGCGGACAACAGGTGTCAAGCCGTGTGTTGCCTTTGTCAAGCTGTAATTAGTAGGGGTAAGGACGTTAACCACCTAGGAACATCCTCCCTTATACGTCACCTGGAGCTCATTCATCAGAAGTCAGTGACAAGTTCAAAAACTTTGGGTGACAGCGGAAGCAGTCCACTGACCACTAAATCCCTTCCTCTTGTAACCAAGCTCCTGCAAACCACACCACCAACTCCCTCAGTGTCAATTTCCTCCTTAGACAGGAAAGCCAATAGTCCTGCAGGCCATGTCACTGTCAAGTCTGACGAGTCCTCTCCTGCCTGGGATTCCTCCGATGCATCCTTGAGTGTAACGCCTACTGCTGTTGTTGCTGCTGGGAGTAGATTGTCATCCCAGAGGGGAAGTCGGAAGACCACTTGTACTACTTCCAGTAAGCAATTGACTGTCCAACAGTCCTTTGCGAGGAAGATGAAATATCACAGCAGTTATCCTGCTGCAAAGCGGATAACACAGGCCTTGGCAGCCTGGTTGGTGAGAAACGTGTTTCCGGTATCCACTGTTAATTCACAGGGAACTAGAGAATTGATTGAGGTACTGTGTCCCCAGTACCAAATACCATCTAGGTTCCATTTCTCTAGGCAGGCGATACCGAAAATGTACACAGACGTCAGAAAAAGAGTCACCAGTGTCCTAAAAAATGCAGTTGTACCCAATGTCCACTTAACCATGGACATGTGGACAAGTGGAGCAGGGCATACTCAGGACTATATGACTGTGACAGTCCACTGGGTAGATGTATTGCCTCCCGCAGCAAGAATAGCAGCGACGGCACCAGTAGCAGCATCTCGCAAACGCCAACTCATTCCTAGGCAGGCTACGCTTTGTATCACCACTTTCCAGAAGAGTCACACAGCTGACAACCTCTTACGGAAACTGAGGAACATCATCGCAGAATGGCTTACCCCAATTGGACTCTCCTGGGGATTTGTGACATCGGACAATGCCACCAATATTGTGCGTGCTTTACATGTGGGCAAATTCCAGCACGTCCCATGTTTTGCACATACATTGAATTTGGTGGTGCAGAATTATTTAAAAAACGACAGGGGCGTGCAAGAGATGCTGTCGGTGGCCCGAAGAATTGCGGGCCACTTTCGGCATTCAGCCACCGCGTGCCGAAGACTGGAGCACCAGCAAACAGTCCTGAACCTGCCCTGCCATCATCTGAAGCAAGAGGTGGTAACGAGGTGGAATTCAACCCTCTGTATGCTTCAGAGGATGTAGGAGCAGCAAAAGGCCAATCAAGCCTATACATCTGCCTACGATATAGGCAAAGGAGGGGGAATGCACCTGAGTCAAGCGCAGTGGAGAATGATTTCAATGTTGTGCAAGGTTCTGCAACCCTTTGAACTTGCCACACGTGAAGTCAGTTCAGACACTGCCAGCCTGAGTCAGGTCATTCCCCTCATCAGGCTTTTGCAGAAGAAGCTGGAGACATTGAAGGAGGAGCTAAAACAGAGCGATTCTGCTAGGCATGTGGGACTTGTGGATGGAGCCCTTAATTCGCTTAACTAGGATTCACGGGTGGTCAATCTGTTGAAATCAGAGCACTACATTTTGGCCACCATGCTCGATCCTAGATTTAAAACCTACGTTGTATCTCTCTTTCCGGCAGACACAAGTCTGCAGAGGTTCAAAGACCTGCTGGTGAGAAAATTGTCAAGTCAAGCGGAACGTGACCCATCAACAGCTCCTCCTTCACATTCTCCCGCAACTGGGGGTGCGAGGAAAAGGCTAAGAATTCCGAGCCCACCCGCTGGCGGTGATGCAGGGCAGTCTGGAGCGAGTGCTGACATTTGGTCCGGACCGAAGGACCTGCCAATGATTACTGACATGTCGTCTACTGTCACTGCATATGATTCTGTCACCATTGAAAGAATGGTGGAGGATTATATGAGTGACCGCATCCAAGTAGGCACATCAGACAGTCCGTACGTATACTGGCAGGAAAAAGAGGCAATTTGGAGGCCCTTGCACAAACTGGCTTTATTTTACCTAAGTTGCCCCCCCCCCCTTTCTCCAGTGTGTACACCGAAAGAGTGTTTAGTGCAGCCGCTCACCTTGTCAGCAATCGGCGTACGAGGTTACTTCCAGAAAATGTGGAGAAGATGATGTTCATCAAAATGAATTATAATCAATTCCTCCATGGAGACATTCACCAGCAATTGCCTCCTGAAAGTACACAGGGACCTGAGGTGGTGGATTCCAGTGGGGACAAATTAATAATCTGTGAGGAGGGGGATGTACACAGTGAAAGGGGTGAGGAATCGGAGGAAGAGGAGGAGGTGGACATCTTGCCTCTGTAGAGACAGTTTGTGCAAGGAGAGATTGATTGCTTCTTTTTTGGTGGGGGCCCAAACCAACCAGTCATTTCAGTCACAGTCGTGTGGCAGACCCTGTCGCTGAAATGATGGGTTTGTTAAAGTGTGCATATCCTGTTTATACAACATAAAAGTTGGTGGGAGGGCCCAAGGACAATTCCATCTTGCACCTCTTTTTCTTTCATTTTTCTTTGCATCATGTGCTGTTTGGGGACTATTTTTGGAAGTGCCATCCTGTCTGACACTGCAGTGCCACTCCTAGATAGGCCAGGTGTTTGTGTCGGCTACTTGGGTCGCTTAGCTTAGTCACACAGCTACCTCATTGCGCCTCTTTTTTTCTTTGCATCATGTGCTGTTTGGGGACTATTTTTTTAATCTGCCATCCTGTCTGACACTGCAGTGCCACTCCTAGATGGGCCAGGTGTTTGTGTCGGCCACTTGTGTCGCTTAGCTTAGTCACACAGCTACCTCATTGCGCCTCTTTTTTTCTTTGCATCATGTGCTGTTTGGGGACTATTTTTTTAATCTGCCATCCTGTCTGACACTGCAGTGCCACTCCTAGATGGGCCAGGTGTTTGTGTCGGCCACTTGGGTCGCTTAGCTTAGTCATCCAGCGACCTCGGTGCAAATTTTAGGACTAAAAATAATATTGTGAGGTGTGAGGTGTTCAGAATAGACTGGAAATGAGTGGAAATTATGGTTATTGAGGTTAATAAAACTATGGGATCAAAATGATCCCCAAATTCTATGATTTAAGCTATTTTTGAGGGTTTTTTGTAAAAAAACACCCAAATCCAAAACACACCCGAATCTGACAAAAAAATTTCAGGGAGGTTTTGCCAAAACGTGTCCGAATCCAAATCACGGCCGCGGAACCGAATCCAAAACCAAAACACAAAACCCGAAAAATTTCCGGTGCACATCACTAGTTTAAACACCATACATCAATTGGGTTCAAAAACAGTTACTTTGTATCATAGTTCCTCAGTAACTTGCCACTCAGCAGTAAATAATGCAGTATGTCAGACCGCTCCACACTGGAGCCTTACGTGCGGCTTCCACCGGCGGTGTCAGCAAGGGAGAGTCCCAATATAAAAAACGAGGTGGTCTCCGGCTGCGAGATCTGGCACCTGTGCTTGCGCCTGCTGTTTTAAGTATCTCCCGACCTCAGGTCTCTGTGCTGCACACGGAGGTTAGGACTCATAGAGCCCTGAGGTCGGGAGATACTTAAAACAGCAGGTGCGGTCTGACATACTGCATTATTTACTGCTGAGTAAATACTGAGGAACTATGATACAAAGTAACTGTTTTGGAACCCAATTGATGTATGGTGTTTAAACCAAATCGCCATTAATTTTATGGAATATATAAGCGATCTTGAGTCCACAGACTGAGTTTTAATCTTAATATTAATATACACTTCTGTGCACAGAATTTGTTTGGATCCACCAACTTAGTGTCATTTAATCTATTGCATGTGATTGTATTTTGCCATCTTTAAGACCGGTCAAGTTTAACAATAGTAAAAAAAAAAATTTTTTTAATAATAATAAATTTTATATTATATATAAAATACAAAGTTTGGATTTGTTGGACTTTCAGCCATATTGTACCTTAAATATAGCGCAGGAGGGTATTTGTTTGAGTATGTTGGATGTATACACCTGGAGATTCCGGTGATTGGTTTGACTTGTAAACCCCAAGTCAGAGCTTTCCTGCTGCTTATCAAAATTATTTTTAATTTGGTATTGGACTATTAGGATTTATTAGAAATATTTTTATTAGCGCCTGGTGTATTTTCACTTTTTGGCTTTTTTAGTGGAGGGAACTTTTTTAGCATAGCAGGGCTGCACAAGCGATCGCAGCCCTGCTATGCTAAAATACACTCCGCCATAGGTGGCGTCTAATTGATCGCACCAGCAGCAAAAAGTTGCTACGTGCGATCAATTTGGAATGGCCCCCATTATGCCGTGTCTTAATAATAAAATATAATAATGATAACCAGAATGTAATAAAGCAGGTGTTTGTTATTTTAGCCCTCTATATAAGTGCATCATACTGTATACTGCACATGTAGAATTGGTTTACAGTGGCACAAAGATTCTGGATTTGTCCATAGCCATGTCTGGAAATTGCTTATACAAGAAATCAGATGACGCATTAATCCAGAATGGTTTTATTCAATACATGCAGAGGCGAAACTCTGGGAGGCAACGGAGTCATCTGCCACCGGGCTCCTGCTCAGAAGGGGGGCACCTCTCATCCCATTCTGTGACGCCATTGAATTAAGTTCATTGATAACTGCCGCTATCTCTTCAGTGGCCGACTCCCTCACTGGTCCCTGCACATTACAGATCACACCCTTCTTATTATACTGTATATACACATTTTACAAGTATCACACCCAGGATTTGAAACCACAACCTATTACACTGGAAGCAGACACCTTACTGATGAAGCTATTTGCTCCTGTATAGGAAATATGAGAATTCTAACTGTATGAAATTACTTCTCTGACAATTACACGTAACTTCATATAGTAAGAATTCTCATGCTTCCTCTACAGGAGCAAATAACTCCATCAGTAAAGTATCTGCTGTCAGCGTAACAGGTCGTGGGTTCTAATCCTGGGTATGACTGCTAAGAAATATGTGGTTTAAAGTAAAAGACAATGAAATTAATATATTCAGTACAGTATTTACATTTTTTTTTCAGAACACTCCATACATACACATATACATACAGATGAAGCCAAGCTAAACATGACTCTGTCTGCGACTAGGTGCACCCTACCGGGCGAACCGCCGGAGACGAATGGGATGCCTGTGCGTCATAGATGCGCACTCACCACATTCACTTTCAATGGGAGCGTCTGTGTACGCTCGGCATCGGGTCGAGACTCAGGCGCACCTAGGCACGCCATTCGCCCCCGACTGAAAGTAATGAGGGGCATAGTATTGATCGAAGGTACGCACAGTATGTGGAATTCACCATTCTATCACACACATAGGTTTCCTGCAGGTCATTGTGTTACTCTGCATTCATACACCTAGCAGCCTATGGCTATATTTTGGGCGGAGGATGGGTTATTATAAGACGTGACCTGGAAATGTAGAACTATTTATGTGTTCGCTAATGGATATGGAAATAATTTTGGAAATTTGTTGCTCATTATCTGCAATATAGATTAACATTTATACAACCTTAACTTCCTACGTAACCTCAGACAGATGAACCTTTATACACGTTGTATTTCTTACTTAACCTCGGGCACAAGTTGCGATGCACATGACAATAGATTTTTTGTTGATGTTATTTTACAATATATTGTCATTTTTTTAATCTGTCGCTAAACCCTGAGCCATATGTCTGGCTGAATGAAGCCCGTCTGTCAAAGCCACAGCAGAGATATTATTATGCTAATGTTGCTAGGTGCTTATTTCAAGAAATATAATATATTGTCCTAATATCCCAACTTGAGAAAAATTGTTTATGAAAAGCGTTTATTTCCACTGGATTCTAAAAGTTGGATACATTCTAAGAGATGCCAACGTCATTGCATTGTTTTCACTCTAAAATACAATATCATGCTTTAATGACAAAGATTTTAAGCTAGAATAATATACAGAGAAGGTTGTGCACACAAGACATTTATTTCAATAGATGGGGAATATATTAGGAATCTGTATTTTTATAACAATGGTTTTTTTCAATAACAAACAATATTTCAATAACCTGAATTCACTAAACAGGTGCCATCTTACATTACATTATATTACGTTCTATGGAGTATAGAAATATGCAAATGTTATTGATATTTATTGCAGATGGTTATACCCCTGATACAATGTGTACATCGCAATGTTTACCTTTGTGTGGAATTATAACACATTGAGAATGATATTTAATTTCTATTGCCACATTTTCATTACTTCGAAATAATCGCAGCAATAAATTGTGCAAATGTTTTTTTAAGCGAAAATCTCTTAAAGGAGTGAACACGCTTTGAGAATTTATGTTATACGTTTATTATTTATTACCAGTTATTTACATAGCGCACACATATTCCGCAGCGCTTTACAGAGAGCATTTGGCCATTTACATCAGTCTCTGCCCCAGTGGCGCTTACAATCTATGGCCCTCATTCCAAGTTGATCGCTAGCTGCTTTCGGTCGCAGTGCGGCGATTAGGTGAAAAAGCAGCACTTCTGCGCATGCGTACGGGCCGCAGTACGCACGCGCAAAGTACTTTCACACAAAACTATGCAGTTTTACACAAGGTCGAGCAATGCTTTTTTGTCGCTCTGTTGATCGGAGAGTGATTGACAGGAAGTGGGTGTTTCTGGGTGGTAACTGGCCGTTTTCAGGGAGTGTGCTAAAAAACGCAGGCGTGACAGGTAAAAATGCAGGAGTGTCTGGGGAAACGGGGGAGTGGCTGGCCGAACGCAGGGCGTGTTTGTGACGTCAAAGCAGGAACTAAAACGAGTGAAGTGATCGCAAGCTAGGAGATAGGTCTGGAGCTGCTCAGAAACTGCTTTAAAATGTTTACGAGCAGTTCTGCTAACCTTTCGTTCGCACTTCTGCTAAGCTAATATACACTCCCAGAGGGCGGCGGCCTAGCGTGTGCAATGCTGCTAAAAGCAGCTAGCGAGCGATCAACTCGGAACGAGGGCCAATATTCTCTACCTACCAGGGCCGGTTTAAGCCTTGGGGTAGCACAGGGCACTTTAGACAGGGGGGCCGCAGTGGAAGGGGGGGAAGGTTGCATTAGATTGTAGAGATGAGCGCCGGAAATTTTTCGGGTTTTGTGTTTTGGTTTTGGGTTCGGTTCCGCGGCCGTGTTTTGGGTTCGACCGCGTTTTGGCAAAACCTCACCGAATTTTTTTTGTCGGATTCGGGTGTGTTTTGGATTCGGGTGTTTTTTTTTAAAAACACTAAAAAACAGCTTAAATCATAGAATTTGGGGGTCATTTTGATCCCAAAGTATTATTAACCTCAAAAACCATAATTTACACTCATTTTCAGTCTATTCTGAATACCTCACAATATTATTTTTAGTCCTAAAATTTGCACCTAGGTCGCTGGATGACTAAGCTAAGCGACCCTAGTGGCCGACACAAACACCGGGCCCATCTAGGAGTGGCACTGCAGTGTCACGCAGGATGTCCCTTCCAAAAAACCCTCCCCAAACAGCACATGACGCAAAGAAAAAAAGAGGCGCAATGAGGTAGCTGTGTGAGTAAGATAAGCGACCCTAGTGGCCGACACAAACACCGGGCCCATCTAGGAGTGTCACTGCAGTGTCACGCAGGATGTCCCTTCCAAAAAACCCTCCCCAAACAGCACATGACGCAAAGAAAAAAAGAGGCGCAATGAGGTAGCTGTGTGAGTAAGATAAGCGACCCTAGTGGCCGACACAAACACCGGGCCCATCTAGGAGTGTCACTGCAGTGTCACGCAGGATGTCCCTTCCAAAAAACCCTCCCCAAACAGCACATGACGCAAAGAAAAAAAGAGGCGCAATGAGGTAGCTGTGTGAGTAAGATAAGCGACCCTAGTGGCCGACACAAACACCGGGCCCATCTAGGAGTGGCACTGCAGTGTCACGCAGGATGTCCCTTCCAAAAAACCCTCCCCAAACAGCACATGACGCAAAGAAAAAAAGAGGCGCAATGAGGTAGCTGTGTGAGTAAGATAAGCGACCCTAGTGGCCGACACAAACACCGGGCCCATCTAGGAGTGTCACTGCAGTGTCACGCAGGATGTCCCTTCCAAAAAACCCTCCCCAAACAGCACATGACGCAAAGAAAAAAAGAGGCGCAATGAGGTAGCTGTGTGAGTAAGATAAGCGACCCTAGTGGCCGACACAAACACCGGGCCCATCTAGGAGTGGCACTGCAGTGTCACGCAGGATGTCCCTTCCAAAAAACCCTCCCCAAACAGCACATGACGCAAAGAAAAATTAAAGAAAAAAGAGGTGCAAGATGGAATTGTCCTTGGGCCCTCCCACCCACCCTTATGTTGTATAAACAGGACATGCACACTTTAACCAACCCATCATTTCAGTGACAGGGTCTGCCACACGACTGTGACTGAAATGACGGGTTGGTTTGGACCCCCACCAAAAAAGAAGCAATTAATCTCTCCTTGCACAAACTGGCTCTACAGAGGCAAGATGTCCACCTCATCATCATCCTCCGATATATCACCGTGTACATCCCCCTCCTCACAGATTATCAATTCGTCCCCACTGGAATCCACCATCTCAGCTCCCTGTGTACTTTGTGGAGGCAATTGCTGCTGGTCAATGTCTCCACGGAGGAATTGATTATAATTCATTTTAATGAACATCATCTTCTCCACATTTTCTGGATGTAACCTCGTACGCCGATTGCTGACAAGGTGAGCGGCGGCACTAAACACTCTTTCGGAGTACACACTTGTGGGAGGGCAACTTAGGTAGAATAAAGCCAGTTTGTGCAAGGGCCTCCAAATTGCCTCTTTTTCCTGCCAGTATAAGTACGGACTGTGTGACGTGCCTACTTGGATGCGGTCACTCATATAATCCTCCACCATTCTTTCAATGGTGAGAGAATCATATGCAGTGACAGTAGACGACATGTCCGTAATCGTTGTCAGGTCCTTCAGTCCGGACCAGATGTCAGCATCAGCAGTCGCTCCAGACTGCCCTGCATCACCGCCAGCGGGTGGGCTCGGAATTCTGAGCCTTTTCCTCGCACCCCCAGTTGCGGGAGAATGTGAAGGAGGAGATGTTGACAGGTCGCGTTCCGCTTGACTTGACAATTTTCTCACCAGCAGGTCTTTCAACCCCAGCAGACTTGTGTCTGCCGGAAAGAGAGATCCAAGGTAGGCTTTAAATCTAGGATCGAGCACGGTGGCCAAAATGTAGTGCTCTGATTTCAACAGATTGAATCCTTGTTAAGCGAATTAAGGGCTCCATCCACAAGTCCCACATGCCTAGCGGAATCGCTCCGTGTTAGCTCCTCCTTCAATGTCTCCAGCTTCTTCTGCAAAAGCCTGATGAGGGGAATGACCTGACTCAGGCTGGCAGTGTCTGAACTGACTTCACGTGTGGCAAGTTCAAAGGGCATCAGAACCTTGCACAACGTTGAAATCATTCTCCACTGCACTTGAGACAGGTGCATTCCACCTCCTATATCGTGCTCAATTGTATAGGCTTGAATGGCCTTTTGCTGCTCCTCCAACCTCTGAAGCATATAGAGGGTTGAATTCCACCTCGTTACCACTTCTTGCTTCAGATGATGGCAGGGCAGGTTCAGTAGTTTTTGGTGGTGCTCCAGTCTTCTGTACGTGGTGCCTGTACGCCGAAAGTGTCCCGCAATTCTTCTGGCCACCGACAGCATCTCTTGCACGCCCCTGTCGTTTTTTTAAAAATTCTGCACCACCAAATTCAAGGTATGTGCAAAACATTGGACGTGCTGGAATTTGCCCATATTTAATGCACACACAATATTGCTGGCGTTGTCCGATGCCACAAATCCACAGGAGAGTCCAATTGGGGTAAGCCATTCTGCGATGATCTTCCTCAGTTGCCGTAAGAGGTTTTTAGCTGTGTGCGTATTCTGGAAAGCGGTGATACAAAGCGTAGCCTGCCTAGGAAAGAGTTGGCGTTTGCGAGATGCTGCTACTGGTGCCGCCGCTGCTGTTCTTGCGGCGGGAGTCCATACATCTACCCAGTGGGCTGTCACAGTCATATAGTCCTGACCCTGCCCTGCTCCACTTGTCCACATGTCCGTGGTTAAGTGGACATTGGGTACAACTGCATTTTTTAGGACACTGGTGAGTCTTTTTCTGACGTCCGTGTACATTCTCGGTATCGATTGCCTAGAGAAGTGGAACCTAGATGGTATTTGGTAACGGGGGCACACTGCCTCAATAAATTGTCTAGTTCCCTGTGAACTAACGGCGGATACCGGACGCACGTCTAACACCAACATAGTTGTCAAGGCCTCAGTTATCCGCTTTGCAGCAGGATGACTGCTGTGATATTTAATCTTCCTCGCAAAGGACTGTTGGACAGTCAATTGCTTACTGGAAGTAGTACAAGTGGGCTTACAACTTCCCCTCTGGGATGACCATCGACTCCCAGCAGCAACAACAGCAGCGCCAGCAGCAGTAGGCGTTACACGCAAGGATGCATCGGAGGAATCCCAGGCAGGAGAGGACTCGTCAGAATTGCCAGTGACATGGCCTGCAGGACTATTGGCATTCCTGGGGAAGGAGGAAATTGACACTGAGGGAGTTGGTGGGGTGGTTTGCGTGAGCTTGGTTACAAGAGGAAGGGATTTACTGGTCAGTGGACTGCTTCCGCTGTTGCCCAAAGTTTTTGAACTTGTCACTGACTTATTATGAATGCGCTGCAGGTGACGTATAAGGGAGGATGTTCCGAGGTGGTTAACGTCCTTACCCCTACTTATTACAGCTTGACAAAGGCAACACACGGCTTGACACCTGTTGTCCGCTTTTCTGTTGAAATACCTCCACACTGAAGAGCTGATTTTTTTGGTATTTTCACCAGGCATGTCAACGGCCATATTCCTCCCACGGACAACAGGTGTCTCCCCGGGTGCCTGACTTAAACAAACCACCTCACCATCAGAATCCTCCTGGTCAATTTCCTCCCCAGCGCCAGCAACACCCATATCCTCCTCATCCTGGTGTACTTCAACACTGACATCTTCAATCTGACTATCAGGAACTGGACTGCGGGTGCTCCTTCCAGCACTTGCAGGGGGCGTGCAAATGGTGGAAGGCGCATGCTCTTCACGTCCAGTGTTGGGAAGGTCAGGCATCGCAAACGACACAATTGGACTCTCCTTGTGGATTTGGGATTTCGAAGAACGCACAGTTCTTTGCGGTGCTTTTGCCAGCTTGAGTCTTTTCAGTTTTCTAGCGAGAGGCTGAGTGCTTCCATCCTCATGTGAAGCTGAACCACTAGCCATGAACATAGGCCAGGGCCTCAGCCGTTCCTTGCCACTCCGTGTGGTAAATGGCATATTGGCAAGTTTACGCTTCTCCTCCGACAATTTTATTTTAGGTTTTGGAGTCCTTTTTTTACTGATATTTGGTGTTTTGGATTTGACATGCTCTGTACTATGACATTGGGCATCGGCCTTGGCAGACGACGTTGCTGGCATTTCATCGTCTCGGCCATGACTAGTGGCAGCAGCTTCAGCACGAGGTGGAAGTGGATCTTGATCTTTCCCTAATTTTGGAACCTCAACATTTTTGTTCTCCATATTTTAATAGGCACAACTAAAAGGCACCTCAGGTAAACAATGGAGATGGATGGATACTAGTATACTTATGGATGGACTGCCGAGTGCCGACACAGAGGTAGCTACAGCCGTGGACTACCGTACTGTACTGTGTCTGCTGCTAATATAGACTGGATGATAATGAGATGTAGTATGTATGTATAAAGAAGAAAGAAAGAAAAAACCACGGGTAGGTGGTATACAATTATGGATGGACTGCCGAGTGCCGACACAGAGGTAGCTACAGCCGTGAACTACCGTACTGTGTCTGCTGCTAATATAGACTGGTTGATAATGAGATGTAGTATGTATAAAGAAGAAAGAAAAAAAAAACACGGGTAGGTGGTATACAATTATGGATGGACTGCCGAGTGCCGACACAGAGGTAGCTACAGCCGTGGACTACCGTACTGTACTGTGTCTGCTGCTAATATAGACTGGATGATAATGAGATGTAGTATGTATAAAGAAGAAAGAAAAAAAAATCCACGGGTAGGTGGTATACAATTATGGATGGACTGCCGAGTGCCGACACAGAGGTAGCTACAGCCGTGGACTACCGTACTGTACTGTGTCTGCTGCTAATATAGACTGGTTGATAATGAGATGTAGTATGTATAAAGAAGAAAGAAAAAAAAACCACGGGTAGGTGGTATACAATTATGGATGGACTGCCGAGTGCCGAGTGCCGACACAGAGGTAGCTACAGCCGTGGACTACCGTACTGTACTGTGTCTGCTGCTAATATAGACTGGATGATAATGAGATGTAGTATGTATGTATAAAGAAGAAAGAAAGAAAAAACCACGGGTAGGTGGTATACAATTATGGATGGACTGCCGAGTGCCGACACAGAGGTAGCTACAGCCGTGAACTACCGTACTGTGTCTGCTGCTAATATAGACTGGTTGATAATGAGATGTAGTATGTATAAAGAAGAAAGAAAAAAAAAACCACGGGTAGGTGGTATACAATTATGGATGGACTGCCGAGTGCCGACACAGAGGTAGCTACAGCCGTGGACTACCGTACTGTACTGTGTCTGCTGCTAATATAGACTGGATGATAATGAGATGTATGTATAAAGAAGAAAGAAAAAAAAACCACGGGTAGGTGGTATACAATTATGGATGGACTGCCGAGTGCCGACACAGAGGTAGCTACAGCCGTGGACTACCGTACTGTACTGTGTCTGCTGCTAATATAGACTGGATGATAATGAGATGTAGTATGTATAAAGAAGAAAGAAAAAAAAACCACGGGTAGGTGGTATACAATTATGGATGGACTGCCGAGTGCCGACACAGAGGTAGCTACAGCCGTGGACTACCGTACTGTACTGTGTCTGCTGCTAATATAGACTGGATGATAATGAGATGTAGTATGTATAAAGAAGAAAGAAAAAAAAACCACGGGTAGGTGGTATACAATTATGGATGGACTGCCGAGTGCCGACACAGAGGGTAACTACAGCCGTGGACTACCGTACTGTACTGTGTCTGCTGCTAATATAGACTGGTTGATAATGAGATGTAGTATGTATAAAGAAGAAAGAAAAAAAAACCACGGGTAGGTGGTATACAATTATGGATGGACTGCCGAGTGCCGAGTGCCGACACAGAGGTAGCTACAGCCGTGGACTACCGTACTGTACTGTGTCTGCTGCTAATATAGACTGGATGATAATGAGATGTAGTATGTATAAAGAAGAAAGAAAAAAAAACCACGGGTAGGTGGTATACAATTATGGATGGACTGCCGAGTGCCGACACAGAGGTAGCTACAGCCGTGGACTACCGTACTGTACTGTGTCTGCTGCTAATATAGACTGGATGATAATGAGATGTAGTATGTATGTATAAAGAAGAAAGAAAAATAAAACACGGGTAGGTGGTATACAATTATGGATGGACTGCCGAGTGCCGACACAGAGGTAGCTACAGCCGTGAACTACCGTACTGTGTCTGCTGCTAATATAGACTGGTTGATAATGAGATGTAGTATGTATAAAGAAGAAAGAAAAAAAAAAAACACGGGTAGGTGGTATACAATTATGGATGGACTGCCGAGTGCCGACACAGAGGTAGCTACAGCCGTGGACTACCGTACTGTACTGTGTCTGCTGCTAATATAGACTGGATGATAATGAGATGTAGTATGTATAAAGAAGAAAGAAAAAAAAAACACGGGTAGGTGGTATACAATTATGGATGGACTGCCGAGTGCCGACACAGAGGTAGCTACAGCCGTGAACTACCGTACTGTGTCTGCTGCTAGTAGACTGGATGATAAATAATGATATAAAAAATATATATATATCACTACTGCAGCCGCACAGGTATATATTATATAATGACGGACTTGCTGGAGTGGACACTGTCTGTCAGCAGAATGAGTTTTTTAATTTTTATAGAATAAAAAAACACCACACAAGTCACACGACGAGTGTACTTTTTCAGGCAGACATTCAATCACAATATACTATACTGGTGGTCAGTGTGGTCAGGTCACTGGTCACAGTGGTCAGTGGTCAGTCACACTGGCAGTGGCACTCTGGCAGCAAAAGTGTGCACTGTTTAATATGTACTCCTGGCTCCTGCTATAACCTATAACTGCTCCCCAGTCTCCCCCACAATTAAGCTGTGTGAGCACAGTCAGATATTATACATAGATGATGCAGCACACTGGGCTGAGCACAGATATGGTATGTGAGTGTGACTGAGTCACTGTGTGTCGTTTTTTTCAGGCAGAGAACAAGAACAGAACGGATTATTAAATAATAATAAATTATAAAACTGCACTGGTGGTCAGGTCACTGGTCATCAGTCACTAGTATAACTCCTCCTAAGCTCCAGTAAGTAAATGAAGTGTCTCACTCTCCTATCTATTTTAATTTCTAAACGGAGAGGACGCCAGCCACGTCCTCTCCCTATCAATCTCAATGCACGTGTGAAAATGGCCGCGACGCGCGGCTCCTTATATAGAATCCGAGTCTCGCGATAGAATCCGAGCCTCGCGAGAATCCGACAGCGTGATGATGACGTTCGGGCGCGCTCGGGTTAACCGAGCAAGGCGGGAAGATCCGAGTCGCTCGGACCCGTGTAAAAAAACATGAAGTTCGGGCGGGTTCGGATTCAGAGAAACCGAACCCGCTCATCTCTATTAGATTGCGCATACATCCCAACATGACCCATTCCAGGAGGACAAAATGCGCTTTGCTCCTGGACTTAACTCTTAATCTATGATTGGTGTCACCTATGTTGAAATATTTAATTGATAAGACAGGTGTTTCAACAGTGGTGATTGCATTCATAAATTAAGAGGGAAGTCCAGGTAGAAAGTATTTTGTCCCTCCTGGAATGGGTCATTTTGGGAGGTATAGATTGTGTATATTAAATTTAAACCAATGGTGTATATTAGATTTAAACTAATAGTGTAATAATACCTGGGTACTGTTTATAGCTCCACCTAATTGAAAGACAACTGTTTTATACTAGTTTCTTGTAGTGGAACAAAGACAACTTAAACAACCTTAAAATATACATGGTAATATAAAATCTTTAATTTATCATGTCATATGCAAGAATAGCAGCAGCCTCTGTTCTACTTACAGGGCCGTCAACAGGGGGGGTCAAAGGGGACAACTGTACCGGGCCCCAAGGATCAGAGGGGCCCCCAGTATATGCTGCTTAGTGCCCGGCAGGGATGCGAGCCTCAGAGTGTCAGGAGCCTCTCACACAGTGTGACTGTGCGGCCCGAGTGTGCGCCCACTCTTCCAGGTCCAGCTCTGCTGTAGGCAGTTTGGGGTTTCCGCTGCCCAGGATTCCTGTGCCCCGCACCGGGCTGTTCTGGTGGTGTGTGTGGGCCAGATGGTTGCTGCTGTGCGGTGTTTAGGTGTTGATACTGGGAAGTGTAGCGCAGGTGAGTCTCTCCCTTGTGTAAGCATGGATTGCTAAGGGAATATAGGGCTTTGGGATGGGGTGGGGGAGCTGGGAATGCAGCATGGAGTCATTTGGGAGAGACAGACTGTGGCGTGTGTGGGAGGAAGGAGAGACATACATATATTTATATATATATATATATATATATGTGTGTGTATAAATATATATATATTAACAGTTTCTTATATAGCGCAGCAAATTCCGTTGCTCTTTATAGATAGATAGATAAATAGATAGATAGATAGATAGATAGACATATATATATGTGTATATGTATATATATATATATATATATATATATACACACATACATACAAAATCTGAGGGGGGCCCAGAGATATCACTGTACGGGGCCCCAACATTTATGTTGCCAGTCCTGACTACTTACACACTGGGACAGGACTTAGGAGGTATCACTCTAGACCCTCATTAGATAACAGGATACACAGAACATAGACACTCAGACAAGGAGGGCAAGCTGGCATCCCTGTGTCACTTACAGCTCTCTCACTCCTCCTATCTCTCCTCTTGTTGGAAAGCTCCATAGGTAGCTCATGAAACCTGATACTCTGCCTGCACTGCATACTGGCCTGCTCACATTCTGGCTGCTTGGTTCTGCTGCTGCTTCTGTCCTCTGGCATAGGGGGAACCTGCCAAAGGGGGGCTCCCTATGACTACAACATGTACATGCACACACATTCACACTAGGCTTAATTTTGTTGGGAGTCAATAAACCTACCAGTATATATTTTTTCACTGGTATGCTACGCTGGGCTTTCTGGCTTATGCTGGTGTTTTGGGGTGCCGCACCCAGCACCTAGATATAGCGCTAGTGACCCCAAATATACAGAGACGCCTTGATGTGGCTTTGGGGCTTAACCACACATTTGCGCAAATATGTGTAACAAAGATCTCTGAATTCTATTATTATGTGGGATTTACATCTAGTTACTCTTATCATTCAGGGTGCTGGGGGAAACCAAATGCCTTTTTTTCTTGCTCAGAAATAGCCCTCCCTTTCGAGCACCTGAATGATATCACTAAGCTAATTGAGCATCTACCAATATATATCCCTGTGTCACTTACAGCTCTATCACTCCTCCTATCCCTCCTCCTGTCGGAATGCTCCATACAGAGGCGGAACTAGCGCCAGTGCAGGCAGTGCCTTGCACTGGGGCCCGCCTCTGTCAAGGGGCCCAAAGCCAGAGCGGCATGTAATGAGTCAAACTGACTCATTACATGCCGCCTGGCTGCTGCTGTGTGCCGCCGCCGAGGAGAGGATGCGCACCGGCTACGGAGGGTGAGGAGGAGGAGGGGGGGTGGAGGAGGGAGCCGCAGCAGCGCTGTGTCATTGGTAGAAACGCTGCTGCTGCTGGCCCTCTCCTTTACCATAGGCTGCCCTCCACCGCGGTGAATGCTGGGATGCGCATCGCATCCCAGCATTCACAGCGGCGGAGGGCAGCCTAAGGTAAAGGAGAGGGCCAGCAGCAGCAGCGCTTCTACCAATGACACAGCGCTGCTGCCGCTCCCTCCTCCACCCCCCCTCCTCCTTCTTCTCCCCTGCCAGAAGCTGCAAGAGGAGCCTGGGTTGCGTACGTCCAGGTCCTTTGCACGAAGGCAACATAGACACAACCGAGGAGCCTGAGCCAGCGGAAACGGTAAGTATACCTATTCTATCTGTCTGTCTGTCTGTCTGTCTGTCTGTCTATCTATCTTGTTTGCCATAATGTGTAAAAAATGGGACGCTGTCTGCCATAATGTGTAATAAATGGGACTCTGTCTGCCGTAATGTGCAAAAAATGGGACGCTGTCTGCCGTAATGTGTAATAAATGGGACGCTGTCTGCCGTAATGTGCAAAAAATGGGACGCTGTCTGCCGTAATGTGTAATAAATGGGACATTGTCTGCCGTAATGTGCAAAAAATGGGACGCTGTCTGCCGTAATGTGCAAAAAATGGGACACTGTCTGCCGTAATGTGTAATAAATGGGACGTTGTCTGCCGTAATGTGTAATAAATGGGACGCTGTCTGCTGTAATGTGCAAAAAATGGGACGCTGTCTCCCGTAATGTGTAATAAATGGGACGTTGTCTGCCGTAATGTGCAAAAAATGGGACGCTGTCTGCCGTAATGTGCAAAAAATGGGACACTGTCTGCCGTAATGTGTAATAAATGGGACGTTGTCTGCCGTAATGTGCAAAAAATGGGACGCTGTCTGCCATAATGTGTAAAAAATGGGACGCTGTCTGCCGTAGTGTGCAAAAAATGGGACGCTGTCTGCCGTAATGTGTAATAAATGGGACGTTGTCTGCCGTAATGTGCAAAAAATGGGACGCTGTCTGCCGTAATGTGTAATAAATGGGACGTTGTCTGCCGTAATGTGCAAAAAATGGGACGCTGTCTGCCGTAATGTGCAAAAAATGGGACGCTGTCTGCCGTAATGTGTAATAAATGGGACGTTGTCTGCTGTAATGTGCAAAAATGGGACGCAGTCTGCCGTAATGTGTAAAAAATGAGACGCTGTCTGCCGTAATGTGCAAAAAATGGGACGCTGTCTGCCGTAATGTGCAAAAAATGGGACGCTGTCTGCCGTAATGTGTAATACATGGGACGTTGTCTGCCGTAATGTGCAAAAAATGGGACGCTGTCTGCCGTAATGTGCAAAAAATGGGACGCTGTCTGCCGTAATGTGTAATAAATGGGACGTTGTCTGCCGTAATGTGCAAAAAATGGGACGCTGTCTGCCGTAATGTGTAATAAATGGGACGTTGTCTGCCGTAATGTGCAAAAAATGGGACGCTGTCTGCCGTAATGTGCAAAAAATGTAACGCTGTCTGCCGTAATGTGTAATAAATGGGACGTTGTCTGCTGTAATGTGCAAAAATGGGATGCAGTCTGCCGTAATGTGTAAAAAATGGGACGCTGTCTGCCGTAATGTGCAAAAAATGGGACGCTGTCTGCCGTAATGTGCAAAAAATGGGACGCTGTCTGCCGTAATGTGTAATACATGGGACGTTGTCTGCCGTAATGTGCAAAAAATGGGACGCTGTCTGCCGTAATGTGCAAAAAATGGGAGGTTATCTGCCGTAATGTGTAATAAATGGGACATTGTCTGCCGTAACGTGCAAAAAATGGGACGCTGTCTGCCATAATGTGTAAAAAGGGGACGCTGTCTACCGTAATGTGCAAAAAATGGGACGCTGTCTGCCGTAATGTGTAATAAATGGGACGCTGTCTGCCGTAATGTGCAAAAAATGGGACGCTGTCTGCCATAATGTGTAAAAAGGGGACGCTGTCTGCCATAATGTGTAAAAAGGGGACGCTGTCTGCTGTAATGTGTAAAAAAGGGACGCTGTCTGCCGTAATGTGTTAAAAGGGGACGCTGTCTGCCGTAATGTGCAAAAAAGGGGACGCTGTCTGTCGTAATGTGTAAAAAGGGCACGCTGTCTGCCGTAATGTGTAAAAAGGGGACACTGTCTGCCGTAATGTGTAAAAAGGGGGACGCTGTCTGCCGTAATGTGTAAAAAAGGGGACGCTGTCCGCCATAATGTGTAAAAGGGTCTCTACCTGGTGTAGTGGTACTACCGTGCGGCGTAATTTGAATAATGAAGACTACTGTGCACCGTTATATGAATTGGTATTATTTTGTGGCCACACCCCTTCCCCACGAAGCCACGCCTCTATTTTTGGGCGCACCTGCGGCGCGCACTGCCCCTGTTTTACATAGAGGAGCGGGACTCCGATGCCGTTTCTTGCACACAGCACTAAAATGACTAGTTACGGCACTGTTGCTAGGTATCCATTTCCCTGGCCCTGAGCAGGTCCCCCTCACCAGATCCTCTCCAGGGGTGAGGCGGTGGACTTAGATGGGGGGGGGGGGGCAAAGCATTTTGTCGCACATGGGCCCACCGCTCGCTAGTTCCGCCACTGGAGCCATAGGTAGCTCATGAAACCTGATACTCTGTCTGCACTGCATACTGGCCTGCTCACATTCTGGCTGCTTGGTTCTGCTGCTGCTTCTGTCCTCTGGCATAGGGGGGCACCCTATGCCCACAACATGTACAAACACACACATTCACACTAGGGTTAATTTTGTTTGGAGTTAATAAACCTACCATTATATTTTTGGAGTGTGGGAGGAAACTGGAGCACCCGTAGGAAACCAGTGCAAGCACGGGGAGAATATACAAACTCCACACAGTTAAGGTGCATACACAGTGCAATTCTGCCTAAAGGCCGATTTTGACTTTGTGATTCCCCTTGAACTGCCCAGAGCCCAGAACCAACATTGACTGTACACAAGGTGCAATTTCGGCTATGTACAATTTTTGACTATATATACAATTTTGACAATACTAGAAACTAGATTGTATACTTTCTAGTCAAAATTGACCTGCCTGCACAGTCTATATTTTCTTGCGATACCTACCCCATGGCATCGCAAGCTGTGTACACACGGGGGGACATTCCGAGTTGATCGCTAGCTGCCGTTGTTCGCTGCATAGCAATCAGTGAAAAAAATGGCTAATCTGCGCATGCGTATGCACCGCAATGCACGCGCGCTACGTATGGGTACAAAGAGCATTGTGGTTTTGCACAGGTTCTAGCAAAGCCTTCAGTCGCACAGCCAATCGCAAGGAGATTGACAGTAAGAGGGCATTTCTGGGTGTCAACTGACCATTTTCTGGGAGTGGTAGGAAAAACGCAGGCTGAGGCCGGGCGTTTGCTGGGCGGGTATCTGAAGTCATTACCGTGTCACTCATCGCAGCAATCATCGCACAGGATAAGTAACTACAGGGCTGGTCTTGTTTTGCACAAAATGTATTTGCAGGCGTTCTGCTGCACAGGCGATCGCACTCATGCAAAGTGAAAATACACTCCCCAGTGGGCGGCGACTATGCGTTTGCACGGCTGCTAAAAACTGCTAGCGAGCGATCAACTTGGAATGACCCCCACGGTGCGATATGTACTATGTTTTCTACCGATATGAACTATATAGTCCATATCGGTAGTTCAAATTGCACTGTGTGTATGCACTTTTAGAGTCATAGGCCCTCATTCCAAGTTGTTCGCTAGCTGCTTTCGTTCGCTGCGCAGCGATCAGGCAAAAAATCTGCACTTCTGCGCATGCGTATGCGGCGCAATGCGCATGTGCGTCGTACTATTACAACGAACTATGTAGTTTCACACAAGGTCTAGCGAAGCTTTTCAGTCGCACTGCTGGCCGCAGAGTGATTGACAGGTAGTGGGCGTTTCTGGGTGTCAACTGACCGTTTTCAGGGAGTGATAGGAAAAACGCAGGCGTACCAGAAAAAATGCAGGCGTGGCTGGGCGAACGCAGGGCGTGTTTGTGACGTCAAAACAGGAACTGAACAGTCTGAAGTGATCGCAAGCGCTGAGTAGGTCTGAAGCTACTCTGAAACTGCACAAAATTATTTTGTAGCTGCTCTGCGATCCTTTCGTTCACACTTCTGCTAAGCTAAAATACACTCCCAGAGGGCGGCGGCTTAGCGTTTGCACAGCTGCTAAAAACTGCTAGCGAGCGAACAACTCGAAATGAGGGCCATAGTGGGAACCCATGACCTAAGTGCTGTGAGGCAGTAAAGCTGACCACTACATCATCCGTGTATATTCTCCTCATGCTTAATTTGTTTCTGATATAGCGCAGCAAATACCATTGCGCTTTACAATTGGACACAACGATAAAACAAAACTGGGTAATAACAAACAGTCATAGAGGTAGGAGGGCCCTGCTCGCAAGCTTACACTCTATAGGGAAATAGGCATTGATACACAAGGATAGGTGCTATCTATTGCATAGTTGTCCACCAGATTGCAAATGTTCTTGGTGGGTTGCATGATATCACATCACAGCAGTGATGAACCAGGGTCAGGAGGAAGAGAAAGTGAAGAAAAAGAAACTATGTGGAGGATATGTGCGGACTATACAGTGGAGATATAATTGGATAGGAAAGTTTATGAAGGTAATATGAGGGGTTCTGGAATTTGATAAGCTTGTCTGAATAGGTGAGTTTTCAGGGAACGCTTGAAGGTTTGGAGACTAGAGGAGAGTCTTGGGGCAGGATGTACTAACATCACCGCCCATCACCGATCATCATAGTAATTCTAATCGTATATGTACTAACATATTCAATTAGCATTGCAATGCGACGACAGAGGCCCCCTGCGATACCTGTGCGAGGGTTTGAATGGGCGGTCTCTGTCTGGTTCGTCACCTCCCAGCCCCTGGAGGTGACGGGTGAAGGGATTCTCTGGGATCGTCCTTCTCCCTGCAAGGACAAATGGCTGCGTTGCGGGGAGAGAAGCGCACTGGGAGGCTGCATGGACACAGGTGAGGGGGGTGGGTGTGTATGGTGTATGGAGGCGTTGGGTGGTGGAGGCAGCAGGTTGCGGTAAGAAGCCCATAGGCTTCTATAGGGTATCGCCATAAAAAGATGGAGATACCCTCCGCACTGATATGCAGCCACCGGGGTTTAGTACATTTGAAAATGTGTTAAAACCCCTGAAAACGGGGCATTCCACAGAGTGGGTGCAGCCCGAAGAAAGTCCTGCAACTGTGCATGGGAGCGAGTGAGTGTGGCTGAGAGACATAGATCTTGTGAAGAGCGAAGAGGTTGGGTCAGGAGATAATTTGAGACAAGCGAAGAGCTGTACATTGGTGCAGCTTGGTTAATAGCCTTGTATGTGAGTAAAAGTATTTTATATTGAATACGGTAGAATACAGGTAACCAAAGAGGGACTAACAGAGCGGATCTGCGGTACTCCAACTGAGAGAGGTAGCGAAGAGGAGGTGGATTCGGAGAAGGAAACACTGAAGGAGAAAATAGGTAGGATAGTAACTAAGAAACAGCTGTATCCTGAAGACCTAAGGATTGTAGTGTTTGTATGAGAAGAGAGTGGTCAACAGTGTTAAAAGCATCAGAGAAATCTAGAAGAATATAAAGTGAGTAATGGCCTTTAGACTTCGCAGTGATCAGATCGTTCACTACCTTGTGTCTCTGTGGAGTGTTGGGAATGAAATCCTGACTGATGTGGGTCCAATAAGTTGTGTGAGTTAAAGTGTGTGAGGCAACTGTAGGTAAGTTTATCAAGTAGGTTGGAGAGGCATGGGAGCTGAGAGATGGGATGGCAGTTTGAGAGTTAAGGTCACAATTGTGTTTTTTCAGAATGGGAGTAATCAGTGCATTCTTGAACAGTGAATAAAAGATACCAGGAGATAGAGATAGAGAGATTACAGATTGTATTTAAGGTTGGGATGAGCACAGGAGACCGAGCTTTACTTACTTGTGAGGGTATAGGATCAAGAGGAAAGGTAGTAGAGTAGCAGGATGAGAAGAGTGTTGATACTTCATCTTCATTTGTGGGATCAAATGAATAGAAAGTGCCAGAGGGTTCAGGTAGGGAATTGAGTTGGTCATGAGGGTTTCCTTCAGGTGCTCCGGTTTCCACCATGTTGCAAAAGCTGAACGTACTAATCTACGGGTGATTCAGCATCGTATCCAGCTAGGTGGTAATAGGAAAAGCTCAGCCAGGGATCGACAGATGGAACTGCTGGCCATATATGCAGTTGAAGGTAAAGAGTCCTTCGAACTTGGCTAGGACCCCACCCACCTGCCCTTAGATGTTTTTAATTAGTATGGGTCCTTGAATTTGCTGTCTGCATATTAGAATGGGCACTATGACAGTATTAGGGATGTAAGGAACTCGCCTGATGAGGTCACCTGGCCGTGGTAGGTGGGCCCGCATTTTTGGTCATGAATTTTGCTAAGAACCTCTATTTCACTCCATTTAAATTGGAGAGTTCATTTTAATTGTTGTGATTACTAGGGGTACATTTACTTAAGCTTCTTAAACAGACAATTGGTGATGTTCCCATAGCAACCAATCAGACGGTGCCTATCATTTCTCTATTGCCTTTTAAAAAATGAAAGACAGCATCTGATTGGTTGCTATGGACAACATCACCAATTCTCTGTTTTAGAAGCTTTTGCAAATTTATCCCCTAGTATTCTTAGTCCAAAGTGTGTGCACCTGCATTTTCTTTACTTTACTATATGCAGTCTTGAGCATGTCTGAAGACATGCTTATTTTAATATTGTTGATGACAGATGGAGCTAGGGGCAGTGCAGTTGCCTAGATGTAAATCTGCATACGAGCAAATATCTGCATTGAATTCTGTCACAATTTCATTCATCTCATGATCTGCCCTGTTATCAATATTGATCAGAATTGGACGCTGGCCGGGATATGAAGACAATGGGGTCTATTCATGAAGCAGTGAAAAGAGTGGAGAAGTGAGCCTGTGAAGAAGTTGCCCATGGCAACCAATCAGCTGCTCTGTACAATTGTAGAGTATGCAAATTAGAAATGTTACTTCAATGCTGATTGGTTGCCATGGGCAACTTCTCCACTGGCTCACTTCTCCACACTTTTCACTGCTTCATGAATAGACCTACATGTATCTGTATGATGGCACAGAGCAATGTTTCTGGCAGTTGTGTCTTATTTAAACTATAATTTGTATTATTCTTGATATTTCATTATTTCAAGGGGAAATGTATCAATGCTCGGAGAGAGATAAAGTGGAGAATGTGTCCAAAGCAACAATCAGCTTATACGTGTTATTACATAGACTGTGCTAGATAAATGACAGTTGGAAGCTGATTGGTTTCTTTTGGATGCTTCTCTACTTCATCTCTCTCCAAAGCTTGATACATGTCCCCTAAATCTGGTACACCAACATATACCAGCAGATTGTATTGATAAAATAATGGGGAAAGTGTGTTTTCACCCCTTTTTCATATTATTTTAGTATTGCCTGAATGTATTAAAGCGCTTTCCATGAAAAACTGCTCCAAACCCTTTAGTTCTCGCTTTTTTATAAACCAGATTGCGACTCCCATATTTATAATGGGAAATGCGATGAGGCTGAATTTGCTAAATAAAAAAATTTCAAAAAAAAATATCGCAGTGAGCCCTGTGATAATAGCGTTATCTTCAGACAGCATAATCCCAGGGCTCTCTGCGGTATCCTGCTTCCTGCATAGCTTTCTCTGGGTGTAGGCAGAGAAAGCTGTGCCGGGACCCAGCCAGTGTGATCAGCTGTGTGTGTCCGATAGCTACACAAGCTGATCACCGTAAGAAAAAAAAAGTAAAAAATAAATAAAAATCATACTTACCAAACCCAGGGGCCGGTGTTCGGTGCTCCACTGAGGGCTGACAGTCATCGGTTCCTCCTGCATTCCTTGCATGGAGCCCCCATGCCAGAGGACAGAAGCAGTAGCAGAACCAAGCAGCCAGAATGTGCGCAGGCCAGTATGCGGTGCAGACAGAGTATCAGGTTTCATGAGCTACCTTTGGAGCTTTCCGACCAGAAGAGAGATAGGAGTGAGAGAGCTATAAGTGACCCAGGGATGCCAGCTTCCCCTCCCTGCCTGAGTGTCTGGGTCCTGTGTAACCTGTTATCTAATGAGGCTTTAGAGTGAGACCTCCTGAGTCCTGTCCCAGTGTGTAAGTAGTCAGGACTGGCAACAGAAATATTGGGGACCCATACAGTGATATCTCTGGGGCCCCCTCAAATTTTGTATGTATGTGTGTATATATATATATATATATATATAAGTCTATATATATCAATCAATCTATCTATCTATAAAGAGCAACGGAATTTGCTGCGCTATATAAGAAACTGTTAATATATATATATATATATATATATATTTATACAAACCGATGACTGGTAGCCCTCACTGGAGCACCGAACACCGGCCCCTGGGTTTGGTAGGTATGATGACCCCCGGGGCAGTAAAGTGGTGCAGCAAAGTGTCAGCTCACTTTAAAGGACTGGGGGTAATAGCAGGAAGAGGACCCAAAGACCGGCAGTCCTCCGTTCACTGGTCCTGGTATGATGAGCAGAGCCGGCCTTAGGTATAGGCAAACTAGGCAAATGCCTAGGGCATTTGGTATCCTTGGGGGCACCAGCAGCTTCTGCTGATTAAAATGATATGCGGCATGCCTATATTCTGTGTGTGACTGCGGCTGTATCTGCATACGAAATGCTACGTTGCAGTGTATTCCTGGAAATCACTGTAATGTAGCATTTCGTATGCAGATACAGCCGCAGTCGCACACAGTATATAGGCATGCTGCATATCATTTTAATCAGCAGAAGCTGATTGTGCGTCCTAGCCACATCGTAATGCAAATAAGATGCATTTTCATAAACCAAAGGCGCCCAAGCTTAGCAGAGCTGCCAGCTGACTCGTGCCAGGCATGTCCTGCATAACTTGCGGTGGTGCTAGGGGGCACCCGCCAACATCTTGCCTAGGGCATCATATTGGTTAGGGACGGCTCTGATGATGAGTATGAGCAGCGTTGTGTGTGTGTGTGGAGGGGGGGGGGGGGTCGCGGGACAGGGGGAGACCTGGTGGCAGTGGTAGCGGCGATGCCAGCATCAGCACATGCGCAGCACATACTCGCAAGCTCTGTCCCTGCATGCGATTATTGATACATCCATGCGATAATCTTTGGAAATTTGTTTCATAAATAATAAATGTGAATTCTATCATTATTTTCCCTGGCCTTGCATGGCTGTAACATAGATTCATTACTACATATTCATTCATTCATTCATTCATTCATTCAGTCAGTCAGTCATTCATAGTAATATTCACAACTTTGAGGCAGAGAATTGTTTCTATAAACTTTGTATCAACTTTCAGACTCTGTCATCTACACATTAATGCAGCGTTTAGCAGGAGTAGAACTAAACGCCAAAGTATAACGAATATTGTTTCTTTTTCAGTTGCAATTTTATATTAGAATATGTAACAGTAAAATCTATGTGTTTTAATACATTTGAGCCTTGTTGTTTTCCTTAACGGGGAGCAGAGAATTCTGATATAATTATATTTACCTTTATTTCCAATTGTTTTATTAATATTATCCTTTGTCACATTGATTGTTACTTTGTTACATCACAAGCACACCCAGCGCAGCTGTTTCTGTTCTTCTAATTATTTTTAAATAGCTTTAATATAAAACGTTGGACACCGTTACAGTCCTATGTGCTGTATTTCTCCGGGAGCTACTGTAAAAATTCTTAGTCATCCTCAGGTCTGCGCGGGAGCGCAGGGAAGTGACATCATCTATAGTTTGCTGTCTGTCTGTGATCGACACAACAATATTTGCTCATCAATAACAGAGAGAGATTATTGATCAGCCCACAAATCTAAACTCTTAATTACTGACATTTAAATGCCAGAAAATGTGGCTGAGCTTCATGTTTTCAGTAAAATCTCTTAGTACAGAATTTGTAAAACTGCTTTATCGATCTTTTTTTTCTCCCTTCAAATAAAATGCAAAAAGCAAAACAACTCGGAATTTTATTATTGTCTATTTCTAAGTGAACGGAACAACGCGGCGAAAGGACAAAATGCTAAGAAATATTTATTGTTTTTACTCAACACCTCGGCAGAGCTGATACTGTATTATGCATTTATGAATTTTGTGGTGTTTCAGAATTGATTGAATGTACGGTATGAAGAAAAAAAAATGGAATGTAAATAGGTTTTGTTTTGCTATTTATTAAGTTAGGATTCATTATCTCCGGTGAATTTAAGAAAGTGTCATTATCCGGGCCAGATCTGTCGCTAGCTGGACGCAGATGAATTACAGATGCGTTATGGCTGCACTGCACAGTGCATACATCAGTGGGCTGCATGGCTGCAACGTTATAACTGTGGGGATGCAGCACAATGATAATACAGCACTGTCCATGCATCCAGAATGAGCAGACCCCTTTCTAAGGCTGTAGATATTTGTGCGTATTAATGAGAGTGTGAATATCCCACATACTGTACACGCATGATACGCTTTCTATCATAGCATCAGTTTATAGAAAGTCCACCAGCTTTCGTCTCATTGGCTCAGAATGATCACATGAACGTGTTGTAGGATCGCCCACTCACAGGAGAGCCAGAGAACATAGAGTTATTGCCTTGTCACTGCCAACTTAGCCCTGACCCACTTTATATAGGCACCATCCCCAGGGTAAAGCAGTACTGAAAGAACCCCATTAGAGCTGAACTGAAAGTTCCAGATCTATACAGCCTGCAGAGGTGTCAGGAGGAGAAGGGAGCAGGTACTATTTATCCAGGCCCAGGCCTGATGGAGGGGCCCATCAGGGGCCCAAGCTGCCCCCCCCCCCCTTACCTGGCAACAGCAGCTGCAGTTCTTCTACTCAGCCCAGCGTTCGCTTCTGTGTGCTGGACTGCACTGTGGCCATGGAGGTGCTTAAAGTGCTATTTTGTCTATATATTTTTCTAAGGGTGCAGGGCCATGCCTCCTGTGGTTAGGCCACACCCCCTGAAAAGTACCTGGGCCAAGCCAGGCTCTCTACTGCCCTGACCAGAAGCTGCTGAGAAACACAAAGTGAGTCCCTGCAGAGGTTTTATATAAAAGACATAGAACTAAAGACTTTGTATTCTGAGACAAGCTGCTGAGAAATAATAATGCCTTGGACCTGTGGTACCACAACATAGTCAAGCATGTGCTGCTGTACTGTATCTCATATCTCAGTCTCCGCTCATCAGAAGTGGTAAGATAATACCAGTGTGTACCTGCATTTGCTAGCAACCATACTGCAACAGACATTAAGAGGTGAATTCAATTAATGGTGGAAAATTTGAAAAAAACTGTGGCGTGCGGTTATCCTATTCAATTAGAGGACTGAAAATGGAATCCTGTGATTTCTATAGAAAGCACTGCATCTTTTTTTGCGCATCTCCACAGCAAGTCTGATTTTTCCTAAAATTGTTACTTTTCGGAAAAATCACTAGGACTTGTTCTGGCACCCCTTCTGCAGCTGTGTCTTCTCCTACAGCATCGGGATCTGGTCCTCTGCAGCAGTGGTGAGTATGTAGAGTTGCGTGAGTGTGTGAGAGTTTCTTTGAGTGTGTGTGTGAGTGTTTGTGTGTGCATGATTGTGTGTGTGAGTGTGTGTGACCACTGGTGTCTGATAACCCCCCATGTAATGTCAACCCCCCCTCCCCGCCTGTAGCAAGCTGCTGGTAGAACTACATCTCCCAGTAATCCTTGAGCCGGAGGCTCCCAGCAGTCCCCTTGCCTCCCAGCAGGCCCCCTACCTAGTGGGAAGATGGAAGGGAGACCACTGGAGAGAACTTTTTTGGGGGGTCACGCACAGCTGAGTTTTCAATGGCGACTATTTTTTTCAATCGGATACCACAGGTATCGGAAGAGTGCATACCCATGGTAATCCAAAATTAGGCACGAGGTACGCAAGGTATTTTAACTAGCTTAACCTCATGCCCAACTGAATTCCCTCCAACAGTACATGTTAGAAGTTAGTAACAGCACTGCAATGACAAAACTGTGTCCATATCAGCATTAAATTATTAATATGTTCTGCTTATGAGATTGAGTTCTTTGACATATCATTCTCCTTTAAATTGAATTTGTTTTGTTCAATAAATACTACTATGAAAAGCTGCTATCATATTGCATATTTAATATTGCTGAAAGTCCAGAAATAGTTAAGTGTCAATTCAATTAGTAAAAGTACATTTTTATACCATTCTCTGATTGTGCATTTACTGTGTCTGGAGTGGGAGTTCTTGCCTCTCTGCTGTAGTGTGGAGGAGAGGAATGGTGTGCTGCTACTGTACCTACGAGATTGTAGGTGTTTTCGTGCATGCACAAAAGCAACAGATTGATGAACATCACCATTGTGTGAAACTTAGAATCCCTAAGTGCGGTGGATGCACCAAGGTTGGTGACACTTAGTGTGGCTAACATCCAATCCCCCGGTGCAAAGCAAAAAGAGAGCATGACCTCATGGAAGGGGTCGTAGGATGCCTCATGGGTTGCCCCCATATACATCACTCCCGGGGCATGTCCTGCATTCCCGAAGATAAAGAAACAGGTCAGCACTTTTGTAGGAGGAGACAGCATTTTCTTGTCACACACTAGAAGGGTGACATCCAGGTGTGGCCCACAACCCCCTAGTGATGCCTCTGCCAAGTGTTACTTTGTTTACCAAGAACAAGTCCTAATTAAAGTCTAAATGTCATAAATTAAGAAGGATGTAAATAAATAAAAAAAATCATAATGTTATTTTAATGAATAAGTATATAAAGTATATATATGATCTAGGGTACTGGCAGCATTTGATGGATGGTTGAACAAAACTCTTAAAATGTCAAAAATATATTAGAAAAGTGACTTTAAGATTTAATTTTGGTTGTAGTAATTGCTAGAGATTAAACATATAGATGCTCCAACAAGTCATCAAAATCAATCTGGGTTTTGTCCAAGGGGATAATTTGCCATTCTACAATTCCTTTCGTGATGGCCATATTAATAGAACTTAGATGTACATTTAACGTTACATGTTAATACAAATATTGCAGTAATTATGGATAGTGTCACTGATCCCATGTATGAAAGTGTTTTAAGAAATTATCTAGAACTGTGACCCATGGAATAGATTTTCCAGGACAGATAATTAATAATGAGCGTTGGCTGACGGTATAAAGAAATGTAATTATTGAAATCATCAGACACCGGTGCTTACACGTGGAATCTATCACTGTATCCATCAGGGATATGCAAAATATTGTATGTCCTTAAAGGTTTTATCCATACAATGTACTAATGGCTTATCACTTTAAAGAGCCTTTCTTTAAATAGCTACAGTAGTTATCCAAAAAAGCTCATGAGTCATCTTACACCACCTTAATACATAAATCATACTTAGGAATGCAGTATAGCAAATAACTGGCTATACAGTACTTGTAACTTTATTGCTATCATTAAAAAAAAATTGCAAAACTTCTATTAGTAATACTAAACAAATAGACCAATAAGAACTTTGATCGTAAGAGATGTAGTAACAATGTATCAGAGTGACACGCTCAGAGCTTCCTGTGAGGTCTATTCTATGATACAGTGCGCAGCACGGGATACTGTCTGTTATGAATATCTAACGACAAAAAGTCAACGCCAAAGAATGCTGACATCCCAAAATTTCACCACGCACTACGCCTTTGAAGACACTTCTGTTTTTACTGACCTATACAAAGCGCAGGGTCACACTCTACTTTTATTTACCACTTATTCTTATCGGCATCTTCATATTAAATATTTATAATTTACTCTGACACCTATATTGTTACAAGTATGTACATGCGCTAATGATCGTGATGAGTTGGCCACTATTTGTGTTTCATCGCAAATGTTCTATGAGGAAATATACCAACAAACACATCAATCATCTTCCCCTATACACAGGGCTGGCTTAAGAGAGAAGAGGGGCCTTGTCAGGCTCCTTGTGGGCCACCTCCTCTCTAGCAGTGCAGTAGACCCTGGCTTTGTGCATGAGCAGGTGTCCAGGAACATGTGCTGTTAAATCTCTGCAATGTATTGTGTCTGTTTTGCAGTACCTCTATCCTGCCAGAGGTGCTGCTGTCATGTGTCTGGCCTGCAATACCTCTGTGCTGCCAGAGGTGTTGCTGTCATGTGTCTGGCCTACAGTACCTCTGTGCTGCCAGAGGTGCTGCTGTCATGTGTCTGGCCCGCAGTACCTCTGTGCTGCCAGAGGTGCTGCTGTCATGTGTCTGGCCCGCAGTACCTCTGTGCTGCCAGAGGTGCTGCTGTCATGTGTCTGGCCTGCAGTACATCTGTGCTGCCAGAGGTGCTGCTGTCATGTGTCTGGCCTGCAGTACCTCTGTGCTGCCAGAGGTGCTGCTGTCATATGTCTGGCCTGCAGTACCTCTGTGCTACCAGAGGTGCTGCTGTCATGTGTCTGTGCTACTGTCATGTTTCTGGCCTGCAGTACCTCTGTGCTGCCAGAGGTGCTGCTATCAGAGAGCAGAATTGTTCTGTTTTCTTCCTAGTTGCAGTATATTACCGCCTTGTGTCCTGTGTATGTGTGCAGCATGCCAGCTGCAATGTATTCCATAATCAAGGGGCTGGCTTGCCTTCGGTCCTTGCTCCTGATAAAAGGCAACTAGCCCTACACACACCTGCTGGTTATATTCCTTGTGTAGCCTGTCCTAAGAACATTACTTGTACTACCTAAGTTATCTGTGTTACCTAAGCTCTAAACTGTGTGTGTGTGTGTGTGTGTGTGTGTGTGTGTGTGTGTGTGTGTGTGTGTGTGTGTGTGTGTGTGTGTGTGATACCTAGTCTGGGAGTCTTCTCAGCTGGTTCCAGTTCCAATCTTGCCGAGTGCTGCCTTGTCTTGCCTTTCCCAGAATCCAGGGGACTCTCAATAGCTAAATGACCTTGTTTCCATGCTATGCCTTGTTCTGCCAGACTCTTAAAAGACTTATACGTACATTACCCAGTGCCCGTGCTCTGACATTACTGTGGACTTAATCTGTACCTGCATGCATTCCTGTTTAATAATTGGACAGCTGTCCCTGCTCTGTAATCCTAGTTTCTTTGGATTCCCGTTCAATTGCTTCATGACCCCCCCTGCAAATCTCATTCTGGACTGCCATTTAAACTATGCATCTGTTTTACCTTGGATTACCATTGTGACTCCTCTGCAATACAATATTGCTCGGCTGCCTTAATAAAGTGCTTGTATTCCCTCACTTCTGTGGGCTTCCTCATCTGCAAGAAGTTACATTCTGGTCCTGCATTCTAGTCCTGGTTCATAGCTGTGTGTTCACTCATGCACTTCAGTCTCTACAGTCTACCATCAGTACACTGATAGTATCTAGTCACTTCTAGCTCACGTCTCCTGACACCACGATATTCCACAGTCAAGTCTGGTATACGGTATCCGTGCCACCCTGCATCTGCCCGCACTTACTACTTTAGCGTGTCATCTTGTCTCGCAATTCAGCTGCCAGACATTATAGGCAGGTGAATCGTAATAGGTGCACACACATGCACAAATACCTGGGACAATAGCCACAGCGCCATTTTCCCAGTAACTTCTGTCTGCCACGCCGGCCGAAGCGGGACTCCAGAGATGTGAGCATAATTATATGGGAGCAGGGTGTACAGTGTGGGGGCCCCCCTAGACCCAGGGACCCACACACCTTGCACTATAGTTATGCCAATGCCTGTACAAGCTAAGAAACATGCCCTAATAATGCAAACCCATCTGTTATTTCTTTGTAATCCTGTAATATTATTAGAGTATTAGCATAACTGGAAGGCAGTAGAAGAACACAATCAACCAATCAGATGTCCCCACCAATTGTCGTCATCATCATCATCATCATCATTTCACAGCTTGCACAAGAGGACAACTGCCTGCAAGTGATTTAACTCCAAACAGATGCATGGGTCTGTGTTTGATACTCAGCATGGAAAGGTTTTGCATGAACGCACCTTACTGTACAGATGTGTCCTCACACCACTAGCCTTCTTACGTAGTAATGTGTGAGAGGCATTACGACACTCTGCCTCAAGCAGCAATTCTAGGGCTCTTTGACTTATCAATGAATTTAACATCAGTGTTGCATCCTCGCTACATCAAAAGTCACTTATAGTGTTCTGCGTGCTGAGGATAGTAATTTTGTTGCAGTTGAGTTGGTATAAAGTCACAGATTATGCACAATGCTGCGTGGCAGGATACATGGCGTGGCTCACTCAGGGCAGGATGTATTAACATACATCGCTGCCCCTCGCAGCGATGTTAATCACATATGTACTAACGGGGGGTCTCCGTCACCTCCCTGAGGTCTACACCTGCTCACCTGCCAGGAAACAGGCTGTCCCTGGCACCTACTCCTCCTCCCTGCAGCCGGAAGGACCTCCGGCTGTGTTTCTAGGGGGAGGAGGAGTTTAGCTTCTGGGACCAGGGCTTCCTGGAAGAAGGTATCGCGAGGGGAAGCATCTATGGCAGGGGGCTGCGGAGGTGGCAGGTTGCGGCAGCCGGCGTTTAGAAACCCATAGGCTTCTATAGGGTATCGCCATCCAAAGATGACGATTCCCTCAGGGGCGAAAACACGGCGGAAGGGGGTTAGAACATACGAAAATGCGATAAAACCCCGAAAACGGGGGTTTATTGCATTTTCCCTTTAGTACATCCCGCCCTCAGTCTTTTGCATTTTCACCCAGGTTAGTGTCTGAGTCACACATAGCCGCTTAGGGATGCAGTTAAGTTCCCAACAGTCGAGATCACGGCTGTCGAAATACCGATGCTGGAATCCCGACAGCAGTTGAAATGCCAGCGGTCAAAATCCCGACCGCCTCCCAGTATTCCTTCTAGGGTGGTGGTTCACGCCACCACCAGAGGAGGATTATAATAGCATGGCGAGCAAAGCTCACCACCAAGTCCGAAGCATGGTGAGCGCAGCGAGCCTGTAAGGGGACACGTAGCGCTCAATGTCGGGATTTTGACTGTCCGGATTCCGCCGTTG
The DNA here is from genome assembly GCF_028390025.1 of Pseudophryne corroboree. Lineage (NCBI taxonomy): Eukaryota > Metazoa > Chordata > Amphibia > Anura > Myobatrachidae > Pseudophryne > Pseudophryne corroboree. The sequence continues at coordinate 28,190,054 of NC_086444.1, read as the reverse complement.
GTAATTCGATCGTCGGTAAATCATATTGAATCCGCAGCTACGGTACATGAAATCCCAATGCAAGTGTCAAGGGTGCATGTGCATTGTCATTTTGTCTCAGTAGTGATGTGATATGTAAAATCGTTATAAAACAGTGTGGCGGTATGCAAGGCGTGGATGGACGCAAATGGGACTACAGTATGTGGCTCAATATGAGGATAAGTGTATGTGGACCCATCTGTACTTTGGCAGTGTATACTGTACACAGGGATGTCATCAGGGGGAACTGCCGGGACTACAGTCCTGGGCCCTGACCACGAGGGGGCCTACATGGCAGTGGTGTGGATTGGAGCGCACAGCGGGCTCCCGTAGAGGGGCAGCGCTGGTGACGTTTTGAATTTGCAGCAGCAGCTCCTGCAGCCAAGGTCCTATTCTGGCAGTCCCGGGCCCCACAATTTCTTACGGCAGCCCTGACTGTACATGCCAACTGACTCCAACATCTTAACCTCACTCACGCAGGGACTCATAACTAAGGGGGTCATTCCGAGTTGTTCGCTAGCTGCTTTCGTTTTCTGCGCAAAACCGGCACTTCTGCGCATGCGTATGCAGCACAATGCACACGCGCATCGTACTATTACAACAAACGATGTAGTTTCACACAAGATCTAGCGAAGCTTTTCAGTCGCACTGCTGGCCGCAGAGTGATTGACAGGAAGAGGGCGTTACAGGGTGTCAACTGCCCGTTTTCAGGGAGTGTTCGAAAAAACGCAGGCGTGCCAGGAAAAACGCAGGCGTGGCTGGGCGAACGCAGGGCGTGTTCGTGACGTCAAAACAGGAACTGAACAGTCTGAAGTGATCGCAAACGCTGAGTAGGTCTGAAGCTACTCTGAAACTGCACAAAAATATTTTGTAGCCGCTCTGCGATTCTTTCGTTCGCACTTCTGCTAAGCTAAAATACACTCCCAGTGGGCGGGGGCATAGCGTTTGCACGGCTGCTAAAAACTGCTAGTGAGTGTCAGTGATCAACTCGGAATGACCACCTAAATGTGACTCTGTCAACTAGGCTATAATTTGCAAGGCATTTTGGTGCAACTGTGCAGTACAAAAAAAAAAAAAAACATTCTGCAAAATGGATTTCCATCCAACCCCACGTGACGCTCAACACGCCCGTACAAACAAGCGCTGGAAATCTTTGATGCAAAGCACTTGATGGGCAACCAGCCAAAACTCCACAAATGCAAACTAAGTTGCTGAGAGCTTTTTAGCTAAAAATCAAAATTGCTTATAATTATGAGAAAAACACCTCATTTGTCTGTGTTGTCATTCAATATTCATTTTCCTGTCATTTCTCCCAGCCTAAAATGCCCATCAGAGCTTCTGAAATAGCAGCGCCTCAATCATCCCAGCAAACACTCACATAAGCAAGGGATATTGACTGTTATAAGTATATTTCAACATGATTATAACACAGAGCAAATTCTTAAAAACACACATTACCTCTGGAAGCACGACTGGTAGACTGAAATGTAGCGTGAATGACAAAACCGGGTGCAAACAGACAAGAAGAAAGGAGTAGGAAAGAACAAAGAGCGACAACAGAAGAGGATGGGAAAAACAGCGAGAGATGGGGAATGAATATAAATTGATAGATGGATGGACGGATACAAATGTTAGTGCACTTTCCACACCTTTCACAAAAGACAACAGGTATCCAATTGACTTATCACCCCTACAGACTTCCATTCCAGTGGCAAATAATACAATAGCCACACACCGACTGTAAATAAAGAGGCCATTGTGTGAGATATATAGAATTCTTTTATGGCATTCAGCGTTTCTTAGAAGGTAGGAGGCTGAGGTTGTTAATTACTGGGGCTTTGGGGTCATAAAAATCAATTTTCGAGTGGGGAAAAAAAATAAGAGTCAGAAATGGGATTAGTTTATTTATTAACGCTGTATTTCTGGAATCGCTCTGTGAGTTGTGCTCTGTGATAATACACAGGAGAGCAGCCATAATGGAACTGTACTGTTGCTTAGCAGTAAGTAAAATCATTGTCACTTAGGGTAACATTGGTGTATGCAGTGTCGAACTGGGGCATATAGGGCCCACCGGGGGAATGCAGTGGAAGAGGCCCATGTTTAGGGGTGTGGCCAGTCTGCAGAGGGGGTGTGGCCTGCCACCTCATTAGTTTGACTAACCATTAGAGAGTGCAATGTTTGGGCCCTTTCATAAATATATACAGTAAATTCAGCTGCTGCATGCATGATAATGTACCAGATTAATAACAGCAATGTAGAAAATACACCATAGTCCAGTATAAGATAACATATGTTTAATGTATAATTCAAGTGCACAGTCTGGAACCTGATCCTTAGAGCAGGAGGTGGCCCCTAGGCAGTGGGGCCCACCGGTGGTTTCCCCTGTACCCCAGTGGGCCAGTCCAAGCCTGGGTGTATGTGGAGAAGCTGTTGGTGCTGTGTACTTTTTTATATTTAAAGTTAATTGTCCCCGGAGATGTGGCAGCTGTGCCCACCAGTGGCATATATATAATGGATGACTACTTACCCTGAGCTGCGCCTGCCTCATAATGTACCTACAGGAAAATGGCATCTGCGTTATTTGCCAGAGGTATGTACTTTTTGGGTTAGTCTCTGGCACAGCACCAGAGTTTAGCATGAGCTGGCATAAAGAGGAGGCAGCTTGGACACTGTACATGAGCCACCTTTACTCATGAAATGCAAATGGTGTCCACGGTGGGGTTTCCTACATTGTACCACAGACCAGAGATGGGTACCAACTCTTTAGATTCCTGAGAATAAAAAATGTATTGGCCATTTACGGTTACACAGCACGGCCATTAGGGACTTTCAGGGCCTCATCCACTGATGCTGCACCACCGAAGTCATGGTCCCACAATGTTGGAGGCACATCTGCACCTCTTTAGCAGCCCAGGACCCAAGCAAGACTTGGCTCTGGTACTTTGCACCCTCCCCCCACCCCCGCACCTTCTTGGCACCCGTTCATGTAGATGGGACTACTTTGCAGAACTATGGGAGTAATGCACAAATGCAGATGTCACTCCAAACACCTGTGTACAACAGCTCTAGAACCAGCTTCTTCATTGATTTCATAGTTTTGTTTTTCTCCTGGACTACTCATTGGTCAAAGATTATTCATGTCTTCAGTCAATCATTAGGAGATATAAGGACCAGAGCGTCTCCCTTTACCTCTCTTATTATATATATCTTCTCCATCATATTCTTCCATTTGCCCCTACCATCCAGATTTCACCCGTTCATCTCATTACCCATTTCAGCCATTACCTTCCTCCTCCTCCTCTTCCTCCACCTCCTCTTCCTTCTCCCCTCCTCTGATAAAGTTGATGAAGTCTTAGGGGGTCATTCAGACATGATTGCTGCTGTGCGTGGGTGATCAGTCCCTAACTGCACATGCGTAGACACTGCAATGCGCACGCGCGTTGGACAAAAACAACGGGCATCGCCGGCCAGCGATGGGTTGGTGCGAAAATTCCATTCACACGAGCTATCGCAAGGTGATTGACAGGAGGAGGCCGTGTGTGGGTGGCAACTGAGCATTTACAGACAGTGTCCGGAAAAACGCAGGTGTTCTCAGGGAGGGTGTGTGACGTCAACTCCGGCCCCGATCAGCCTGATTCTAACGCACTGTAGGAGTCAGTCCTGGGTTGCGCAGAGACAGCACACAGTGGAGTTTTGCAGCTCGGCGTACACATGGGACCGCACACTTGCACAGTGAATATACACTCCCCATGGAGGCGACGACTGTCTGAACGCAGGACAGCAAAGTTAGCATCCCAGAGATCAGGTCTGAATGAACCCCTTGGTGGCTGCCAATCAGACGTAAAGTGGATGAACCTGATGATGTCAGAAACATTACATTTTTGAGCCCTAATGGAGAAAGAGCACTATATAAAGTCTATTATTATTATTATTATTATTATATTATTATTATTATTATTATTATTATTTTAATCACTTTTGCGCTGTACAGCTGTCAAAGCTTAATATTGGCAATAACCTTGACAACAGAAATATTTGCAGCTAACAAATATCTGATTAAAATAATGTCATCATTTTTAGAACTGCCGAGTTCCTTCAAACTAACAACAGAAGGTTCCAATATGTAAGAAACGGATCCCTTGCAATTTAAAGGGGAAAAAATGCTTCCATCAAATAATGCTGCTATAAAGACACCAATAATCAATAAAAACATTGTATCAGTATTGTTCTTGTGATGAGGCTTTCTTAGCGTAGTAAGAGGTCTTAAAATATGGGACTTGCAATTGCATAACAAAGTGACTTTGTACAGTATAGTCATACAGGCTGCATATGTGGGTGATCCCTGCTCTGCTCCTTAGAGGCTACAGAGAAAATGAAGGCTGTCCATAATACATGCTAGGTAGGTGGCTTTCAGTCAATGACATGTTAGTTTTATGAGTGTCTCTTGAGTATTGTGGAACTACAAAGCTCAGCTTGTCCTGCCTGGGGGATATACGCAACCTGTCATTCCAACAAGCTGGAGAGCAGTACAGGTATTCAGGCAGTCTGGGCACCTGGCTCCAAGCTACACCTCTGATCAGGAAGCCATGTCTTGGTGTCGATATCTATGATCCATGCCACCACAAAGTGGGGTGCACGCACATGATGGGATAGGGGAATGGTTCCATTTCCATACAGTTTGAGGCCCCTACAGAGTACCTGTTCTCTGTAGGGCTTTTGTGAGTTTCATTATTTAATTGCATGTCATTTGTGCACATATAAATGTACTTACTCTTCTCGAATGGTCATAGAGTAGGTGGCACAACATTCATCTCACTTTAAATATAGGATAATTACCATTTACAGGCACCCCCACAGCACCCGAAAAACAACAGGTGAGTTCTCTGCAGATATCAGGGACAGTCAGTAACAACGAGCCCTACACAGCCATAGAATTTGCTTTAAATATCTCATCAAATTGAAATCATGCTTTTGAATTTGGATGATTGCCAGGTCTGCACTGAGCTAGAGAGGTCCCTATCCCGGGAGATGCAAGCTGTAATTAGCTGAATACTTAATTAAGTTTGACGCTATATAAGCATCCAAGTTTTTAAGGAACGGATGTTAGGGGATTAGGGGTTATAAGTAGTGATGAGCGGGTTCGGTTTCTCGGAAACCGAACCCCTCTGAACTTCACCCTTTTTACACGGGTCCGAGGCATACTCGGATTCTCCCGTATGGCTCGGTTAACCCGAGCACGCCCGAACGTCATCATCCCGCTGTCGGATTTTCGCGAGATTCGGATTCTATATAAGGAGCCGCGCGTCGCTGACATTTTCACTCGTGCATTGGAAATGTTAGGGAGAGGACGTGGCTGGCGTCCTCTCCGTTATTGTTGAACTTGATTGTGCACTATTGCTTAATTGTGGGGAGGGCTGGGGAGCAGCTGTATAATATATGAGGAGTACAGTGCAGAGTTTTGCTGATCAGTGACCACCAGTTATCCGTTCTCTGCCTGAAAAAAACGCTCCATATCTGTGCTCAGTGTGCTGCATATATCTGTGCTCACACTGCTTAATTGTGGGGACTGGGGAGCAGCTGTATTATATAGCAGGAGTACAGTGCAGAGTTTTGCTGACAGTGACCACCAGTATACGTTGTCTGCCTGAAAAACACTCCATATCTGTGCTCAGTGTGCTGCTTTATTGTGGGGACTTGGGACCACCAGTATAATATTATATAGGAGGAGTACAGTGCAGAGTTTTGCTGACCAATGACCACCAGTATATAATATATAGCATTACGGTACAGTAGGCCACTGCTGTACCTACCTCTGTGTCGTCATTAAGTATACTATCCATCTAGATTCTATACCTGTGGTGCATTTCAGTTGTGCAGTTTGCTGACACAGTGACCACCAGTATACTATATATAGCAGTACGGTATGGAAGGCCACTGCTGTACCTACCTCTGTGTCGTCATTAAGTATACTATCCATCTACATTCTATACCTGTGGTGCATTTTAGTTTTGCAGTTTGCTGACACAGTGACCACCAGTATACTATATATAGCAGTACGGTACGGAAGGCCACTGCTGTACCTACCTCTGTGTCATCATTAAGTATACTATCCATCTACATTCTATACCTGTGGTGCATTTCTGTTTTGCAGTTTGCTGACACAGTGACCACCAGTATACTATATATAGCAGTACGGTACGGAAGGCCACTGCTGTACCTACCTCTGTGTCGTCATTAAGTATACTATCCATCTACATTCTATACCTGTGGTGCATTTTAGTTTTGCAGATTGCTGACAGTGACCACCAGTATATATAGCAGTACGGTATGGAAGGCCACTGCTGTACCTACCTCTGTGTCATCATTAAGTATACTATCCATCTACATTCTATACCTGTGGTGCATTTTAGTTTTGCAGTTTGCTGACACAGTGACCACCAGTATACTTTATATAGCAGTACGGTACGGAAGGCCACTGCTGTACCTACCTCTGTGTCGTCATTAAGTATACTATCCATCTACATTCTATACCTGTGGTGCATTTTAGTTTTGCAGATTGCTGACAGTGACCACCAGTATATATAGCAGTACGGTATGGAAGGCCACTGCTGTACCTACCTCTGTGTCATCATTAAGTATACTATCCATCTACATTCTATACCTGTGGTGCATTTTAGTTTTGCAGTTTGCTGACACAGTGACCACCAGTATACTATATATAGCAGTACGGTACGGAAGGCCACTGCTGTACCTACCTCTGTGTCTTCATTAAGTATACTATCCATCTACATTCTATACCTGTGGTGCATTTTAGTTTTGCAGTTTGCTGACACAGTGACCACCAGTATACTATATATAGCAGTACGGTACGGAAGGCCACTGCTGTACCTACCACTGTGTCGTCATTAAGTATACTATACATCTACATTCTATACCTGTGGTGCATTTTAGTTTTGCAGTTTGCTGACACAGTGACCACCAGTATACTATATATAGCAGTACGGTACGGAAGGCCACTGCTGTACCTACCTCTGTGTCGTCATTAAGTATACTATCCATCTACATTCTATACCTGTGGTGCATTTTAGTTTTGCAGATTGCTGACAGTGACCACCAGTATATATAGCAGTACGGTATGGAAGGCCACTGCTGTACCTACCTCTGTGTCATCATTAAGTATACTATCCATCTACATTCTATACCTGTGGTGCATTTTAGTTTTGCAGTTTGCTGACACAGTGACCACCAGTATACTTTATATAGCAGTACGGTACGGAAGGCCACTGCTGTACCTACCTCTGTGTCATCATTAAGTATACTATCCATCTACATTCTATACCTGTGGTGCATTTTAGTTTTGCAGTTTGCTGACACAGTGACCACCAGTATACTATATATAGCAGTACGGTACGGAAGGCCACTGCTGTACCTACCTCTGTGTCGTCATTAAGTATACTATCCATCTACATTCTATACCTGTGGTGCATTTTAGTTTTGCAGTTTGCTGACACAGTGACCACCAGTATACTATATATAGCAGTACGGTTCGGAAGGCCACTGCTGTACCTACCTCTGTGTCATCATTAAGTATACTATCCATCTACATTCTATACCTGTGGTGCATTTTTGTTTTGCCATTTGCTGACACAGTGACCACCAGTATACTATATATAGCAGTACGGTACGGAAGGCCACTGCTGTACCTACCTCTGTGTCGTCATTAAGTATACTATCCAACTACATTCTATACCTGTGGTGCATTTTAGTTTTGCAGTTTGCTGACAAAGTGACCACCAGTATACTGTATATAGCAGTACGGTACGGAAGGCCACTGCTGTACCTACCTCTGTGTCGTCATTAAGTATACTATCCTTCTACATTCTATACCTGTGGTGCATTTTAGTTTTGCAGTTTGCTGACACAGTGACCACCAGTACACTTTATATAGCAGTACGGTACGGAAGGCCACTGCTGTACCTACCTCTGTGTCGTCATTAAGTATACTATCCATCTACATTCTATACCTGTGGTGCATTTTAGTTTTGCAGATTGCTGACAGTGACCACCAGTATATATAGCAGTACGGTATGGAAGGCCACTGCTGTACCTACCTCTGTGTCATCATTAAGTATACTATCCATCTACATTCTATACCTGTGGTGCATTTTAGTTTTGCAGTTTGCTGACACAGTGACCACCAGTATACTATATATAGCAGTACGGTACGGAAGGGCACTGCTGTACCTACCTCTGTGTCTTCATTAAGTATACTATCCATCTACATTCTATACCTGTGGTGCATTTTAGTTTTGCAGTTTGCTGACACAGTGACCACCAGTATACTATATATAGCAGTACGGTACGGAAGGCCACTGCTGTACCTACCTCTGTGTCGTCATTAAGTATACTATCCATCTACATTCTATACCTGTGGTGTATTTTAGTTTTGCAGATTGCTGACAGTGACCACCAGTATATATAGCAGTACAGTATGGAAGGCCACTGCTCTACCTACCTCTGTGTCGTCATTAAGTATACTATCCATCTACATTCTATACCTGTGGTGCATATTAGTTTTGCAGATTGCTGACAGTGACCACCAGTATATATAGCAGTACGGTACGGAAGGCTACTGCTGTACCTACCTCTGTGTCATCAAGTATACTATCCATCCATATCTGTGGTGCATTTCAGTTGTGCGCAGTATATATAGTAGTAGGCCATTGCTATTGATAGTTACTGGCATATAATTCCACACATTAAAAAATGGAGAACAAAAATGTGGAGGTTAAAATAGGGAAAGATCAAGATCCACTTCCACCTTGTGCTGAAGCTGCTGCCACTAGTCATGGCCGAGACGATGATATGCCATCAACGTCGTCTGCCAAGGCCGATGCCCAATGTCATAGTAGAGAGCATGTAATATCCAAAAAACAAAAGTTCAGTAAAATGACCCAAAAATCAAAATTAAAAGCGTCTGAAGAGAAGCGTAAACTTGCCAATATGCCATTTACGACACGGAGTGGCAAGGAACGGCTGAGGCCCTGGCCTATGTTCATGGCTAGTGGTTCAGCTTCACATGAGGATGGAAGCACTCATCCTCTCGCTAGAAAAATGAAAAGACTTAAGCTGGCAAAAGCACAGCAAAGAACTGTTCGTTCTTCTAAATCACAAATACCCAAGGAGAGTCCAATTGTGTCGGTTGCGATGCCTGACCTTCCCAACACTGGACAGGAAGAGCTTGCGCCTTCCACCATTTGCACGCCCCCTGCAAGTGCTGGAAGGAGCACCCGCAGTCCAGTTCCTGATAGTCAAATTGAAGATGTCACTGTTGAAGTACACTAGTATGAGGATATGGGTGTTGCTGGCGCTGGGGAGGAAATTGACAAGGAGGATTCTGATGGTGAGGTGGTTTGTTTAAGTCAGGCACCCGGGGAGACACCTGTTGTCCGTGGGACGAATATGGCCATTAACATGCCTGGTCAAAATACAAAAAAAATCAGCTCTTCGGTGTGGAATTATTTCAATACAAATGCGGACAACAGGTGTCAAGCCATGTGTTGCCTTTGTCAAGCTGTAATAAGTAGAGGTAAGGACTTTAACCACCTCGGAATATCCTCCCTTATACGTCACCTGCAGCGCATTCATCATAAGTCAGTGACAAGTTCAAAAACTTTTGGTGACAGCGGAAGCAGTCCACTGACCACTAAATCCCTTCCTCTTGTAACCAAGCTCCTACAAACCACACCACCAACTCCCTCAGTGTCAATTTCCTCCTTACCCAGGAAAGCCAATAGTCCTGCAGGCCATGTCACTGGCAAGTCTGACGAGTCCTCTCCTGCCTGGGATTCCTCCGATGCATCCTTGAGTGTAACGCCTACTGCTGCTGGCGCTGCTGTTGTAGCTGCTGGGAGTCGATCGTCATCCCAGAGGGGAAGTCGGAAGACCACTTGTACTACTTCCAGTAAGCAATTGACTGTCCAACAGTCCTTTGCGAGGAAGATGAAATATCACAGCAGTCATCCTGCTGCAAAGCAGATAACTCAGGCCTTGGCAGCGTGGGTGGTGAGAAACGTGGTTCCGGTATCCACCGTTAATTCAGAGGCAACTAGAGACTTGATTGAGGTACTGTGTCCCCGGTACCAAATACCATCTAGGTTCCATTTCTCTAGGCAGGCGATACCGAAAATGTACACAGACCTCAGAAAAAGACTCACTAGTGTCCTAAAAAATGCAGTTGTACCCAATGTCCACTTAACCACGGACATGTGGACAAGTGGAGCAGGGCAGACTCAGGACTATATGACTGTGACAGCCCACTGGGTAGATGTATTGCCTCCCGCAGCAAGAACAGCAGCGGCGGCACCAGTAGCAGCATCTCACAAATGCCAACTCGTTCCTAGGCAGGCTACGCTTTGTATCACCGCTTTCCAGAAGAGGCACACAGCTGACAACCTCTTACAGAAACTGAGGAAGATCATCGCAGAATGGCTTACCCCAATTGGACTCTCCTGGGGATTTGTGACATCGGACAACGCCAGCAATATTGTGCGTGCATTTCATCTGGGCAAATTCCAGCACGTCCCATATTTTGCACATACATTGAATTTGGTGGTGCAGAATTATTTAAAAAACGACAGGGGCGTGCAAGAGATGCTGTCGGTGGCCCAAAGAATTGCGGGCCACTTTCGGCATTCAGCCACCGCGTACAGAAGACTGGAGCACCACCAAACATTCCTGAACCTGCCCTGCCATTATCTGAAGCAAGAGGTGGTAACGAGGTGGAATTCAACCCTCTATATGCTTCAGAGGATGGAGGAGCAGCAAAAGGCCATTCAAGCCTATACATCTACCCACGATATAGGCAAAGGAAGGGGAATGCACCTGACTCAAGCGCAGTGGAGAATGATTTCAACGTTGTGCAAGGTTCTGCAACCCTTTGAACTTGCCACACGTGAAGTCAGTTCAGACACTGCCAGCCTGAGTCAGGTCATTCCCCTCATCAGGCTTTTGCAGAAGAAGCTGGAGACATTGAAGGAGGAGCTAAAACAGAGCGATTCCGCTAGGCATGTGGGACTTGTGGATGGAGCCCTTAATTCGCTTAACCAGGATTCACGGGTGGTCAATCTGTTGAAATCAGAGCACTACATTTTGGCCACCGTGCTCGATCCTAGATTTAAAACCTACGTTGGATCTCTCTTTCCGGCAGACACAAGTCTGCAGAGGTTCAAAGACCTGCTGGTGAGAAAATTGTCAAGTCAAGCGGAACGTGACCCGTCAACATCTCCTCCTTCACATTCTCCCGCAACTGGTGGTGCGAGGAAAAGGCTAAGAATTCCGAGCCCACCCGCTGGCGATGATGCAGGGCAGTCTGGAGCGAGTGCTGATATCTGGTCCGGACTGAAGGACCTGCCAACGATTACTGACATGTCGTCTACTGTCACTTCATATGATTCTCTCACGATTGAAAGAGTGGCGGAGGATTATATGAGTGACCGCATCCAAGTAGGCACGTCAGACAGTCCGTACGTATACTGGCAGGAAAAAGAGGCAATTTGTAGGCCCTTGCACAAACTGGCTTTATTCTACCTAAGTTGCTCTCCCTCCAGTGTGTACTCCGAAAGAGTGTTTAGTGCAGCCGCTCACCTTGTCAGCAATCGGCGTACGAGGTTACTTCCAGAAAATGTGAAGAAGATGATGTTCATCAAAATTAATTATAATCAATTCCTCCGTGGAGACATTCACCAGCTGCAATTGCCTCCACAAAGTATACAGGGACCTGAGATGGTGGATTCCAGTGGGGACGAATTAATATTCTGTGAGGAGGGGGATGTACACAGTGAAAGGGGTGAGGAATCGGAGGATGATGATGAGGTGGACATTTTGCCTCTGTAGAGCCAGTTTGTGCAAGGAGAGATTGATTGCTTCTTTTTTGGTGGGGGCCCAAACCAACCAGTCATTTCAGTCACAGTCATGTGGCAGACCCTGTCGCTGAAATGATGGGTTCGTTAAAGTGTGCATGTCCTGTTTATACAACATAAGGGTGGGTGGGAGGGCCCAAGGACAATTCCATCTTGCACCTCTTTTTTCTTTAATTTCTCTTTGCATCATGTGCTGTTTGAGGACAATTTTTTTGAAGTGCCATCCTGCCTGACACTGCAGTGCCACTCCTAGATGGGCCAGGTGTTTGTGTCGGCCACTTGTGTCACTTAGCTTAGTCACACAGCAACCTTGGTGCGCCTCTTTTTTTCTTTGCATCATGTGCTGTTTGGGGACAATTTTTGTGAAGTGCCATCCTGCCTGACACTGCAGTGCCACTCCTAGATGGGCCAGGTGTTTGTGTCGGCCACTTGTGTCGCTTAGCTTAGCCATCCAGCGACCTCGGTGCAAATTTTAAGACTAAAAATAATATTGTGAGGTGTGAGGTGTTCAGAATAGACTGGAAATGAGTGGAAATTATGGTTATTGAGGTTAATAAAACTATGGGATCAAAATGACCCCCAAATTCTATGATTTAAGCTGTTTTTTAGGGTTTTTTGTAAAAAACACCCGAATGCAAAACACACCCGAATCCGACAAAAAAATTTCGGTGAGGTTTTGCCAAAACGCGTCCGAATCCAAAACACGGCCGCGGAACCGAATCCAAAACCAAAACACAAAACCCGAAAAATGTCCGGTGCACATCACTAGTTATAAGGTGGGTGCTTTGTTTTATATTGCCATTGTTTTAATGACATGGATAGCTAGCCCTTAGGTGTTAGTGGGAGGGGTTTATAGGCATTTTATAAATAGGTAGGAAGACATTGTGGTGGTCATTCCAAGTTGTTTGCTCGTTGCCGATTTTCGCTATGCTGCGATTTGTTACTAAATGCGCATGTGCATGGTACGCAGCGTGCATGCGCTTAGTTATTTAACTAAAAACTTAGCAGTTTTGCTGTTGATCGTGCGGCGCTTTTCAGTAGCACTGCTGATCGGTGAGTGATTGACAGGAAAGGGGCGTTTCTGGGTGGTAACTGAGCGTTTTCTGGGAGTGTGCTAAAAAAAGCAGGCGTGCCAGGTAAAAACGCAGGAGTGTCTGGAGGAACGGGGGAGTTGCTGGCCGAACGCAGGGCGTGTTTGTGACGTCAAACAGGAACTAAACGGACCGAGCTGATCGCAATCTAGGAGTAGGTCTGGAGCTACTCAGAAACTGCAAGAAATTATTTAGTAGCAATTCTGCTAATCTTTCGTTCACTATTCTGCTAAGCTAAGATACACTCCCAGAGGGCGGCGGCCTAGCGTTTGCAATGCTGCTAAAAGCAGCTAGCGAGCGAACAACTTGGAATGAGGGCCAGTAGCACTTTGTATACAGGGGGTGATTCAGATCTGATCACTGGGAGCCAAAATTTGTTGTGCTGCCATCAGATAGTCGCCTCCCAAGGGGAATGTATATTCGCTGTGCAAGTGTGAGATCGCATGTGTACGCCGAGCTGCTAAAAAATCCCTCAGCGGACAGCTGCAAATCCATTCACACCTCACTCACCAGTGAATGGTTTTTCCACTGTGTGCAGTGTGTGCGCAGCCCAGGACTTACTCCTACAGTGCGATGAGAACGGGCTGATCGGGACCGGAGCTAACGTCACACACCCGCCTTGAAAACGCTTGGGCGCGCCTGAATTTTCCCTGACACTCCCTGAAAACGGTCAGTTACCACCCACAAATGACCTCTTCCTCTCAATCAGCATGCAAATGGTTGTGCGATTGCAATTTTCGAACCAGCCTGTTGCTGTCTGGCAATGCCTGTTGTTGTTTGTCGATGAATGTGCGCATTGCGGTGCATATGCATGCGCAGTCTATTGCTGATCGCCCACTGTGCAAAAATGCACGGCAGCGATGAGGTCTAAATCACCCCCACAGATTCAGACCCAGTCACACACAGATGTACAAATGTTATGCAACAAATTGACCAGTTCTATGTTTCCTTTTTTATGTACAGGTGGGCTATGTACATTGCATATCTGCTAAATAGATGTACTGCATACCATATACAACAATTTCCACAATGATACACAAAAAAAATTTTAAGTGGTGTGCGACAATTTCTAGGTGGATGTTGAATACACTATGCCAATTCTCCATACAAATAAACTTGCATACAGTATGGCAACAATTTCTGAATTGCAGACGCTCGCCATAGGAATGAATGGGGACACACTGATTGGCAAGTTTTCCGGCAGTTGCCACGCTCTGACCAATTAGTGTGGCCCCATTCATTCCTATGGAGATAGTCCCCTAGTGAGCTCTCAGTGGTGACAGGAAGCTCTGTCATCTTGGATCATCACTTTTTCACAAATAAAATAGCAAAGTAAAAAAAGAATGGGGGGACAGACACCATTTGCACAGTATGTCTTTTGAAGCCTTGAGCATAGTCTCTGGTCAATTAGGGTGCTGATCCTCTCAGGAATCACAAGATAAAAGTACACTGGCCCTGTCTTGTATAATGTAAAGTTACAGCTGTGTTGTTCAAATACAGGGGTGCTAGCCCTGTCCTGTATGCTTTAAAAATACAGAGGTGCTGTTGTTAAGATAAAAGTACACTGGCCCTGTCTTGTATAATGTAAAGTTACAGCTGTGTTGTTCAAATACAGGGGTGCTGGCCCTGACCTGTATGCTGTAAAAATACAGAGGTGCTGTTGTTAAGATAAAAGTACACTGGCCCTGTATTGTATAATGTAAAATTACAGAGGTGTTGTTCAAATACAGGGGTGCTGGCCCTGTCCTGTATGCTGTAAAAATACAGAGGTGCTGTTGTTAAGATAAAAGTACACTGGCTCTGTATGGTATTATGTAAAATTATAGAGGTGTTGTTCAAATATATGGCTGCTGGCCCTGACCTGTATGTTGTAAAATTACAGAAGTGGTGTTGTTAAAATAAAAGTACACTGGACCTGTCTTGTATACTGTAAAATTACAGAGGTTTTCTTCGAATACAGGGTTCCTGGCCCTGTCCTGTATGCTGTAAAAATACAGGGGTGCTGGAGAAAATAAAGGGGCACTGTTTGGTGTGCTGTAATAATAAAGGGGTGCAGTCCTGTAAAATGGAGAACAAAAAGTTAGAGGAAACAATAGTGAAAGATCAGAAACCACTTCCAGTTCCCAGTACTAGTGCTGAAGTTGCTGCTGCCACCAGTCATGACATTGATGCAATTCCATAAATGTTGTCTGCTAAGGCTGATGCCCAATGTCATAGAGGGCATGTAAAGTCCAAGAAGCAAAAATTAATAACCAAAAAAAAATGTATCTGATGAGAAACGTAAAATTGGCAATATGCCATTCACGACACAAAGTGACAAGGAAAGGCTGAAGCCTTGGCCTATGTTCATGACTGGTGGTTCAACTTCTCATGTAGATGGAAGCCCTCCTTCCTCTTTAAAAATTAAAAAATTAAGCTTGTTAAAGCACATGAAAAAACAACTGTGCATTCAGAGATATCACAAATCCCCAAGTAGAGTCCAAGTGTGTCCGCGGTTTGCGATGTCTAGGCCTGACCTTCCCAAGACTGTATGGAAAGAGGATGCTCCTACCACCATTTGCAATCACCCTGCAAGTGCTGGAAGGAGCACCACCAGTCCAGTTGGTGATATTGAGATTGAGGATGTCACTGTAGAAGTACACCAGGATGAGGAGGTTATTGGTGTAGCTGGTGCTGAGGAGGAAGTTGACGATGAGGATTCTGATATTGATGTGGTTTGTTTGAATAAGGCACCAGTGGAAACAGTTGTTGGCCATGGGATGAAAAAGCCCATTGTCATGCATGGGCAAAATACCAAAAAAGCCACCTCTTTGGTGTGGAATTATTTCTCCACAAATCCGGACAACAGGTGTCAAGCCATGTGTTGCCTTTGTCAATCCATAATAAGTAGGGGTAAGGACATTAACCACCTAGGAACATCCTCCCTTATACATCACCTGCAGCGCATTCATCAGAAGTCAGTGTCAAGTTCAGAAACTTTGCATAATAGCATAAGCAGCCCACTGACAACTAAATCCCTTCTTCCTCTTGTACCCAAGCTCCTACAAGCCACACCACCAACTCCCTCAATGTCAATTTCCTCCTCAGTAAGGAACGTCAGTAGTCCTGCAGGCCATGTCACTGTCAAGACTGAGGAGTCCTCTCCTAACCGGGATTCCTCCGGAGGATACTTGAGTGGTACATATACTGCTGATGCCGATGCTGTAGTTGCTGCTGGGAGTCGATCGTCATCCCAGAGAGGAAGTTGGAAGACCACTTGTACTACTTTAACTTACAATTGACTGTCCAACAGTCCTTTGTGAGGAAGATGAAATATGACAGCACTCACCCTGTTGCAAAATGGATTACTGAGGCCATAACAACTATGCTGATATTAGACGTGCATCCGGTATACGCCATTAGTGCAGTGGGATTTGGACAGTTGATGGACGTACTGTGTCCCTGGTACCAAATCCCGTCTATATTCCACTTCACTAGGAAAGCGATTCCCAGACTGTACATGGACATTAAGAAAAGTGTCCTTAGTGTCCTGAAAAATCCGGTTGTACCCAGTGTCCACTTAACCACGGACATGTGGACAAGTGGAGCAGGGCAGACTTAGCAGCGGCATCAGTAGCAGCATCTCACAAACGCCAACTCATTCCTAGGCAGACTACGCTGTGTATCACAGTTTCCGTAAGAGGCACACAGCTGACAACCTCTTACAGAAGCTGAGGGTAATCTTCGCACAATGGCTTACCCCACTTAGGGGTAATTCAGACCTAATCGCTAGGGTGCATTTTTTGCATCCCTGCAATCAGGTAGTTTCCGCCTACAGGGGGAGGATATGGTGTGTGTGCAGGTGTACGATCGCTTTTGCTGCAGAGCTGCACAAACATAAGTATGCCGCTGCGATGATTGGGGCTGGAGCTGATGTCAGAAACCCTCCCTCCAAACGCCGGGTTCCTCCGGCGCTTTCCCGGACACTCCTTGAAAATGGTCAGTTCCCACCCACAAATGACCTCTTCCTGTCAATCTCCTTGCAATTGCCAGTGCGTTCAGAATTTTCACACCATCCCGTCACTGACCGGCGATCCCTGTTGCTGCAGTACGTCATGCCTGCGCCTTTGCGGAGCATACGCATGCGCAGTTCAGATCTGATCACAGGCTGTGAGAAAACGCAGCCTAGTGATCTGGTCTGAATCGGCCCCTTAGACTCTCCTGGGGATTTGTGACACCTGACAACGCCACCAATATTGTGCGCGCATTACATCTTGGCAAATTCCAGCATGTCACATGTTTTGCACAAACAATTCATTTGGTGGTGCAGATTTTTTTTTTAAAAATGACAAGGGCATGCTGTCAGTTGCCTCCAACCCTTCAAACTTGCCACACATGAAATCACTTCAGACACTGCCAGCTTGAGTCAGGTTATTTCCCTCATCAGGTTTTTGCAGAAGCAGCTGGAGAAAATGAAGGAGGAGCTAATACGGAGCGATTCCGCTAAGTATGTGGGACTTGTGGATGGATCCCTTCATTCGCTTTGTCAGGATTCAAGGGTGGTCAATCTGTTGAAATCAGAGCACTACATTTTGGCCACCATGCTCGATCCTAGGTTTAAAGCCTACATTGTATCTTTCTTTCCGGCGGACACAAGTCTGCAGAAGTGCAATGACCTGCTGGTGAGAAAATTGTCAACTCAAGCGGAACGTGACTAGTCAACAGCTCCTCCTTCATTTTCTCCCGCAATTGGGGCTGTGAGGAAAAGTATAAAATTTCCTAGCCCACCCGCTGGCGGTGATGCAGGGCAGTCAGGAGCAAGTGTTGATATCTGGTCCAGACTGAAGGAGCTGCCAACAATTACTGACATGTCTACTGTCACTGTATATGATGCTGTCACCATTGAAAGAATGGTGGAGGTCTATATTGGTGACAGCATACAAGTAGGCATGTCAGACAGTCCGTATGTATACTGGCAGGAAAAAGAGGCAATTTGGAGGTCCTTGCACAAACTGGCTTTATTTTACTTAAGTTGCCCCCCCCCCCCCCTCCAGTGTGTACTCCGAAAGAGTGTTTAGTGCAGCCAATAACCTAGTCAGCATTCGGCATAGGAGGTAATTTCCACAAAATGTGGAGAAGATGATGTTCATCAAAATTAATGAAAAATTCCTCCAGGAAGACCTTTACCAGCAATTGCTTCCAGAAAATACCTGTGATTGTGGATTCCAGTGGGGACGAATTAATACTCTGGGGTATATATACTAAGATTCGTAATGTTCAGAATTTGGTTGAAGTTTAAACACGACTGACATCGGTAGTGTTAATTTGCAACTTTTTTGTTTTTTTACGACTCATTTACTAAGCTTTCGTATTTTGTGTTTTCGTATTTTTTTCTATGTCAATGTCATTCATATATTTTTTAATGTGAATGCGGCCGAATCTTGTATTTGCTGTCGTATTTTGGTGGATTTTTACGGGTTCGTAAATTAATTTTTCACGGCAGTGTTTTTGTCCCTTCCCGGCCGTGTTATTTTCTAACTTTTGTTTTCTTCACTCATCCGTGATTGGTTGTGTTTGTCATGGAGGAGTGTCTGTGCTCATTAGTATAAAAAACGCCCCCAACCAGCCGCACCTCGTGGGTTTAGCTAGTGGAGAGGTGAGAGGAAGTTGGTGTTTTGGAGTTGGTGATTTGTTGGTCGGTTTTGGAGTTTTCTTGCGATTGTTGAGTGCTGTATTGTGTGTGTAAGTAGTCTTGTGATAATTGTTGTGTAGTCTCTTTAAAGTTTGTGTCATTTTTAGTGTTTGTGCATTTTAGTTACAGTCTATTGTCATTGTTTGTTTGTGAATGTGTATGTGTGTGGTTGGTGTGTTGTGTGTAGTGGTAGTGGAGGAGTGTGTTTTGTGCTTTTTTTTATTAGTGTTATTTGTTGTTTGTCATTATTATGTCCCAGTCAGAGGTGAGTGAGAGGGAGGAGGTGAGTGAGAGGGAGGAGGTGAGGTGGAGGAGGTGAGTGAGGTGGAGGAGGTGAGTGAGGGGGAGGAGGTTAGTGAGGTGGAGGAGGGTGAGGTTGCTGCTGTGGCCTCGAGTGATAGTGACAGTGACAGTGATGGTGGTGTTGCTCCGCAGCCACGCACCACTACCAAGACGGGCAGAAATGTTAAATTTAGCTATGCAGAAAATATGGCTTTGGTGCATGAGTTGATGCTACATCATCGCCAGTTGTTTGGGCGTGATGCGGCCAAGGTACCTTTGCGCAGGAAAACTGTTCTGTGGGGGAAGGTAGTAGCGGCAGTAAACAGAGAGGGTGTGGTAAAGAGGGCCGAGGAGACGTGTCGAAAGAGATTCTACGACATCAAGCGCCGTGTCAAGGCAAAGGTGGCTAAGTCAGCCAGGCAAACAGGGGGTGGCCATCCCTTTATAACGTCTTATCGGGAGTGGGAGGAACCTGTGCGGACCCTTATTCCGCATGAAGTTGTTGGTGCGACTAATGTGCGGGATTCGGATCGTCCTAGTCATGATGGTGAGAGGTTTTTTTCAAATTTGTTATATTTGCATATGTGTTTGTGCCTAATTATTATTTTTTAAATGTTATTGTATTGTTAATATATTTTTATGTTATAAATTGATTAGCTATTTGTGTTTGTTTTTTAATGATTTTGTGTTTGTATAGTGAGTAGAGATGAGCGGGTTCGGTTCCTCGGAATCCGAACCCGCCCGAACTTCATGATTTTTTACACGGATCCGAGCGACTCGGATCTTCCCGCCTTGCTCAGTTAACCCGAGCGCGCCCGAACGTCATCATGACGCTGTCGGATTCTCGCGAGGCTCGGATTCTATCGCGAGACTCGGATTCTATATAAGGAGCCGCGCGTCGCCGCCATTTTACACGTGCATTGAGATTGATAGTGAGAGGACGTGGCTGGCGTCCTCTCCGTTTAGAGAAGAAATAGATAGGAGAGTGAGAGTGAGACAGTGACACTTCATTTACTGGAGCTTAGGAGGAGTACTCAGACAGAGAGTGCAGAATTTTGCTGATAGTATTAGTTAGTTATACTAGTGACAGAGTGAGACAGTGACACTTCATTTACTGGAGCTTAGGAGGAGTACTCAGACAGAGAGTGCAGAATTTTGCTGATAGTATTAGTTAGTTATACTAGTGACTGACCAGTGACCACCAGTGCAGTTTTATATTATTTAATATAATCCGTTCTCTGCCTGAAAAAACGATACACAGTGACTCAGTCACATACCATATCTGTGCTCAGCCCAGTGTGCTGCATCATCTATGTATAATATCTGACTGTGCTCACACAGCTTAATTGTGGGGGAGACTGGGGAGCAGTTAGGTTATAGCAGGAGCCAGGAGTACATATTAAAATTAAACAGTGCACACTTTTTTTCTGCAGGAGTGCCACTGCCAGTGTGACTGACCAGTGACCTGACCACCAGTATAGTATACTATATTGTATTGTGATTGACTGTCTGCCTGTAAAAGTTAAACACACGTCGTGTGACTTGTGTGGTGTTTTTTTATTCTATAAAATAAAAAACTCATTCTGCTGACAGACAGTGTCCAGCAGGTCCGTCATTATATAATATATACCTGTCCGGCTGCAGTAGAGATATATATATATTTTTTATATCATTATTTATCATCCAGTCGCAGCAGACACAGTACGGTAGTTCACGGCTGTAGCTACCTCTGTGTCGGCACTCGGCAGTCCATCCATAATTGTATACCACCTACCCGTGGTTTTTTTTTTCTTTCTTCTTTATACATACTACATCTCATTATCATCCAGTCTATATTAGCAGCAGACACAGTACAGTACGGTAGTCCACGGCTGTAGCTACCTCTGTGTCGGCACTCGGCAGTCCGTCCATAATTGTATACCACCTACCCGTGGTTTTTTTTTTCTTTCTTCTTTATACATACTACATCTCATTATCATCCAGTCTATATTAGCAGCAGACACAGTACAGTACGGTAGTCCACGGCTGTAGCTACCTCTGTGTCGGCACTCGGCAGTCCGTCCATAATTGTATACCACCTACCCGTGGTTTTTTTTTCTTTCTTCTTTATACATACTACATCTCATTATCATCCAGTCTATATTAGCAGCAGACACAGTACAGTACGGTAGTCCACGGCTGTAGCTACCTCTGTGTCGGCACTCGGCAGTCCGTCCATAATTGTATACCACCTACCCGTGGTTTTTTTTTTCTTTCTTCTTTATACATACTACATCTCATTATCATCCAGTCTATATTAGCAGCAGACACAGTACAGTACGGTAGTCCACGGCTGTAGCTACCTCTGTGTCGGCACTCGGCAGTCCGTCCATAATTGTATACCACCTACCCGTGGTTTTTTTTTCTTTCTTCTTTATACATACTACATCTCATTATCATCCAGTCTATATTAGCAGCAGACACAGTACAGTACGGTAGTCCACGGCTGTAGCTACCTCTGTGTCGGCACTCGGCAGTCCGTCCATAATTGTATACCACCTACCCGTGGTTTTTTTTTCTTTCTTCTTTATACATAAAACATCTCATTATCATCCAGTCTATATTAGCAGCAGACACAGTACAGTACGGTAGTCCACGGCTGTAGCTACCTCTGTGTCGGCACTCGGCAGTCCGTCCATAATTGTATACCACCTACCCGTGGTTTTTTTTTCTTTCTTCTTTATACATACTACATCTCATTATCATCCAGTCTATATTAGCAGCAGACACAGTACAGTACGGTAGTCCACGGCTGTAGCTACCTCTGTGTCGGCACTCGGCAGTCCGTCCATAATTGTATACCACCTACCCGTGGTTTTTTTTTTCTTTCTTCTTTATACATACTACATCTCATTATCATCCAGTCTATATTAGCAGCAGACACAGTACAGTACGGTAGTCCACGGCTGTAGCTACCTCTGTGTCGGCACTCGGCAGTCCGTCCATAATTGTATACCACCTACCCGTGGTTTTTTTTTTCTTTCTTCTTTATACATACTACATCTCATTATCATCCAGTCTATATTAGCAGCAGACACAGTACAGTACGGTAGTCCACGGCTGTAGCTACCTCTGTGTCGGCACTCGGCAGTCCGTCCATAATTGTATACCACCTACCCGTGGTTTTTTTTTTCTTTCTTCTTTATACATACTACATCTCATTATCATCCAGTCTATATTAGCAGCAGACACAGTACAGTACGGTAGTCCACGGCTGTAGCTACCTCTGTGTCGGCACTCGGCAGTCCGTCCATAATTGTATACCACCTACCCGTGGTTTTTTTTTTCTTTCTTCTTTATACATACTACATCTCATTATCATCCAGTCTATATTAGCAGCAGACACAGTACAGTACGGTAGTCCACGGCTGTAGCTACCTCTGTGTCGGCACTCGGCAGTCCGTCCATAATTGTATGCCACCTACCCGTGGGTTTTTTTTTCTTTCTTCTTTATACATACTACATCTCATTATCATCCAGTCTATATTAGCAGCAGACACAGTACAGTACGGTAGTCCACGGCTGTAGCTACCTCTGTGTCGGCACTCGGCAGTCCGTCCATAATTGTATACCACCTACCCGTGGTTTTTTTTTTCTTTCTTCTTTATACATACTACATCTCATTATCATCCAGTCTATATTAGCAGCAGACACAGTACAGTACGGTAGTCCACGGCTGTAGCTACCTCTGTGTCGGCAGTCCGTCCATAATTGTATACTAGTATCCATCCATCTCCATTGTTTACCTGAGGTGCCTTTTAGTTGTGCCTATTAAAATATGGAGAACAAAAATGTTGAGGTTCCAAAATTAGGGAAAGATCAAGATCCACTTCCACCTCGTGCTGAAGCTGCTGCCACTAGTCATGGCCGAGACGATGAAATGCCAGCAACGTCGTCTGCCAAGGCCGATGCCCAATGGCATAGTACAGAGCATGTCAAATCCAAAACACCAAATATCAGTAAAAAAAGGACTCCAAAACCTAAAATAAAATTGTCGGAGGAGAAGCGTAAACTTGCCAATATGCCATTTACCACACGGAGTGGCAAGGAACGGCTGAGGCCCTGGCCTATGTTCATGGCTAGTGGTTCAGCTTCACATGAGGATGTAGGCTCTCAGCCTCTCGCTAGAAAAATGAAAAGACTCAAGCTGGCAAAAGCAGTAGCACCGCAAAGAACTGTGCGTTCTTCGAAATCCCAAATCCACAAGGAGAGTCCAATTGTGTCGGTTGCGATGCCTGACCTTCCCAACACTGGACGTGAAGAGCATGCGCCTTCCACCATTTGCACGCCCCCTGCAAGTGCTGGAATGAGCACCCGCAGTCCAGTTCCTGATAGTCAGATTGAAGATGTCAGTGTTGAAGTACACCAGGATGAGGAGGATATGGGTGTTGCTGGCGCTGGGGAGGAAATTGACCAGGAGGATTCTGATGGTGAGGTGGTTTGTTTAAGTCAGGCACCCGGGGAGACACCTGTTGTCCGTGGGAGGAATATGGCCGTTGACATGCCTGGTGAAAATACCAAAAAAATCAGCTCTTCGGTGTGGAAGTATTTCACCAGAAATGCGGACAACATTTGTCAAGCCGTGTGTTCCCTTTGTCACCAGTAGCAGCATCTCGCAAACGCCAACTCTTTCCTAGGCAGGCTACGCTTTGTATCACCGCTTTCCAGAATACGCACACAGCTGAAAACCTCTTACGGCAACTGAGGAAGATCATCGCGGAATGGCTTACCCCAATTGGACTCTCCTGTGGATTTGTGGCATCGGACAACGCCAGCAATATTGTGCGTGCATTAAATATGGGCAAATTCCAGCACGTCCCATGTTTTGCACATACCTTGAATTTGGTGGTGCAGAATTTTTTAAAAAACGACAGGGGCGTGCAAGAGATGCCGTCGGTGGCCAGAAGAATTGCGGGACACTTTCGGCGTACAGGCACCACGTACAGAAGACTGGAGCACCACCAAAAACTACTGAACCTGCCCTGCCATCATCTGAAGCAAGAAGTGGTAACGAGGTGGAATTCAACCCTCTATATGCTTCAGAGGTTAGAGGAGCAGCAAAAGGCCATTCAAGCCTATACAATTGAGCACGATATAGGAGGTGGAATGCACCTGTCTCAAGCGCAGTGGAGAATGATTTCAACGTTGTGCAAGGTTCTGCAACCCTTTGAAATTGCCACACGTGAAGTCAGTTCAGACACTGCCAGCCTGAGTCAGGTCATTCCCCTCATCAGGCTTTTGCAGAAGAAGCTGGAGACATTGAAGGAGGAGCTAACACGGAGCGATTCCGCTAGGCATGTGGGACTTGTGGATGGAGCCCTTAATTCGCTTAACAAGGATTCACGGGTGGTCAATCTGTTGAAATCAGAGCACTACATTTTGGCCACCGTGCTCGATCCTAGATTTAAAGCCTACCTTGGATCTCTCTTTCCGGCAGACACAAGTCTGCTGGGGTTGAAAGACCTGCTGGTGAGAAAATTGTCAAGTCAAGCGGAACGCGACCTGTCAACAACATCTCCTCCTTCACATTCTCCCGCAACTGGGGGTGCGAGGAAAAGGCTCAGAATTCCGAGCCCACCCGCTGGCGGTGATGCAGGGCAGTCTGGAGCGACTGCTGATGCTGACATCTGGTCCGGACTGAAGGACCTGACAACGATTACGGACATGTCGTCTACTGTCACTGCATATGATTCTCTCACCATTGAAAGAATGGTGGAGGATTATATGAGTGACCGCATCCAAGTAGGCACGTCACACAGTCCGTACTTATACTGGCAGGAAAAAGAGGCAATTTGGAGGCCCTTGCACAAACTGGCTTTATTCTACCTAAGTTGCCCTCCCACAAGTGTGTACTCCGAAAGAGTGTTTAGTGCCGCCGCTCACCTTGTCAGCAATCGGCGTACGAGGTTACATCCAGAAAATGTGGAGAAGATGATGTTCATTAAAATGAATTATAATCAATTCCTCCGCGGAGACATTGACCAGCAGCAATTGCCTCCACAAAGTACACAGGGAGCTGAGATGGTGGATTCCAGTGGGGACGAATTGATAATCTGTGAGGAGGGGGATGTACACGGTGATATATCGGAGGATGATGATGAGGTGGACATCTTGCCTCTGTAGAGCCAGTTTGTGCAAGGAGAGATTTATTGCTTCTTTTTTGGGGGGGGTCCAAACCAACCCGTCATATCAGTCACAGTCGTGTGGCAGACCCTGTCACTGAAATGATGGGTTGGATAAAGTGTGCATGTCCTGTTTATACAACATAAGGGTGGGTGGGAGGGCCCAAGGACAATTCCATCTTGCACCTCTTTTTTCTTTTATTTTTCTTTGCGTCATGTGCTGTTTGGGGAGGGTTTTTTGGAAGGGCCATCCTGCGTGACACTGCAGTGCCACTCCTAGATGGGCCCGGTGTTTGTGTCGGCCACTAGGCTCGCTTATCTTACTCACACAGTCAGCTACCTCATTGCGCCTCTTTTTTTCTTTGCGTCATGTGCTGTTTGGGGAGGGTTTTTTGGAAGGGCCATCCTGCGTGACACTGCAGTGCCACTCCTAGATGGGCCCGGTGTTTGTGTCGGCCACTAGGGTCGCTTATCTTACTCACACAGTCAGCTACCTCATTGCGCCTCTTTTTTTCTTTGCGTCATGTGCTGTTTGGGGAGGGTTTTTTGGAAGGGCCATCCTGCGTGACACTGCAGTGCCACTCCTAGATGGGCCCGGTGTTTGTGTCGGCCACTAGGGTCGCTTATCTTACTCACACAGTCAGCTACCTCATTGCGCCTCTTTTTTTCTTTGCGTCATGTGCTGTTTGGGGAGGGTTTTTTGGAAGGGCCATCCTGCGTGACACTGCAGTGCCACTCCTAGATGGGCCCGGTGTTTGTGTCGGCCACTAGGGTCGCTTATCTTACTCACACAGTCAGCTACCTCATTGCGCCTCTTTTTTTCTTTGCGTCATGTGCTGTTTGGGGAGGGTTTTTTGGAAGGGACATCCTGCGTGACACTGCAGTGCCACTCCTAGATGGGCCCGGTGTTTGTGTCGGCCACTAGGGTCGCTTATCTTACTCACACAGTCAGCTACCTCATTGCGCCTCTTTTTTTCTTTGCGTCATGTGCTGTTTGGGGAGGGTTTTTTGGAAGGGCCATCCTGCGTGACACTGCAGTGCCACTCCTAGATGGGCCCGGTGTTTGTGTCGGCCACTAGGGTCGCTTATCTTACTCACACAGTCAGCTACCTCATTGCGCCTCTTTTTTTCTTTGCGTCATGTGCTGTTTGGTGAGGGTTTTTTGGAAGGGCCATCCTGCGTGACACTGCAGTGCCACTCCTAGATGGGCCCGGTGTTTGTGTCGGCCACTAGGGTCGCTTATCTTACTCACACAGTCAGCTACCTCATTGCGCCTCTTTTTTTCTTTGCGTCATGTGCTGTTTGGGGAGGGTTTTTTGGAAGGGCCATCCTGCGTGACACTGCAGTGCCACTCCTAGATGGGCCCGGTGTTTGTGTCGGCCACTAGGGTCGCTTATCTTACTCACACAGTCAGCTACCTCATTGCGCCTCTTTTTTTCTTTGCGTCATGTGCTGTTTGGGGAGGGTTTTTTGGAAGGGCCATCCTGCGTGACACTGCAGTGCCACTCCTAGATGGGCCCGGTGTTTGTGTCGGCCACTAGGGTAGCTTTTCTTACTCACACAGTCAGCTACCTCATTGCGCCTCTTTTTTTCTTTGCGTCATGTGCTGTTTGGGGAGGGTTTTTTGGAAGGGACATCCTGCGTGACACTGCAGTGCCACTCCTAGATGGGCCCGGTGTTTGTGTCGGCCACTAGGGTCGCTTATCTTACTCACACAGCGACCTCGGTGCAAATTTTAGGACTAAAAATAATATTGTGAGGTGTGAGGTATTCAGAATAGACTGAAAATGAGTGGAAATTATGGTTTTTGATGTTAATAATACTTTGGGATCAAAATGACCCCCAAATTCTATGATTTAAGCTGTTTTTTAGGGTTTTTTGAAAAAAACACCCGAATCCAAAACACACCCGAATCCGACAAAAAAAATTCGGTGAGGTTTTGCCAAAACGCGGTCGAACCCAAAACACGGCCGCGGAACCGAACCCAAAACCAAAACACAAAACCCGAAAAATTTCCGGCGCTCATCTCTATTAGTGAGGTGTTAGGTAGTTGTGGTTTTGTGTATAGTATTTTTTTGCTTGGTCCATTTTGTAAGTTGTAAATTCTTGCATAGATGGCTTTATTTGTAAAGGGTCATTAGTTACGTGTGAGTCACGTGTTGTTTAGAATGTAATTTTTGGTGTTTTTTTTAAATTTGTTTAATGTATGTTGTATTTTACTTGTCTTTGTGGGCAATATGTTAGTGCAGATGGCTAATTATTGTATGTTTAGTTTATATTCACTTTGCAATTTTTTGGTATTAAAAATTTAAATGACATATTTTCAGATTAATGTAATACTCAAAAATATATGGTAATACATGGGTGTATATTCAGCTGTTGGCCATGGAAAATTAAACTCCTTGGACTATGTTTTTGTCTTTGGAAATGGAACCTCATTAGCCTTTTTCACAAACAATGAAGCAACCCATTTTTAAATAATTTATTGGTAGAAAGTGTACTCATAATGGTAATCATATGGCCACATCACTAAATGTTGCTGCTTACAAAAGTACACACTGTAATTAAAGGTCATAAACACCAACTTATCATTTTTACAGTACGAAAGCAAGCCACCACTTCCAGAATACAAGCAACACTGTCAAGAGCTGTAGATGCTGTCGATACAGGTAAGGCAAAATTGCCACCACTTAATGTGCCCACCACAAAATTTCCAAACAATCTAATGTTTGCATTAATCCATAGGAACTTCAACATCGCATCACAGTCCACAAAGACGTCCTTCACAGGGGTCTGGCAGCCACACAAGCAGGCCTACCAAGAGACGTCATCCTGATGTGGCACCAACACCAGCATTAAGCCCACCCCAACGTCCAATTTCAACTGTGTTGCCTCAGCCACCAGAACACATTTTGGAGAGTCCTCAATCACTGGAACCACATTCCCCTCAGCTGTCTGGTGAGTAAACACAAAACACAAATTAAAAATAACATACTTACACACTGTTTTTGCACACAAAATACACATCAGCAAAAAAAAAAAAAATATATATATACTGTATATATTCCTAGTACTTATCCACAGCAGCAAGCACATGGCTTGCAATATAAAAAGGACCCAATCTCCACTATAAAAGTTGCGCAAATTTAGAGTGTTCTCTTGCGCCTTACAGTAGTATTGTGTTGTAAATATTTAAATGAATAGGCAAAAATTGTGCTTCAGGCAGATTCACACCCTTTTACAATGGTGATAGAATTCATATTGTCATTTACTGTTTGAGATTTTAATGCAAGTACGATATGGCGGATGACAAATCACTTTTTTTCATGGGGTAAACTTTGTACCTCTGTGTGTTTGTTTCGTAAGTGTGGGCTTTGTCAAACATGTGTCCACTTTTGTTTTGATGTAAATTTTGTCTTCATACAAACCTACAAAATTGGCCTTTTTGATTGTGTATACGAGTCTTGGTGAACATCCTAATATTCATTTGAAAAATGTTTGACAAACAAGTCTAGAAAGTTTAACTAAATAATAAGATATACATAAGTAAAAAAGATCCTCAAATGTTGTCCCCTTAAACCCCATACAGAACCAGACATCATGCCCCCGGAAGCCGAGCAGGAATCTGAACATCAGGAAACATGCACCCTCTATCTGCAAGCAATAGACGTTAACCAACCTACTACGCCTCAGGAAAGTACCCCGCCAACCCAAATCTCACCACACCCACAATTGAGACAAACAACCCCCCCGCAACAACATGACCCATCATTTTGGGTAACATGGAACCAACAACAGGCACAGAATATTGATTGCCTACGCACACACACCCTAGCCAGTCTGCCCCATCATCTACCGAGACTGTGTAGAAACACAAGCAGGCTCAATGTCCAGCTATGCAGAGTCGCAAACAGTCTGGAGCAGATCAGAGCAGATAACAGCCAAATTATTGTTACCTTTCAGCGCATAATGGATGAGCAACACCGCCATCAACAAGCCCTCATTCAGTTAATTCAAAAAAATCAAATTATATCAGAAACCATGTCCCTCATCATAGACAACAACACAACAGCCACAACACAACTTACCGCAACCCTGGCTAACCTCAGTCAAAATATTAATTTGTTGGCACAACACCAACAAGGTTCCAGCTCAGGGACCAACACACCTACCCAGACCCCAATTTCATCACTTGTTCGAAGATCAAGCCGAACCCGCTCCACTGTCCAAACCAAACCCACGTCAGCCACCAAAGAACAGCCTAAGAAATAACCAACCCTGCAGCTGGAGACACATTTTTTACAAACCTAGGCATACAAAATAGCACTTATTTGAAAAGAAAACACATATTGTACAGTAATAAATGTGACAAATGATTGATGTGCAATGTGTTATGTGAAAATAACTGTCAATGTAACAGGATAATTCATTGAGTTATCACTCACATGTGTTGGGACTATTCTAGCATCATTACTAACATGAAGGTTTACAACATCACAGGCATAATTATGTTCAATCAATTTTGTAAGGTTGTTGTTAGGCAATGTATGTTTGGCTAATTGCCACACATTACTCAATGTCCATTATGTTGTGGTAATGAGGTTACATAATTTAAACACAACTTCAGAAGAAAGTATACACAAAACAAACACAAGCAATAGGCTAAAAAAAATAACGGTTGTTAGGGCATACTAATTTATTATGTAGTATTGTGGCAAACATTACCTTAGAATTGGAAAAACAAACTTTTTACATTCAAAACACATAATTACTAACAAAAATCTATATACAAATAGCTAAGTAACTGATACCCAACAGTTAGACATAAACACATATAAAGCAAATTAACAACACTCGGCTGACTAACTCGAGAGGGAGCAAGAGCCACATTACTACAGAAAATACATTGGTGTTCCTTAATTGTTCATATACAAAGCACACAGGCAAATTTACTTACCGCTAAAATGTGCAAAAATCAGGTCTTGCCTTATCTGCCTCCCTATATCTGTACTCACAGTGTCGTCAGATGTTTCTAACTCCTCTGCTTGCTGACTGTTTTCTTCATCATCATCAACATGTGGCAGATGTTGCTGCAAACACATGTTATGAAGAAAACAGCAGCAGAACACAATCCTAGTCACCTTTAAGGGACTATACAACAAAAGCCCGGCAGACTTATCCAGACACCGAAACCTTGATTTCAGTACACCAAAACATCGTTCTATCACATTCCGCGTAGACTTATTTGCATGATTGTAATTGTGATCAGCAGGGGAATCAGGGACGGACAATGGAGTCAGAAGCTAAGAGTAGCAGCCATAACCCCCATCACCCGAAAAACAGAGATTGGCAACATTAAAAAATATTGATGCACAAACACAGTGCTAACATAATGTGCCGGTTGAGGTAAACACAAAATTTAACAAAAATACTTGGTACATACCCAGCAGCCAGCCATCCGGCATTTCTCCAGCCTCAAATTTATCAAAGAGGGATGACTGACTGAGGATGAAGGAGTCATGGCAGCCACCAGGGTAACCCGCAACAACTCTCATAATTTTGAGATTTGCATCACAAACCACCTGGACATTAGTGGATTGGCCAAGATGTCTATTTATATAAATATATTGCCTGCCCCTAGGTGGTCTCAGCTCAACGTGTGTGCAATCTATGGCACCCAGCACATTTGGCATGCCGGCAAGCTCATAGAAAGCTACCCTGACTGCATGCCAATGAGACTCCTGGGTAGGGAAGCAGATAGAGGCATCTATGTGGGGTTCCAATGCATCCAAAACCTGAGTGTACATTCAAAAATATAAGGTGAGTGTCTTAAGCACTTTGTTCAAATATACTGTATAAATTCACATTACACAATACAAAAATGGGGCATAGAGGAGTATGTACGGTTTGCCTCACCTGATTTAAATATTTTGAAAAGTTGGGCTGTGAGATTCCTATTACATCGCCTGTCACAGCCTGAAAGCTGCCAGTAGCCATAAAGTGCAACACAGCCAGGAGTTTGTGCAGGCCTGAGGCAGAGCGAGAGCGTGTTGTCTCAGGGTCTAGGTCCAGTTTGACTAGGTCATACATACGGAAAATGTTGTTCCTATTTAGCCGGAGGAACATCTGTATGACCTGGTCATCGGCCAATGCGTTTAAGTTTAAACGCCCCCTAAAAAAACGAGGCCTGCGCAGCCTCCGCGGCACCTGTACAACCTGCTGACCATGTTCAGTTTCCTGGCCCTGGTTTCTTGTAGCCTCATGGAGCAGTCTCAGGAATCCCACAGCAAAACCAAATTCACTGCTACACACGGCAGCAGCCATTTCAGAGTGATTGATTTGGCAAATGTGCTGGCCCACCTTTTAAAGGGCCAAAAATGCAGGTGTGATTAATGATGAAGTCGGAACACATGTAAACACGCTTCTCAAAAGCAGGTCTAATTTTTTTTCGTGTTTTTTTACGAATTGTATATTTTTACGACCGCAAATGCACTTTCACGGTGGAAATTACAAATACGAATGAATAGTAAATGACCGAGTTCTATACCTAAACAGCCGTGTTTGACCAATGGTGTATTCATGCGTATTTCTGAACTTGGGCCAGCCAAAAAATACAAATGCCCTCATCACTCCCGAGATTTGAGTTTAGTAAATTCCCGAGATGACATTTTGAAGAAAAAACACCAAATCGGTCAAAATCGGGAGCTTAGTAAATATACCCCTCTGTGAGGATGAGGATGTAAACACTGAAAGGGGTGAGGAATTGGACGATGAGTTGACATATTGCCTCTGTACAGCCAGTTTGTGCAAGGAGAGATTAATGGCTTCTTTTCTGGTGGGGGACCAAACAAAGCAATCATTTCAGCCACAGTCATGTAGCAGACCCTATCGCTGGAATGACCGGCTTGATAAAATGTGCATCTCCTGAGGTCCCAAGGACAGTTCCATCCTGCACGTCTTTTTTCTTTGCATTATGTGCTCTTTGGCAGGGCCGGTTCTACACCTTGTGGCGCCCAGTGCAAAAGTTTCCACTGGCGGCGTTGCCCCCCCCCCCCGCGGCAAAATAGTTAGTGCGCGTCAAAAATAGGGGCGTTGATTCATAGGGGAGGGGCGTGGCCACAGTTATGCCCCCAGTAGCTGTGCCCCCAGATTTGTCCCAAGTAGTTGTGCCCCGCAGTTGATTTGCCCCAGTAGATTTGCACCCTGTAGCTGTGCCCCCAGTAGCTGTGCCCCCTGTAGCTATGCCCCCAGTAGATTTGCCCAAGTAGTTGTGCCCCCTATAGCTATGCCCCTAGTAGATTTGCTCCAGTAGTTGTACCCTCTGTAGCTGTGCTCCCTGTTGCTGTGCCCCCAGTAGTTGTGCCCCATGTTGCTGTGCCCCCAGTAGTTGTGCCCCCTGTAGCTATGCCCCTTAGTAGTTGTTTACAAACACACACAAAAATAAAAAAACAATACTTACCACTGCCACGCTCCTGCTTCCCAATTGCTGCTGCTCCGTATGGACTCCCGCGGCTCCTTTCTATGGGAGAGACGTCATGACGTCTCTCCCATAGCAGCGCCACACAGACACTAGAGGTCAATAATGACCTCTAGTGTCTGTCACTGGAGCCGGCTGCAGCGGATGCCCACATAGCCCATGGCGTCTGCTGCAGCCGGGAAGCGGGGTGCAGGTAGGTGGCGGTGCTTGCGGGGTAACTGCGGCCACGCCCCCAGGCTGCAGCGCCCCGGGCGCAGGCACTGCTTGC
The DNA here is from genome assembly GCF_028390025.1 of Pseudophryne corroboree. Lineage (NCBI taxonomy): Eukaryota > Metazoa > Chordata > Amphibia > Anura > Myobatrachidae > Pseudophryne > Pseudophryne corroboree. The sequence goes on along the minus strand of NC_086444.1, from coordinate 28,157,165 downwards.
ACTGCTTGCACTGTTTTCCCGCACCAAGAACAGCTCCTGCTCTTTGGGGCCTAGTTTTTAAAACTGCCATCCTGTCTGCCACTGCAGTGCCACTCCTAGATGGGCCAGGTGTTTGTGCCGCACACTTGTGTCACTTAGCTTAGTCATCCAGCTACCTCGGTGCAACCGTTTGGCCTAAAAACAATATTGTGAGGTGTTCAAAATAGACTGGAAATTAATGTTATTGAGGTTAATAATACCGTAGGATCAAAAATACCCCCAAATTCTGTGATTTTAGCCGTTTTATTTTTATTTTTTTCAAAAAAATCCAGATACAAAACCAAAACCCGAAAAGGGTGGTTTTGGAAAAACCAATTCAGATCCAAAACACGAACAGAGATCCAGATTCAAAACCAAAACACAAAACCCAAAAAGTGTCCGCCACACATCTCTAATCTCTAATTGTTATTAAAGATGTGCGTAGACCTGCGCGTTTTAGATTTGGTTATAAATCATTAGCGTGTTTGGTTTTGGATCTTTATTTCTAAAAAAATAATTAAATACAGCTAAATCATGTAGCTTATTTTTCCTATATAGTTCCTATATTATTATTATTATTATCATTAATAACATTCATTTACAGTCCATTTAACCCAGTTTTGGCATCTGAAATCACGAGTGAGGGACTTATATACAACCACAAACATGCAAGGTCCGTTTTTGAGATCCAAGATCTAAACTTGCCGTCAGATCTGAGTCAGGATTTGATTCACAACTTGAAATTCAGGTGTTATCAATTTTCAGCAAAACCGTACAGCGTATTGTTATATAATGAAAAAATATATTTAGACACATTTACATATGACAATACATAAGTGACCAAGATTATATCTGCAGCCTCAGAAATACAGTACACTCACCCCCGAAGTAATATGTATAATCCGCAATTTATCTTGATATTTATACAGACCTCCTAAATAAGGATGAGCAAAACTCTCAAAACTGTGCTATTAAATACTTGCCTCACGACGCATTTCACCACCAATGTTAGCGCACTTCATAAGCAAAACCTGACTGTATATATTCCCAGTCCTGCACCAACCTCACGACAAAACAAAATTAAGTGCCCATCATTTTCCCAACTCTATTTACTGATTAGTAATACAATGCGGCAAAGAATTCCATGGAACTGCAAAGTGAAAGAGGAACTTGAAGATTTTTTGGCCAGAATTCTGCACCTCTGAATAACAGCTGTTTGAGCAAAGTTTTGCAGAAGTTTTTCCTCATATCTACTTTTAAACTTTGGCAGGCTCTATTAAGAATACAGAATACTGTTGTGTCCCCAGTCGGGTGCACTTATTGGCCCAGGAAGGGCATTGTCCGTGAGTGTTAAAGAACCCTCAATTTCCTTTCCATAATGCAGCCCAGCTGTGAAGATAAAACTTTGAACAAAGCTGTGATCAATAAAACAGAGTTGCAGTCAGACCATGTTTCTGCGAATAAGTCAAGCAGGATGCAGTGTATTAAAGATGACACAGCATAGGTCTGTACACCACTTTGACTGATATCTGTGCATCGATTTCTGTAAGGATAGAATAGGAAAAACATGATTGCCATGGGAGGAAAAAATAGCACTGGCAGCACAGACAGTCAAAAAAATAATATTGAGATACCAAGTTCATTTACCAGTTTCTGCAAATAATGTAAGTGATTGCCTTCTTGCACTAAAATGTACTTTACGGATTGATTTTTATATTATTATTCATTTGGGGGGGAAAAAGAAAAGAAAAGCTATGTCAGTATAAAGTTATTTGTGAAATACAACATTTGCAGAAATGTATACTTTCATCATGTTGGCTGAATGTCGACAAACAGAATGTTGAAAGATTTTTTTTTACAATTATAGTGTTGCGGTAAGGTTTAGGTTTAGGCAACAGTTAGAGTAAAGGTTATGGTTAGGGTTAGGCAGCAGTTAGCGTTAGAGTCAGGTTTGAGTTAGTCTGCAGTTAGGGTTAGAGTTGGGTTTGGGTTCGGCTGCAGTTAGTGTTAGGTTTGAGTTCGGCTGCAGTTAGTGTTAGGTTTGGGTTCGGCTGCAGTTAGTGTTAGGTTTGGGTTAGGCTGCAGTTAGTGTTAGGTTTGAGTTCAACTGCAGTTAGTGTTAGGTTTGGGTTCGGCTGCAGTTAGTGTTAGGTTTGGGTTAGGCTGCAGTTAGTGTTAGGTTTGGGTTAGGCTGCAGTTAGGGTTAGGTTTGGGTTAGGCTGCAGTTAGTGTTAGGTTTGGGTTCAGCTGCAGTTAGTGTTAGGTTTAGGTTAGGCTGCAGTTAGTGTTAGGTTTGGGTTAGGCTGCAGTTAGTGTTAGGTTTGGGTTCGGCTGCAGTTAGTGTTAGGTTTGGGTTAGACTGTAGTTAGTGTTAGGTTTGGGTTCGGCTGCAGTTAGTGTTAGGTTTGGGTTAGGCTGCAGTTAGTGTTAGGTTTGGGTTAGGCTGCAGTTAGTGTTAGGTTTAGGTTCGGCTGCAGTTAGTGTTAGGTTTAGGTTAGGCTGCAGTTAGTGTTAGGTTTGGGTTAGACTGTAGTTAGTGTTAGGTTTGGGTTCGGCTACAGTTAGGGTTAGGTTTGGATTAGGCTGCAGTTAGTGTTAGGTTTGGGTTCGGCTGCAGTTAGTGTTAGGTTTGGGTTCGGCTGCAGTTAGTGTTAGGTTTGGGTTAGACTGTAGTTAGTGTTAGGTTTGGGTTCGGCTGCAGTTAGTGTTAGGTTTGGGTTAGGCTGCAGTTAGTGTTAGGTTTGGGTTAGGCTGCAGTTAGTGTTAGGTTTAGGTTCGGCTGCAGTTAGTGTTAGGTTTAGGTTAGGCTGCAGTTAGTGTTAGGTTTGGGTTAGACTGTAGTTAGTGTTAGGTTTGGGTTCGGCTACAGTTAGGGTTAGGTTTGGATTAGGCTGCAGTTAGTGTTAGGTTTGGGTTCGGCTGCAGTTAGTGTTAGGTTTGGGTTAGGCTGCAGTTAGTGTTAGGTTTGAGTTCAACTGCAGTTAGTGTTAGGTTTGGGTTCGGCTGCAGTTAGTGTTAGGTTTGGGTTAGGCTGCAGTTAGGTTTGGGTTAGGCTGCAGTTAGGGTTAGGTTTGGGTTAGGCTGCAGTTAGTGTTAGGTTTGAGTTCAACTGCAGTTAGTGTTAGGTTTGGGTTCGGCTGCAGTTAGTGTTAGGTTTGGGTTAGGCTGCAGTTAGTGTTAGGTTCTGGTTAGGCTGCAGTTAGGGTTAGGTTTGGGTTAGGCTGCAGTTAGTGTTAGGTTTGGGTTCAGCTGCAGTTAGTGTTAGGTTTAGGTTAGGCTGCAGTTAGTGTTAGGTTTGGGTTAGGCTGCAGTTAGTGTTAGGTTTGGGTTCGGCTGCAGTTAGTGTTAGGTTTGGGTTAGACTGTAGTTAGTGTTAGGTTTGGGTTCGGCTGCAGTTAGTGTTAGGTTTGGGTTAGGCTGCAGTTAGTGTTAGGTTTGGGTTAGGCTGCAGATAGTGTTAGGTTTGGGTTCGGCTGCAGTTAGTGTTAGGTTTAGGTTAGGCTGCAGTTAGTGTTAGGTTTGGGTTAGACTGTAGTTAGTGTTAGGTTTGGGTTCGGCTACAGTTAGGGTTAGGTTTGGATTAGGCTGCAGTTAGTGTTAGGTTTGGGTTCGGCTGCAGTTAGTGTTAGGTTTGGGTTAGGCTGCAGTTAGTGTTAGGTTTGAGTTCAACTGCAGTTAGTGTTAGGTTTGGGTTCGGCTGCAGTTAGTGTTAGGTTTGGGTTAGTCTGCAGTTAGTGTTAGGTTTGGGTTAGGCTGCAGTTAGGGTTAGGTTTGGGTTAGGCTGCAGTTAGTGTTAGGTTTGGGTTCAGCTGCAGTTAGTGTTAGGTTTAGGTTAGGCTGCAGTTAATGTTAGGTTTGGGTTAGGCTGCAGTTAGTGTTAGGTTTGGGTTTGGCTGCAGTTAGTGTTAGGTTTGGGTTAGACTGCAGTTAGTGTTAGGTTTGGGTTCGGCTGCAGTTAGTGTTAGGTTTGGGTTAGGCTGCAGTTAGTGTTAGGTTTGGGTTAGGCTGCAGTTAGTGTTTGGTTTGGGTTCGGCTGCAGTTAGTGTTAGGTTTAGGTTAGGCTGCAGTTAGTGTTAGGTTTGGGTTCGGCTGCAGTTAGTGTTAGGTTTGGGTTAGGCTGCAGTTAATGTTAGGTTTGGGTAAGGCTGCAGTTAGTGTTAGGTTTAGGTTAGGCTGCAGTTAGTGTTAGGTTTGGGTTAGACTGTAGTTAGTGTTAGGTTTGGGTTAGGCTGCAGTTAGTGTTAGGTTTAGGTTAGGCTGCAGTTAGTGTTAGGTTTGGGTTAGACTGTAGTTAGTGTTAGGTTTGGGTTAGACTGTAGTTAGTTTTAGGTTTGGGTTAGACTGTAGTTAGTGTTAGGTTTGGGTTCGGCTGCAGTTAGGGTTAGGGTTAGGTTTGGGTTAGTTGACCAGTATATATAAAATGGCATTTTTTACATACCAACTGTTGACACTCATGGTGCATTCTGTCTCACTCCCATTCTCTAAGCCGCGATCCCACATAATTTGCTTGATATTCAACCTGTCTTTATCCTGCTCTGGAAGCCACGCATCCACAGACTCCGCCCAGAGGTTAAATTAACTATGCCAGGTGCTTCTAAATTCCAGGGCAACATGAATTGCGCAGTGTTCAGAGGGAGACACATGGGCACGTGGTTCGGGAGCTACCATTTCCGGGCTGGGTGGGGAAGCTGTGATCTGGCATGCAGCCAGTGAGAGCTGTGAGCTCACACACCAGCTCTTTAATGTTCAAATATGAGACACCAGATCTGTTATTATATATATATATATATATATATATATATATATACATACAGTATACTATTTTGTTTTACCCATCATTCACCGGGTCACTAGCTCTTCTGCTATAGTCTCACAGCCTCCATGTCTCTCTAGCCCCATTCCTCAATATTTTCTACAACTTAATGCCCCTGTGTGTCCCCAGCCTAATGCCCCACCTATGTCTCTCCAGTCTCCTGCCCAAACTGTGACTCCACCGCCTCATACTGTATCTCCCCGTGTCTCTCCAGACCCATGTCCCCACCTGTCGCTCTACAGCCTCATACCTCCCCGTGTCTCTCCAGCTTCATGCTTCTCCCTGTCTCTCCAGGCTCATGCCCCACCTGTGTCTCTCCACCCTCAGGCCTCCCTGTGTCTCTTCACCCTCATGCCTCTCCCTGTGTCTCCCCAGCCTCATTTCCCTCCTGTGTCTATTTAATCTCTTGCCTTCCATCCATCTCTCTCTGTCATCTATCACTCTCAGTCTCTCATCTATGTCCCTTCCCCCCACTCTCCCTCTATTGCTCTTCTCTGATAGGGGCAAGGGGGTTTGTATGGCCGTGGAAGTAGCGTGTCTTTGTTGGGAGTGGACAGGGTAGACATGCAGGGAGTTGCTTTAGGGGGTCACTAGCTCCAAGCACTGACTGGTGTCTTCCCCAAACTTCCAATCCCTGTCTACCTTACACCTACCTGTCTGTCCCTCTAGTCCTTGTCCCTTCTTTCTCCCTATCTGTCTCTCTCTTTAATCTTTGCCCCCCCTCACACCCCCTATCAGTCATCTTTCCACCTCCTCCCCTGCAATTCCTACCCCCCATCAGGGATTTTTGACTGTGAGTTCTCACAAGCAGGGCTCTTCCTCCTCTTGTTTTACCTTTAGGTACACTAACCCCAGCTAATTGGAGTATATTATTACTATAACTACATTTGCAATTGTGTACTTATCATTCTGTTACCCTGTTTACCCTTTTTTGTGTCTTTGCTCCATACAGCAGTTTGGGAAATGTGTGGCGCCTTATAAAAAAAAAAAATCACAAATATTAATAAGTAATAAAGACAGTTCTGTAAAAAAAAAATATATAGATTTGCATTTTTGCTCGTTCATAAATTGATTTAAAAGTATGTAGTACATACACCACCAAGTCTCTCTAAAAGATTTAAAATCCACAACTGGATGAACACAAAAAAATGGCTTTTTGAAAAGAAGAAAATAAAGCTGTACTAAGCTGCAAACACACTTAAATCTTGGCATGTCTTCATTGATGATAATTAGTGCTGTTGGTGCACAGATTATTACTTAATTGGCTATGTGTAAGCCAACAATTAAGCATCACCATAATTTAGCAAAACAGGTTTGCTTTAGAAATCAACATTCTCTGTCTTGCTGTTATAAGTAATTTTCAGCTGTAGGTGTTAGATCTCTGCATAAAATGTGCGCCCGCCTACTCTACTGTAAATGTACAATCTTTCACATATAAGAAGACTACAAAATAGTATTCTATATGCCTATTCATTATCCATTGTGGGTCCGTTACAATTAGAGATGAGCGGGTTCAGTTCCTTGGGATCCGAACCCCCCCAAACTTCACCTATTTTACACGGTTCCGAGGCAGCCTCGGATCCTCCCGCCTTGCTCGGTTAACCAGAACGCGCCCGAACGTCATCATCCCGCTGTCAGACTCTCGCGAGATTCGTATTCTATATGAGGAGCCGCGCGTCGCCACCATTTTCACTCGTGCTTTGGAGATTGAACGGAGAGGACGTGGCTGCGTTCTCTCCCTGAAAAGCTCCGTAATCTGTGCTCAGTGTGCTGCAAATATCTGTGCTCAGTGTGCTGCAAATAATCTGTGCTCAGTGTGCTGAAAATATCTACGTTCTCTGCCTGAAAACGCTCCATATCTGTGCTCAGTGTGCTGCAAAATTGCAAATATCTGATCAGTGTGCCGCATTGTGGGGACTGGGGACCACCAGTATATAATAATATATACTTTTCTATAGCTTCTATACTGCTTGTCAGGACAGATGGGTCACAGTAACACTGCTCTGTACTGATATATACAATAATATATATACTTTTCTATAGCTTCTATACTGCTTGTCAGGACACATGTGTCACAGTTACACCGCTCTGTACTGATATATACAATAATATATATATACTTTTCTATAGCTTCTATACTGCTTGTCAGGACACATGTGTCACAGTTACACCGCTCTGTACTGATATATACAATAATATATATACTTTTCTATAGCTTCTATACTGCTTGTTAGGACACATGGTCACAGTTACACCGCTCTGTACTGATATATACAATAATATAAATACTTTTCTATAGCTTCTATACTGCTTGTCAGGACACATGTGTCACAGTTACACCGCTCTGTACTGATATATACAATAATATATATACTTTTCTATAGCTTCTATACTGCTTGTCAGGACACATAGTCACAGTTACACCGCTCTGTACTGATATATACAATAATATATATACTTTTCTATAGCTTCTATACTGCTTGTCAGGACACCTGTCACAGTTAAACCGCTCTGTACTGATATATACAATAATATATATACTTTTCTTATTTTCTATAGCTTCTATACTGCTTGTCAGGACACATGGGTCACAGTTACACCGCTCTGTACTGATATATACAATAATATATATACTTTTCTTATTTTCTATAGCTTCTATACTGCTTGTCAGGACACATGTGTCACAGTTACACCGCTCTGTACTGATATATACAATAATATATATACTTTTCTTATTTTCTATAGCTTCTATACTGCTTGTCAGGACACATGGGTCACAGTTACACTGCTCTGTACTGATATATACAATAATATATATATACTTTTCTATAGCTTCTATACTGCTTGTCAGGACACATGTGTCACAGTTACACTGCTCTGTACTGATATATACAATAATATATACTTTTCTATAGCCTCTATACTGCTTGTCAGGACACATGTGTCACAGTTACACTGCTCTGTACTGATATATACAATAATATATATACTTTTCTATAGCCTCTATACTGCTTGTCAGGACACATGGGTCACAGTTACACCGCTCTGTACTGATATATACAATAATATATATACTTTTCTTATTTTCTATAGCTTCTATACTGCTTGTCAGGACACATGGGTTACAGTTACACTGCTCTGTACTGATATATACAATAATATATATATACTTTTCTATAGCTTCTATACTGCTTGTCAGGACACATGTGTCACAGTTACACTGCTCTGTACTGATATATACAATAATATATACTTTTCTATAGCTTCTATACTGCTTGTCAGGACACATGGTCACAGTTACACTGCTCTGTACTGATATATACAATAATATATATACTTTTCTATAGCTTCTATACTGCTTGTCAGGACACATGTGTCACAGTTACACTGCTCTGTACTGATATATACAATAATATATATACTTTTCTATAGCTTCTATACTGCTTGTCAGGACACATGGTCACAGTTACACCGCTCTGTACTGATATATACAATAATATATATACTTTTCTATAGCTTCTATACTGCTTGTCAGGACACGTGTCACAGTTACACTGCTCTGTACTGATATATACAATAATATATATACTTTTCTATAGCTTCTATACTGCTTGTCAGGACACATGGTCACAGTTACACCGCTCTGTACTGATATATACAATAATATATATACTTTTCTATAGCTTCTATACTGCTTGTCAGGACACATGGGTCACAGTTACACCGCTCTGTACTGATATATACAATAATATATATACTTTTCTATAGCTTCTATACTGCTTGTCAGGACACATGGTCACAGTTACACCGCTCTGTACTGATATATACAATAATATATATACTTTTCTATAGCTTCTATGCTGCTTGTTAGGACACATGGTCACAGTTACACTGCTCTGTACTGATATATACAATAATATATATACTTTTCTATAGCTTCTATACTGCTTGTCAGGACACATGTTTCACAGTTACACCGCTCTGTACTGATATATACAATAATATATATACTTTTCTATAGCTTCTATACTGCTTGTCAGGACACAAGGTCACAGTTACACCGCTCTGTACTGATATATACAATAATATATATACTTTTCTATAGCTTCTATGCTGCTTGTTAGGACACATGGGTCACAGTTACACTGCTCTGTACTGATATATACAATAATATATATACTTTTCTATAGCTTCTATACTGCTTGTCAGGACACATGGTCACAGTTACACCGCTCTGTACTGATATATACAATAATATATATACTTTTCTATAGCTTCTATACTGCTTGTCAGGACACATGGTCACAGTTACACCGCTCTGTACTGATATATACAATAATATATATACTTTTCTATAGCTTCTATACTGCTTGTCAGGACACATGTTTCACAGTTACACCGCTCTGTACTGATATATACAATAATATATATACTTTTCTATAGCTTCTATACTGCTTGTCAGGACACAAGGTCACAGTTACACCGCTCTGTACTGATATATACAATAATATATATACTTTTCTATAGCTTCTATACTGCTTGTCAGGACACATGGATCACAGTTACACCGCTCTGTACTGATATATACAATAATATATATACTTTTCTATAGCTTCTATACTGCTTGTCAGGACACATGGGTCACAGTTACACCGCTCTGTACTGATATATACAATAATATATATACTTTTCTATAGCTTCTATACTGCTTGTCAGGACACATGTGTCACAGTTACACCGCTCTGTACTGATATATACAATAATATATATATACTTTTCTATAGCTTCTATACTGCTTGTCAGGACACATGGTCACAGTTACACCGCTCTGTACTGATATATACAATAATATATATACTTTTCTATAGCTTCTATACTGCTTGTCAGGACACATGGTCACAGTTACACCGCTCTGTACTGATATATACAATAATATATATACTTTTCTATAGCCTCTATACTGCTTGTCAGGACACATGGGTCACAGTTACACTGCTCTGTACTGATATATACAATAATATATATACTTTTCTATAGCTTCTATACTGCTTGTCAGGACACATGGGTCACAGTTACACCGCTCTGTACTGATATATACAATAATATATATACTTTTCTATAGCTTCTATACTGCTTGTCAGGACACATGGGTCACAGTTACACCGCTCTGTACTGATATATACAATAATATATATACTTTTCTATAGCTTCTATACTGCTTGTCAGGACACATGGGTCACAGTTACACCGCTCTGTACTGATATATACAATAATATATATACTTTTCTATAGCTTCTATACTGCTTGTCAGGACACATGAGTCACAGTTACACCGCTCTGTACTGATATATGCAATAATATACACTGCTCAAAAAAATAAAGGGAACACTAAAATAACACATCCTAGATTTGAATGAATTAAATATTCTTATTAAATACTTTGTTCTTTACATAGTTGAATGTGCTGACAACAAAATCAAACAAAAATTATCAATGGAAATCAAATTTATTAACCCATGGAGGTCTGGATTTGGAGTCACACTCAAAATTAAAGTGGAAAAACACACTACAGGCTGATCCAACTTTGATGTAAAGTCCTTAAAACAAGTCAAAACGAGGCTCAGTAGTGTGTGTGGCCTCCACGTGCCTGTATGACCTCCCTACAACCAACACAAGTGGCTCAGGTAGTGCAGCTCATCCAGGATGGCACATCAATGTGAACTGTGGCAAGAAGGTTTGCTGTGACTGTCAGCGTTGTGTCCAGAGCATGGAGGCGCTACCAGGAGACAGGCCAACACATCAGGAGACGTGGAGGAGGCCGCAGGAGGGCAACAACCCAGCAGCAGGACCGCTACCTGTGCCTTTGTGCAAGGAGGAACAGGAGGAGCACTGCCAGAGCCCTGCAAAATGTCCTCCAGCAAGCCACAAATGTGCATGTGTCTACTCAAACGATCAGAAACAGATTCCATGAGGGTGGTGTGAGGGCCCGACGTCCACAGGTGGGGGTTGTGCTTACAGCCCAACACCGTGCAGGACGTTTGGCATTTGCCAGAGAACACCAAGATTGGCAAATTCGCAACTGGCGCCCTGTGCTCTTCACAGATGAAAGCAGGTTCTCACTGAGCACATGTGACAGATGTGACAGAGTCTGGAGACGCCAAGGAGAACGTTCTGCTCCCTGCAACATTCTCCAGGATGACCGGTTTGGCAGTGGGTCAGTAATGGTGTGGGGTGGCATTTCTTTGTGGGGCTGCACAGCCCTCCATGTGCTCGCCAGAAGTAGCCTGACTGCCATTAGGTACCGAGATGAGATCCTCAGACCCCTTGTGAGACCATATGCTGGTGCGGTTGGCCCTGGGTTCCTCCTATGCTAGACAATGCTAGACCTCATGTGGCTGGAGTGTGTCAGCAGTTCCTGCAAGATGAAGGCATTGATGCTATGGACTGGCCCACCCATTACCCAGACCTGAATCCAATTGAGCACATCTGGGACATCATGTCTCGCTCCATCCACCAACGCCACATTGCACCACAGACTGTCCAGGAGTTGGCGGATGCTTTATTCCAGGTCTGGGAGGAGATCCCTCAGGAGACCATCCGCCACCTTATCAGGAGCATGCCCAGGCTGTATGGAGGTCATACAGGCACGTGGAGGCCACACACACTACTGAGCCTCATTTTGACTTGTTTTAAGGACATTACATCAAAGTTGGATCAGCCTGTAGTGTGTTTTTCCACTTTAATTTTGAGTGTGACTCCAAATCCAGACCTCCATGGGTTAATAAATTTGATTTCCATTGATAGTTTTTGTGTGATTTTGTTGTCAGCACATTCAACTATGTAAAGAACAAAGTATTTAATAAGAATATTTCATTCATTCAGATCTAGGATGTGTTATTTTAGTGTTCCCTTTATTTTTTTAAGCAGTGTATATATAAAACTCATACTAGTTGTGTAAGCACTAAGCTTTTAATTGTCTTCCACTTTTCATTCAAGAAAACTAATTATCCCAGACCATTGCAGGGCCATTAATTTGAGCTGGGATGTTTGGCCGCTGTGAAATAAGATAACGCTCCAGGGTCGCCCAGCAATGGCCGAGCACTGGTGGAGGGAACGTTTTAGATATTGCAATATTTGAGTTCTTATTGCCTTCACCTAGTTAAAAGACGTCCTCCAGTAAAACAACAGCTTAATAACTGCACACGGCCATAATTTACTGATCAATCTGAACGATTAATTGCACCCAAACATATGTACAGAGTTTCATTTTATGTTATATGAACTTATCAGTGATCCCATTAGTTTGCAGCCTTCCCCGGATTGCTCTCAGCAGCTCTTCCCTAGTCCAGAGATGCATTTAATAAAAGTTTATTGAAAAGATGGACGATCTGCAATATCTCTGGGTTAAGTTTTAGTGCTGTCCGATTACTATGGATTAAAACATCACACAGCCGCACTGAGCTTATACAGAAAGGAAAAAGTTTAACATTAGATGGACATGGAGATCTGTGATATGCTACTTATGTGGGTTTGTGTTGTAAAACTGCTTAATATTCTTATAATAAAAATGTAGGATGTTTACTTTTAAATTTGTTACCACATTATTAAAGCAAAATAAGTATTAATATTATATTTAGGCTGTATTTAGTGGTCAGTCCGTCCCTAGGCTCAGCATTACTGTCCACTCCCAGTTTTTTATTATTATTTTTAATTATCACGTTGTACATTCTAATTTGGTAACTGTCAGTATAATATTCTGAAACTAATAATATGGACTGGGTATATGCCAGGTCACCCAGAGGTGGGGCTGCAGGTCAGTTCAAAATTAATATAGGGGAGCCGCCCCAACTGCCACCAACTGCCATTTCAAACTGACTCACTGGCAGTTGGTGCAGCTCCCCTATTTGAATTTTGAACTGAGCTGCAACCCCTCCTCAGGAGCCTCCCATGCAAGGCCCACCCCCATCCCATATTGTTGCAATACTTACCATGTGCTGACGCTGCTGGTTCTCCTCTGTTTGTCTGTCCCCTCTATGTCGCCTTCAGTAGGAGCATTTGGGATGGGCGTGCAGGCCCTGACACCCACTGTGCATGTCTGATTTGGGACAGAGCTTGTAGAGTTATTATATGTATAATTAAATAAGCATCAGTTGCATTTTGATTGGTGTCACCTGTGTTGAACTAATGTATTTAATTGATAAGAAAGGTTATTCAACACAGGTGATTGCAATCATAAATTAAGAGGGAAGTCCAGGTATAAAGCATTTTGTTCCTCCTGGAATGGGTCGTGTTGGGAGGTATGTATTGTATATATTAAATAGAAACCAGTGGTGTATATTAGATTTAAACTAATAGTTTAATAATGCCTGAGTACTGTTTATATTTCCATCTAATAGAGAGACAACTATTTTATAAACTTTTCCTGTAGTGGAACAAAGACAACTTAACCTTCAAATACACAGATAAATAAAATCTATAATTTATCTTGCAAAAGTGCAATAGTAGCAGCCTATGTGCTACTTACACACTGGGACAGGACTCAGGAGAACTCTCTGGGGTAAATTTACTAAAGCTTCTAAAAGTGAAAAGTAGTGACACTGCCCATGGCAACCAATCTGATTATGCATATTAATTCTTTATTACATTTTAGAAAATAATAGAAATGATCTGATGTGTTGCTATAGGCAACATCACAAATTTTCACTTTTAGTAGCTTTAGTACTGTATACTTTTCTCACATTCTGGCTGCCTGGTTCTGCTGCTGCACAAGAGGGAGAGCTAGTGATGTCAGTGTGCTCCAGCCGATGACCTGCACCCCCTTAATCTGGCTATTGTTCACTGGTGTCCCCAAGTCCATCCCTGGAACACTGTAGGTGAAAGGAATTCAAGACTTGGATGGAGGCACTAAAAGAATAAAAGAAAAATAGTTTTTGTGGCATTTCTGGGTAACTAACCACTACACTATGCACTCCGATGACCGGTCTTCTTGCCCCAAGCTCACTACCACACTTCTATTTAGAGTGTTAGTCAAAGTGACACAAAAACTCTGGCTGGTGGGATGATCTGACAGTCCCCAAAAATCAGGACTGTCCCACCTAACATGAGACAAAATGCTACTACGTTCATTAAGATATTTCCTGATAGAAGACTTTAATGGGAACCCAGTTTGACTTACTTCACTCTGAATCTGCCTGGCAACAGGACATACTTAGCGTTTTCTCCAGATTATGTTACTTTATCTTACTGTACGTCAAATGCTCATAGACAGCTGTTGCTTAAATACTCGGTTTCATCAATAACTATCGGATCTATTTTCTGATTAAACTTATACTAAACTAAAATGTAAATGCATGCATAGTTGCTTCCCTAAGGAAATAAAGATTCATAAGGATACAGGAACCTCTAGTCAGCATTACATTACTATATTATGTACACCTCCCTTTTATAATACAAGTGTCGGGGGAGAAAGACAATTCTATCACTAGCGAGGGAAAAATTGCAAGATTTTATCTCATTGCGTCTTCACCTCATCCTTGTGAAGTCCGTATACTTTAGAGGTAATTCCGCTTAAGTACAGTATATATGATTTTTTTCAGCACGTAGCAGTGTTTTTATTCATATCTCATTTCAGCAGAATTTTATACGTTATTTCAAGTTATGTTTTACCAGGGGCGGATTGGGAACAAAAAGCGGCCCTGGAAAAAATTTGTACTAGTGGCCCCACTTGGGCAGCACCAGAGGTGTAAGTTTTAGCCATGGGCCATGGCAGCAGCACCCTCCCCCCAAGACTTTCCAGATAGTGGGGATGTCCAGCATCAAGGGGAAGTTAAAAGGAAATAAAATTAAATATTATGAGCACATTATATGATACACCTTTAGAATTTAGGAAACTATATAATTCTTTAGAAAGATATTTTCTTGCTTATTACACCAACCGTATCCCAATCACTATTCACTCAATCTTATATGTCAGCCAAGTAGGCAGACAGAGCGTACACTGCAATCACAGGCTAAGTGGCCAAGTCATTTTTATATATGCAAATTGTTTGGCATCTTATTCATTATATAAATAGGACCACATGTCTTCAAACAAAACAGGCCCCACCGGTGCGTCGGCCCACCGGGAATCTCCCCTGTAGACCTTATGGCCAATCCGCCTATGTGTTTTACTATATCATGAATACAGAATACAACTAATAAATTAATGTTTTAATTTCTGTGGGCCTGATTCAGCATGGAGAGTTATTCTGAGAAATTGCAGTTGTCTGCGAGTAGAAAGGCGCCGCCCCGACAGGAAGGAAAAACGCCCCGTGCAAGTTTGTGAATGCATCGCAGATCGCTATCCACTTGCAAATGCATATGTAATTTCCGGAACATTGAAGATTTTTTGCCATCTGAGTAAATGTGAGTAGGTCTGAGGCTGCCACTGATCTACGACTGAGGCGGCCTGGAAGTGGTCATCGCTGATGTCAGAGACCCTTCCCAAAAACGCCTGGGCACGCCTGCGTTTTTTCTGACATCTAGAAAATGTCAGGTTCCCGCCCAGATACATCGGCTTCCTGTCATTCAAACAGTGGCTGCATTGCGATTATGATCTTTACGCATTTTCTGTCGCTGTTACCCCTTGCGTATGTGCAATGCACACACTGCACAGTTGTTCAGTAACCGCTCAATTTGCAAAATCTCTAATTAGCGATCCATGCTGAATTAGGCCTTTTTGGTTGTAACTAAGTAATTCAAATGGTTGATCCTAACGTGCCTCTTTAGTATACAGATGCATCCTCATACATCTAGTCTCAATGTGTCACATGGCGCGACATGCCTTTAGTGAGTAGGTGTCCCCGCAATCCCTAACACACTACAGAAGTAGCAGTGACACTTACACCTGGCTTTCATTCACGGCCTGAGGTCACACAAGCGCACAGCCGCAGGACACAGTGTGGTAATGGCGGATCCGCCCGGTTTACAACCCTGGACCTCCTCTTCCCATAGGAACCAGCGCCCTCTGAAGGAGGCATTGGTTCCTGCAAGCAAACTGAAAACTTAAACTTTTTGGTGAATATGAGGCGGCTCCATCAGGTCCCTAATAATGTATGGGCCCGTTACTGAAAACATGTATTGTAACTAGAGATGTGCACCGGAAATTTTTTGTGTTTTGTGTTTTAGTTTTGGATTAGGTTCCGCGGCCGTGTTTTGGATTCGGGCGCGTTTTGGAAAACCTCCCTGAAAATTTTTTGTCGGATTTGGGTGTGTTTTGGATTCAGGTTTTTTTCTTTAAAAAACCCCTCAAAAACAGCTTAAATCATAGAATTTGGGGGTAATTTTGATCCCATAGTATTATTAACCTCAATAACCATAATTTCCACTCATTTCCAGTCTATTCTGAACACCTCACACCTCACAATATTATTTGTAGTCCTAAAATTTGCACCGAGGTAGCAGGATGACTAAGCTAAGCGACCCAAGTGGGCGGCACAAACACCTGGCCCATCTAGGAGTGGCACTGCAGTGCCAACTTAAAAAAATTAGCCACAAACATCACATGATGCAGAGATAAATAAAAAAAAAGAGGTGCAAGATGGAATTGTCCTTGGGCCCTCCTTTATGTTGTTTAAACAGGACATGCATGCACACTTTAACAAACCCATCATTTTAGCCACAGGGTCTGCCACACGACTGTGGCTGAAATGACTGGTTGGTTTGGGCCCCCACCAAAAAAGAAGCAATCAATCTCTCCTTGCACAAACTGGCTCTACAGAGGCAAGATGTCCACCTCCTCCTCATCGTCCGATTCATCACCCCTTTCACTGAGTACATCCCCCTCCTCGCAGAGTATTAATTCATCCCCACTGGAATCCACCATCTCAGGTCCCAGAGCCGGATTAAGACCATGGGGGGCTCGGGGCATTTAAGAGAGTGGGGCCCCTAATAGAGAAGGCAGAAAATATATATATATATATATATATATATATATACACACACATATACATATATATATATATACACACACACATATATATATATTTGCCTCCCCAAGCAGCACACCCCCTGCCACACCGCAGATCGGATCTCTCTTCCGATCAAATCTGCGGTGCTGTGCTCCCCGGATCCCGTCCTCACTGCAGCAGCGGGCGCACAGACAAGACAGCTGAGCTGAGCGACTGCTCAGCTGTCCAATAAAGTATGAATGAAGCAGCCTGCCGCTCAGTCATTGGCTGGGCACGCAGGCTGTTTCATTGATACATTATTGGACAGCTGAGCCCAGTGGCGTAACTAGAAATTTTTCTCCCCCAAGCCAAAAAATCCTTTGGCGCCCCCCCCCCCCCCCCCCCCATACCCCCCGTAATTGGCACTAACGAAGGTAGAAAAATGTGCACGCCGCAGGCGCGCGCCAGCAAAAAGGGTGTGTGGCTTTGTCTAAATGGGCGTGGCTTTGCGTGGAGGGCGTGGCATTGCAGGAAAAGACTACCTTATACCCCAGTTTTGCAACCTGCACGCCCAGACGTTGGCCACCACAGGAAAGAAAAATAATCTTGATTCATGCCCCTTACATTATTTGTCATTTTTCCTCCTTATAGTAATGCCCAGTATACATTATTCCACATACTGCAATGGCCCTTAGACATTATTCCACACACAATAATGCACATGACACAATATGCACACACTGTAATGCCCCAGACACATTATGCCACACACCGTAATGCCTGTGACACATTATGACAGGAATCGCAATGCCCGTTATACATTATGCTACACACTGCAATGCCCCTGATACATTATAGCACATACAATGTCTGTGACACAGTATGACACACACCACAATGATCCTGAGACATTATACCACATACCACAATGCCCGTGATATAGTATACAACACACCGTAATGCCTGATACATTATGACACACACCGCAATGTCCGTGATACATTATGCCACAAACCGTAATGCCCATTACACATTAAGTTCTACAGTAAGGCTTCTAATTACTTTTAAATTACCTGCTCGTTGCCAGGGGTTTCATGCTCTTGGTACCATGCACGGTGCCAGGGGTTTTCATGATCAGGGTGTCATGCTCGTTGCAAGGGGTTTCATGCACTGGGTGTCATGCTCGTTGCTAGGGGGTAGTGCTTGTTGCTAGGGCCATGCTCCTAGTGCCACATATGCCCCCAGTGCCAGATATTCCCCTACAGTGCCAGGTATATGCCCCTAGTGCCAGATATTCCCCCACAGTGCCAGGTACATGCCCCCAGTGCCACATATACCCCCCCCCAGTGCCACATATGCCCCCTCAGTGCCTGCTCCCCCCAGTGCCAAATATTCCCCCACAGTGCCAGGTATATGCCCCAGTGCCAGATATTCCCCCACAGTGCCAGGTATATGCCTCCAGTGCCAGATCTTCCCCCCACAGTGCCAGGTATATGCCCCCAGTGCCAGATCTGCCCCCACAGTGCCAGGTATATGCCCCCAGTGCCAGATCTGCCCCCCACAGTGCCAGGTATATGCCCCCAGTGCCAGATCTTCCCCCCAGTGCCAGGTATATGCCCCCAGTGCCAGATCTGCCCCCCACAGTGTCAGGTATATGCCCCCAGTGCCAGGTATATGCCCCCAGTGCCAGATCTGCCCCCCACAGTGTCAGGTATATGCCCACAGTGCCAGGTATATGCCCCCAGTGCCAGATCTGCCCCCCACAGTGCCAGGTATATGCCCCCAGTGCCAGATCTTCCCCCCAGTGCCAGGTATATGCCCCCAGTGCCAGATCTGCCCCCCACAGTGTCAGGTATATGCCCCCAGTGTCAGGTATATGCCCCCAGTGCCAGATCTGCCCCCCACAGTGTCGGGTATATGCCCCCAGTGCCAGGTATATGCCCCCAGTGCCAGATCTGCCCCCCACAGTGCCAGGTATATGCCCCAAGTGCCTGCTTCCCCCCCCCATGTGTTGGAGGGACACGGAGCGCATCGCGCGTCTCTCCTGTGTCCCTCCTGGCTCTCCCCCGCTGGTCTAATACAGGAAGTGCCGGTTCGTGAGCCAATCAGAGCTCACGAACGGCACTTCCTTAGACCGGCCGGGGGAGAGCCAGGGAGGGACACAGGAGAGACGCGCTCCGTGTCCCTCCAACACAGCAGGGAGGGAGAGGAGACCGCAGATTGACATGCGGACGCTCGTCCGCATGTCAATCTGTTCTGGAGCCGGGGAGCGGAGCACAGCACCGCAGATCGGATCGGAAGAGAGATCCGATCTGCGGTGTAGCAGGGGGCCCTTTTGGAAAGGGGGGCCCGGGGTACGTATCCCCCGGGGCCCCCCCCCTTAATCCGGCTCTGTCAGGTCCCTGTGTACTTTCTGGAGGCAATTGCTGGAGAATGTCTCCACGGAGGAATGTATTATAATTCATTTTGATGAACATCATCTTCTCCACATTTTCTGGAAGTAACCTCGTATGCCGATCGCTGACAGGGTGACCGGCTGCACTAAACACTCTTTCGGAGTACACACTGGAGGGGGGGCAACTTAGGTAAAATAAAGCCAGTTTGTGCAAGGGCTTCCAAATTGCCTCTTTTTCCTGCCAGTATACGTACGGACTGTCTGACGTGCCTACTTGGATGCTGTCACTAATATAATCCTCCACCATTCTTTCAATGGTGACAGAATCATATGCAGTGACAGTAGACGACATGTCAGTAATCGTTGGCAGGTCCTTCAGTCGGACCAGATGTCAGCACTCGCTCCAGACTGCCCTGCATCACCGCCAGCGGGTGGGCTCGGAATTCTTAGCCTTTTCCTCGCAGCCCCAGTTGCGGGAGAATGTGAAGGAGGAGCTGTTGGCGGGTCACGTTTCGCTTGACTTGACAATTTTCTCACCAGCAGGTCTTTGAACATCTGCAGACTTGTGTCTGCTGGAAAGAGAGATACAATGTAGGCTTTAAACCTAGGATCGAGCACAGTGGCCAAAATGTAGTGCTCTGATTTCAACAGATTGACCACCCGTGAATCCTGGTTAAGCGAATTAAGGGCTCCATCCACAAGTCCCACATGCCTAGCGGAATCGCTCCATTTAGCTCCTCCTTCAATCTCTCCAGCTTCTTCTGCAAAAGCCTGATGAGGGGAATGACCTGACTCAAGCTGGCAGTGTCTGAACTGACTTTACGTGTGGCAAGTTCAAAGGGTTGCAGAACCTTGCACAACATTGAAATCATTCTCCACTGCGCTTGAGTCAGGTGCATTCCCCCTCCTTTGCCTATATCGTAGGTAGATGTATAGGCTTGAATGGCGTTTTGCTGCTCCTCCATCCTCTGAAGCATATAGAGTGTTGAATTCCACCTCGTTACCACCTCTTGCTTCAGCTGATGGCGGGGCAGGTTCAGGAGTGTTTGCTGGTGCTCCAGTGTTCGGCACGCGGTGGCTGAATCCCGAAAGTGGCCCGCAATTCTTCGGGCCACCGACAGCATCTCTTGCATGCCCCTGTCGTTTTAAAAAAAATTCTGCACCACCAAATTCAATGTATGTGCAAAACATGGGAAGTGCTGGAATTTGCCCACATGTAAGGCACGCACAATATTGGTGGCGTTGTCCAATGTCACAAATCCCCAGGAGAGTCCAATTGGGGTAAGCCATTCTGCGATGATGTTCCTCAGTTTCCGTAAGATGTTGTCAGCTGTGTGCCTCTTATGGAAAGCGGTGATACAAAGCGTAGCCTGCCTAGGAACGAGTTGGCGTTTGCAAAATGCTGCTACTGGTGCCGCCGCTGCTGTTCTTGCTGCGGGAGGCAATTCATCTACCCAGTGGGCTGTCACAGTCATATAGTCCTGAGTCTGCCCTGCTCAATTTGTCCACATGTCCGTGGTTAAGTGGACATTGGGTACAACTGCATTTTTTAGGACACTGGTGACTCTTTTTCTGACGTCTGTGTACATTCTCGGTATCGCCTGCCTAGAGAAATGGAATCTAGATGGTATTTGGTACCGGGGACACAGTACCTCAAGCAATTCTCTAATTCCCTGTGAATTAACGGTGGAACCCGGACACACGTTTAACACCACCGCAGCTGCCAAGACCTGAGTTATCCGCTTTGCAGCAGGATGACTGTTGTGATATTTCATCTTCCTCGCAAAGGACTGTTGGACAGTCAATTGCTTACTGGAAGTAGTACAAGTGGTCTTCCGACTTCCCCTCTGGGATGACCATCGACTCCCAGCAGCAACAACAGCAGCGGAAGCAGCAGTAGGTGTTACACTCAAGGATGCATCGGAGGAATCCCAGGCAGGAGAGGACTCGTCTGACTTGCCAGTGACATGGCCTGCAGGACTATTGGCTTTCCTGTCTAAGGAGGAAATTGACACTGAGGGAGTTGGTGGTGTAGTTTGCAGGAGTTTGGTTACAAGAGGAAGGGATTTAGTTGTCAGTGGACTGCTTCCGCTGTCACCCAAAGTTTTTGAACTTGTCAACAGTGCCGTTTCTAGCGGCGGGCGAGCCGTGCAACCGGGGCGCCCGCCGCTGCACTTTGTGACTCCTTATCTCCTCTCCTCCCTCTCCTCGAGCGCTCCTGCTCGGGGGGCGGAGTTTCGCGGAATGACGCGTTTGCGTCGTGACGCCCCGCCCCCCGAGCAGGAGCGCTCGGGGAGAGGGAGGAGAGGAGATAAGCCTGGAAGGAGGAGGCGGCCGGCGCGAGGAGCGTGAGTCGGCGGGACCCGAAGAGCGGGAAGATATAAGTATTATATCTATCTCTCTCTCCCCCTTCCTCCCCCCCCACTTGACACCTGCCTGCCGCACTGCGTAAAATGGGGATACCTGCCTGCCGCACTGTGTAAAATGGGAATACCTGCCTGCCGCACTGTGTAAAATGGGGACACCTGCCTGCCGCACTGTGTAAAATGGGGGCACCTGCCTGCCGCACTGTGTAAAATGGGGGCACCTGCCTGCGTACTGTGTAAAATGGGGATATCTGCCTGCCGTACTGTGTAAAATGGGGATACCTGCCTGCCGCACTGTGTAAAATGGGGATATCTGCCTGCCGCGCTGTGTAAAATGGGGGCACGTGCCTGCCGCGCTGTGTAAAATGGGGATACCTGCCTGCCGCACTGTGTAAAATGGGGATACCTGCCTGCCGCACTGTGTAAAATGGGGATACCTGCCTGCTGCACTTTGTAAAATGGGGATACCTGCCTGCCGCACTGTGTAAAATGGGGGCACCTGCCTGCGTACTGTGTAAAATGGGGATATCTGCCTGCCGTACTGTGTAAAATGGGGATACCTGACTGCCGCACTGTGTAAAATGGGGATACCTGCCTGCCGCACTGTGTAAAATGGGGACACCTGCCTGCGTACTGTGTAAAATGGGGATATCTGCCTACCGTACTGTGTAAAATGGGGATACCTGCCTGCCGCACTGTGTAAAATGGGGACACCTGCCTGCCGCACTTTGTAAAATGGGGACACCTGCCTGCCGCGCTGTGTAAAATGGGGACACCTGCCTGCCGCGCTGTGTAATATGGGGACACTTGCCTGCTGTAATGTGTAAAAAGGGAACTTTTTTTATTTTTATTTTTTTTCCCCTGTGGTGGGTGTGATGATATCAGACGAGGCCACGCCCACTTTAATGAGACCACGCCCATTTTAATCAGGCCACACACCCTTGTCGGGAGCGCGCGCGCATGCTTTTTCTTTTTATGGCTATATGGGGGGGGACACGCATTTTTTTTTATAGCAATGGGGGGGGGGGGGGGCGCATTTTGAAATCTCGCACTGGGAGCCAAATTGTCTAGAAACGGCCCTGCTTGTCAATGACTTCTGATGAATGCGCTCCAGGTGACGTATAAGGGAGGATGTTCCTAGGTGGTTAACGTCCTTACCTCTACTTATTACAGCTTGACAAAGGCAACACACGGCTTGACA
Organism: Pseudophryne corroboree; assembly: GCF_028390025.1. Classification (NCBI taxonomy): domain Eukaryota; kingdom Metazoa; phylum Chordata; class Amphibia; order Anura; family Myobatrachidae; genus Pseudophryne; species Pseudophryne corroboree. The sequence goes on along the minus strand of NC_086444.1, from coordinate 28,134,445 downwards.
CCTGTTGTCTGCATTTCTGTTAAAATAATTCCACACCGAAGAGGTTATTTTTTTTTGTAATTTGACCAGGCATGTCAAGGGCCATATTCCTCCCATGGACAACAGGTGTCTCCCCGGGTGCCTGACTTAAACAAACCACCTCACCATCAGAATCCTCCTTGTCAATTTCCTCCTCAGCGCCAGCAACACCCATATCCTCATCCTGGTGTACTTCAACACTGACATCTTCAATTTGACTATCAGGAACTGGAATGCGGGTGCTCCTTCCAGCACTTGCAGGGGGCGTGCAAATGGTGGAAGGCGCCACCTCTTCCCGTCCAGTGTTGGGAAGGTCAGGCATCGCAACCGACACAATTGGACTCTCCTTGGGGATTTGTGATTTAGAAGAATGCACAGTTCTTTGCTGTGCTTTTGCGAGCTTAAGTCTTTTCATTTTTCTAGCAGGAGGATGAGTGCTTCCATCCTCATGTGAATCTGAACCACTAGCCATGAACATAGGCCTGGGCCTCAGCCGTTCCTTGTCACTCTGTGTCGTAAATGGCATATTGGCAAGTTTACGCTTCTCATCAGACGCTTTTAATTTTGATTTTTGGGTCATTTTACTGAACTTTTGTTTTTTGGATTTTACACGCTCTCTACTATGACATTGGGCATCGGCCATGGCAGACGACGTTGATGGCATTTCATCATCTTGGCCATGACTAGTGGCAGCAGCTTCAGCACGAGGTGGAAGTGGATCTTGATCTTTCCCTATTTTACCCTCCACATTTTTGTTCTCCATTTTTTATTGTGTGGAATTATATGCCAGTAATATATCAATAGCAATAGCCTACTGTACTGTACTATATATATATACTGTTGGTCACCAAAATACTGCACTGTAATACTAGAAGCTATAGAAAAGTTTATATATTATTGTATATATCAGTACAGAGCAGTGTAACTGTGACACGTTTCCTGAAAAGCAATATAGAAGCTATAGAAAATAAGAAAAGTATATATATTATTGTATATATCAGTACAGAGTGGTGTAACTGTGACCCATGTGTCCTGACAAGCAGTATAGAAGCTATAGAAAAGTATATATATTATTGTATATATCAGTACAGAGCAGTGTAACTGTGACCCATGTGTCCTGACAAGCAGTATAGAAGCTATAGAAAAGTATATATATTATTGTATATATCAGTACAGAGCGGTGTAACTGTGACCCATGTGTCCTGACAAGCAGTATAGAAGCTATAGAAAAGTATATATATTATTGTATATATCAGTACAGAGCGGTGTAACTGTGACCCATGTGTCCTGACAAGCAGTATAGAAGCTATAGAAAAGTATATATATTATTGTATATATCAGTACAGAGCGGTGTAACTGTGACCATGTGTCCTGACAAGCAGTATAGAAGCTATAGAAAAGTATTTATATTATTGTATATATCAGTACAGAGCGGTGTAACTGTGACCATGTGTCCTGACAAGCAGTATAGAAGCTATAGAAAAGTATATATATTATTGTATATATCAGTACAGAGCGGTGTAACTGTGACCCATGTGTCCTGACAAGCAGTATAGAAGCTATAGAAAAGTATTTATATTATTGTATATATCAGTACAGAGCAGTGTAACTGTGACCATGTGTCCTGACAAGCAGTATAGAGGCTATAGAAAAGTATATTTATTATTGTATATATCAGTACAGAGCAGTGTAACTGTGACACATGTGTCCTGACAAGCAGTATAGAAGCTATAGAAAATAAGAAAAGTATATACACTGCTCAAAACAATAAAGGGAACACTTAAACAACACATTGTAACTCCCAAGTCAATCACACTTCTGTGAAATCAAACTGTCCACTTAGGAAGCAACACTGATTGACAATCAATTTCACATGCTGTTGTGCAAATGGAATTGACAACAGGTGGAAATTCTAGGCAATTAGCAAGACACTCCCAATAAAAGAGTTGTTCTGCATGTGGTGACCACAGACCACTTCTCAGCTCCTATGCTTTCTGGCTGTTTTAATCACTTTTGAAAGCTGGCGGTGCTTTCACTCTACTGGTAGCATGAGACGGAGTCTACAACCCACACAAGTGGCTCAGGTAGTGCAGCTCATACAGGATGGCACATCAATGCGAGCTGTGGCAAGAAGGTTTGCTGTGTCTGTCAGCGTAGTGTCCAGAGCATGGAGGTGCTACCAGGAGACAGGCCAGTACATCAGGAGACGTGGAGGAGGCCGCAGGAGGGCAACAACCCAGCAGCAGGACCGCTACCTCCGCCTTTGTGCAAGGAGGAACAGGAGGAGCACTGCCAGAGCCCTGAAAAATGACCTCCAGCAAGCCACAAATGTGCATATGTCTACTCAAACGATCAGAAACAGGCTCCATGAGGGTGGTATGAGGGCCTGACATTCACAGGTGGGGGTTGTGCTTACAGCCCAACACCGTGCAGGATGTTTGGCATTTGCCAGAGAACTCCAAGATTGGCAAATTCGCCACTGGCGCCCTGTGCTCTTCACAGATGAAAGCAGGTTCTCACTGAGCACATGTGACAGATGTGACAGAGTCTGGAGACGCCAAGGAGAACGTTCTGCTGCCTGCAACATCCTCCAGCATGACCGGTTTGGCAGTGGGTCAGTAATGGTGTGGGGTGGCATTTCTTTGGGGGGCTGCACAGCCCTTCATGTGCTCGCCAGAGGTAGCCTGACTGCCATTAGGTACCGAGATGAGATCCTCAGACACCTTGTGAGACCATATGCTGGTGCTGTTGTCCCTGGGTTCCTCCTAATGCAAGACAATGCTAGACCTCATGTGGCTGGAGTGTGTCAGCAGTTCCTGCAAGATGAAGGCATTGATGCTATGGACTGGCCCGCCCGTTCCCCAGACCTGAATCCAATTGAGCACATCTGGGACATCATGTCTCGCTCCATCCACCAACGCCACGTTGCACCACAGACTTCTCCAGGAGTTGGCGGATGCTTTAGTCCAGGTCTGGGAGGAGATCCCTCAGGAGACCATCCGCCACCTCATCAGGAGCATGCCCAGGCGTATTAGGGAGGTCATACAGGCACGTCACTACTGAGCCTCATTTTGACTTGTTTTAAGGACATTACATCAAAGTTGGATCAGCCTGTGTGTGTTTTTCCACTTTAATTTTGAGTGTGACTCCAAATCCAGACCTCCATGGGTTAATAAGTTTAATTTCCATTGATAATTTTTGTGTGATGTTGTTGTCAGCACATTCAACTATGTAAAGAACAAAGTATTTAATAAGAATATTTCATTCATTCAGATCTAGGATGTGTTATTTTAGTGTTCCCTCTATTTTTTTGAGCACTGTATATATATATATATATATATATATATAGTGGAGGTGGCTGGTAGCAGTTATTTATATAGCATTTGGTGGACTAAAAATCATTTATGCAGAAAATAAATAATCATAAATACAATCCTTTGGACATGATTTGGTATGATCAGTAGTGCAAGCAGAATTTTTTTCTTAGTTGTACTGATAGTAAAAATGGGTGTGGTCACATGTCATGAGGAAACCTGTTCACGAGAAACTAGGGAAGTGGCTACATGACAATAGGGGCATGGCCACATTATGCCACACACCATAATGCCCCTTACACATTATGTCACACACTGTAATGCCCATTACACATTATGCCACACACCGTAATGCCTATTACACATTATGTGACACACCGTAATGCCCATTATACATTGTGCCACACACCGTAATGGCTATTATACATTATGCCACACAACGTAATGCCCATTACACATTATGCCACACACCGTAATGCCCATTACACATTATGCCAGACACCGTAATGCTTATTACATATTATGCCACACACCGTAATGCCTTACATATTGTACCACACACCATAATGCCTATTACATATTATGCCACACACAGTTATGCCACTGACACAATTTTATGTCCCACACACAAAAATGCCCCTTATGCCCCAGCGGTTGGATGGTGGTACGACCATATTTTTTAATGGTACTCCGTACTATCCCGTACCACCCTACTTTCAGCACTGGGTATCATCATTAATTAGTTTTCCTCTTCAATCTCTTCCATAGGAATATACTGTATGTAGAAGACAATAAAAAAACTACAATAGTGAATTTATATACCAACACCTCCACAACCATTGCTCCCCTTTGAATTAGAGATGTGCATGGAGTCTCATGTTTTGGTTCTAATTTCATCTTCATGTTTTGGTTTTGATTTTGCAAAACCACCCTCAAGTGCTTTGGTTTGGAATTCGGATTTAAATTCCGAATCTTGGGTTTTGCATTTATTGAAAGGGAATAAAAACAGATAAAATTGAGTCATTTTTTCAATCCAAAACCCCAAAATTTAGATTTAAAATCTGAATTTCGAACCGCAGGAAGATCCAAACCAGAACTCGGCTCGGTATGGATCTGCAAGATTCAGGTGGGCTCCGATTTTTACATAACTTGATTATACAACTCTACTTTAAATATTAAATAGGCATTATTTAAACTACGGTAATTATAATGCAAATATCAATTAAGTAATCAGAATAGATGATTGTGGCTTAATGTAAAATAGCTGCGATGTTGATAATTTAAGTACTGTCAGCTGGAGAGGTCAATATGCAGGACAATTAGAAGCAGCTAGAACTGCAAATGATCACCATTAGTATTGTGTAATTACTGTACTTCCAGTGCCCATTAGATGTACCGGACACCTCCGAAAAGGCATTAATGGGGACTCAGTAACATAACTTTGCCTTTACTATTGTGTAAATTTAGGGCATGCTTGCCCATCCTCGCCAGGCCCCGCCCTTCCTCTACAAGTGCAAGAGGTCACCAAGTCAAGAAAACTGTAAAGATATAGTATATTGGTGTCAAGACTAATACACAATGGCAGTACGGAATTGCATATCTTGCACATAGGAAAAAAATACATTAGCATATACAGTATCCAGTTTTAAATTAAACCAAATGATTTCTGACACTGAGGAAGCCGCTGACACCAGTCCAGAGGCGGGGAAACACATTTGTTGGACAGGACACTATTCCTAGCCACTGCAGGATTCATCTGTTTGGTTTGAAATATCTTTGAACCGGCCGGTCAACCACTACACTGTTATACCGCAGTGCTAAGGGGAGAGAAACAGGAGTCCAGTCATCAGCGTGAGATCCCGGTTAAAAGCTGTTTGTTATTACAGCAACAGGGAAAGGTACAAATTTGGGTGCATTGCATGGTGTACTCTAAGTGCTTGCTTAACCCTATCTTAAATGCTGCATTTTATGTGGGCACACAAATGAATTACTAACTGCTCTAAAGTTGGAAAAGCTGAATCCCAAACTAACTGTGTTATATTAACCCATTACTAACATGGATTTAAAGATGGAATCATTTTAAGTGGAAGCCCCATTTGGACTGTGACCTAATACAACATCTTGATTGAAAATTTATGATCAAATAAGAATTATTTATGTGGAGATTTTGTCATGTAAATTTGTTTGTTGCCAATTTTCATGGCCTTATTTTAATTGTAGGATTGTGATTGTATGTAATTTTTAAAAGTGTATGATACTGGTCGGTATCTATTTATTGTTTATGTATTAACTAATACTATATAAAATTGTGATCAAAGTGAGAAGCACAGTCTCTTTGTTTTTGTATGGACTTTTCTGTTTGTGGTAATTGGGATCAGTTCCTCGAGATTAGCCGCTCCTACTTTGATTAATGACGGCGCTAGGTGTATACTTGTAGCAAATGAGTAGATGTTTCAGTGTGTGCCTATATGTGCCATGGATCCTACGTTCGTGCTTCCCAAGTAGCACTGGAGTTGTACATTAATGTATCTGCTGCAATATTGATGTAGATACAATACTAGTCCAGTGGTTCTCAAACTGTGTGCCGTGCCTCCCTAGGGTGCCTTGGGTGTCCCAAGGTACCCTAGGGAGGCACGGCACACAGTTTGAGAACCACTGGACTAATATGCATTGGATTTGCGGTCCAGGACCAATTAAAATTATTTATGGTCAATGTAATAGGCAAAACCAGTGCTGGTGGCTGCCAATCATAAAAACACAGAAGCAAATCTCATCCCTCACCACACAATTAAAACTAAGGATGACATATGAACACAATTTACTTAATTTAATATTTCTTTGTAAATTTCTCAACAACAAAGTTTTGGCCTAGGGGTGCCGTGAAAAGAATTATGATACTCTAGGGCACCGTGATTCCAAAAAGTTTGGTAACCACTGCGCTAGTCTATTATTTTGCACAGTAGTTACAAGATCATGGTTAGAATTACAGATGGGGTTTTTTTTTTTTAATAAAATCTAACATTTTAGTTGGCAATGCTAATTCAGGAAACATGCAAAATGTTTCTGTACTGTATGTAATTCATCATTTGTGTTTTGGAAGGTGCCACATCACTTTGCAGCACCCACAGAGAATATTATTAAGTCATGCAAATACATCTCGTGCAAGACAGACAAAGAATTTGTATAATGTAAAAGACAATGATGAAGGAGCAGTAAGTGAGACTGGGAGGAGGGAAGATGATAGTATAAGAGAAGTAGACCAGATAGGTGCGCTATTCTTTTTAAAAAAACTAGACAATACGTCCCTTAATATTTTTCCTTATGGAACTTCAAGGCATCAATAGTAGGCTCCATATAGCGGTGGGAAAAGAATTCCAATATAGTGTTATTAGTTCAAAAACTTTATTACAACAAATTCATAGTTTCAAAGAAACAGGATAAAAAAACAGACAATGACGTTCTTAAAAAGACAATAATCTCATCAATTGATAAAAAGTCCTAAAAAAAAGGGTTGCAATGCTATAGGTAGAGGTTTACCATATTTTTGTTTGGTTTGGGCCTTAAGATGTAAATAAGGAGTCACCAGCTCCGGAACCCATCTCCTAGGTCCAAACTCCACTTTTGACTGGTCAGCCTTTCACCATCAGAGATAGCACTCCTGTCACCCGCTTCCAACGCGTTTCAGGACCTCTCCCTTCCTCAAGGCAGTGTCAAAAAGCCTTGGGACATCCAAGTGAAGTTGGACACATAAAACAGAAGGAGGGATTTTATTGTTATTCAGATACATGATAAAGTGATAAAACTGTTTATTACATTAACTGAAATAGAAGATGCTACATTTTTTAAACAAAAAATATCCTAATGCCAATCAGAGAACTCACAATATAAATGCATCTTCTCCAAACAACAATCCCATGTAATCTCTCTCTCTCTCCGCAAAAGTGAAAAAAAAAAAAAATCTTGTTGTACAGAAGAGACTCAATTCTGGACAAGAAACGTACTGTACAGACCCAATTCCCCCACTGGACGGTCAACACCATGGCTTGTACAGGCAGCAGTCCACGTAATCTTCCATGTTTCATGGGACCAAAACACATGGTGCCACTCCAGGCCCGCCACTAACCTCCCGCAGAAGGCTTTCATTTTCATAATAGCTCATTTGCTGAAACACCTTATTGACTGCAATATAACCAAGCCTTAAATTTCCTGTGACCTAAATAAGCTGTCAGAAGCATGCACTGAGGGTAATGTGCAATAGAATGTGCTCCAATTTCCTTTAATACATCTTCTAATCTTGCTACATGCAACATCCAAGAGGGACTGAGTGATTTATGGAAAATTAATTGTTACAGCTGCAATTTCATTATATTATTTGTATACATTCCATCAACAAGGTCAGGGACCCCATCCTGGCTTGTGGTTGCTCCATATAATGAATATTGAGTATAGAGTTAAGCACAATAACCCATCGGAATGGCTCCGACACAATATATTACCTTGAAGATAACCTTGGATCACATCCAGTCACACTCAAATATTATGGAATTCTGCTTTCATTTAGCAATGCCATTTGTATAGATATTGAAGGATTTACTCGCCTTAGCTCGCTTTACAGAAATGCAGAATATGTTTTCAGCTATAAGTAAGAATAAAAGGAAATTACCTGTAGATAAACTCTAAAGGAAAGTGGCAGATGCCAAGGGAGACTGTATACAATTAGGTACACTTACAAAGCTCAGTCACAGCCCACTGGACCCAGGAGGGTTTGATACTGTGCTTGATCTCTAAGTGGCAGAAGTCTACTATTATTTAAAAACTAAGGGTATATTCAGTAGTGTTTGCTTTGTAAAAAAACCCAAATAATTTTATATCTACGGTGGATATACAATGTCTATATAGCCTTATTAAAATTGACGGTTTTTGCAATGTAAATCCTAAAATCAAGATAAGTCATGTCAGACTGTTATCCATAACAAAATTTAAGTGAAGAACAAAAAGACAGTCTTTGAGAAAGAAGTGTAAATGAAAATTGTAAACCTACAGTTTCCTGATATCATAAGAGTGCGTGGCCAATGTCGCTACAGCTGTACCTACTGATATCCAATCACATTCAGGCACAGGATTGGACATTTCATGTGATGGGGTATATATGGCTGTACAAGATGGACCTGTATAATTTAAATGCAGAGATATCCGTAACATGTTAAGCATAGGGTAGCAGTGGATTTACCAATGGACACAGTATCGACGGTCATAATCCCTACAGCTATTGACCGAAAGTCAAAATAACGACACGGTCAAAATACCGATATTCATTATGCCAACATGTTTAAAATGCCAACATAGTCAGAATACCGACATTTGAAATGCCGACATGTCAAAATGCAGACATGCATTTTTAGAGAATTTTTGCCCCCAAACAGACTTATTGTTACATTACCATCCCAGTGGACCTGGAGGGGGAATATAATAGAGCCTGAAGCCGCGAGCTATGCGAGGGGACGTGGAACACTTAGACAGTGTCCATGTCAACCTATGTCGACATTAAAAAAAACACGAAAACCTCATGTCGGTATTTTGCCTTTGGCATTTCAAATGTTGCTCTTCTGACTACATGGCATTTTGAACGTGTTGGCATAATGAATGTCAGTATTTTGACCATGTCGGTATTTTGACTGCAGGTCAATGGCTGTCGGGATTATTACCATCGGTATTGTGTCCGTCGGCAAATCACCCTGAATCCCTACTATAATGTAGTGACCACAAGTTGATTCAGTGTAGTGGGTTCATATGGGGAGTTTTAGCAATGTGCGGAGATAAAGTACCGACCCAATACAGTTAATAGCTGATTGGTTGATATTTTATCTCTCTCCAGCTTATTACTCTCCAAGCTTTGATAGATCTCACCCATAGAATGGTAGAATTTGATAGACACAGGTTGGGGTATCACTGATTGGCACAAGCTGGTGTTTTACACGGGTGTAGTACGGTCTGCCGGCGGTCGGGCTCCCGGCGACCAGCATACTGGCGCTGTTAGCCCGACCGCCGGCTTACCGACAAAATGGTGAGCGCAAATGAGCCCCTTGCGTGCTCGCTGCGGGCGCGGTGGCGCGCTACGTGCGCTACGCGCGATACGCTATTTTATTCTCTTTCCAGGGGGGTCGTGGACCCCCACGAAGGAGAATAAGTGTCGGTATGCCTGCTGTCGGGATTCCGGCGCCGGTATACTGTGCGCCGGGATCCCGACAGCCGGCATACTGAAGACCACCCATTTTACACAGACTGTGGTAAAGTTGTAGGTCCAGATATTTGTATGGGTACAAGCCAAATGCTGCAGGTCAAAAGGTGGGCAAGAAACGAAAATATCACACGCTGAGAGAGAGACAGCCACACATAGTCACTCAGGTGGAGACGAGATGCGTTAAATAACAGTGACATTGCAGAGAATCACTGCATGACCCAGTAGCGGATCTTGCCACGGGCAAACAGGACATTTGCCCGGGGCGCCGCCTTCCGGAGGGCGCCGACGCCATCTGGAGGGCGCCGCACCAGGGCAAGATCCGCTGCTGCTGTGCCCCCCGCTGCTGCTGGCCGCTGTGAAGGGAAACTAGAGTTTCCCTTTGTGGAGAGGCACTTTACTGTGCGGTGCGCGATGACGTCATCGCGCACCGCACATTAAAGGACCTCTCCACGAAGGGCTTCACAGCGGCCAGCGGCAGCCCCCCGCACATTTCAGAGCGCTACAGTAGTCTGTACAGGGGGCGTAAATGACCACGCCCCCTGTACAAAGCCACGCCCCCCATTGCCGCCCGGGGCGCGCAAAGCCCCAGAACCGGCCCTGGCATGACCCATCTGGGGGCTGCTCTATAGAAGAAGTAACACAATGACCGTCTGCTGTGGTGGCTACAGTTTAAAAAGATTACATTGTAACAAAATGTATCAATCCATTTCATCTCAAGAGTAAATTCTGGTGGCCTCATCATGGAATAAGAAAACTAAAAGCCCGTACACACTAGGCCATTTTGCAAGCGATATCGCTCATTTTTACCCTCCAATATCGCCCCGGTGTGCATGCTGCTGACGGCGGCCGAAGCGTGATCATTAACGACTGCCACTATCATCTGTACAAGCAGCTCATTCTGACGATATCTTCAGATGCCGCATGTTCGGGCCGGCCGTGACATGATGTCGCTGTGCGATATTGCTATGCACACTGTCAGGGGCCCGCCCTCGGAGAAAAAACGCTAGGCAATATCGCTCCTGGAGCAAATCTCCTATTGTGTACGGACCATTGGTACTTGTAGATAAAGCTGGGCACAGACCTAAAGATTCATCTGTCCTATCTGTCTGGTGGGAACAAAAGTCTGATGTATGGGAACAAATGACAATGGACAATTTGCTGCCAAACACTGGAAAACAGACAATGGTCGTTCATACAGTTTGGTTAAATCTGTTTCATTTAGCATACTGTATGTATCTGAATAATTGTTTTTTTTCTGTTTTCCAGCTCCCACAAATGACCACATTTTTGGTCCCCCTGGACAGACTGTATAGATATATATTTAGGTTTGTACCCAGCTTTCTTCCAGCTTATTTACCACACCTCACCAGCACATTAGTGATTACCAAACTTAAGAGACATTGGAGTCTATTTACTAAAGCCTTGGATGGAGATAAAGTGGACGGACATAAAGTACCAGCCAATCAGCTCCTAATTGTCATTTTTCAAACAGCCTGTGCTGTGACAGTAAGGATCTGATTAGCTGTTAATTTATCTCTGTTGACTTTATCTCCATCCAAGTCTTAGTAAATAGACCCCACTATGCAGTATATGTCTTACTACAACATCTTGTCAAAGATAAAGTAATGCTATGTAATACGGCAGTAGGGAGTTTAAAGACTTTGCAAATACTTACCTTCCCCTACTACATAATGCCTCCTTCCGAATTGCCTCCTCCCCTTACCATGCAGTGCTGGCCCTCCCATCTACCCCACTTTTTCACCGTCTGTGCTTCCTTCCATATGAGGTATGCTCCCTCCTGCTCTCTCTTGTCGGACAATGGCCATCGCCTCTCCTCTACCCTGGTTGCTGCATCTCACAGTTGATTCCAAGATTTTGCCCATACTTTCTCCTTCACTGGAGTCAGCTTCCTCATTTTATTTTGGTCTGTCTACCCTGCACTATGCTACTGCGGACCACTTGTCATGCCTTATTAATAATAATAATAATAATAATAATAATTCTTCCTCTCCCCAGCTCTTTGGTGCTGCTTACTCCCTGCTCCCTGTACCTGTAGATGCTGCCTCTTCTCTGGCTGTGGCCAAGGACTGGTCTCCTTTGGGTTTTCCTGTGGTCCAGCAGTCTCAGAAGACAGGATCCATGCAGCTTAAAGAGCAGCGGTGTTGATGATTCAGACTACTACATAGGTGAGCACATGCGTTAGATTTGCATGTTCCTAGTATTCTAAGAGCTAGGAAACTTCTGTTTGGTTTGTTTTGGAAATTTCTATTATGTATGGTAAAAAAAAATAAAATTAAAAAGCGTCCGCCATCTTGAAAGATACGTGATTTTTAAAATAATTGATGCACAGTATAGGGATGAATGTATATGTTTTCACAGGCATGCTAATTTCAAAAATAGCAATGAATGTTCTCCAAATATAATACTAAATCATGTTTTAGATATTTGCATGTGAAATTCTCAAATAAACACGTTGCTATGACATGGAAATGGAAAACACAAAATAATATACTGTAATAGATTCTTTATATTCAGTTTTGCTTAAACGTTTAAACATAGTTTCTTCTCTTTACGTTTTAGAAAACGGACAACAAGGTCCCTTCTCAAGGGCAAATATTAGCTCTTGCGTATTTCTGGCAAGAGCAAGGAGACACAAAAGTGATGAGGTCTTAAATGTTCCATCAGTACGATTGGCTTAAACGTTCCATCTTCTTCTCTGTTACCATATTTTCGTGGTTCCAGTGATGGGTTTCCCTTCAGCACATTAATCCATATGTAGCATTTAAGGTATGTATGCATGATATGAATGAGCATTGTTGAGGAAGGTAGAAACTTTTGAGAAATATGTATAGTCTTTGCTTTGTGGTACTGCTCAAATCGTACCATCATCACGGTTTGTTTTTGACGAATCAAGAATTTTTGTAATAAGCCGTTTGTATCATTTCTTCATCAAGAGGAGCAACCCAAAATTTGTCACAGGCTTTCTGGATGAAATTGCTGTTTTAAGTGCCATACATTTTGTTCCTATCTTCCTCGTTGCATCAGAATCAGTTAAACTGTGTTCAGCAGGTAGAAAGGATAAATGAATGTTGTCCATATTTTCCATCATTTTGTGAAGTGGTACGGTATGTATCGGATGGAGCTTGTGCATCTTTGATTATCCACAGATCCCTAAGACCATCTTTTTTTAAAACTTATCGCAGGATCAGACCGCCCCTGTTGCCCCCCCTTTAATCCGGCCCTGCAGATTATATAAAAGAGAGTTTGAGAATATGCAAAATTAGCGAGGTTTAGGGGAAAAGTGGAGGATGGAAGATAGATGGTGTGTGGATAGTACATCGGAGAGCATCGGGGAAGTGGAAATAAAAGGGCAGATACTGTATAAAAGCAAATGACAGGAGAGTTATAGAATATGTCCTCATATGATTGTGTTTCAAAGTAGAGAACCCTAAAAATCACATATTAATAAAAATAAAAATAAAAATAAAACATTCAAGCTATATTCGAGCTATTAGCCAGCTGTATCGGAGGCATCATTTGCCTACAGGGACAAATACATGGAATAATTTGCATATTTCTGACCACAGTGTCTAACAGGAGGATTAAATCCCTCTTTTTGGTTTTGTAAAGTGTTGCCATTATACAAAGGTATTGCAAATACAAAACACTATTATAATAGTCTATAGTTATATGCAACAAAAAAGAAGGTTATGAAGTGAAGGAGCATCTTGAGGACAGTAACAAAGCTGATACCACTACCCAATTCTGCATCTGAGCTGTCAGTGATTTAAATAGACCAGGGTAAATTAGAAATACAAGAGTGGTCAGCGTCATGGGTCATCTTGACAGCAAGATAGGCACAGAATTAGCCTGGCCACAGGAAATCTGTCAAAGTCTGCAAAGAGCTTCCAGTGTTCTGGGGTAACTTAATTCTAAATACTGATGACTTTTTGGAATTACCCGTCATGAAAAGGCAGAAAATAAAATGAGGAAAGCCGCGTGTTAATTAAAGCTTGTGTCACTGTCAGGCGTATAGCGTGATTCTGCGCACCCTGGATGCAATCTGCAGGCTGTGGACTGATGAGGAGTGACAAAATGAACAGGGAAATCTTTTAATTGTTAAGTAGGAAATAGGGAAAAATGGGACTTCCTCCGCACTCTCAATGTTTAATGCTGAGAGGTTACAGCTGGGCCTCATTCAGAGGTGTACGGAAACCTGTTGGTATATGTACAACTGCAATGATTGTCGGTCTCCGGATGTGCAGAACGAGTCCTGTGTGATCGCTCGCTGGAGGACGGTGAAGGGAAACTTTCTACAAAATGATGGCGTGTTGCACCCGTTTTGTATGAGTGCTGGGCCGGGCTCTGCGCATAGATTTCTAGGAGTTCCAGCGGCCAGTCTGAGTAAGCTAAGCCTTAATCAGATAGCCAGGTGCTGCAACAATCGCAACCAGTGGCGGGTCCAGAGGAGGGGCTGCCGGTCAGTTCAAATTTCAAATAGGGGAGCTGCACCAACTGCCACCAACTGTCACTACGAACCGACCCACTGGCAGTTGGTGTGGCTCGCCTATTTGAATTTTGAACTGAGCAGCAGCCCCACCTCTAGAGCCTCCACTGGTCACAATCAATGCAGCTGAATGCAGTATAGTAGGGGCTTAATCCTATTATGTACTGTATGTGTTCTTAGTAGGCTTATCTCTTTGAAGGATTGGAGGGCTGGAGCTAAGAAGCATGATGATGATGCTGATCAAGATTACCAAATTCTAACTGGATGCTGGTATATTAGCCTCCCCAGCTGCACTTTGCTCATTAGCATTATGTCTATATTATATCAGGTCTCTGTCTATCTGCATTACTTTTTATCATTTCTGTATTATGGGCCCTACACACTGGCCGACATCACTGCACGATATGAACGATCTTGTTCATTAATGAACAAGATAACGTTCATGTCGTGCAGTGTGGAGGCACCAGCGATGAACGATGCGCGGCCCGGCGCTCGTTCATCGCTGGTGCCATGTCGGCTGTGCATGCAGGCCAATATGGACGAGATCGTCCATATTTGCCTGCACGTCTACGGAGCCGGGTGACGGGGGGAGTGAAGACACTTCACTCCCCCCGTCACTGCCCCCCCCGCCGCCGGGTCGCCCGTATCGGCCGTCGGGCACCTCGGTGGCCAATCGCCTAATGTGTAGGGCCTATAAGTTCTACTGCAGTAAAGAAGAGTCCCATTATATTTTTAAAGGGCTAAACAATGCATATGGAGGTGTTAGTATTTAATTACAATTCCCATTTAATAATACCAGTCATTGCACTATTCTCACTTGTGTACATGACGTTTCAGTACTTTATTATACCGTGCACAAAAAGGGTAGTGTTGTCATGATCCTGACTTACTTCTCTCATGTTCTACTAGTTTGCCTTGTAATTGACCCCTGCCACCTGTCCTGCAGGTCAGGATATCCTGCTTTGCTAAGTTTCTTGCCTGAGAAGTCTGCTCAGCATACAAGCTGCAACACCTTGCGTTTGAGCATGAGACAATGGGGCAGATGTGTTAACCTGGAGAAGGCATAAGGAAGTGATAAATCAGTGATAAGTGCAAGATGATAAACGCACCAGCCAATCAGATCCTAACCGTTAATTTACATATTGGAGCTGATTGGCTGGTGCATTTATCACCTTGTACTTATCACTAGTTTATCACTTCCTTATGCCTTCTCCAAGTTAATACATCTGCCCCTGTGTTACTAACTGCTGCATCTCCTTCCAGGCTGATTATGCACCTGAGAGTTCTTCTGTGTGTGTGCTTGCAGATTCCTGATTGCAGCAGTGTTATCAGTCCTATTAGTAGTGCTGAACCTGAACTGCAGAGATCATGTGGGTGCTTTTGCTCTCAGTCCCTTAGAGCCTACTGCTGCCCAAAGTGCACCCCAGTTTCCCCCTACGTGATTTTTCCCTCCATCTGCTGGGTGCCACCATATTGGCATACCTACCAACATGACCCTCTCCAGGAGGGACAAAATTCTCTGTTCCTGCACTTCACTCTTAATTTATGATTGCCATCACCTGTGCTGAAACACCTTTATTATCCATAAACCTGTTCGAAACAGGTGCCGGCAATCACATTAAACAAAAAGTCCAGTAGGAGAGCATTTTGTTCCTCCTGGAGAGGGTCATGTTGGGAGGTATGATGTTGGTCCGTGTCAGGTGACTCACCAAGTATCAATGGCCAACCAGTCTGCAGTCACACGATGCCCACAGCCAATCCCTGATATTCCAGGGGTGTAAAGGGACTTCCTTGAGGGACAGAAGAGGCCAGTGCAACTATATAGCCCTGCTTAGACCTCTCCGGTAAGCTCCAGCATTTTACCCTGCTCTATTGCTCTAAGTGCCAAATGCCACCTTGCTGCACTTCTGGCTCCTGAATTAAGGGGGTCATTCTGACCTGAACGCTCGCTGAAGTTTATCGCAGCGCAGCGATCGGGTTGGAACTGCACTTGCGCCAGTGCCGCAATGCACTGGCGCATGCCAGCCGTTGTTTCCTAGCAATCGCCTCTGAGGCAGAGGCGGTCGCGGGGTGGGAGGGGGCTGGACGGCGGCGTTAAGCCGCCGTTTAGGGGGCGCGGTCCGGCCAATGCAAGCGTGGCTGGACCGTTGTCCGGCCAATGCAAGCGTGGCCGGACCGTTGGGGCGGCAGGCCGTGGCAGCTGCGTGACGTCACACGCAGCCACTGCAACCCGGGGCAGCGAAGAGGTTCTCCCGGCCAGCCGCAGGAGCTGCGCTGGCTGGGAGTAACTCCTGAGATGCAAAAGCATCACCGCTGTGGGTTGCTTTTGCATTTCTGTGGGGGACGGGGGACGACACTGACATGCGGGGCGGACTAGCCCTGTGCTGGGCATCCCCCTGCATGTCTGAGTGTCTGCTCGTAGCTGTGCTAAATTTAGCACAGCTATGATCAACTCGGAATGACCCCCTAAGTCCAATATCCTACACCATCGGTTCCAGTCCGATATCCTGTACCATCAGTTCCACCCCGGTTTATTCAGCTATGAAGCTATTCTGATTCCAACCCAATGTATTCAGCTATCAAGCTATTACAGTTCCATCGCGGTATATTCAGCTATCAAGCTTTAATGGTTCCATCCTGATGTATTCATCTATCAAGTGTACCAAACGCAGAATCTGTATGCAATCTTTTCGTTCAATCTTTCTAATCTTCGCAGAGAGGGGAGGTTGAAGAGTATGCTGTGAATCAGTGGAATATTGCAATTGGTCTCTGGCCTCGCGGTACTGGCGTTTAAAGGCTCTTCTTGGCGGCAAACCCGTTCAACATGTCCACTGACATTACATCTCCTACAGATAGGACGTCCCTGCAAATCAAACCGGTCAGTAGGCCTTCGACCTCTTCCTGACGGCGACTCCCACCACTCATTCCTTGACCTTCTCCGATCTGTACGCCAATTTGATTCCGTTCTTTCAGGTGGAGTGCGCTTACTGAGCTTTTGTAATTCTCGATTTATTGCGGCCATTCCTACCGTAAGTTCTTCCATTTGTCCCTTTAATAATCGTACAGGATCAGAAGTAGGAGCCTGTACATTCTGATGAGCAGTTTTCTTCGATTCAATCTTTTCACCTGATATATTATATGAATCAACTCTATTTTCCAACAATTCTTGATATCCTGGCATCTCAGGAAAGGACACCTCCTTTGGCTGACTTGAACCAACCACTTTAATCGCTGCCTCCTTAAAATCTAAAAAGGAGGCACTCGCTTTTTGTAACCTCAACAGTTTCAGTTGAGATCTACTATTCTCGCAGCTGGTTCCATCTATAAATTGAGTTATCAGAACCTCATCCACCTCTCTCACTTCTGCCTCATCTATCTCCTTAACGTCTCTCAATGCTTCCTGTAAGCTTAATGCAAAGTCTCTTAACGACTCTCCCGGCCGTTGCTTCCTAGAATAAAATCGTGACTTAAGTTCCGACAAGGTACTAGTGTCAAAAGTGGTTGATAATCTTTGGAACACCTGTTCTACCGTCTGACGCTCTTCCAAAGGCCAGGATAACACTTCTCTCAATGCCGACCCTTTTAGCTGCCCAATTAAGATTTCCACTTGTTGCTGATTGCCTACAGGATACAACCTAAACATTGATTGCATCTTAGTTTTAAACTGAATAAATGTATTAGCATCTTTCTGCCCTGGCTCTCCTGAATATGTGGGCAACCACGGGGCCCCAAAATAATATGGCATAGTGATGCCATGGTTGGTTGTGGGTTCACACCATATGTGGGTGTTTGAGAACTCTGTGAACTTGTTGCTTGTTCTTCCGTCGATATGTTCTATCAGTATTCGTATCCTGTTCGGTGGACGCCAAATAAATGTACCAAACGCACAATCTGTATGCAATCTTTTTGTTCAATCTTTCTAATCTTCGCAGAGAGGGGAGGTTGAAGAGTATGCTGTGAATCAGTGGAATATTGCAATTGCCTTTAACTATTTTAACAATAGGATTTACAGCGACCCCTTAATTAGCATTTATTATTGCTAATACCAACATTGATGCAATTAGGAACAACACAATAGTATGTCACAACACACAAAATAAATATAGTTTATTGTACAGCAATCGACGATCTCATCAGATCTTCACTGGGGTTGGAATGGGTTAGTATGAAAGCACAATCTTATCAATAACTACTAAGCATGACTATTATATCAGTACTCTGAACTAGTATCATAAGCAAAATTACATAGTGAAACACTCTTACTAATCACTATTATACTTAAACTGTGAATGGTAACCATGTATATCAATTCCACTTTAACTTCTATACTGCGCAATAGTTAATGGCCGTTATGTTGGTGCACATGAAGTCTCTTTTGTAGATAAGTCCCTTACAGGGGTAGCACAGTTAGTTAGCTCCCTTTTCTATCCTCAAGCTTGGTCACTGGATATAAAGTAAGCCGTTTTGTTTCCGCTAAATATCAGGCAAGGTTGAATAAATCTCAAGATAAGGTAAAGCTTGATCAATAATATCATGAAGATGTTCCTTAGGTATTTTAAGTTAATTAATGGAAATGATCTCCTTCTTTGTGTTATCTGACTAGAGCTGACGGAGAAGCCTTTCTCTGGAATCATATTCCAGATATCCAAATGACGAGGTGAATGGCAGGTCTGCCTGTTTCTACGCACTGGTTCTGAACGGTATCTGAGGTAAGTCTGGCTCAAAGCGTAACTAGAATAATAACTCTCTTTAACTAGCTGTTTCCTTTGAACAAAGGGTAATACAGTCCCCCCTTAAAGCTGACTGCTTCTTTAATAGCTAGAACGTCTCAAATATGGTTTGCAAGCAATGGTAATGCATCAAATATGAGATGGGCTTTCTTTTTATATCCCCTTCAGATGACGTGGACCTATATTAGTCTATAGTACAGTGCAGCCTTAAATCCCCTTCAGCGGGAGACCCTGGTCCAGCTATCTTAGTCTATAATACAGTGCAGCCTTAAATCCCCTTCAGCGTGAGGCCGCAGTTCATCACTATCTGACAGGGCACTGAGTTAATTTTTCCTTCACCCTGAGGCCCTTCTCTGTGTCAGTGTTCATGCGGGCCTTCCCCTCACCATGTATGGAATGCTTGGGAGCCGCCTACCGCCTTATTAGGTGTCACTCACGAGTACAGGATCCTCCTTGCTCCGATCGGGTTGGTGGAGCCGTTCTCTGCCGCCGCCCGGCGGACGTCACGGAGGAAGGTCCCATCTTATACTGCAGCCGCAGCCGGTCTCCTCCTGCGTTCACGGATCACTGCGCTCCCACCGCGACCACCGGAGCCACGCGGCTGTCACCGGAGACTAGATCAGGTAAGTCCCTTCTGTCCGCTCCAGGTCCCGGGAGTCAGCCGCGGTTCTTTCTCTGCTCGTCCCGTTGTGTCAGCAGCGCAGTCCTTTACTCCTCGACTCCTCGCCTCAGAAAAAGCCCCTAACGGTCCTCCGCTCCTCGCTCATAAAGACTCTCCCCAGGTCCCCGGATCTTCATCCCGGCTTTAACTATGCGTGTCCTCACGCATAACTTCAAATTATTAATATTTTACAATTAAGACATCACTGCATGAGCATAATATACAGGAATATCTATGAACTTTTAACACCTATACCGAGAAGGTAGGATTCCCTGTGTACTTCTCTCTGACCTTCTCAGTAAAGGAGTGAATTCTGCACTATTTGCATCAGCTTTACTACATTCGGTTACATGAGGCAATATTAACCCAGGATAGGATACATTATAACCTCCCTTCTCAATATCACCGGATAGGTTTTTCTCAGTTGCCATAACCGATCCCGGATGGGTAGGGACTTGTACTGGCCAGAATAGTCCCATCATATCCTCTAAGGAGTCATTAGTCCCAGATTCAGTGAACGGGTTCACCCTCTCTGTTCCTCTGCTTCCAGCATCTTCATTTTGAACAATGGGAGTTTTGGATTTTTTTAATAGTTTTCGATGTACTACTAAGGAGTAATGTCCATTGTCCTTGGTTATTTGATAGATGGCTATCTCAGGTCGTGGAATCCCTGTTACTCGGTAAGGTATCGCTTCCCAATAGCTATCCAGTTTACTATGTCGATGGTTGTTTTTCTTCAAAACCCAATCAACTATAATTAGAGATTCAGCCAAAGCATTCTCGTTGTAACGTTCAGCCTGTCGCTTCCGCACCTTATCCATTCGTTGATTGACGATAGTTTGTGCAGTTTTCAAACGCCGTCGATGTTTTTTCACCCAAACGGTACGGGGAATTGTTTCTTGTGCAATCTCCTGAGGCACATCCAATCTCTCATCCGCAGGCAGTTTGCCTTCCTGCCCAAATAGCAGATAAAACGGAGTATAACCCGTAGAGCTATGCTCCGTATTATTGTATAAAAAGGTAATTTCCGGTAATAATGTCGGTCAGTCTTGACGCTCCGGTGCGGGAATCGCCCTTAGCATACCGATTAGCGATTGATTCATCCTTTCACATAACCCATTATATTAGGGGTGATATGCGGTAGTTCTTAGTTTTTTACACCCGTATAATGCACACAATTCTTGAAACAAGTGTGATTCAAAAGCGGTTCCCTGGTCGGTTAGTATGTTTTCTGGGTACCCGTAAGGACGAACAAAGGCTCTCCAAAGTATTTCGGCAGTGGTCTTTGCTGATAGATCGCACACTGGAAGAGCCACAGCAAATTTTGAATAATGATCCACCATAGTAAGAGCATATTGGTATCCAGTTCGGCTAGGCTCTAATTTAATATGATCTAGGGACACTAGCTCCAGTGGATGAGTAGTCGTTATAGGATGAAGAAGGGCCTTCTGTTTTGCGGGAGCTGGCTTACGAAGAATACAATTGGAACAGTTGGCGCACCACCCTGCTATATCCTCTCGCATCCCGATCCAGAAAAACCTTTTCCGTAATTGAGCTTCCAATTTTTGGGCTCCAAAATGCCCAGAGTGATCATGATATTCTTGGAGTAAGAAATCTTTATCCTGATGCGGTAACACGATCTGCTTGATGGGGTGATGTGTTTTCGGATTGATTCCGCTACGAACAAGAAGTCCTTTTTGAATTTTTAACCGATCTCGTTGACGCCACAGCTTTAGAAGCTCGGGTTCGGTTGTTTGTCGCTCCAATTTACTTAACACTTTTAAGGAAAGCAACAGAGTTTTCAACTTGTTCAAGATTGAACTTCCTTGCTGTATTTGATGCCATTTCTACTCAGGTTCTATTTGTGCTACACTTGGGATGTCCTGTGCCAGCAATGATTGTATACTGGTGGTCACAAACCGATGTTGGACAAGCAGATCATGAAATTTCGGCATTTCAACATCTTCCCACTCATCTTTCTCATTAACACTTACATTTGAACCAGATAGACGTGACAGAGCGTCGGCATTAATGTTACTTTTCCCACTTCTATACTTGACGGTGAGCTGGTAATTGGCTAGTCGAGAGCACCATCGCTGCTCCAAGTGAGCGGTCGCCAAATGAGAAAGGGGATTATTGTCAGTAAAAGGTATGAATGGAGTGGCGGCTCAGTAGTTCTTAAACTTTTCTGTAACGGCCCACACTAATGCCAACAATTCTAATTTAAAAGCGCTATAATTTGCGTCATTTCGTTCAGTCTTTCTCAAGCTTCGACTTGCATAAGCGGTCACCCGTTCTTTTCCTTGTTGTTTTTGTGACAGGACAGCTCCTAACCCTTGATAACTAGCGTCAGTATATAGTTGGAAGGGCTGGCTGTAATCGGGATATGCTAGTATAGGCGTTTTAGTAAGTAAGGACTTTAGCTTGTCAAAAGCATCTTATTGAGCGGTTGCCCATATGATCATTGTATTCCGATGTTGCTGAGTCCCAGGAGTCCCACGAAGTAACTCATGCAATGGAGCTGCGATATGAGCAAAGTTTTTCACAAATCGGCGATAGTAACCTACGAAGCCCAAAAATGTTTTCACTTCCTTGAAGGTGGTTGGTGTAGGCCGGTGTAGGCCAGTTTAGCACAGCAGCCACTTTCTCTGGATCAGGGGTCACACCTTCTGCACTTACGATGTGTCCCAGATATTGCACGCTAGTCTTCAGGAGATGACATTTGGAGGGTTTCACTTTGAGACCATACTCTGCTAGTTGTTGGAAGACCTCGTGGAGATGTGTAAGGTGTTCTTGATAAGTTCGGGAGAAGACTATTATGTCATCTAAGTACAACAACACCATGTCAAAATTTTTAGATCCTAGGCAATGCTCCATAACGGGTTGGAAAGTCCCTGGAGCATTACAAAGTCCAAACAGCATCCTTTCAAACTCATATAGTCCCATGGGAGTAGTAAAGGCTGTTTTTTCTTGATCTGCAGGTGCTATACGGATTTGCCAGTAACCACTGGTTAAATCAAGTGTAGAGAAGTAGGTGGCTGATTTTAATGCCGTCAAGGATTCTTCAATCCTTGGTAAGGGGGACGCGTCTTTGTGTGTCACCTGATTTAATTTTCTGTAATCGATGCAGAAGCGTAAACTCCCGTCCTTCTTTCGGACCAATACTATCGGTGCCGCCCATGGGCTATGACTTTCTTTTATTACTCCCGATGTTTTCATTTCTTCCAACATTTGCTTAACCGGTTGATATAAAGCTGGAGCCAGGGGTCGATAACGCTCCTTAATAGGTGGTGCATCCCCTGTTGGAATATAATGTTGAATCTGGGCAACTAGTCCGAAATCTGCGGAGTGTTTACTAAAAGTAGCGGAATTTTCTCTTAGAGCTTTTAGTACTCCTTGCTTGAGCTCCTCGGCGGTATCTTCTTCCCCTATTTGTATTTCTTCCCACCATGATGATCTACCTTCGTCTTTGCCACCAGCTTCAGAGTCAATGTTTATTCGAGTAGGGGCAGAGACCACATCAACAAAATCCGGGAAATCCGCCCATACCAGTTTAGCCATGGTCTGATGTCGACATAATTTCACGGGATAGTCATTGGGATTGAGAATTCGTAAAGGCACTCGTCCCCCTTTCACAATAGCCAAAGCTCGTGCTACTACAGTATCACCATGCTGGACTGTGTTATAAGGTTCTACTATGGCATCATAATCTCTTCCCTGGGGTCTGCATCGAGCTTTTCCCCACACAACAGTTTCAGTGTTGGGTTGTAAGATTATTGGTCGCCGATCGGCTATCTTCACTTTCCCAATTTCCCATGAAGCATTAACAAATCTTTGCTGTCCCTGAAGAGTCCGAATCGTTCTCTGTAAAGCTTGTTGAAACATTGGTGGGGTATTAGACAATTCCCTCCTCAGAGCAGCAATTAGTTCTTCTGGACAGTTCTGTAATACGTTCATCCCTACGATGATAGAGGGGACCGTTGGATCGTCCACATTAGTGATAAGACATCCTTGTCTTGGTAGAACAGCTTGCCCTATTTCAAAGTCAAATTCATAATATCCCTGACAGGATATATTTAATCCATTACTGGCCAAGAGCCTGAGCCAAGTTGGTGGGGGTGGCATCATTCCATCCAATTCCCAATGTTGCTGGAAAACCCTCATCTGTATGGTGGTTACTTGAGAGCCGGTATCTAATATAGCTGGTACCTGTACTCCATTAATCTGGATAATAACTATAGGACATTGTCCTACATATTGCGGGCACCATTCTTCTGGTGTAGGACCTACTGTGTTGCTTCCCCCCGAGGGTTGGTCTCTGGCCTCGGGGTACTGGCATTTAAAGGCTCTTCTTGGCGGCAAACCCGTTCAACATGTCCACTGACATTACATCTCCTACAGATAGGACGTCCCTGCGAATCAAACCGGTCAGTAGGATTTCGACCTCTTCCTGACGGCGACTCCCACCACTCATTCCTTGACCTTCTCCGATCTGTATGCCAATTTGATTCCGTTCTTTCAGTGGAGTGCGCTTACTGAGCTTTTGTAATTCTCGATTTATTGCGGCCATTCCTACCGTAAGTTCTTCCATTTGTCCCTTTAATAATCGTACAGGATCAGAAGTAGGAGCCTGTACATTCTGATGAGCAGTTTTCTTCGATTCAATCTTTTCACCTGATATATTATATGAATCAACTCTATTTTCCAACAATTCTTGGTATCCTGGCATCTCAGGAAAGGACACCTACTTTGGCTGACTTGAACCAACCACTTTAATTGCTGCCTCCTTAAAATCTAAAAAGGAGGCACTCGCTTTTTGTAACCTCAAGAGTTTCAGTTGAGATCTACTTTTCTCGCAGCTGGTTCCATCTATAAATTGATTTATCAGAACCTCATCCACCTCTCTCACGTCTGCCTCATCTATCTCCTTAACGTCTCTCAATGCTTCCTGTAAGCTTAATGTAAAGTCTCTTAACGACTCCCCCGGCCGTTGCTTCCTAGAATAAAATCGTGACTTAAGATCCGACAAGGTAGTAGTGTCAAAAGTGGTTGCTAATCTTTGGAACACCTGTTCTACCGTCTGCCGCTCTTCCAAAGGCCAGGATAACACTTCTCTCAATGCCGACCCTTTTAGCTGCCCAATTAAGATTTCCACTTGTTGCTGATTGCCTACAGGATACAACCTAAACATTGATTGCATCTTAGTTTTAAACTGAATAAATGTATTAGCATCTTTCTGCCCTGGCTCTCCTGAATATGTGGGCAACCACGGGGCCCCAAAATAATATGGTATAGTGATCGGATTTACACTAGCCATGGTTGGTTGTGGGTTCACACCATCTGTGGGTGTTTGAGAACTCTGTGAACTCGTTGCTTGTTCTTCCGTCGATATGTTCTATCAGTATTCGTATCCTGTTCGGTGGACGCCAAATAAATGTACCAAACGCACAATCTGTATGCAATCTTTTCGTTCAATCTTTCTAATCTTCGCAGAGAGGGGAGGTTGAAGAGTATGCTGTAAATCAGTGGAATATTGCAATTGCCTTTAACTATTTTAACAATAGGATTTACAGCGACCCCCTAATTAGCATTTATTATTGCTAATACCAACATTGATGCAATTAGGAACAACACAATAGTATGTCACAACACACAAAATAAATATAGTTTATTGTACAGCAACCGACGATCTCATCAGATCTTCACTGGGGTTGGAATGGGTTAGTATGAAAGCACAATCTTATCAATAACTACTGAGCATGACTATTATGTCAGTACTCTGAACTAGTACCATAAGCAAAATTACATAGTGAAACACTCTTACTAATCACTATTATACTTAAACTGTGAATGGTAACCATGTATATCAATTCCACTTTAACTTCTATACTGCGCAATAGTTAATGGCCGTTATGTTGGTGCACATGAAGTCTCTGTTGTAGATAAGTCCCTTACAGGGGTAGTACAGTTAGTTAGCTCCCTTTTCTATCCTCAAGATTGGTCACTGGATATAACGTAAGCCGTTTTGTTTCCGCTAAATGTCAGGCAAGGTTGAATAAATCTCAAGATAAGGTAAAGCTTGATCAATAATATCATGAAGATGTTCCTTAGGTATTTTAAGTTAATTAATGGAAATTAACTCCTTCTTTGTGTTATCTGACTAGAGCTGACGGAGAAGCCTTTCTCTGGAATCATATTCCAGATATCCAAATGACGAGGTGAATGGCTGGTCTGCCTGTTTCTACGCACTGGTTCTGCGCGGTATCTGAGGTAAGTCTGGCTCAAAGCGTAACTAGAATAATAACTCTCTTTAACTAGCTGTTTCCTTTGAACAAAGGGTAATACAGTCCCCCTTTAAAGCTGACTGCTTCTTTAATAGCTAGAACGTCTCAAATATGGTTTGCAAGCAATGGTAATGCATCAAATATGAGATGGGCTTTCTTTTTATATCCCCTTCAGATGACGTGGACCTATATTAGTCTATAGTACAGTGCAGCCTTAAATCCCCTTCAGCGGGAGACCCTGATCCAGCTATCTTAGTCTATAATACAGTGCAGCCTTAAATCCCCTTCAGCGTGAGGCCACAGTTCAGCACTATCTGACAGGGCACTGAGTTAATTTTCCCTTCACCCTGAGGCCCTTCTCTGTGTCAGTGTTCATGCGGGCCCTCCCCTCACCATGTATGGAATGCTTGGGAGCCGCCTACCGCCTTATTAGGTGTCACTCACGAGTACAGGATCCTCCTTGCTCCAATCGGGTTGGTGGAGCCGTTCTCTGCCGCCGCCCGGCGGACGTCGCGGAGGAAGGTCTCGTCTTATACTGCAGCCGCAGCCGGTCTCCTCCTGCGTTCACGGGTCACTGCGCTCCCACTGCGACCACCGGAGCCACGCGGCTGTCACCGGAGACTAGATCAGGTAAATCCCTTCTGTCCGCTCCGGGTCCCGGGAGTCAGCCACGGTTCTTTCTCTGCTCGTCCCTTTGTGTCAGCAGCGCAGTCCTTCCTCCTCACCTCAGAAAAAGCCCCTAACGGTCCTCCGCTCCACGCTCTTAAAGACTCTCCCCAGGTCCCCGGATCAGTCCCGCTCTCCTCACGCGCCGGCTTCTATACTTTCAGTTGTCCCCATAACACCCCCCAATCCTGGCAGTGGACAAGTCCTGGGGCCACGAGCCCATCAGTTTTCCTGGGCTAATAGCGGTTTCGCCCAAACTAATTACCCTCCGTGAGGGTGATATCCATTTCCCTGAAAGTCTTTGCCCTCTGTGAGGGTATTATGTATTTTAATAACCTTTACCACTGAGTGGCATTTTAATAAAAAAAGACACACCATAAATTTTACTATAATTATTACCATAACTTATTTAACATATATTGTACTATTTTACTAGGGCAGGGTACTACACAAGCTATTCAGGTACTATCCTGGTGTTAGCCTTTAGTTTCAGGCAGCAAACATTTATCCATCTGCGGCATTTAAATGACCGTGACCTCTTCTTTCTTGGACTTTTTCCTCAGCCTGTACCCTCAACAACTTCCTTCCCAACTGCTTTGCACCTAACTGCTCATCTTGTCCTTCTCCACTAGCTCTTCCCCTTCCAGCATGCGCTTATCTTTCCTGTTTTAAACCCAATTTTCCCTCCACCTGCCACATCATTTATTTTCTTCTCTTTGCTTCTATACTAGTTAATCAGCAGGCAAGTTGTCTTCTTTGAAACTTTGGATACTTTCCACCTTCCCCCAATCCCTGGATGCCCTTCAATCCCTTAGCCTTCACTGCCATGTTCTTTTTTGGTTCAGCCCTTACCTCTCTGAGGGCCAAATTCTGAGTGGGACTTAGATGTGGCTACGCCTTTTGCCGGGTCTGCTTCTTATACCAATGATGCTGCCAATTTTTGTAATACTGACATGCCCACTTGCAGCATCTTGTGGAGGTGCATTTCCATCTTGGTGCAACATCAGGCTCTAAATACTGATTCAGTTTCTCTTCTCTAGGTACATCCTTCCTCCAATCTCTTTATTAATAGTTATGGTAGCCCTGAGAAACTGCGTAAGACCCTTAGAACCACACTACAGAGGCCTTTGTCTGTAACAGTCGCCCTTTTCCCTTATAGATAGACGCTCTCACTGGTACTGAGATGACACCATGACTTTACTCAGGGTAGTGAGGGGTTATTTAAGTAACCAGGTGACCGCAGGAAGTAGCTGAAGTCGTTGTAGCACAAATGCAGTATAAGGTGAAGCTGGACAGGAGCTGTAGTGTTTTGGAGATGACAGGCAAAAGTAACAGCAAAGTTACTGGTGGGATCCAGAGACAGTGCTGAAGGCAATACTTGGACAGGACAGGAGATGGAGACTGTAGACCAGCACCACAGGGTAGAGGGCAGGAGACTGTAAACCACAGGAAGGACAAAGTGAAATCAGGACTATAGAGTTTTCACAAGGCACCAGGATCAGCAAGATATACACCAGGGTATAACTGACAAGGAAGATAAGCCGTGCCTGCCTTTTATCAGACACAGCAACCAATCAGTATGCCCCAATAGAGATAGGCCCCTTGACTAAATAATATCATGCAGGTGTAAAGCTGCATTTAGGAAAGCAGTATGGAGTGTCCCAGCTAATTAGAACCAGCTGGGAACACTCACAGTGCAGCCACTGCTATCCGTATGTCGGCATCCCAGTCCCAGTCCCATCCCAGTCTCCTAGCAACCAGGCGCTGGGTATGCGGGTCCAGCATACCCGGCGCCTGTGTTCCAGCATCCCGATTTCCTAGCAACGACCGGGACCACCATACCTGGTGGCCAAGCTCCAGCATCCCGGTCTCCTAGTGACAGCCGGGACCAAATGAAGGTGGTGAGCTGCTGCGCTGCCTGCAGCGGTTCCTAACATTGGGCTTAATTCAGACCTGATCACAGCAGCAAAACTGTTCTCTAATGGGCAAAACCATGTGCAGTGCAGGTGGGGCAGATATAACATGTGCAGAGAGAGTTAGATTTTGGTGCGGTGTGCTCAAACTGAAATCTAAATTAGAGTGTAAAAATAAAGCAGCCAGTATTTACCCTGCACAGAAACACTATAACCCACCCAAATCTAACTCTCTCTGCACATGTTATATCTGCCCCCTCTACAGTACACATGGTTTTGCCCATTAGAGAAAAATGTTGCTGCTGCGATCAGGTCTGAATTAGGCCCATTGATTGGGGACTTTCAATGTAGTACTCTCAGCCCTCTGATGTTCTCTCTCTTGGGGCGAGTTGTATTACTAATCACATTTATAATGCAAACACCAGCGACCATCATCACCTACTTACTTACGGTAAGGTCCGCTGGTAGTCTTCGTCCTTCTTCTTGCTGGGACAGCTACCTAGCTGTCTCTGCGATGTCATCACTTCTTATTTTACGACCCAAGTGATGTAATGCCATGAATGACCATCATGTTGCACAGGCACTAGCAGCCCCTATCAGAGGTGATCCTTCGGATAATTCTCCGGCCCACTTTCCGGTATCACAGTCAAGAGACTACAATGACTAACACCATCTAATGACACACATTCCAGAGATTGATCCATACCGTAGAAACTTAAGGGGATTTCTGTACCGCAGAACCACCGCAGATACAGTATGTCTGATATTTGCTGTGGACCCAGATCTTACATATGGAGAGCCATTTTATAAAAAAAAAATATGCAATACATCTCACTTCTATGAGACAACTGTCCAGTCTGCTTCTCGTCTCTGCCTCTAAATGTGCTTGGCCTCCTCTCTAATAACCACCTCTCATTCTCTTCTTCAAAGTTTCTCCTGTGTCATTTCCAACTTACAGGACTCACTACCCAACCTGACCTGTTTCCCCCTCACCCTCACAGTAGCCCCTAGCGTGTGACCATTGCCCTCCCACTCTGTTCTGCAAGCTTTGACCATCACGGCCTTCTGTGCACCCATTCTCATTTATACATCTCCATCATCAGCCTCAACTATATTTTTTTTTTCATTTTATGGTTTGTATGGTTTTATTTTTTATCATCTGTCATTACGACTGTCCGGCGCTAAATCTTTGGGACGCCTTACAAATACGTTCTGATGAAATGTCACATTTTTGCATTATTAGTTTTGCAAAGTGCATGAACAGAATGGTTTATGAATAAGATTTCATTTGTTTAGAAACCTCTAATATGGTTGAAAATTTCAATCGTGCAGCTTTGTGTTTTCATCATCTCCAAAGATATAGAGCAAATGACAGGATCTCACTCATAATGCCTTCAGTCACTGCAACATTAACTGCTGAGGTCACTAATAAAGTAAATACACAGAGAATTGCTCCATTGATTAATTATAACCTCAACTAGACTAAGAACCGACCCTTGAAAAGCAGACAGCATGTTTAAGTAACCATCTATTTAATGAGGTTATTATAAAATGATTTTTACTGTACTGGGGAACATAAATTGATCAGACGTAACTATCAGTAGATCATTCTGCCAATATATTTTATCTTAAGTCAATGGGTGTAGGAGAAATGACCTAATAGGGTACCCATAGAATCAGCCTGATAATAACTCTGTACATGCTGTACAGTGAGAACCATGATAACATTTGCACATAGCACACAGCCTGGCTCCATGAATTTCCTTGGCTCTCTCGATGCGATTTGACATTTACAATGATATTACCTTGACAGTTATTTTTCATCTGAATATTCATGAAAAGGCTTTAATATAACCCTGACAGGGAAGACAGGAGAAGACACGCAGCAACATAAAGATAATGGAATTGCAATTAGAATTTGTGATTTTTTTTCTTCTTTCTTTATGCTTTAATATTGTATGTAAAAAAAAATTGGACTGTGAGTGTTATGTAGAATCAAATGAAATAATAACATTTTCAGGGTGTTATCATAAAGCTGAGATCCATGCAGTAATTCATTAACTACATTTGTGAACATTTCAATGATATTCTACGTATCCAGAGATAGATAGGGGGGGCACGGGGGTTAAGTACCCCGGGCCCTCCTTAGTCAAGGGGCCCCCCTGCTAGAGGGAGCTACCCATGTAAGAGTGCAGCATTCTTCGTTATGAGCTGCCTCACCCTCAACTATGTCACTCAGGTTATGGTCGGCGGGCTCTAGGACCAGCCGCAGTGCAGCGGCGCTCACAGGAGGTTCCTCCTCTGATATGTGCTTCTGCGAATGCACACGTGGCACTGCCGCATTCTGGGGGTAATTCAGAGTTAATCGTAGCAGCACATTTGTTAGCAGTTGGGCAAAACCATGTGCACTGCAGGGGGGGCAGGTACAATATTTGCAGAGAGAGAGTTAGATTTGGGTGGGTTATTTTGTTTCTGTGCAGGGTAAATACTGGCTGCTTTATTTTTACACTGCAATGTAGATTTCAGTTTGTACACCCCCCACCCAAATCTAACTCTCTCTGCACATGTTATATCTGCCCCCCTGCAGTGCACATGGTTTTGCCCAACTGCTAACAAATTAGCTGCTGTAATCAACTCTGAATTAGGCCCTCTGAGCGCTCTTCCTAGACCTAAGAGCATTTGAATGGCATCAGTACAGGTAGTACCTGCGCACTGCCTCATAGGGGTGTGGGAGGCAGGAGGCTAATACACAGCGGGCACAGCCAGGTGTGAGGGCCCTCTGGTTTTATGACCCCCGGTCCCCCCGAAGGCTTTATCTGGCCCTGGACGTACCACTGAAACAGCATTGGCGGGGGGGACATAACTACTAATGGTCTCCTGTATTATGCTAGCACAGTCCATATTCACCACCATGGTTTAATGGTTTTACCAAACTAATTAATATTTCTGGATCATTTGATCAGTATAGTAGTTTGCCTAGTCTCCATCAGTGACCTATGCACCTTTTTAGCATTCCTTAGTCTGTGAGTTTGTGTGTCCAGAGCCCAAGTTTATCTCTGTTCTTTATGTCTTTTGTATGCCATGTTCTGTTATTCCTTCTTAACTCCCCTTATGCTTCTCAGGTTCACAATATTGGTACTGCAGTCCACAGGTTGTCCTGCTGAAGTTCTGATGTTCCTCATGTTATATCATCCTAGGAGCATCCAAGTATCCCAGTATGGCCTTGAAGCAGAGGAACAGGCCAAGTATGGGATTCTTTTCCTATAAAGAAGTCTTCACAGGTCTCAGAACTCAACTGAACTTCTGCCTGTTTCAGTCCTTTCCAGAGTTCCAGACTATTGCTCATTCTTACTCTGCAAAAGTTGTGTAATGCTCAGCGGCCCCTCCCCACAGGTTCAATCAGCTGTTCCTCAAGAGATACACTCTACTGGTCAATGCTTTTCTGCAGAGGTCCACTCTTCTGCTCAGACCTTCTCTCTAGAGTTCCAGTTTGCTGTCATCCTACTCTGCAGTAGTTCAGTCTGCTGCTAAGCCCTCTTCTCCAGAGGTTCACTCTACTGATCAGCACTTTTCCATAGATGTTCACTGTTCTGCTCAGTCCTTCTCTCTAAAAGTCCAGTCTGCGATTGTCCTACTCTTTAGTGGTCCATTCTGCTGCTCAACCTTCTTTTCCAGAGGCCTACACTACTACCCACAATTTTTTTACAGATATCCACTCTTCTGCCCAGCCCTAATTTCTAGAGGTCCAGTCTGCTGCTAAGCCCTTTTCTCCAGTGGTCTAAACTGCTGCTCAGCTTCCTCTTTAGTCGTCCAGTCTGCTGCTCAGTTTTCCTCTCCAGACATTTAGTTTTCTGCCTAGAATTAGGTTCTGTATGCTATAAAGCACCCCATCTCTTGTAGTTCTATTTAATAATCTACATTGCTAAACAAGTGTTCGTTAAGTTAGCCGACCCATCTTGCCAAAGGATTTGTCTATACCCTAATTTTCACAGTCATTATTGTTCTATCTTAATGCTTTTAAAATGTATTTGCATTTCTTGGCCTCTGGACCTGTTGCTTCAAATGGCGATGGTCTTTGAGTTGCGGTCACACTAGTGGCCATCCAGTTAGATCTGATTTGGTGGCCTACTAATTATTCTACAGTGGATGTTAGTTGGCTTCTGGCTTCCAAAGGAGATAAAAGCAATCTTCTTAGTGTCACCAGATGCAGTTGGCCCTGCTCTGTGCTCAGTACTACTCAACTCAGTTGTGCTCCAGGTCCGGATTTAAGGAGGGGCAACAAGGACGGTTATCACGAGGCCCCCATACATTAGGGGCCTACACAAACTGTCTCCCTGACTCAGACCCTGGCAGTGGCACTATTAAAATTGGAGCACAGCATTTAGCTGTGTCTCCAGTACCTCTTATTCGTACGCCGAGGAGCTACAGTGCAGTGGTATACAGTCTTTTGGGAAATCAAAACCCATGAGACATTCACTTCCCCAGAGCCACCCATGGCCCACCGAGATACAGCTGATTTGAGAAAGCTCAGCGGTACCAGCAGCAAAGGGTGACTTGGCTGGGTTTCCTGGAGACCTATACCCTAGATCCCGTTGTTTTGCCAGTGACCTACCTCAGCAGCACTGAGCTGTGCTAGGCTGTCCTCCCCTTGAAGACAGAGAGCCCGCCAAGACTCTCTGGTGAGTAGCATTAGTGGGGGAACTTTGTGGCACATGGGTGATATGTAATATAGGGGACAATGTGTGGTATAATGTTGACACTATGGCATATACTATGGGCTTATTAGGTAGACACTGTGCATCATACTATTGGGGCATTACTGTATATGGCATATGTGGGCACTATGAGATACAATGTAATTTTTTTTGGTAGGAGCCCCCACAAATTAGTTGCCTTGTACCTCCGCAATCCTTATGAGCTCTGCTTTGTGTTAGTTGTAGACTCACAAGATTATCTCTTTGTTACTGAATCCAGACTAGAACATATGGTCTTCCAAGGAAATAAACTAATAATACAAGTGGGATGCTAAATTCTGGCACCTGGTAACAAACTGTACTTGAACTTGGAATCTCTAACTATTCTGCAAACTTTAGCCTATTGTTAGGTGGGAGGTACTTCTTCAAAAATTTTATTACTGAGCAGGCAGTTTATTAAATATTTACTGGAACTAAACTTTCAGACCATGAAGAAATTTACATTGTTGAATTATTTCAAAGTGCATAGCAAAATGCATTGTGGTTTTTTTTTACTATTGCAGCTCTATAGTCCAATGAGCACACATGAAGGTGCATGCCTACTTTCCATATGGAAATGCCTCCATAAAATGCAGTATCGGAAGGCATGCCCTGTAAAAATGACAATGTCTCATTACAGCCCACCTATTCCCACTTTATAAGCAATCCGTTTATTGGATTAGAATCTAGTTATCCTGCAAACATACTGCTGATTTCCTTAGTTTTTAATGAGATTAAAGATGAGAGTGAGAAGAGCTGGATTATTTTTGGTTGTAATTTATTTTTTACATTGAAAATGATGGGCTCTATTCCTGTAGAACAGTCTACCAGAAAATATCATTCTATAGTGCATCATTTCAATCAGAGCCAGATTAAGGGAGGGGCGCAGGGGACACTGTACCCCGAGCACCCCTTATGTCAGGGGGCCCCGTGACCAGAACACATTGACATCATTGGCTCTCCCTATTGTGCAGCAGCAGAATGAAGAACCAGCCAGCCAGAATTTGTGCAATACAGAGAGACATAGGTTTATCAGGTTTCATGAGTTACCCGTGAAGTTTCCCGATCAGAGAAGAGATAGGAGGAGGGAGAGGACTAAATTGATGTGTCTGGGACCTGTATAACCTGTTATCTGATGAGATCAATTGGTACTGGAGAAAGAGGCACACAGAGAGTCCTCCTGAGTCCTGTTCTAGTTTGTAAGTAGTGTACCATTAGTTTAAATTGAAAATACAAAATCTAATATACCCCCCGTCCGCTCTGAGCACACTGCTTCACATGCACTGTGTGGTCCCAAAGTGAGTATTGTGTTTTGTGCTTATTGTGGCTGTCCTTTCTTTGTCACCATACTTTTTCCTTAGACTATGTATAAATGTAAATAAATAATAGCTAACAGTTTTCTGCCAAATATATGTCTCTGTGTCAATATTTATTACAAAATTATTATTATTATTATTATTATTATTATTATTATTTGCATACACATCTCATCTGATTTATACTCCATGTACAGACCCTGCAATGCAAAGAAACTGATAATGTAGAGTATCAAGATGACATTACTGTAAACTTTTCCAGCTACTGTATTCAAGATATAGATTTCATACGTATAAAGCTCCTTTTAAATGTGTGTGGCTGCTGCTTTCATTTGTGTGTTTTTTGTCTGTAAATGGTGAAAATATAATTCAATACACATGTAAACTCTGGCCCTCATTCCGAGTTGTTCGCTCGGAGATTTTCATCGCATCGCAGTGAGAATTCTCTTAGTGCGCATGCGCAATGTTCGCACTGCGACTGCGCCAAGTAACTTTACTATGAAGAAAGTAAGTTTACTCACGGCTTTTTCATCGCTCCGACGTTCGCATTGTGATTGACAGGAAATGGGTGTTACTGGGCGGATGCACGGCGTTTTAGGGGCGTGTGGCTGAAAACGCTACCGTTTCCGGGAAAAACGCAGGAGTGGCCGGGGAAACGGTGGGTGTGCCTGGGCGAACGCTGGGTGTGTTTATGACGTCAGCCAGGAACGAAAAGCACTGAACTGATCGCACAGGCAGAGTAAGTCTGAAGCTACTCAAAAACTGCTAACTCGTTTGTGATAGCAATATTGCGAATACATCGGTCGCACATTTAAGAAGCTAAGATTCACTCCCAGTAGGCGGCGGCTTAGCGTGTGTAACTCTGCTACATTCGCCTTGCGAGCGAACAACTCGGAATGAGGGCCTCTGTGTGCTCCTCTACCGATGTACATGTGCTCATACCACAGCAAACGGAAATCTGCCACCAACTCTGATAAGCCACCTAGGACCCTTTTTCAGCAGGGATTGCAATGCTTGCAAATGCAATCCATAGCAATGCAAATGCAGGTTGCAGCCTGGGATCCAACATCTCGGCCATCGGTTGCGATGTTCATCTGCGACGGTAAGCTAAGTAAGCCGGTATCCGTTCAGATGGTCGACCATGCTATGGTCGACAGTCATTAGGTCGACCACTATTGGTCGACATTGACATGGTCGACGTGGACACATGGTCGACACATGAAAGGTCGACACATGAAAAGGTCGACATGAGTTTTTTAAAAAAATTATTTTGGGGAACTTTTCCATACTTTACGATCCACGTGGACTACGATTGGAATGGTAATCTGTGCCCAGCGAAGCGGTAGCAGAGCGAAGGCACCATGCCCGAAGCATGGCGAGCGAAGCGGTGCACTAATTGGGGTTCCCAGTCACTTTTTTTTTTTTTAAACGACACCAAAAACAGTTAAAAAACTCATGTCGACCTTTTCATGTGTCGACCATGTGTCCATGTCGACCATGTCAATGTCGACTAATAGTGGTTGACCTAATGAGTGTCGACCATAACATGGTCGCCCATTCATACCAGAACCAAGTAAGCCTCAGCTTACTCAGGCTTGCAGTCGCAGGGCGGCTTGCTATGCCAAGGAAACTGAGTCTTGCAAACAGGTGCCTGCGCAGAGTTGCAGGGAGCCACATCAGGCCCCGTTACTGGCATGGGTGGGTGGTCTAAAAGGGGGGGATGTACAAAGAGCAACCACTACCGACCTTGCTTACTCCGGGAAGCAGGTCCCCTCTCCTTAACCAGTGATATTTGGGAAGATGGCGCATACGCACTAGAAAGCAAACACTCTCAAGAGCCTTTGCTCTCAATGTGCAGCGTCACTAGCAAGATGGCGCCTGCCATGGTGGAGGGCCCTGCTTTCCGAATAAAGTTATGTATACGAGGTTGTGTTGGGGGGGGGGGGGGGGGCAGTTGACTCAGGTCCCAGCAAGCCCGGGTAATTAGTACCAGACCCCCCCTCGGCAACAGTGGATGAGAGATCAGGTGGGACCGGTATGGAATATAATACTACAGGTTGAGTCTCCCTTATCCAAAATGCTTGGGACCAGAGGTATTTTGGATATGGGATTTTTCCGTATTTTGGAATAATTACATACCATAATGAGATATCATGGTGATGGGACCTAAATCTAAGCACAGAATGCATTTATGTTACATATACACCTTATACACACAGCCTGAAGGTCATTTTAGCCAATATTTTTTATAACTTTGTGCATTAAACAAAGTGTGTCTACATTCACACAATTAATTTATGTTTCATATACACCTTATACACACAGCCTGAAGGTCATTTAATACAATATTTTTAATAACTTTGTGTATTAAACAAAGTTTGTGTACATTGAGCCATCAGAAAACAAAGGTTTCACTATCTTACTCTCACTCAAAAAAGTCTGTATTTCGGAATATTTGGATATGGGATACTCAACCTGTATAAGCAAAGTGACACATCTCTTCTGTCAGGGCTCATGATGATATATAAACACCCTGATATGATGGACAATGCATGGTGGTCCAGGTAGAAACCATGATGAGAGGACGACGAGAGTAGGAAAAAGTGGGTGTGGCCTGGGTACCGGTGTCAGTGCAGGCGTGGTGCAGCAGCGTTTTTGACCACTACCCAAAGTCAGATTTCACACTATATTTTATTAATTGAGTACAGACATTGAGCCTACAGTATACAGTATAATTAGATGCATTTAAATGACTTTTGTATCATTGTAGGTAGTTTATATGATGCACGCCTGCTGGTAATAGAAATAGAACCTCATTGGTTGTTTTACCTTGAAGCCCCTTAGTCCCTTCTGTGTGACTGGGTCTACTACCTACAGATATTCATATTTGTATTTTTGTATTTGTGGGTCTTTTGGAGTACCATGAACAGTTACGTTTTATTAATGTTTCAGAGTGCCCCACAAAGGAGGTTTCCTTTCTCTGCTTCACTTCTCTGCAGATTAGGACTTTATACTGTATGTAGCTATTCTATTACATTAACTGCTAGGGTTCACCACCAACACTCCTAATTGCATCTGTGAACTTAGGAATCCTTATCCCATTACTACCTAATTCAGTTTATCCCTGGTTTCTGATATTGTCATAAGACAAACACTGCTGCTCAGTGCGGAAATACCTTTTATCTCTTTATAGCATTATCATTTTGATCAAGAACATTATTAGAAAATATGATAATTTTTTTAGGTACTACTCTGGTATACAGTATACGCATTGTACTCGGCCTTCTCTGAAGGACACAGTCCATGAAATAATCAAGAAGGAAAACAGAAGGGGGGGGGGGCTTTTTCCTCTTGTATCCCCCTGCACACTACATAGTACTTTCAACAATACATGAAAACTATATGGTAGTAGAAATTCAAAGATATTTGTTGCATGTATTTGCAAAAACATGGGGGGTAATTCTGAGTTGATCGCAGCAGGAATTTTTTTAGCAGTTGGGCAAAACCATGTGCACTGCAGGGGGGACAGATATAACATGTGCAGAGAGAGTTAGATTTGGGTGGGGTGTGTTCAATCTGCAATCTAAATTGCAGTGTAAAAGTAAGGCAGCCAGTATTTACCCTGCACAGAAATAAAATATCCCATCCAAATCTAACTCTCTATGCAAATGTTATATCTGCCCCCCCCTGCAGTGCACATGGTTTTGCCCAATTGCTAAAAATTTTCCTGCTGCGATCAACTTGGAATTACCCTCATGGTTAGCTGCCAAGCCCTTTCACAGCTTCTCTGATTACTGGCAGTCCTTACACTGAATTATAACAGTACCCACTTAGGGCAATGCAATTGTCTATTGTAAGGCCTCATGATAAAGGCCTATACATAAATACATCCAAATTGAGGGCTAGCCTACCTAGGAGCCACCCCTGGGATCTCCAATCGAGAAGGACAAATTCTTCATGACCCAGACCCTACGAATCCGATCTCTTTGTATACATAATTGCCGGTTGCATGCACTGAAGATTTGATGAACATACAAGAGCGCAATAAATCACAGTATATTTTTCTTACATTTTATGTATCACAATTACTTTCATTACTGAGATATTAAATGCTTGGCTGTTCCTGTATGCGTAAAGTCAATCTATATCCGAATGCCTGAAATATATGCAACTGTATTTCCTTTCAGATCACAGAAGCTCAACAACTGCACTACTAATTAAAGGCAGCAGTACTCATCCAGAGGGATCAAAAGGCAAATTAAAACTTTATTAAATGAATAAATTAATTCATGCTGATTTTAGGATCAGTGTGAGAGTTCTCCATTGACACGCTGTAAATATGTTCAGAATTTCCAATCAGCAGGATTCAAAAGTTCTGCATCTGTGATGTGACAGCCAGCCCAAATCAGTGGAACTGATGCATAAATTAAACTTGTTGTGTTGTCTACGGATAATTCAGCAAATTAGTGTTAAGTGAACCTGAGAGGGTCCGACTGTGACCTCTGACATCCCCCCATCACTTTCCTGCTCACAGTAATAAACCTGCTCTAAGGAATAGCAAAGCTCGGTTATTTTGAGACTAGTCTTGGGAATTCCTCTTTTTTCCACTTGACAGGTCATCATTTATTTATTGCAGCCTCTTATTTGGCGCTGCTGGTCGCGTTCTCTCTGTAAGTAACAGCAGCTTATCATCGATCGTACCTGACCCAGGTTCTCTTTAGTCACTTGCCTGATGTGGTCATGGGCTTAAACTCTTTGTGTCGGCGCATCATCGGTGCTAGTCTTGGCATTGCGGATTGGATGCATGTGGTACCAGCAGATGGGAGACACTGGGGGTAATGCAGACTGCATCGTTGCAGCGGCGGCGATCGCAGTCTGAATCTTTTTGTGGAGTGCGCACGCTCACCTCTGGGAGCCCAGTGAGACGCTATCGGCATATCTGGGCTGCAATCGCCTCTGATTGACGGGCAGAGGCGGTCGCAGGGCGGGAGGGGTCAGAACGCTGTTGGCGGGGCTTGGTCCGGACAACGTAGGTGAGTCCAGGACGTGGCGGGTAGCTCCCTGCTAGCGCCCAGGAGCTGCGCAGGTAGGGAGCTACTCGCCAGGAACAAAATCATTGCCGCCATGCAATGCTTTGCGCCTGCGCTGGGGTGTAGGGCCAGACATGCGGGGCGGACTAGCCCTGTGCTGGGCGTCCCCCCGCTTGTCAGAGTAAATGATCATAGATGTGCTCAATTTAGCACATCTACGATCAGATCATCTACGATTAGGCCCTTTGTGCATTTGTTTCTGCAACTAGAGTACTGAGGGTTTTTTATTTTAATTGGCACAATGTTATAATGACATGTCTCATTAGGTAATTATTCCCTTCATTCTAGTATTAAGTTGATGAATTTTGGCTGCTTGTCCAACCTGTTTTCTCCAACTTTTGGAGACATCTGCTAGTTACCTTGACTACTACTCTCTCCAATCCTTAATCTGACTTGAGGAATAGTCAAGAACGTGGCAACTACAATCTAACGCTAAAAAATACAAAATCATGCACTTGGGTCTCAAAAACCCAATGTCACGAACCGGTCTCTTACCTTTGCGGGTTCTGGGGTTCATCCGTTGCCAGTGCGGTTGCTCGCGGTGCTGTGCGCCCGTGTGGGGACGCGGCGTGATCGGTGGCACAGGTAATGCAGAATCTGGGAACTGTGAGTGCGGGGAACAAATGGCCTAAGGCACTGCGGTGTGTCTGCTGTATAGGAGGTGGCCATGTTGGAGACCAAATAGGTAATACAGAGCACTTGTGAAAACACCTGTGGGCAGGTGTAAGCCAATCCCGTGCTTGTGCTGCCTTTAAGTAGGCTGGGATTATGTTACTCTGGGCCAGTGCTTTGTTGTATCAACGCTGTGCTCTAGCTCTGAGCTCTCTCCGTGCATTCCTGTGTGATTCCCGTGGTCCAGATATCGCCTCCGTTCCCAGAGGTCCATCTGCAGCCTTCACTGCTAAATGATCCACCAGCTCCCCGCTGTGCTGTCAGTTAATTGCACACCTACTGGAAGCAGTTGGATTCCCAGAGTCCTGCATGAGGTTACCTTGTCTGTCTGCTTTCAACCATACAAAGTTTGGAGGATTCCATTACCCTCAGCTGTTCGTTTGTTCTACTCTGCATTTAACCCGTTCATCACCTTGTCATCTGCTACAGTTTTCACAGTGATCTCCGGAACCCGCAAGTAACCCAATTCAGTACTTTGCTATTTTCTATGTTACCATAACAAGGATAATTCTTCACAGCTTCTCAGTTAACTCTCAAAACTTCATTGCAAATCCTTACAGTTATTTCTTCATGTCTGCATTAACCAGTTAAACACATTCTGCAGTTCAGCATCAAAGCTTGTTTATATTTGGACAATTCAACATTTATTCATCAGCTTTTTTTTATATACAGTACCATGAACATTTCTTTTATTTGTCTTTGAGATTTATCCTGCATATTATTTCTGCCATTCCTGCAATACTTCAGTATGATATGATGATTAACAACTTGTCATTTAACTCTTTACTGGAATTGTTAATTTCAATAAATATATGAAACGGAACTTTCTTTGTCCTCCCTGCTTTCTTCATACCCCAGCACCTACACCTGTGGTTGGTCCCAGGTTAACGGATTCACAAAAACACCCGGACCTGACAGTAAGCACTGGCCACATGGATCCGTCAAGTGACCAATTCGCAGGAGGCGGTGCTACGTCAGATATCCTTTCCCGTCTGGAAAACCAGGAGTCTATACAGACACAAATAGTGCAGTTTATGCAAACTATGGCAGACCGTTTAGAGACTCTTCATACGGCTATTAAAACGTCTCAAGTCCAGATTCCAACTCCGGTTGTCCCAGTTACCACTACAGTTTCTCCTGTGACGTTGCCTACTTCCCGCTTGCAGTTACCCTCTCCGAGTAAGTTTGACGGAACTCCAAAACTTTGCAGAGGATTCCTGAATCAATGCGAGATCCAGTTCGAACTGTTGTCCGCCAGTTTCCCATCAGCTCGTTCTAAGGTTGCATATATTATTGCCCTCCTCTCCGGTCAGGCTCTGGAGTGGGCATCACCATTATGGGAAAGAGGTGATCCTATCCTCTCTAATTACAAGGAGTTCGTATCATCCTTCCGGAGAATCTTTGACGAACCAGGCAGAACCACCTCAGCATCTTTGGAGATTCTCCGTCTACGTCAAGGTTTACGTCCTGTCAGTCAATATATTATTCAGTTTCGCACGTTGTCTTCAGAGTTAAATTGGAATGAGGAGGCCCTGATCGCCGCGTTTTGGAATGGACTTTCAGAGAAAATCAAGGATGATTTAACCATCCGGGATGTGCCTACTAAACTGGATGAATTGATTT
The DNA here is from genome assembly GCF_028390025.1 of Pseudophryne corroboree. NCBI lineage: Eukaryota > Metazoa > Chordata > Amphibia > Anura > Myobatrachidae > Pseudophryne > Pseudophryne corroboree. Next base: position 28,092,677 of record NC_086444.1, on the reverse strand, counting down.
CTCTCTGTAACAAACTTGACCTACGCTACAGAGAGCGATGTTTAGAGAAATCCAGGACAGAGCGATCCAGTCCACGTTATCATCCTAGGCCTCAACAAGATTCTTCATCACAGTCGCCGGTAACAACAGAAGAACCTATGCAGATTGGGCGCTCTCGCCTCACAGAGGCAGAACGACTTCGTCGTCGACAGGGTAACCTCTGCATGTACTGTGGGTCCTCCGAACATTTGGTTAAATCCTGCAAACTCCGGCCTGGAAAACTCTCGCTCCTAGCTTATTCAAGGGAGGTTAAGCTAGGAGTTACTTTAGAATCACGTTCTGGGAAAGAGCCGACCTTGTCTATTCAATTAGAAGTTCCAAGTTCTACAGTGAAAGTTTCAGCTCTCCTAGATTCCGGGGCAGCCGAGAACTTCATCTCCTCAGCCTTTGTCATACGGTCTAAAGTTCAAACCATGCCTCTGGAAGCAGCAGTTGCCGTTACAGCAGTGGATGGAAGTCGAATTCCAGATGGTATAATTACTCATCGAACCGTATGTCTCAAGATGAAAGTTGGTGTGCTCCATTCCGAATACCTCTCCTTCTACGTGATTCCCAAAGCCTCTCAAGATGTGATACTTGGTTTACCTTGGCTGCAGAAACATAATCCTCAACTTAATTGGCAAACCATGGAAGTCCTTTCATGGGGTAAATCTTGTACCAAGGACTGTTTAGCCTCAATTGTACCTCTCCGGTCAATTAGCCTTCCCGACCTACCTCCGGTGTATCAATCCTTTGCGGATGTTTTCAGTAAACAAGCAGCAGACTCTCTACCTCCTCATCGCGAATGGGACTGCCCAATTGTTCTGGTTCCGGGTAAAACACCTCCTAGGGGACGAATTTATCCGCTATCCATCCCAGAGACGCAAGCTATGTCTGATTATATACAGGAAAATCTAACCAAAGGATTTATCACACCATCTTCTTCACCTGCAGGAGCCGGATTCTTTTTCGTTAAGAAGAAGGACGGTGGGTTACGACCATGCATAGATTACCGTGGACTCAATGAGATCACTGTGAAAAACAAGTATCCATTACCCTTAATTCCAGAATTATTTGACCGGGTAAAAGGAGCTACTGTGTTTACAAAACTGGATCTCCGAGGGGCCTACAATTTAATCCGCATCCGGGCAGGGGACGAGTGGAAGACTGCTTTTAATACCCGGGATGGGCATTACGAATACCTTGTAATGCCTTTTGGTCTTTGTAATGCACCTGCAGTTTTTCAAAGCTATGTGAATGAACTTTTTCGTGATCTTCTCTACAAGTGTCTAGTAGTGTACCTGGATGATATCCTAATATTCTCTAGGGATATAAAGTCTCACCGTCACCAAGTTAAAGAGGTACTGACACGTCTGAGGAAAAATCAACTTTATTGTAAGTCAGAGAAGTGCACTTTTGAAGTATCTTCCATACCGTTCCTTGGTTACATCATTTCTGGATCAGAGCTATGTATGGATCCCGGTAAGGTACAAGCTATCCGAGATTGGTCCACTCCTACAACTCTCAAGGGGATTCAGCGATTTCTCGGCTTTGCTAATTTCTATAGGAGATTCATTAAGAATTATTCTACGTTAGCTGCTCCCATCACAGCCCTAACTCGCAAGGGAGCAAATCCTACGAACTGGTCTTCAGAAGCAATCAAAGCCTTCTCTGATTTAAAGCAAGCCTTTGTGTCAGCCCCCATTCTTCGACAGCCTGATTTGAATTGTCCCTTTCTACTAGAGGTGGATGCATCAACAGAAGCAGTAGGAGCTGTGTTATCACAAGTCTTTGAAGATAAAAAGGTGCATCCCTGCGGATATTTCTCCCGTAAGTTCCTCCCGGCCGAACGTAATTATGCAATCGGTGAGCAAGAATTACTTGCCATCAAGTTGGCATTTGAGGAGTGGAGATACCTTCTAGAAGGAGCACAACATCGCATTACAGTTTATACTGATCATAAGAATCTTCTGTATCTGCAGTCAGCTCAGTGCTTGAATCCACGACAAGCTCGATGGGCGCTTTTCTTCACACGATTTAATTTCAAGCTCACCTATCGTCCAGGGTCTCAGAACAAAAAGGCAGATGTCCTTTCCCGGTCCTTTGCTTCTTCTGAATTAAATGATGCTACCACGAATCAAGCCATTGTAAATCCTACGTCCTTTTTAATGACTCGAACCTCTCCAGTTCTTCCGCCTGGCAAGACCTTTGTCGCCACAAATCTTCGAAAACGGCTGCTTACCTGGGCTCACTCCTCTGCCTTCATGGGTCATCCTGGGGTTCTAAAGACTCTCAAGTTTATTCAACAGTCTTATTGGTGGCCACGTCTCAAAGCCGATGTCCAAGAGTTTATTGCAGCATGTCCTAAATGTGCCCAACATAAGAGTCCAAGAAGTTCTCCACCAGGTTTATTACATCCATTATCCATACCCAAACAACCATGGACTCATATCTCAATGGATTTCGTGACCGATCTACCTCCATCAAAAGGGCGAAATACCATTTGGGTGATAGTGGATCGATTTTCGAAAATGGCACATTTCATTCCATTAACTGGGTTACCATCAGCCCCTTTATTAGCCAGATTGTTCATCTCTGAAATCTTCAAATTTCATGGCCTTCCTCGAGAGATCATCTCTGATCGGGGAACACAGTTTGTGGCCAAGTTTTGGAGGTCGCTTTGTTCATCTTTAAATGTCAAGTTGAACTTTTCTTCTGCATATCATCCTCAGACAGATGGACAAACTGAGAGAGTAAACTAAGACCTTGAAACATTTCTCCGGCTATATATATCGTCCTCACAGGATGACTGGGTTGACTACCTTCCATTGGCAGAATTTGCTCATAATAATCTCTTCCATTCGTCTTCAGAATCTACGCCCTTTTATATTAACTTCGGCTTTCATCCTCGTGTGCCAGAGTTCCATCCATTGCCAGCCCTAGAGGTTCCAGCAGCAGATCAAGAGCTTCAACGTCTATCCAGAATCAGGAGTTGTGTGCATAAGTCGTTGGTCAAAACTTCCGCTCGTTATAAATCTTTTGCAGATAGAAAACGTAAAGCTGTACCGAATTACAAGGTGGGAGACCAAGTTTGGATTTCTACGCGCAATCTCAAGTTCAAAGTTCCTTCTAAGAAATTTGCTCCCAAGTTTATTGGTCCATTTCCCATTGTAAAAGTACTCAACCCTGTGTCATACAAAGTCAAGTTGCCACCGTCTTTGAGAATTCCTAACGCCTTTCATACATCTTTACTGAAGCCTTTGATTCTCAATAAGTTCCGTACTACCCAGTCCAAATCTCCTAAAGTTCACTCTTTGCAGAATGAGGAATTTGAAGTTAAAGAGATTGTGGACTCACGTTCCCGATATGGACGTTTACAGTTTCTGGTCGACTGGAAGGGTTACGGTCCGGAGGAGAGATCCTGGGTTTTCTCTGAAGATGTTCATGCTCCAAGACTGGTACAGAAATACTTCTCCAAAAATCCTGATAAGGTTCAAAGGTGTTCGGAGACCACCCGTAGAAGAGGGGGTACTGTCACGAACCGGTCTCTTACCTTTGCGGGTTCTGGGGTTCATCCGTTGCCAGTGCGGTTGCTCGCGGTGCTGTGCGCCCGTGTGGGGACGCGGCGTGATCGGTGGCACAGGTAATGCAGAATCTGGGAACTGTGAGTGCGGGGAACAAATGGCCTAAGGCACTGCGGTGTGTCTGCTGTATAGGAGGTGGCCATGTTGGAGACCAAATAGGTAATACAGAGCACTTGTGAAAACACCTGTGGGCAGGTGTAAGCCAATCCCGTGCTTGTGCTGCCTTTAAGTAGGCTGGGATTATGTTACTCTGGGCCAGTGCTTTGTTGTATCAACGCTGTGCTCTAGCTCTGAGCTCTCTCCGTGCATTCCTGTGTGATTCCCGTGGTCCAGATATTGCCTCCGTTCCCAGAGGTCCGTCTGCAGCCTTCACTGCTAAATGATCCACCAGCTCCCCGCTGTGCTGTCAGTTAATTGCACACCTACTGGAAGCAGTTGGATTCCCAGAGTCCAGCATGAGGTTACCTTGTCTGTCTGCTTTCAACCATACAAAGTTTGGAGGATTCCATTACCCTCAGCTGTTCGTTTGTTCTACTCTGCATTTAACCCGTTCATCACCTTGTCATCTGCTACAGTTTTCACAGTGATCTCCGAAACCCGCAAGTAACCCAATTCAGTACTTTTTATTTTCTATGTTACCATAACAAGGATAATTCTTCACAGCTTCTCAGTTAACTCTCAAAACTTCATTGCAAATCCTTACAGTTATTTCTTCATGTCTGCATTAACCAGTTAAACACATTCTGCAGTTCAGCATCAAAGCTTGTTTATATTTGGACAATTCAACATTTATTCATCAGCTTGTTTTATATACAGTACCATGAACATTTCTTTTATTTGTCTTTGAGATTTATCCTGCATATTATTTCTGCCATTCCTGCAATACTTCAGTATGATATGATGATTAACAACTTGTCATTTAACTCTTTACTGGAATTGTTAATTTCAATAAATATATGGAACGGAACTTTCTTTGTCCTCCCTGCTTTCTTCATACCCCAGCACCTACACCTGTGGTTGGTCCCAGGTTAACGGATTCACAAAAACACCCGGACCTGACACCCAAAAGGCTAAATATAGCATCAGGAGTACTATAATGGAAGCTACTGAGGAGTAAAGGGATAAAGAGGAGTAATAGGATCTAGAAGTCACTATTTCAGGTGACATAAAGGCAGGAAAGCAATGTAAGAAAGCAATGAGGAAGGCTAGTCAGATGCTTGGCTGCACTGGGAGAGGAATCAGCAGCAGAAAGAGAGAAGTAATAATGCCACTGTATAGGTCATTGGTGCAGCCTCATCTAGAATACTGTGTTCAATTCTGGAGGCCATATCTTCAGAAGGATATAAATACATTAGAGACTGTACAAAGAAGGGCAACTAAAATGGTGCATGGCCTACATCACAAAACATACCCAGAAAGACTAAAAGATCTTAACATGTATAGTTTGGAGCAGAGAAGGGAAAGGGTGGACATGATAGAAACTTTCACACATATCAAGGGTTTTACCAAGGTACAGGAGGGAAACATTATTTAAAGGAAAATGAATATTAGTATACAAGGACATGCACTGAGACTGGAGGGAGGCAGGTTCAGTGGAAATTTAAGGAAAATGACTTCACAGAAAGTGTACTGAATAAGAGGAATAGCCTCCCGTCAGAGGTGGTAGGGACTAATACACTAAAGCAATTTAAACATGTTTGGAATAGACATACTGTATGAATATCCTTACAAAGAACTAAGGATTAAATAGAAATAGGGTTGAGGTTACCTAAATGGTTAAAAAGAAAAAAGGGGCAGACTAGATGGGCCAAGTGGTTCTTATCTGCCGTCACATTCTATGTTTCTATGACTTGTAACCTTGATCATTATATATTCTCCCATCTCTGACAAGAGCTCGTCTAGTTGGATTTATTCCTGTCTCCATGTACTTTCAGGGTCATCTTACAGGACACGATTTTCCGGTCAAGGTTGATCATTTTATTCTCTATCTCTGCCTGACGGGTCTGGCTTCTTTCTGTAGTGAGTAGTCACTAGATTCTGATTTACTGATATTTATACAAGTATGATAATTAGTTAGATCTTACAGTTTCTTAGGGGGGAAATGTATCAAATATTCTAAAGAGAAAGAGTGCAGAAGTCGCCCATAGCAACTCATTGGTTTTTAGCTATCATTGATCTGGAACAGTCTATAAAATTAGAGAATCTTATTGGTTGCAATTTGCAACTTCCCCATTTTTTTTCTCTTTACAAGGTTGGATACATATCCCCCTTAGGGAGTCTATGTACTAAGCCTTGGAGATGAGATAAAGTGGATAGAGATAAAGTACCAACCAACCAGCTCCCGTCATTTTTTCAAAAACAGCCTGTGACATGTCAGTTAGGAGCTGATTGGCTGATACTTTTTCTCTGTCCACTTTATTTATCTCCAAGGCTTAGTACATAGACCTCTTAGAGAGAAATGGAATTTAGAATAAGAAGGCAATCAGCCGTTTACTCATCAGCTCATAAAATGATCAGCCGTGTGCTTCCGCCATGCAGGACCTGTTTAGGTATAAAATGTAGTTTTTGGTGAAGTCCAATGATGTAAAATAAAAAAATAAAATAAAAAAAACTCACTTGCCTATAATCTGAAAACCCCTCATATAAAAAAGCACACACTACTGCCACCAGCACTGACTGATCATGGTGACTACTGTAAGGAACCAATGACTGGCTGAAGAGGAGTGAAGAAAGTAATATTTTAGTAAATTGGTGAATGAGGGTATGGAGAATAAATTCTTGCACTTCTGCAATAAAGGAAGAGAACGTCTCGTACCCTCAGTGGTGTAAATTCATACAAGGAGCAAGGAGGCAATAATTTTTGGTGTCGGGATCCCGACCGCTTGCAATGCCGACCGTCAGAATGCCGACACACAGGGACTATTCCCACTCATGGGTGTCCACGACACTAATAGAGTGGGAATAGAACCTGGGGCGGGCCACCGAGCGCACAGTGTGTCAAGCGCAGCGAGCACACAAGGAGCTTCATTGCGCTCGCCCCCCAGCCGGCATTCTAACGTCTGGGATCCCAGCGTCGGGATGCTGACCACTGGGATCCCGGCTGCTGGTCACGCTATCCCAACCCTACATTCGCTATCATCACCCCATTCCAGCAGCACCCAGACACACACTTTCTCCAGGGGCACCGAGATGGGGGGGTGGGGTACTAATTTCCTGCACCCAGGCTTGTTAGAGGGTCCCAGCCCAGGCTCGGACTGCCCCACAGGGGAACAGGAGAAACCACCCCTAGGCCCCATTGCCTGTGGGCCCACCTCCTCTACCTGTGGGCTCACCTCCTCTTGGGATTAGGTTCCAAACTCTGTCCTAGTGTGCTTTAATTATACATTATACATATGTTACATTATACTGCACAGGACTATGGTGTATTTTCTACAGTGCATTGCTGTTATTAATCTGGTACATTGTCATAAAGTCTTACCAAGCCTCTGTGGTGGCTGGCCACACCTCCACTGTTGCCTGGCCACACCCTTAAGCATGGGCCACTGCATTTCCCCGGTGGGCCCTTTATGCCCCAGTCCGACACTGTTCCCACTTTACTACTATGAAAAGATGGGAACATTAGGGTGGGGGAAGTCTGCACTCAAGAAGAAGTCTCTCCACATAGGTGCTGGCTGCTGTGAGAGAGGTCCAGCCTCTTGTAGATCCCACTCACCCTGTGCATTCCCTTCCATCACCCCAGCAGCACCCAGACAGGGATAGGGAAGACCGGGGCACATGCCTCCTGGGCGCCCTGCTTATTCCTGCTCTGGGGTGCATTAATCAGAACCTGGAGCAACGGCTGAGGTGGGTGACTTGGGTGGGTAAATAAATTACCATTTTTTTTTTTTATCTTCATTAGAGAGTCAGAGCAATGCATTAGAGGCATCTGTTTTGCTCTTACCAGCCGCTTTGAGAGAGACATCATCGCAGAGCGTAAATCACTATGTACAATATGACTCATTTGTCACTTTTACGGCCATTAATAAATTCCTCCTACAGTACATGGGTTATTGATGTAAGTGCTCTCATTTTTTTGCGTTTGGATCCACTTTAAGCTCCTGAAATGAAGGCTTTGCTGAATCAGGTGTTAAATTCCAGGCCAATTAGAGGAAGGGCCCGAATCTGCGTCTGCAGCCGTCTCGTGTGTTTCTCTTCAAAGGGCAATGGGATGAAACTGTAACTAAAGCTTTATGTGTCAATTCCTCCAATTTATCTATAGTATAAAGCAGACAGAAACATTATTCAGTACGTGCTAAATCCTATTTTATTCCCATTAGGGAAGGTTTCTGTGAACAGTGCACGGAGTCTCGCTAACCAAGAAAAACAGCAGTAATGTAAATAATTCAGTTATATGGAATATTGCAGCACATATATTAAATAAATGACCTCAGTGATCACAATATATAATGTTAGACATTTCCTAGGAAGAAAGACAATTATTTTCAGGCACTTTTCTCCAAACCTTCATGCTTGGCTGGGAATTAACTCCTATAATACTGTCTGCAAGCGATAATGATTTCCGTAAAAGTGTATGTTGCAAGTACAGATTAATCTACAGTTATCCCAGGATGTAGCACAGTCTCACTTATTAACTCCTTGTAAAGTTCTCATCAGGTCATCCTAGATCCTGATATTGTGTCCCCAGATCCCAAGGAAATGTTATTTTGAGAATTAACCTCACGGGAATTGAAGTTTTTCCACCATGTGTGCCAGATCAGGTCAATTTTCATTCATGCCCACTGCTATAAACTGTTAGCAAAGTTACTAATATAGATTGCAGACATGGAAACACCATGTATATTGTATAAAGATGTGCGGCGGACACTTTTCGGGTTTTGGTTTTGGATCTGGATGATTTTTGAAAAAAACAGAAAAACAGCTAAAATCACAGAATTTGGGGGTCATTTTGATCCTATAGTATTATTAACCTAAATAACATTCATTTCCACTCATTTCCAGTCTATTATGAACACCTTATACCTCAGAATATTGTTTTTAGGCCAAAAGGTTGCACCGAGGTCGCTGGATGACTAAGCTAAGCGACACAAGTGTGCGGCACAAACACCTGCCCCATCTAGGAGTGGCACTGCAGTGGCAGACAGGACGGCAGTTTTAAAAACTAGGCCCCAAAGAGCACATAATGCAAAGTAAAAAAAGAGGCTCAAGATGGAATTGTCCTTGGGCCCTCCCACCCACCTTATGTTGTATAAACAGGACACGCACACTTAATAAACCCATCATTTCAGCAACAGGTGGTCCCACTAGAGAAAGCTTGGCAAGTTCTCCGAATCATAGCTAGCTGCAAACATACCATCTCCATATTTGATGACTTTTCACATTATGAGAAGAGGCAAGAAGAAGAAGACAGTGTCAAGAAGGTGATTAAAAATTAGAGAGACACACGTAATCAGGAACAACACACAGACTTTCCCCTCCACTCCAATGGGATGCGGTCAACATCCCGTTGGACGGGATCCCAGCGGTTGAAATACCGACGCCGGAATCCCGATCACCACAATCCCGACCACCACAATCCCGACATATTCTCCATCCGTGGGTGTCCACGACAACCATAGAGGGAGAATATAATAGTGTGCCGAGCGTGGCGAGCGAAGCGAGCCCGCAAGGGGCTGCGTTACACTCGCCACCCCTGTCGGGATTGTGTGGTCGGGATTTCGACCGACGGGATCCCGTCCAGCGGGATTAAGTACTGATCCCACTCCAATATTGGTGTGGAACAGAAAAGACTTCAGCCAAGCAAATATATAAGTATTAATTACCACATTACTGGACAAACTGAAAAACTAGGGTCCAAAGCCTCCAAAATTGTACCCCCTTCTCCATTTTCAGGGATTAAGATAATCTTGGATTTAATGCTGGGATGCAAATAAACTGATGTATACCACAGGATCATGATTGAATATTTTCCCCTCCACGGAGTCTGGAAACTCGTGGGTTTCTTTTTTTTTTTCTTTTTTTTTATTGCATTTTTATTTAAATATCTTTGGTTTTCACAGCTCCCAGTTACATGCATGTGAGCATACCTGTGTGTCCCAGTTACACGCATGTGAGTATACCTCTGTGTCTTGTTTATTTTATTCATATTTTATTTTTAAATAAAGCAGCCCCTTAGATGTTTTAGCAGCCCCTCCTGAGACCCCACAGTAGCCCCGGATGGGGAAAGTAGAGTCTGGATGGGTTCGGTAAAGTACTAATCATGACTGTGCAGTAAATTGTTTTTGTTATTCAGTCCCTGCCCTAGTGGAGCTTACCACTCTACAGTCCAAACTCATTTCATACTATAAGTAGGACTGTGGGAGGAAGCAATGCTAACCTGTGTGCCCACAGCATGCCTCAGCCTGGAAAGACAGACATCTTCCTGGCTGTAAGCCACCATGAGACTCAATACTGGGCCTTATTCAGTAACTGTTTGTGCCTCACAGGAGCTCCTTGCTCATCTAGTGCTTCAGTTCAATGGAAAGCTGATGCAATGCAAGATCACTGTAACTCTGTTCTTCTATCATTGCGAGGTCTTGCAATAACCCTACGCAACCCGTAGGAAAAGAAGATCCTTGTAGAACAAATGCGCATCTTCTAAATATATAAGTCTCACTTTTAGCTCTCCAGGAGTTGCACTGTATTATGATTCAGTTTCTTCTGAGTCACACTGACTTTGGCCACAATTGTGGTCTCTCCCCACTTTATTTAAAAACACTTCGGCAATTTCCATTTCCACCTTTTCGGCTAGTTTTCACAAATCTGTTTGTGATATTGAAGCTTGTTTCATATCTGCTCTAGGCTTTCAATTAAACCTAGGATCAAGTACAGCAGCACGCCTGGAATTATACAGCAGAACCCTTGGACTTATACAGCATAGGCAGCACACCTGGAGAATTGCACAGCAGACAGGCAACAGCACACCTGGACTTAAACAGCAGTGTGGAAGCACCCCTGGACTGATAGGGCAGAGGGGTAGCACACCATATAGGGCAGCACCACTGAAATGATGTGGCAAAGAAAAGGAATTGTCCTTGGGCCTTCCCACCCACCCTTATGTTGTATAACATAACATTCGCTTTCTGCTCATGACTTTGCCACCTACTTCACATCCAAAATTGACTCCATTCGTCAGGATATAACATCCCACCAGCACCTGAGCAACCTCCCTGCTCCATTTCTCAACCCCCCCCCCCCCCTCTCCTTCCCTTCTACCAACTCTGACATCTTTCTTCCCTGTATCTGGAGAGGAAGTCATTGTCCTCAACCGCCCTCCCACCTTCTCCGCTTCCTCTCTTCTTCTGCCTGTTCCCATCTTGCCCATCTACTCAATCTCTCACTCACATCAGGCACTGTCCCTTCTGCCTTCAAGCATGCACTTGTCTCCCCTATTCTTAAAAAACCTACCCTTGATCCAACCAATCTCTCCAACTACCGACCCATCTCTCTTCTCACTTTTGCCTCCAAACTCCTTGAGCGTATTGTCTACAACCGCCTCACTGTCTTTATTTTTTCCCACTCACTGCTTGACCCTTTCCAGTCTGGTTTCCGTCCTCAGCACTCCACTGAAACTGCCCTCACAAAAGTCTGCAATGACCTTCTTGCTGCGAAATCCAGGGGCCACTACTCTCTGCTTATTCTCCTTGACCTCTCTGCTGCTTTTTACACTGTAGACCACCATCTCCTCCTGCAAATCCTTTACTCCCTTGGTTTGCATGATACTGCTCTCTCCTGGCTGTCCTCCTACCTTTCTGACCGTTCCTTCTCTGTCTCCTCTCATGACTCCACCTCCTCCCCACTTCCTCTACCAGTAGATGTCCCCCAAGGTTCTGTTCTTGGGCCTCTCCTTTTCTCTCTCTCTACACATCCTCATTAGGTGAGCTCATTAGCTCTTTTGACTTAAAATATCATCTCTACGCTGATGATACTCAAATCTACCTTTCCTCCCCTGACCTCTCCCCTGCTCTCCTCACTCGTATCTCCAACTGTCTCTCTGCTATCTCCTCCTGGATGTCCCAGCGCTTTCTTAAACTTAATATGTCTAAGACTGAGCTGATCATCTTCCCTCCCTCCCGCATAACCTCACCTCCTACAATCTCATTATCTATTGATGGCACAACTATCTCCTCTAGCCCCCAAGTGCGATGTCTTGGAGTAATCCTTGACTCCTCCCTCTCCTGCAAACCACACATTCAGTACCTCTCAAAAACCTGCCATTTCCACCTCAAAAACATCTTCAGGATCAGACTCTTTCTCACCCAGGACACTACTAAGACCCTCATCCACTCACTGGTCATCTCCAGATTAGACTACTGCAATCTCCTCCTATCTGGCCTCCCTCAAAAATGCCTCTCTCCACTTCAATCTATCCTAAATGCTGCCGCCCGTCTCATCTTCCTCACCAAATGCACTACGTCCACCTCTCCTCTCTTGCAGGACCTTCACTGGCTACCCTTCCCATTCAGAATCCAATTCAAGTTTCTCACACTCACCTACAAAGCACTCACCCACTCCTCTCCCAATTACATCTCTGACCTTATCTCTCTTTACATTCCCACCTGTCCTCTTCACTCTGCTAATGCACGCCGTCTCTCCTGCCAACTAATTACCTCCTCCCACTCCTACCTACAAGATTTTGCACGTGCTGCTCCCTATCTTTGGAATGTTCTACCTCTCCCCATCCGACTCTCCACCTCTCTACAAAACTTCAAACGGGCTCTCAAGACCCACTTCTTCACCAAACCCAGTGAAATCTCCTCCTAACCCTCTTGTCTATGCTCACTGTCTACCCCGTCTGTGTCACTCTGGTCTGTTAGCCCCTCACCTTTTAGATTGTAAGCTCGCAAGAGCAGGGACTTCTTTCCTCATGTGCTCTTCCTTTTCTTACTTACATTATCTTATACTCCATACTCCCTTTGATGGCAGCTAACCCCGGGTTTTCTATACCTGTCCTATATTGTCCTGTACTGTAAGTGCAGTTTTCTTGTTTGCTCATTTCATTATGTACTGTGTAATGGGTGCTGCGGATCCCTTGTGGCGCCATATAAATAAAGGATAATAATAATAATAATAATAATAATAATAGTATAAACAGGACATGCACACTTTAACAAACCAATCATTTCAGTGACAGGGTCTGTAACACGACTGTGGCTGAAATGATTGGTTTGTTTGGGCCCCCACCAAAAAATAAACAATTAATCTCTCCTTGCACAAACTGGCTCTACAGTGGCAAGATGTCGTCCTCATCCTCAGATTCATCCCCCCTTCAGTGTTTACATCCTCATCCTCACAGAGAAATACTATTCAGACAAACAAACCACATAATTTAGGTGTCAGTTGTCTGTTTACACTATTACCCAAAGTTTCTGAACTTGACACTGACTTATGATGAATGCGCTGCAGGTGACTTATAAGGGAGGATGTTCCTAGGTGGTTAATGTCCTTACCCCTACTTATTATGGATTGACAAAGGCAACAGATAGCTTGACACCTGTTGTCCGGATTTGTGGAGAAATAATTCCACACCAAAGAGGTGGCTTTTTTGGTATTTTGCGCAGGCATGACAATGGGCTTTTTCATCCCATGGACAACAACTGTCTCCACTGGTGCCTTACTCAAACAAACCACATCACCATCAGAATCCTCATAGTCAACTTCCTCCGCAGTGCCAGCTACATTCATATCCTCCTCATCCCGGTGTACTTCTACAGTGACCTCCTCAATCTCAATATCAGCAACTGGACTGGCGGTGCTCCTCCCAGCACTTGCAGGGGCATGCAAATGGTGGTATGAGCCTCCTCGTCCCATACAGTGTTGTGAAGGTCAAGCCTAGACATTGCAACTACGGACAGTGCCAGCACCCCTGTATTTTCACAACACCCCTGTAATTTTACAGCATACAAGATAAGGACAGTGTACACTTATTTTCACTGAACCCTTGTATTATTACAGCATACAGGACCAGTGTAATTTCATTTTAGCAACTGCACCCCTGAATTTTTACAGTATATAGGGCCAGTGTAATGTTATTTTAACAGCAGCACCCCAATATTTTGACAGCATACAAGAGCAGTGTGCTTTTAATTTTTAACAACTGCTCCCCTGAATTTTTACAGCATACAGGGCCAGTGTAATGTTAGTTTAACAGAAGCACCCCTAAATTTTTACAGCATACAGGACCAGTGTGCTTTTAATTTTTAATAACTGCACCCCTGAATTTTTGCAGCATGCAGGGCCAGTGTAATGCTATTTTAACAGCAGCACCCCTATATTTTGACAGCATACAGGATCAGTGTGCTTTTAATTTTTAACAACTTCACCCCTGAATTTTTACAGCATACTGGACCAGTGTAATGTTATTTTATTAGCAGCGCCCCTATATTTTTACAGCATACAGGAGCATTGTGCTTTTATTTTTTAACAACTGCACCCCTGAATTTTTACAGTATACAGGGCCAGTGTACATTTATTTTCACTGCACCCCTGAATTTTTACAGCTTAAAAGACAGGGCCAGTGTACATTGATTTTCACTGCACCCTATAATTTTTACAGCATGCAATTTTTACAGCATGCAGTGTACATTGATTTTCATTGCATCCTAGAATTATTAAAGCATACAAGACAGTGCCAGTGTACATTTTTTTTCACTGCACCCCTGAATTTTTACAGCATACAGGAGCAGTGTGCTTTTCATTTTTAACAACTGCACCCTGAAGTTTTACAGCATACAGGGCCAGTGTAATGTTATTTTAACAGCAGCACCCCTATAATTTACAGAATACACTAGCAGCGTGCTTTTGATATTTAACAACTGCACCCCTGAATTTTTACAGCATACTGGGCCAGTGTAATGTTATTTTAACAGCAGCACCCCTATATAATTACAGCATACAGGATCAATGTGCTTTTAATTTTATCTGCACCCCTGAATTTTTACTGCATACAGGGCCAGTATAATGTTATTTTAACAGCAGCACCCCTATATTTTTACAGCATATAGGAGCAGTGTGCTTTTAATTTTTAACAACTGCATCCCTGAATTTTTACAGCATACAGGGCAAGTGTGCATTTATTTTAACAGCAGCACACCTATATTTTACAGCATACAGGAGGACAGCTATACCCATGTACAGCTACAGAACCCGGAACAGCACATGATGAAACACCAGTGACAGCAAGGACAGCCAGGACAGCACCCCTAACGCAGCACAGGTACTCCACAGTGACTGCAGCAGCACCCATACAGAGCAAACACTAACCCCACCCAACGCCACCACCCACAGAGAGACAGAGGTCTGTCTCCCTCACTCTCCAAGTCTGGAGGGAAAAAATGGCAGCGACGCGTGGCTGTTTATTTGGAATACAAAACCCGTGAGAATCCAACAGCGGGATGATGACGTTTTGCCTTGTTCTGGTTTCCGAGTCTGGCGGGAAGTCCCAAGCCGGCTTCGGATCCGGGCTCAGAATGGGATGTTCAGGGGGTTCAGTTCCCTAGGAATCAAACCCGCTCATCTCTAATATTGTAACACTCACAAATAGTGTTCCATGGATTCGGTAGGTATGGAGAATCGGGAACACTGCAACAACCTGAAGGTTAAGTAAGAGTACTTCTACCTCAGCAGAGAGGTAAAGGGTTCCCAACCCCAGTCACAATAATCACACAGATCCTTAATAAATGTGATGATGCAATATATTAGAATAGAAAAGAAAATGAGGATTTCAACAGAGTGTAGGGTTTATTTTTCTATTGTATTTATATTCTAGATGACATTAATGTAGCCTGTTAAGTATGTATGTGTATATATATATATATATATATATATATATAGACAAGGTGTAGTCGCGCATTCAAACAATAAAAGTCTTTGAAATATATATCAGTCCGAATGTATTGTTGCAGCAATCCTTCTTTGAGAGTAAACCCGTACTCCTCAGCACATGTAGAAAAGAAAATAATGGAGGGCGCAATGGTGAGTGTAAAATCACAAGTAATTTACTGACATAATATTCACTCACATACATTCAAAGTAAAAGGTAACCAGCGCAATGTCGACCATCAGTGGAGCCTCTGGATACCCGCACAGATGAACCCCGTTGCTCCTTGGATACCACCAGCCGCTAAATTCTTTCAGCCGCACGGACTCCAAAGCGGACCTCGCACGCCGGTAATTCAGACACAGGATCCACGTTACACATCCTGCTGGCCACGCCCAACGCGTTTCATCACAGGACTTCATCAGGGGGTGTGGCTAGCACCGGTATCGCATACAATTTATAGCAAAGCAGCATAATTGATTTAAAGCAGCACAAATGATTCAATGAATCTACACATTAAAAAATCTACGGCAAAAGCAGCGTACAGAACATTATTAGACAAAAATACAGTATTTAAAACAAATACAATATAATACATATTAACAGCGAACCTAAACAGTATATATATTTAAAAAATACATTGAGATAGCAGCTCAAATAGAATAATACCAATTAAAATTGTAAGCAGATTATTAATTGGCACCGCCTCACAGAGATGCCAAACCTTTTCAGATGACTTATAAATAAACCACATATAAGAAGATCTAAAAAACCTGGATATTTGGTATCATCCTATACTAATAGTATTAATTAATAGCGAGTTAAAATCTAATTAGGTTATACTACTATTAAACCTGAAATAAATTTTATTAGAATGACAATTCATTCAAATCACAGCGCATAAGTACATGGATGTCAATACATATTTAGTTGATAAAAACTCAGAACCAGATTAATTAGTAAATTTAGCACCTCCACCCTTATTACTTTCACACTAGTGAAAACAAAAACACAAAGGAGCCAATGGCCCAACTACAATGCGTCAAAGTCACCAGTGCACGCAACAATGGGTTTTAGTGCAAAAAAGGGGTGATGTCATAGTTTTCGTTAAGCCCATAAGGGCTGATGGTATTCAATGTATGTATCCAATACATTTTTCTTTTTCCTAATAGTTTAGAGACATCACCTCACCTATCATCCAATTTTACATGCTCAATCGCCTTAAAAGAAACATTACTAAGCAGTCCTCCATTGCAGCTTAAAAAGTGTCTAGGTACACTATGATCCTTAAGTTTATTAACAATACTCCTAGTATGCTCGAGTATACGGATCTTTAATTGTCTCTTGGTTTTCCCTATATATCTTGCACCACAAGAACACCCTAAGAGATAAATTACCGAAATAGTCTGGCAGTTCATAAAACTCTTTATGTCCCAAGACTTCAATTTACTGGTATCCCAAATTTTCTTTCTCTCTTTATCCATAAATGGACAGACTTCCCAGTGATTACATGGGTAACACCCTGTTACTCGGGTTTTTCCTAACCAGGCTTCATCTGATTTAATACTTAAATTACTAGGAGCCAATGAGTTTTTAAGAGATCTTGCCCTCCTAAAAACTACTTGTGGGTCTTTGGGCAATAAGTCTTTCAGGATCGGGTCAAGTGATAAAATCCCCCAATGGTTCTTCAGAATCTTTCTAATCTCATTACTTTTCGGATTATACGTAGTGATAAAAGGCATAAATGAGGAATCTTGTGCTTTACTTTTTTCTTTATAGACCAATAGTTGTTTTCTATCGAGACTATCAGCTTTTTCTTTACATTTAGTGACCAGTCCAGCTGGGTATTATTTCTCTAAAAACCTTTTTTCATAAAGTGCGGCTTGCTCATTAAATTTATCCTGTTCTACACAGTTTCTTTTAAGCCTCAAAAATTGTGAGTAAGGGATATTCGTCACCCAATTTTTGAGGTGACAGCTCTTGAAGTGTACATAATTATTGCTGTCGACCTTCTTAACATATGTATAAGTATTAATATTCTTACCAGGGCTCCAATCTGTTGAATCAATGACTAAATCTAAAAATTCAATTTTATTTCTCTGATAATTGGATGTACATTTTAAATTATAACAGTTAGTATTAAGATAAACCATAAATCTATTAAAATCACTCTCAGTCCCCTTCCAAATAATTAATATATCGTCTATATACCTATAAAAACTATGTATGAAATCTGAAAATGGATTATTATGAAAAATCACTTCTGATTCCCATTTTCCCAAATAGAGATTGGCAAAGCTCGGGGCATAAGGGGTCCCCATCGCACAGCCGCACAGCTGATTATAAAAATGACCCTGAAATTTAAAATAATTATTATAAAGAACATATCATATGCATTCCAGCAGAAAAAGTCTCTGATCTTCACTTAAGGTTTCATCATTACTCAAAGAAAAATAAATAGCCTCAAATCCCTCTTTATGCCGAATGCAAGTATAGAGGGATTCTATATCTATAGTACACCAACTATAATCAAAATCCCAAATAATTGAATCAAGATTCCTTAATACATGAGTCGAATCTTTGATAAAAGATTTTAAACCAAGTACATAATTTTTGATGTAAACATCTATAAATTGAGATAATTTAGATGTAGCCGAATCAATCCCGGCAATTATAGGTCGACCTGGAGGTTTTTTTTCAGCCGCTTATGGATTTTTGGTAAATAATAAAAGATCGCCACCTGGGATGTGGGTTGAATATATAATTAATTTCTTCTCTACTTAAACAACCCTTCCTAAAACCATCTTCTAGTAATAACTTAATTTCCTCAACAATTCTCAGAGTGGGGTCGGAAGTTAACTTGGTGTAGGTTCTCTCGTCATCTAATAATCTAAAAGCCTTCTCTAAATAATCAGTTCTATTTAAAATAACCACACCTCCTCCTTTATCGGCCATTTTTATTATAATATTATTATTTTCCTCAAGTTCAGTAATGGCTTTTCTCTCTTCTTTATCTAAATTGTCTTTACATCTTTTATCACTCCGGCATAGTGTGTCCAGATCTTTTAAAATAAGTTTAGAAAAAGTCTCGATATAACTGCCACGAGATTCAAGTGGGTAATAGTTAGAACCTCTCTTTAAACCTGTAAAGTTCTGGATATCATCATTATACACCTTTTACTTATCACTACTATAATTTTTTTTAAAAATGCCTCTTTAATGTTAGAGTTCTAAAAAATTTATTGGCGTCTATAAACAACTCAAAATTATTAGGTCTTACATTAGGAGCGAACGATAAACCTTTCTGTAATAATCTGATTTCTCTCTGTTTTAAATCATAATCAGATAAATTGAAGATACCAGTTAGTGATTCTGTCTCCTCTGTTTGTTTGTTCTTTCCTCCTCTCTTTCCTCTCTTATTTCTTCTTGAATTTTTTGTTTTAACCCTGACCTTGGGCTGTGCATCCCTGTTGTCAAAACTGGTTCTACCCGATCCCTCCAATTTTGATCCCTCCTCACAAAATCCTTCTTAAACCCTTCCCTCCTACTTGGAGTACTGAGGGGAGCATACTTATTCATTAAAGGAATATCAGTTCTTTCATTATAATATTGCTTCTTGATAGTGACTCTAGGATTAAAAAAACTGAAAAAGAAGTCATAGATACTAAAGTTAGAAAGTTTCAGCGTGATCTTTTGGATTATAAGAATGGCAATGTGAGGAATTGGAATGCTAATAGTAAAGCTGAGTTTGGTAATAATGAAGCCACATATGGTAATAGGGGGCGAATTAGGAATAATTATAGAGAGAATGGCTGGCAGCAGATTCCGTATAGGAGACAGAAGAAGCAATATTATAATGAAAGAACTGATATTCCTTTAATGAATAAGTATGCTCCCCTCAGTACTCCAAGTAGGAGGGAAGGGTTTAAGAAGGATTTTGTGAGGAGGGATCAAAATTGGAGGGATCGGGTAGAACCAGTTTTGACAACAGGGATGCACAGCCCAAGGTCAGGGTTAAAACAAAAAATTCAAGAAGAAATAAGAGAGGAAAGAGAGGAGGAAAGAACAAACAAACAGAGGAGACAGAATCACTAACTGGTATCTTCAATTTATCTGATTATGATTTAAAACAGAGAGAAATCAGATTATTACAGAAAGGTTTATCGTTCGCTCCTAATGTAAGACCTAATAATTTTGAGTTGTTTATAGACGCCAATAAATTTGTTAGAACTCTAACATTAAAGAGGCATTTTTAAAAAAATGATAGTAGTGATAAGAAAAAGGTGTATAATGATGAAATACAGAATTTAACAGGTTTAAAGAGAGGTTCTAACTATTACCCACTTGAATCTCGTGGCAGTTATATCGAGACTTTTTCTAAACTTATTTTAAAAGATCTGGACACACTATGCCGGAGTGATAAAAGATGTAAAGACAATTTAGATAAAGAAGAGAGAAAAGCCATTACTGAACTTGAGGAAAATAATAATATTATAATAAAAATGGCCGATAAAGGAGGAGGTGTGGTTATTTTAAATATAACTGATTATTTAGAGGAGGCTTTTAGATTATTAGATGACGAGAGAACCTACACCAAGTTAACTTCCGACCCCACTCTGAGAATTGTTGAGGAAATTAAGTTATTACTAGAAGATGGTTTTAGGAAGGGTTGTTTAAGTAGAGAAGAAATTAATTATATATTCAACCCACATCCCTGGCTGGCGATCTTTTATTATTTACCAAAGATCCATAAACGGCTGACAAAACCTCCAGGTCGACCTATAATTGCCGGGATTGATTCGGCTACATCTAAATTATCTCAATTTATAGATGTTTACATCAAAAATTATGTACTTGGTTTAAAATCTTTTATCAAAGATTCGACTCATGTATTAAGGAATCTTGATTCAATAATTTGGGATTTTGATTATAGTTGGTGTACTATAGATATAGAATCCCTCTATACTTGCATTCCGCATAAAGAGAGATTGGAGGCTATTTATTTATATTTGAGTAATGATGAAACCTTAAGTGAAGATCAGAGACTTTTTCTGCTGGAATGCATACGATATGTTCTTTATAATAATTATTTAAAATTTCAGGGTCATTTTTATAATCAGCTGTGCGGCTGTGCGATGGGGACCCCTTATGCCCCGAGCTTTGCCAATCTCTATTTGGGAAAATGGGAATCAGAAGTGATTTTTCATAATAATCCATTTTCAGATTTCATACATAGTTTTTATAGGTATATAGACGATATATTAATTATTTGGAAGGGGACAGGGAGTGATTTTAATAGATTTATGGTTTATCTTAATACTAACTGTTATAATTTAAAATTTACATCCAATTATCAGAGAAATAAAATTGAATTTTTAGATTTAGTCATTGATTCAACAGATTGGAGCCCAGGTAAGAATATTAATACTTATACATATGTTAAGAAGGTCGACAGCAATAATTATGTACACTTCAAGAGCTGTCACCTCAAAAATTGGGTGACGAATATCCCTTACTCACAATTTTTGAGGCTTAAAAGAAACTGTATAGAACAGGATAAATTTAATGAGCAAGCCGCACTTTATGAAAAAAGGTTTTTAGAGAAACAATACCCAGCTGGACTGGTCACTAAATGTAAAGAAAAAGCTGATAGTCTCCATAGAAAACAACTATTGGTCTATAAAGAAAAAAGTAAAGCACAAGATTCCTCGTTTATGCCTTTTATCACTACGTATAATACGAAAAGTAATGAGATTAGAAAGATTCTGAAGAACCATTGGGGGATTTTATCACTTGACCCGATCCTGAAAGACTTATTGCCCAAAGACCCACAAGTAGTTTTTAGGAGGGCAAGATCTCTTAAAAACTCATTGGCTCCTAGTAATTTAAGAATTATATCAGATGAAACCTGGTTAGGAAAAACCTGAGTAACAGGGTGTTACCCATGTAATCACTGTAAAGTCTGTCCATTTATGGATAAAGAGAGAAAGAAAATTTGGGATACCAGTAAATTGAAGTCTTGGGACATAAAGAGTTTTATGAACTGCCAGACTACTTCGGTAATTTATCTCTTAGGGTGTTCTTGTGGTGCAAGTTGTATAGGGAAAACCAAGAGACAATTAAAGATCCGTATACTCGAGCATACTAGGAGTATTGTTAATAAACTTAAGGATCATAGTGTACCTAGACACTTTTTAAGCTGCAATGGAGGACTGCTTAGTAATTTTTCTTTTAGGCGATTGAGCATGTAAAATTGGATGATAGGGGAGGTGATGTCTCTAAACTATTAGGAAAAAGATAAATGTATTGGATACGTTAAGCCCTTATGGGCTTAACGAAAACTATGACATCACCCCTTTTTTGCACTAAAACCCATTGTTGCGTGCACTGGTGACTTTGACGCATTGTAGTTGGGCCATTGGCTCCTTTGTGTTTTTGTTTTCACTAGTGTGAAAGTAATAATGGTGGAGGTGCTAAAATTTACTAATTAATCTGGTTCTGAGTTTTTATCAACTAAATATGTATTGACATCCATGTACTTATGCGCTGTGATTTGAATGAATTGTCATTCTAATAAAATTTATTTTAGGTTTAATAGTAGTATAACCTAATTAGATTTTAACTCGCTATTAATTAATACTATTAGTATAGGATGATACCAAATATCCAGGTTTTTTAGATCTTCCTATATGTGGTTTATTTATAAGTCATCTGAAAAGGTTTGGCATCTCTGTGAGGCAGTGCCAATTAATAATCTGCTTACACTTTTAATTGGTATTATTCTATTTGAGCTGCTATCTCGATGTATTTTTTAAATATATATACTGTTTAGGTTCGTTGTTAATATGTATTATATTGTATTTGTTTTAAATACTGTATTTTTGTCTAATAATGTTCTGTACGCTGCTTTTGCCGTAGATTTTTTAATGTGTAGATTCATTGAATCATTTGTGCTGCTTTAAATCAATTATGCTGCTTTGCTATAAATTGTATGCGATACCGGTGCTAGCCACACCCCCTGATGAAGTCCTGTGACGAAACGCGTTGGACGTGGCCAGCAGGATGTGTAACGTGGATCCTGCGTCTGAATTACCGGCGTGCGAGGTCCGGTTTGGAGTCCGTGCGGCTGAAAGAATTTAGCGGCTGGTGGTATCCAGGGAGCAACGGGGTTCATCGGTGCGGGTATCCGGAGGCTCCACTGATGGTCGACATTGCGCTGGTTACCTTTTACTTTGAATGTATGTGAGTGAATATTATGTCAGTAAATTACTTGTGATTTTACACTCACCATTGCGCCCTCCATTATTTTCTTTTTTATATATATTTATATATATATATATATATATATATATATATATTTATTTTGTTAGGTTTTCTGGTTGCTTCTCTGCCTTTTGGCTAAGACCACATGTAGATGTAAATGTATACCATGGGGCTTAAAAGTGCCCCCAGTAGGCGAATGGCCCCCAGTATTCTGGCCAAGAGGCTGGCTGCCCGAGCCCAAGGCTGTATGTGCCCCTGATGCCAGGGGTGTCTGAAATTGCAATGGTTAAGGACACATCTCTGCACTAGTAAGTTCATCTCTGCACAATGCAGTTCTTTATTTTAGGAAGCATCATTTTTCCTTTTCCTAGCTTTTTGGCTAGGGCAAGGATCATTTTTTATATTCCTGTCAGAAAATCTGGGTCCTATATATATATATATTTTTTTTTTTGCACTTTGTTGGGTTTTTTCTTTTTGCACGATCTCTTTTTTATGTTTGATGTATTTGTGTTCGATTTTTGTAGGGTTTGGGGTAGACCCTTATGGGTTTCCTTCCCCAAGTTAGCTGAGGCTCTCTCCTTTTGGGGAAAGCTGAAGAATCCATTGCCCAGGGGGAAGCTTTAGCCAACCCTGGGAAGAAAGGGGTAACCTGTGCCTTCTGGCAGAGAGAAGCTTGAAGATTCTTGCCCTCTAAGGGGCATTTTGGTTTTCGGGGGTTGGGAATATTAAGGGATCCCCCCTATCTTCTGTGAAAGGGGGACCCAAGGATTCCTATATCCATGCATTGGGACCTTTTGTCTCCAAGGAGTTAGAGAGAAAGGTGGGTCATTCTTTGCACACTACACTAGGTAATTGGACCATGCACCTAGGGATTCAATAAAAAATAAATATTAGTGCTTCAGCTGAGGGACAGTGACGTCACCTCTGCTTCTGAAAATGGTCTGCTTCGATGTGTTGCTTTTGCTAAAGAACTGTGACATTACCTGTAAACGTGCACCAACGAACAAAGCTCACTTGGCCAAAAGCTGTAAACTCCCCTATGACTTGAGATGAGCGGGTTCGGGGTTTACTCGGTTTTACTCGGATTTACTCGGTTCTCTAAACGGCATCTTATTGGCTATCCAAAACACAAGACATCCGTGAGCCAATAAGATGCCGTTTTGAGAACCAAGTAAATCAGAGTAAAACTGAATCCGCTCCTCTCTACCTATAACCCTTTTACACCGAGCTGAGAACTCGGGTCCCAGCTCAATGTGAAAGGGTCAACCCAGTTCATGCATCCTGAGTCCATCCCAGGTCACGACCTAGGTCCTGCCTAAAAAAAGCTGCTGATGGTTGGCTCTGGAGCGATTGGCAATTACATTGTCTCCAAGCATTCTGTGTGAAGAGCGATGACCGAGGAATAAAACGGGTTCCAGCAGTGGTCTGAAAAGGAAAGAAGTAGTGAAACCAGCGCTAGTATATACAATTAATATATGATGGATGGTATATGGTAAAGAAAATGCACATTTGTTTAAAAACCACAATAAAACTGAAATCGCAAGTTATAAAAAGCAACCACTAGCTAGGCGACAGGTGTATTGGTAACCCCTTCTCCTCTACCCCCTAACCCTTACTCTCTATTCACACAGTCTAACCTTAACCTCCCCCCTTAGAGCCTAACCTACTGTACCCCTGGTGGTGCCTAACCCTTAAAGTCTCCCCGGTGGTGCCTAAACCTAACCCCTCCCCCACGCAGCCTAACCCTAAGCCCCTAGGTGGTGCCTAAACCCAACCTCCGCCCCCCTGGCTCTAACCTGCCTTCTATACTTACGTTCGTACTTACGGTTGGGATTCTGGCCTTAGTCTCCTGACCCTGTCGGGATTCTGGCCTCGACATTTACATGGGTGTCGGGATTCCGGTGTCAGTATTCCAACTGGTGGGATCCCAACAGCCGGCATCTTAAGCACATCTTATTATTTAATTTGCCCACTCTTCCGTGGTGTCCTGGAGTACCACTCGATTTTAGGTAGCCTCCCGGCAATTTTGGAACAACAGGTAAGTACTGTATAGATACTTAGGGGACTGTGCTTAATTACCCTGTTAAGCACAGTCCACTAAGTATCCATACAGTACTTACCTATTGTTCCGAAATTGCCGGGAGGCTACCTAAAATCAGGTGGTACTCCAAGCCACCACGGAAGAGTGGGCAAGTAATACTGTACTGTAGTTGTGCCCCCTTATAATATAAATCCCATTTAAATGTGGTCTTATGATATATTGTAAATAAAAAGAAAGTCACACCCTCTTAAACAAAACAAAAAATGAGTCCCTTAAACTTATACGTTGATGCAAATTGGCAAATACTCCAGTGTGAATAAGCCATTAGAATGTTGCCTTAACCTAACCGATACAGGGTAAATATAGCAATCTGTAATTGCCATAAATTCACCGCTGAGAAGTGTGATCATTGTACATTGCTCATTCACACATTCCAAGAGCTGTTTTATCTATCCTCTGCCGAACACAGTTGTTTCCTTGTATATATTCACATATGTCTGTATGTCAGCGCCACACTTTATTATTTCTTTCTATCTACATATCAATGCTTTTCACAGCGTGACCTCAAGCAGAAAGAATTAAACACAGGTCCGTCCTCCTGTTTATCCGCAGCTCTGCAGACCTGGCTTCACCGAGCAGATGTATTTTAACTATGCTGATAAATAATTAATGAAAACACCGACATTAAAATGCATATTTATTTTCTGCACCGAAGGATAGATATCTGGAAGCCATAGAATTGGTCGTAGGGTTTATTTGTATTTGCAACATAAGTCCAAATGTTCAACCTTTCTTCTCATACGCATTAACCCACGAGCATTTTAATTTGAAGCAAGAAGAAATTGAAATGATCAGATTTTTCTTCTAAAACCAAAGGCGACTAACGCGTTTAATTACCATGGATAAATATATACAGTGCCTATAAGAAGAAATATCTGTGAAGGCCTGCAATAAGCAGGAGTCATTTCTTGTGGCTGCAGGAAAAGCGTAATTTTCACAAATTTAAGGATAATTTATAAGAAAAGTGGCACATGTGGAACGATTGCAGAAGAGGTACTCTACAGCTCACAAATATGTACGTAACCCCAATGGTTTACGGGTCTAATTCAAACTTGATCGCACCTCTGCCAATTTGCAGAGGATTGTGATCGGATAGTTGCCGCCCAGACAGAGTGAAAAACCTCCCCGTGCAAGTCTGCGTACGCCGTGCGAAAAGCTTTGCATACGCCGGCCAGCTGTAAATCCATTCACAACTTACTCACCATCTAAAGATTTTTCCAGTCTGTGCGTACCCCAGGACCTTCTCACACAGGGGTTAATCCGAGTTGATCGCTAGCTGAAAATATGCGATGCGCAGCGATGATGCAAAAAAAACGGCACTTCTGCGCATGCGTATGTGGCGCAATGCGCACGCGCAACGTACTTTCACAACGGCCGATGTAGTTTCACACAAGATCTAGCGAAGCTTTTCAGTTGCACAGCTGCCCGCAGAGTGATTGACGTGAAGTGGGCGTTTCTGGGTGTCAACTGACCGTTTTCAGGGAGTGTTTGGAAAAACGCAGGCGTGCCAGGAAAAACGCAGGCGTGGCTGGGCGAACGCAGGGCGTGTTTGTGACGTCAAATCAGGAACTGAACAGTCTGAAGTCATCGCAAGCACTGAGTAGGTCTGAAGCTACTCTGAAACTGCACAAAATTATTTTGCCGCCGCTCTGCGATCCCTTCGTTCGCACTTCTGCTAAGCTAAAATACACTCCCAGTGGGAGGCGGCATAGCGTTTGCACGGCTGCTAAAAACTGCTAGCGAGCGATCAACTCGGAATGACCCCCACAGTGCGATAGCAACAGGCTGACATCACACACCCTCCCTAAAAATGCTTGGGATCGACTGCGTTTTTCCAGACACTCCCAGAAAACATCCAGTTACCACCCCCAAACGTCCGCTTCCTGTCAGTCAACCTGCGTTCGCCTAGCGATGAAAAAAATAAGAATTTACTCACCGGTAATTCTATTTCTCGTAGTCCGTAGTGGATGCTGGGGACTCCGTAAGGACCATGGGGATTAGCGGCTCCGCAGGAGACTGGGCACAACTATAAAGAAAGCTTTAGACTACTGGTGTGCACTGGCTCCTCCCACTAAGACCCTCCTCCAGACTTCAGTTAGGATACTGTGCCCGGAAGAGCTGACACAATAAGGAAGGATTTTGAATCCCGGGTAAGACTCATACCAGCCACACCAATCACACCGTATAACTCGTGATACAATACCCAGTTAACAGTATGATAACAACTGAGCCTCTCAACAGATGGCTCAACAATAACCCATTAGTTAAGCAATAACTATATACAAGTATTGCAGACAATCCGCACTTGGGATGGGCGCCCAGCATCCACTACGGACTACGAGAAATAGAATTACCGGTGAGTAAATTCTTTTTTTCTCTAACGTCCTAAGTGGATGCTGGGGACTCCGTAAGGACCATGGGGATTATACCAAAGCTCCCAAACGGGCGGGAGAGTGCGGATGACTCTGCAGCACCGAATGGGCAAACTCTAGGTCCTCCTCAGCCAGGGTGTCAAACTTGTAGAATTTAGCAAACGTGTTTGACCCCGACCAAGTAGCTGCTCGGCAAAGTTGAAGAGCCGAGACCCCTCGGGCAGCCGCCCAAGAAGAGCCCACCTTCCTCGTGGAATGGGCTTTCACTGATTTAGGATGCGGCAGTCCAGCCGCAGAATGTGCAAGCTGAATCGTACTACAGATCCAGCGAGCAATAGTCTGCTTTGAAGCAGGTGCACCCAACTTGTTGGGCGCATACAGGATAAAGAGCGAGTCAGTCTTTCTGACTCCAGCTGTCCTGGAAACATAGATTTTCAGGGCCCTGACTACGTCCAACAACTTGGAAGCCTCCAAGTCTTTAGTAGCCGCAGGCACCACGATAGGTTGGTTCAGATGAAAAGCTGATACCACTTTAGGGAGAAACTGGGGACGAGTCCTCAATTCTGCCCTATCCATATAAAAAATCAGATAAGGGCTTTTACATGACAAAGCCGCCAATTCTGATACACGCCTGGCCGAAGCCAAGGCCAACAACATGACCACTTTCCACGTGAGATATTTTGATTCCACGGTTTTTAGTGGCTCAAACCAATGTGACTTTAGGAAATCCAACACCACGTTGAGATCCCAAGGTGCCACTGGAGGCACAAAAGGGGGCTGAATATGCAGCACTTCCTTAACAAAAGTCTGAACTTCAGGTAGTGAAGCCAGTTCTCTCTGGAAGAAAATC
This sequence comes from Pseudophryne corroboree, assembly GCF_028390025.1. NCBI lineage: Eukaryota > Metazoa > Chordata > Amphibia > Anura > Myobatrachidae > Pseudophryne > Pseudophryne corroboree. Next base: position 28,064,635 of record NC_086444.1, on the reverse strand, counting down.
GATAGAGCCGAAATCTGGACCTTAATGGAACCCAATTTTAGGCCCATAGTCACCCCTGACTGTAGGAAGTGCAGAAAACGGCCCAGCTGAAATTCCTCCGTTGGGGCCTTCCTGGCCTCACACCACGCAACATATTTTCGCCAAATGCGGTGATAATGGTTTGCGGTAACTTCTTTCCTAGCTTTAATCAGCGTAGGAATGACTTCCTCCGGAATGCCCTTTTCCTTCAGGATCTGGTGTTCAACCGCCATGCCGTCAAACGCAGCCGCGGTAAGTCTTGGAACAGACAGGGCCCCTGCTGCAGCAGGTCCTGTCTGAGCGGCAGAGGCCATGGGCCCTCTGAGATCATTTCTTGAAGTTCCGGGTACCAAGCTCTTCTTGGCCAATCCGGAACAATGAGTATAGTTCTTACTCCTCTTCTCCTTATTATCCTCAGTACCTTTGGTATGAGAGGAAGAGGAGGGAACACATAAACCGACCGGTACACCCACGGTGTCACTAGAGCGTCCACAGCTATCGCCTGAGGGTCTCTCGACCTGGCGCAATATCTTTCTAGCTTTTTGTTTAGGCGGGACGCCATCATGTCCACCTGTGGCCTTTCCCAACGGTTTACAATCAGTTGGAAGACTTCCGGATGAAGTCCCCACTCTCCCGGGTGGAGGTCGTGCCTGCTGAGGAAGTCTGCTTCCCAGTTGTCCACTCCCGGAATGAACACTGCTGACAGTGCTAACACGTGATTTTCCGCCCATCGGAGAATCCTTGTGGCTTCTGCCATTGCCGTCCTGCTTCTCGTGCCGCCCTGTCGGTTTACATGGGCGACCGCCGTGATGTTGTCTGACTGGATCAGTACCGGCTGGTTTTGAAGCAGGGTTTTTGCCTGACTTAGGGCATTGTAAATGGTCCTCAGTTCCAGAATATTTATGTGCAGGGAAGTCTCCTGACTTGACCATAGTCCTTGGAAGTTTCTTCCCTGTGTGACTGCCCCCCAGCCTCGAAGGCTGGCATCCGTGGTCACCAGGACCCAGTCCTGTATGCCGAATCTGTGGCCCTCTTGAAGATGAGCACTCTGCAGCCACCACAGCAGAGACACCCTTGTCCTTGGAGACAGGGTTATCAGCCGATGCATCTGAAGATGCGACCCGGACCACTTGTCCAACAGGTCCCACTGAAAGGTTCTTGCATGAAACCTGCCGAATGGAATTGCTTCGTAGGAAGCTACCATCTTTCCCAGGATCCGCGTGCAGTGATGCACCGACACCTGTTTTGGTTTTAGGAGGCCTCTGACTAGAGATGACAGCTCCTTGGCCTTCTCCTCCGGGAGAAACACTTTTTTCTGTTCTGTGTCCAGAACCATCCCCAGGAACAGTAGACGTGTCGTAGGGACCAGCTGTGACTTTGGAATGTTTAGAATCCAGCCGTGCTGTAGTAGCACCTCCCGAGATAGTGCTACCCCGACCAACAACTGCTCCCTGGACCTTGCCTTTATAAGGAGATCGTCCAAGTACGGGATAATTAAAACACCCTTCTTTCGAAGGAGTATCATCATTTCGGCCATTACCTTGGTAAAGACCCTCGGAGCCGTGGATAGACCGAACGGCAACGTCTGGAATTGGTAATGACAATCCTGTACCACAAATCTGAGGTACTCCTGGTGAGGATGGTAAATGGGGACATGCAGGTAAGCATCCTTGATGTCCAGTGATACCATGTAATCCCCCTCGTCCAGGCTTGCAATAACCGCACTGAGCGATTCCATCTTGAACTTTAATTTTTTTATATATGTGTTCAAGGATTTCAAATTTAAAATGGGTCTCACCGAACCGTCCGGTTTCGGTACCACAAACATTGTGGAATAGTAACCCCGTCCTTGTTGAAGTAGGGGTACCTTTACTATCACTTGTTGTGAATACAGCTTGTGAATTGCCTGTAACACTGCCTCCCTGCCTGAGGGAGTGGTTGGCAAGGCAGATTTGAGGAAACGACGGGGGGGAGACGTCTCGAACTCCAGCTTGTACCCCTGAGATACTATCTGAAAAATCCAGGGATCCACTCGTGAGCGAGCCCACTGATTGCTGAAATATTTGAGACGGGCCCCCACCGTACCTGGCTCCGCCTGTGGAGCCCCAGCGTCATGCTGTGGACTTAGAGGAAGTGGGGGAGGACTTTTGCTCCTGGGAACTGGCTGTATGCTGCAGCTTTTTTCCCCTACCTCTGCCTCTGGGCAGAAAAGACGCGCCTTTAACCCACTTGCCCCTATTGGGCCGAAGGGACTGTACCTGATAATACGGTGCTTTCTTTGGCTGTGAGGGAACATGGGGTAAAAATGTAGACTTCCCAGCTGTTGCTGTGGAAACGAGGTCCGAGAGACCATCCCCGAACAACTCCTCACCCTTATAAGGCAGAACTTCCATGTGCCTTTTGGAATCTGCATCACCTGTCCACTGCCGAGTCCATAACCCTCTCCTGGCAGAAATGGACATTGCACTAATTTTTTATGCCAGCCGGCAAATATCCCTCTGTGCATCCCTCATGTATAAAAGTGCGTCTTTTATATGCTCTACGGTTAGCAATATAGTGTCCCTGTCTAGGGTATCAATATTTTCTGACAGGGAATCTGACCATGCAGCTGCAGCACTGCACATCCATGCTGAAGCAATAGCTGGTCTCAGTATAACACCTGTGTGTGTATATATAGATTTCAGGATAGCCTCCTGCTTTCTATCAGCAGATTCCTTCAGGGCGGCCGTATCCGGAGACGGTAGTGCCACCTTCTTTGACAAACGTGTGAGCGCTTTATCCACTCTAGGGGATGTTTCCCAACGTGACCTATCCTCTGGCGGGAAAGGGTACGCCATTAGTTACCTCTTAGAAATTGACAGCTTCTTATCAGGGGAAGCCCACGCTTCTTCACACACTTCATTTAACTCCTCAGATGGAGGAAAAGCTACTGGTAGTTTTTTCTCTCCAAACATAATACCCTTTTTTGTGGTACCGGGGGTAACATCAGAAATGTGCAACACATTTTTCATTGCCTCAATCATGTAACGTGTGGCCCTACTGGAAGTTACATTAGTCTCATCGTCGTCGACACTGGAGTCAGTATCCGTGTCGACATCTGTGTCTGCCATCTGAGGTAGCGGGCGTTTAGAGCCCCTGATGGCTTTTGAGACGCATGGGCAGGCACAGGCTGAGAAGCCGGCTGTCCCACATTTGGTATGTTGTCAAACCTTTTATGCAAGGAGTCGACACTGTCACGTAATTTCTTCCACAGCACCATCCACTCAGCTGTCGACCCCGCAGGGGGTGACATCACATTTACAGGCATCTGCTCCGCCTCCACATAAGCCTCCTCATCAAACATGTCGACACAGCCGTACCGACACACCGCAAACACACAGGGAATGCTCTGACAGAGGACAGGACCCCACAAAGCCCTTTGGGGAGACAGAGAGAGAGTATGCCAGCACACACCAGAGCGCTATATAACACAGGGATCCCACTATAAATTAGTGTTTTCCCTTATAGCTGCTTTTTATATATATATATATATCCTGCGCCTAAATTTAGTGCCCCCCCCCCCCTCTCTTTTTTACCCTTCTGTAGTGCAGGGGAGAGCCAGGGAGCTTCCTTCCAGCGGAGCTGTGAGGGAAAAATGGCGCCAGTGTGCTGAGGGAGATGGCCCCGCCCCTTTTCCGGCGGACTTCTCCCGCTTTTTCTGGAATACTGGCAGGGGTATTTTTACATCTATATAGCCTCTAGGACTATATATGATGTAGATTTGCCAGCCAAGGTGTCATATATTGCCCTCAGGGCGCCCCCCCCCAGCACCCTGCACCCATCAGTGACCGGAGTGTGAGGTGTACATGAGGAGCAATGGCGCACAGCTGCAGTGCTGTGCGCTACCTTGGTGAAGACCGAAGCCTTCTGCCGCCGATTTTCCGGACCTCTTCATGCTTCTGGCTCTGTAAGGGGGACGGCGTCGCGGCTCCGGGAACGAACACCAAGGTCGGGTCCTGCGGTCGATCCCTCTGGAGCTAATGGTGTCCAGTAGCCTAAGAAGCCCAAGCTACCACCAGTTAGGTAGGTTCGCTTCTTCTCCCCTTAGTCCCTCGCTGCAGTGAGTCTGTTGCCAGCAGATCTCACTGTAAAATAAAAAACCTAAATATACTTTCTTTCTAGGAGCTCAGGAGAGCCCCTAGTGTGCATCCAGCTCAGCCGGGCACAAGAATCTAACTGAAGTCTGGAGGAGGGTCTTAGTGGGAGGAGCCAGTGCACACCAGTAGTCTAAAGCTTTCTTTATAGTTGTGCCCAGTCTCCTGCGGAGCCGCTAATCCCCATGGTCCTTACGGAGTCCCCAGCATCCACTTAGGACGTTAGAGAAATACACAGGATTTTTCTGCAGTTTGCCTCGCGCCTGCGCATTACAATCTGTACGCAAGCGCATTCGTTCGATAATCGGCCGCTGTTTGATTTTGCACAACAGCGCTTAGGTCTGAATTACACCCTAAGCTTCGAATGATGGGGCAGCAGGACCCGTTCTGCACATTTGTAGAACAGGCCCTGCATCCTCGCACACAGTGCCCCCCGAGCCATTTGAAGGCAGGAGGGTGGGCGGAGCTGGGCTGCTTTCCCTAAAACGGTGACGTGCCTCCCCCTATTTTCTGGAAATGGCTAGGCCATCGGCTGGGTCTTTGGATGATGATTCACTGACCCCAAGGGTCCGCAGCAGGGGGCACACTACTCTGCCAATAGAAAGCCATTCAGGATAACTCCGCTATTCCTTACTGTGCCCCTCTACCTGCTTCTGCGGGATAACTGCTACTAGAAAACTATGCGAACAGGGGAGAGACTGGATAACATATCCGAACCTTTGTGTATTTAGTCTTTTCTGCACAAAGAAATCCTGTTAATGTATCAAAATAATCATTACCACTTGAAAATTACGAAAACCATTTAAAAACGGATTCCGCAGAAGGTCAGTATGAAGATACGTAAGCCACCTTAATACAAACTGTGCAGTAGAGGAAGACAGGGGAAAAATCGTCAGGAAACATCAGGATGCAGCATATCCTGGAGCGAGATGGGCGACCGAATTGATTAAGGGGATGGAGACTCTAGAATTCAAGGAAAGCCTTGCTAGGCATGTTTACACTGGAAAAAAAGGAGATTAAGAGGGGACATGATTAACATTTATATAAGGGGTCAATACACAGAGCTAACGGGGGATTTGTTTTTTGTAAGATCATCACAAAGGACACATATACACCCGCTTAGGTTAGTGGAGAGGAGATTTCGCACACAGAGACAGAAAGGTTTCTTCACAGTAAGGACAATACGTATTTGGAATTCCCTGCCTGGGAGAGTAGTAATGGCGGTCTCGGTCACTACTTTTAAAAATGGGCTAGATAAATTCCTAATGGATAAGGATATACAGAGCTATGGTGGGTAAATCAGGCACTATAGTAATAAAAAAAAAAAAAGGAGGAATTGACATAACGGCTAAACATTCACCACAGTTAAAATTAGTCTTAAAAATATTACAGTGTAGTAGATCACTAACAGGTTGAACTCGATGGACAAATTGTCTTTTTTCAACCTCAGAAACTATTTTACTATGGGGGACATTTACTAAGCAGTGATAAGAGCGGAGAAGTGAGCCAGTGGAGAAATTGCCCCATCAACCAATCAGCAACTCTGTATCATTTTATAGTATGCAAATTATAGATGTTACTTCAGTTCTGATTGGTTGCCATGGGCAACTTCTCCACTGGCTCACTTCTCCGCACTTATCACTGCTTAGTAAATGTCCCCCTATGTTACTATATCCCTTTAATATGAATCTGATTGAAGTCATAGGACCCATCCCACATTATTGTGTCACTATATAGCATACAGTCTCCTGCACTAAGTCTAATTTTATCGCTGAAGCTTCGATAGACTCTGGTTCTACAAGGGTTTCACTGATCAATATCTCGTTCAGCGGTTCTCAATACCCAGAGTGGACAAGAGAGCCAGTGTACCTCTGGAGACTAATGGTGGGTCCTCCATCATATCCAGACCTGTAAAATAATACTATTGTTGAAACTGTCCAGGGTTATACAGAGAAAATTACATTTAAATGTCTGTCTACAGTAGGTATCTGTAGATGTACAGCAATGGAACAGATCTGGAACCAATGAATCCTCTTCAAAGCCAAATAATAAGACTGTACGAGGTTGAACAATAGAGATGCTTAAAAATGAAAGTGCCCAACCTCCCGATTTATTGACATATTAGGCAATATACAAGTGTTGCAAAAGATTCTGAGCCTACTCGGACGCCCACTGGCAAAGGCGCCATTCCGTCATGGCACTTACTAAGACACACCATTGTTGCATCATCAATCGCAACATCGAAAATTACACTTACCCTACCTGTGGCAATTTACTGCAATTCAGTGCAATTTCACTGTCTGAACATGGCCGCCTGTGTTAGCGCAATAGCGTCTTTAGATGTCTGCCTAGCCCCCCCCCCCCCCCTGTTACCTCCCAGGATTGTCCACTGACCGCCAGTCTCTCTGTGTGCAGTTTCAATTCGCATCTCAAGTGGCGTCCATCAGGACAGATGCGCAGTGTGGCTCGGCCGCTTTCATGTGGCAACACATGCACCTCTAAATCAGGCACAAGGGGCAGATGTACTAAGCCTTGGAGAAACAAAACGGAGAGAGCCAATCAGCTCCTAACTGCCATATTGCAGGCTGTGTTTATAAAATGACAGCTAGGTGCTGATTGGTTGGTATTTTTTTTCAGGCGTACTGTATGTCACAACTTGCAAATGTGATCCCGTATGCAATAAAAACTGGCTCAGCGTCATACTTCAGACGCCCATGCTTAGTGGTAATCAGAAGGTTACTGATCGAACAGTGTCCATCTGATAGTTGCATCCAGGCAGTGCCAGATTAAGGTCTACATGGGCCTGGAGCTGAGAGTTAGGAAGGGCCTATGGTGGTCATTCCGAGTTGATAGCACGTAGAAGCTTTTTGCTGCTCGTGTGATCAATTAGACGCCGCCTATGGGGGGGGGGGGTGTATTTTAGCATAGCAAGGCTGCGATCGCTTGTGCAGCCCTGCTATGCTAAAAAAGTTTCCTGCAAAACAAGACCAGGGTCCGACTTACTTACCCTGTGCGACGGATCCAGCAATAAAGGTCCCGGGATTGACGTCAGACATCCGCCCTCCAAACGCCTGAACACGCCCGTGTTCGCCTCACCACACCTGGAAAATGGTCAGTTGACGCCCCGGAATGCCTCCCTCCTGTCAGTCTTCTTACGATTGCCGCTGCGATCACTTTTTCTGCTGGCGGCGTCGCTGCCCGGCACGAAACGAAGCGCGTGCGCATTGAGGATGCCGCGCAGGCACAGTCCCGACCCGTTTGCACCGCAGCGATGAACCGCTGCGTGTGATGGGTCGGAATGACCCCCAATTACTGTATGTGCTGTCGCAGGTAGTGTAATCAGTGCCGTAGAGAAGTTCTCCCAAGTGGGTAGGGGAGCGTGGATACTATATGACTGCACTACATCCCCACATTACATTACTGTGCTACTTCCCCACACTGCACTACCTCCCCACACTACATTACTGTGCTACTTCCCCACACTACATCCCCACACTGCACTACCTCCCCACATTACATTACTGTGCTACTTCCCCACACTACATCCCCACACTGCACTACCTCCCCACTGTCAGATTGTGTTTGGTCTGTGTCCCCGGAGGGGGCGCTAGTGGGTCAGTGGAGGTAGGAGGAAAGAAACGAGGAGATTGTATAACGTTCCTGCGCATGAGCGCAATGGTATTTTATTGAGCAGATGAAGTTAAACAGTAATGCAGCAGAAATAATAATAACGGATGAAAAAGTCAAACACTTGGTATTGCAACAGATAGTCTATGGAAATGGATGATAGGTGACTTGAGAAATCATATCCGGAAATATAAAACAACAGAGTGAATGTCAATGGAATGGTACTGGCTAGGAAACCAGTGCAGGGGTTTAAAACAGAGAACTAAGGCAGTAATGGAAATGGCAAACCTTTGCATAAGCAGAAGACCAACTCACAGTGCAGGTGATGAGGCACTGGCAGCAGCAAGCTGTGTCACAGGTGGAGGAAATGAACACACCTGGAGTTTAGTCTTCAACTGCAGGCTGAAGCACACAAGGTGGTGATGAGTGTGAAGCCCAATGCAGGTTGCTGGTATTGCTGAGCCTTGAAGTTCCACGGGAGTAAAGCAGAATCACCAGGAGTATAAGTTCTTTGCAGGAACTCAGGAGAGACAGGAGCTGATCCTTTCATGCAGGTAGTCAGAATGACACAAAGTCCAGGATGCCTGTGAGGTGAAACTGTAGCCTCCTATATACCCCATGGTGTGCAGGGATTGGATGGAGGAAAGGAAAGTGGGTGCGGCCACGCACCGGATTGGCCGCAGCATACTAGCTTGTTTGGAGACTGTCATGGCGGCGCCCACGCCGCGGCCTAGCGGGGACGCGGCGCGCACACGCCTGCTGGCTCAGGAGTACCCCCAGGATCCAGATGATGACCCATGGCAGGGGCATAGGTGACAGGTGACCGCAGGGAGCCAGGACGGAGTCCGCAACGGCGGACGGATGCCAGCCTGGTGAGTCGATTCCTGACAGTACCCCCTCCTTTAGGGGTGGACACCGAACACCCACGTGGTTTGGAGGGATGAGTGCTGTGGAAGACACGGACCAACCTAGGAGCATGGACATCAGATGAATACACCCAGCTTCTCTCCTCTGGGCCATAACCGAACCAATCGACCAGGTACTGGAGACGTCCATACCGGCAACGAGAGTCCAGAATTTTGTTGATCTCAAATTCCACGCCCCGCTGAGTTCGAACCTTGGGACCTGCTGGAAGAGTATTCTGAAAGCGGTTTAGGACTAGAGGTCTGAGGAGAGAAATGTGAAAGGCATTAGGAATACGAAGTGAAGGTGGTAATTTCAACTTGTAAGCCACTGGGTTGATGACACTCTCAATAGGGTAAGGACCAATAAAGCGTGGTGCGAACTTCATGGAAGGAACCCTGAGACGAAGGTTGCGGGTTGATAACCAAACCCTGTCCCCCGGTTTCAAATGGGGAACCGCACGTCTCTTACGGTCGGCATAGATCTTGTATCGACTGGAGGCTTTTTTAAGGGAAACGTGAATTCTTTTCCAAATGGAGGAAAACTGGGTCAGAGCAGTAGTGGCAGCAGGAACATCCATGTGAGGGAGTTCTTGGAATTCAGGTACTCGGGGATGTTGCCCATAGACTGCAAAAAATGGTGTCGTGTCTGTAGCAGTGTGGTAACGAAAGTTATGGGCAAACTCGGCCCATGGGAGCAGATTAAACCAATCATCCTGGGAGGATGTCACATATAGCCGTAGGAAAGTCTCCAGTTCCTGATTGACTCTCTCTGTCTGCCCATTCGTCTGAGGATGGTATGAAGACGAGAATTTCAGTTTTATCTGCATGGCAGAACAGAGGGCCCTCCAAAACCTTGCTACAAACTGTACCCCCCGATCAGATATTATTTCGGAGGGTAACCCGTGTAAACGGAAGATCTCCTGTAGGAAGATCTGGGCAAGTTTCGGGGCAGAAGGGAGACCCTGGAGAGGAACGAAATGAGCCATCTTGGAAAATCTGTCCACTACAACCCAAATAGTGTTATGTCCCTGAGAAGGTGGAAGATCAGTGATAAAGTCCATTGATAGGTGAGACCAAGGACGACTAGGGACTGATAAGGGTTGTAACTGACCTGCTGGAGACTGACGAGGAGTCTTGTGCTGCACACATTTTGGACAGGATGCCACGAAATCCTGGATGTCCACTTTCATCTTTGGCCACCAATATGACGCAGAAAGGAACTTGAATGTCTTCAGGACACCAGGATGACCAGTGAACTTGGATTGGTGGGCCCAAGCTAGCAACTTGGGACGGAGTTCTGGGGAAACAAAAGTCTTACCCGGAGGTGGAGCTGGAGAGACTTGAGAGGCAGCGAAAACCACGGGACTCAGGATGGAATGTGGCACAGAGTCAGATGTTCCCTCTTCTGATTCCATGGACCGGGATAATGCGTCGGCTTTCACATTCTGTGAACCTGGGCGGAAATGAAGCCTGAAATTAAAACGAGAGAAAAACATAGCCCACCTGGACTGGCGAGGGTTAAGGCACTGAGCTGCTTTTAGGTATAGCAGGTTCTTATGATCCGTGAAGATGTTAAACGGATGTTTGGCCCCTTCTAGGAGATATCTCCATTCCTCGAGAGCCAGTTTGATTGCCAGTAACTCTTGATCTCCCACGGAGTAGTTAGCTTCTGCAGGAAGAAACTTGCGAGAATAGAATCCACAAGGGTGGACTTTCCCATCAGATCCCTTCTGGGAGAGAACAGCTCCAACCCCAACATTAGAGGCATCTACCTCCAACTCGAACGGCCTGTTGACATCTGGCTGTGACAGCACTGGAGCAGACATAAAGGCTAGCTTGATCTTCCGGAAGGCTGCCAAGGCTTCTTCTGACCAGTTGGAATGATCTGCCCCTTTCCGAGTCAGGTTGGTAATAGGAGCGATGAGAGTGGAGAATCCTCGAATAAATTTTCTATAATAGTTGGCAAAACCCAGGAACCGCTGGATAGACTTGAGGGAGTTTGGAATGGACCAATTGGCAATGGCTTCCAATTTTGCCGGGTCCATCTGAAGATCCGATCCGGAAATTATATACCCCAGGAAGGGTATAGAGGGAACTTCGAAGGTACATTTGGATAATTTCCCGTAGAGACGGTTCTCACGAAGACGTCGGAGAACTTCACAGACTTGTAGGCGATGAGATGGAAGGTCTTGAGAAAAGATAAGAATATCATCTAAGTAAACAACGAGGTACTTATACAGGACATCACGAAAAATTTCATTCACGAAGTGTTGGAATACCGCTGGAGCATTACTCAACCCAAATGGCATTACCAGGTATTCATAATGGCCGTCACGAGTGTTGAAGGCTGTCTTCCACTCGTCACCACTCCGGATTCTGATGAGATTATAGGCACCGCGGAGATCTAACTTGGTGAAGATGCGAGCCCCCTTAACTCTATCAAACAGTTCGGTAATGAGTGGTAAAGGATAACTATTCTTGACGGTAATGTCGTTGAGACCCCGATAGTCAATGCATGGACGCAGTCCTCCATCCTTCTTTTTGACAAAGAAGAAACCTGCGCCAGCGGGTGATGATGACGGACGGATGAATCCTTTCTGAAGATTCTCTCTAATGTAGTTACTCATCGCCTCTGTTTCAGGAACAGACAAAGGATAGGTGCGCCCCCTGGGTGGCTTCTTGCCAGGAAGGAGATCAATGGGACAATCCCATTCCCTATGGGGCGGCAGGATATCAGCAGCTTTTTCGCAGAAGACGTCTGCGAAGTCTTGATAAACTGCTGGGAGGCTTAGCTGTGACTTCACTTCGGTGGACTTAAGAGGACACACTTGGGCTAAGCAGGAATGATGACAGTGTGAACCCCATGAGGTAAGCTGCAACGTTGTCCAGTCGAACTGTGGGTTATGTAGCTGGAGCCAAGGCATGCCCAAGACAATCTCCTGGGTGGCTTGAGGAATGACCAGGAACTTGATAATTTCTGAATGGAGAAATCCAACTCCCAGAACCACTGGGGTAGTTTGATGTGAAATGTTCCCTTTGGAGATTCTACTACCATCCACAGCAGTGATGTATACAGGACAAGAAAGTTCACAGGTAGACAGGCAAAATTTGTTTACCGCAGCTTGGGTGATAAAATTACCTGCAGCACCGCAGTCCACTAATGCTGACGCAGACTGGAGCCCAACGGAAGTTTCTAGCGTCACTGGAATAATGAGATCTTGTTGAGAAGGAGCTTGACTGAATGATCCTAACTTGACTCCTCCCTTACAAGTCAGGATCTGGCGTTTCCCGAACGCATCGTGCAGGAGTTAATCTGATGACCCGCAGCAGCACAGTATAGGCAGAGCCTCTCTCGTATTCTCCTTGCCCGTTCCTCAGGGGTTAGGCGGGACCTATTTACCTGCATAGGCTCGTCAGAAGAAGAAGGAGGCTGGAACTGTACAGGGGGTATGAACCTTATTCTGCGAGGCTCACTCCGAGCGCGTTCATTATTGCGTTCGCGGATGCGAGAGTCCAGCTTTATACACAGGGAGATCAAGTCAGACAGTTGAACAGGAATGTCACGGGTTGCCAGTTCGTCCTTGATCCGATCCGAAAGTCCGTGCCAGAAGGTTGCTACCAGAGCTTGGTTGTTCCATTGGACCTCTGCAGCCAACGTCAGGAACTGGATGACATACTGTCCCATGCTTCGGTTACCTTGACGAATTTGGATCAGGTCTGCCGAAGCTGATGTTGCACGACCAGGCTCGTCAAAGATCCGTCTAAAGGTTGACACGAAGTCAGAGTAGTTATTGATCAGGGGGTCAGCACGTTCCCACAGAGGAGACACCCAATTCAAAGCAGATCCAGAAAGTAAGGAAATGATGTAGGCAACCTTGGACCTTGGTGTAGGAAAGTTATGTGGCAATAACTCAAACTGTATTTCGCACTGGTTAAGGAACCCGCGACATAATTTAGGACTGCCATCATATTTGCTCGGCACGGGCAGGTGCAGACGTGACACTGGAGCTGATGCAGCCGACACAGAAGAACTTACAGCACTGGCAGGTGCTGGGGTAACAGTAGGTGAGAGTACACTTGGCAGGGACTGCTGCAGTGTATCCAATCGGGAGGACATCCCTTGTAGAAAGTGAAGCATCTGCTGCTGCGCAACCTCTTGACCATCCAGACGGGAGACCAGATTTTGCAAGGCCTCTGACCCCACACTCCGTCCACCATCCGAGTCCATCGATCCTGGACTTACTGTCAGATTGTGTTTGGTCTGTGTCCCCGGAGGGGGCGCTAGTGGGTCAGTGGAGGTAGGAGGAAAGAAACGAGGAGATTGTATAACGTTCCTGAGCATGAGCGCAATGGTATTTTATTGAGCAGATGAAGTTAAACAGTAATGCAGCAGAAATAATAATAACGGATGAAAAAGTCAAACACTTGGTATTGCAACAGATAGTCTATGGAAATGGATGATAGGTGACTTGAGAAATCATATCCGGAAATATAAAACAACAGAGTGAATGTCAATGGAATGGTACTGGCTAGGAAACCAGTGCAGGGGTTTAAAACAGAGAACTAAGGCAGTAATGGAAATGGCAAACCTTTGCATAAGCAGGAGACCAACTCACAGTGCAGGTGATGAGGCACTGGCAGCAGCAAGCTGTGTCACAGGTGGAGGAAATGAACACACCTGGAGTTTAGTCTTCAACTGCAGGCTGAAGCACACAAGGTGGTGATGAGTGTGAAGCCCAATGCAGGTTGCTGGTATTGCTGAGCCTTGAAGTTCCACGGGAGTAAAGCAGAATCACCAGGAGTATAAGTTCTTTGCAGGAACTCAGGAGAGACAGGAGCTGATCCTTTCATGCAGGTAGTCAGAATGACACAAAGTCCAGGATGCCTGTGAGGTGAAACTGTAGCCTCCTATATACCCCATGGTGTGCAGGGATTGGATGGAGGAAAGGAAAGTGGGTGCGGCCACGCACCGGATTGGCCGCAGCATACTAGCTTGTTTGGAGACTGTCATGGCGGCGCCCACGCCGCGGCCTAGCGGGGACGCGGCGCGCACACGCCTGCTGGCTCAGGAGTACCCCCAGGATCCAGATGATGACCCATGGCAGGGGCATAGGTGACAGGTGACCGCAGGGAGCCAGGACGGAGTCCGCAACGGCGGACGGATGCCAGCCTGGTGAGTCGATTCCTGACACCCACATTACATTACTGTGCTACTTCCCCACACTGCACTACCTCCCCACACTACATTACTGTGCTACTTCCCCACACGACATCCCCACACTGCACTACATCCCCACATTACATTACTGTGCTACTTCCCCACACTACATCCCCACACTGCACTACATCCCCACATTACATTACTGTGCTACTTCCCCACACTACATCCCCGCACTGCACTACCTCCCCACATTACATTACTGTTCTACTTCCCCATACTACATCCCCTCACTGCACTACATCCCCACATTACATTACTGTGCTACTTCCCCATACTACATCCCCACACTGCACTACCTCCCCACATTACATTACTGTGCTACTTCCCCACACTACATCCCCACACTGCACTACCTCCCCACATTACATTACTGTGCTACTTCCCCACACTACATCCCCACACTGCACTACCTCCCCACATTACATTACTGTGCTACTTCCCCACACTACATCCCCACACTGCACTACATCCCCACATTACATTACTGTGCTACTTCCCCATACTACATCCCCACACTGCACTACCTCCCCACATTACATTACTGTGCTACTTCCCCATACTACATCCCCACACTGCACTACACCCCCACATTACATTACTATGCTACTTCCCCACACTACATCCCCACACTGCACTACCTCCCCACATTACATTACTGTGCTACTTCCCCATACTACATCCCCACACTGCACTACCTCCCCACATTACATTACTGTGCTACTTCTAGAGATGAGCGCCGGAAATTTTTCGGGTTTTGTGTTTTGGTTTTGGGTTCGGTTCCGCGGCCGTGTTTTGGGTTCGACCGCGTTTTGGCAAAACCTCACCGAATTTTTTTTGTCGGATTCGGGTGTGTTTTGGATTCGGGTGTTTTTTTTAAAAAACACTAAAAAACAGCTTAAATCATAGAATTTGGGGGTCATTTTGATCCCAAAGTATTATTAACCTCAAAAACCATAATTTACACTCATTTTCAGTCTATTCTGAATACCTCACACCTCACAATATTATTTTTAGTCCTAAAATTTGCACCTAGGTCGCTGGATGACTAAGCTAAGCGACCCTAGTGGCCGACACAAACACCGGGCCCATCTAGGAGTGGCACTGCAGTGTCACGCAGGATGTCCCTTCCAAAAAACCCTCCCCAAACAGCACATGACGCAAAGAAAAAAAGAGGCGCAATGAGGTAGCTGTGTGAGTAAGATAAGCGACCCTAGTGGCCGACACAAACACCGGGCCCATCTAGGAGTGGCACTGCAGTGTCACGCAGGATGTCCCTTCCAAAAAACCCTCCCCAAACAGCACATGACGCAAAGAAAAAAAGAGGCTCAATGAGGTAGCTGTGTGAGTAAGATAAGTGACCCTAGTGGCCGACACAAACACCGGGCCCATCTAGGAGTGGCACTGCAGTGTCACGCAGGATGGCCCTTCCAAAAAACCCTCCCCAAACAGCACATGACGCAAAGAAAAAAAGAGGCGCAATGAGGTAGCTGTGTGAGTAAGATAAGCGACCCTAGTGGCCGACACAAACACCGGGCCCATCTAGGAGTGGCACTGCAGTGTCACGCAGGATGGCCCTTCCAAAAAACCCTCCCCAAACAGCACATGACGCAAAGAAAAAAAGAGGCGCAATGAGGTAGCTGTGTGAGTAAGATAAGCGACCCTAGTGGCCGACACAAACACCGGGCCCATCTAGGAGTGGCACTGCAGTGCCACGCAGGATGTCCCTTCCAAAAAACCCTCCCCAAACAGCACATGACGCAAAGAAAAAAAGAGGCGCAATGAGGTAGCTGTGTGAGTAAGATAAGCGACCCTAGTGGCCGACACAAACACCGGGCCCATCTAGGAGTGGCACTGCAGTGTCACGCAGGATGGCCCTTCCAAAAAACATTGCACAAACAGCACATGACGCAAAGAAAAATTAAAGAAAAAAGAGGTGCAAGATGGAATTGTCCTTGGGCCCTCCCACCCACCCTTATGTTGTATAAACAGGACATGCACACTTTAACCAACCCATCATTTCAGTGACAGGGTCTGCCACACAACTGTGACTGAAATGACGGGTTGGTTTGGACCCCCACCAAAAAAGAAGCAATTAATCTCTCCTTGCACAAACTGGCTCTACAGAGGCAAGATGTCCACCTCATCATCATCCTCCGATATATCACCGTGTACATCCCCCTCCTCACAGATTATCAATTCGTCCCCACTGGAATCCACCATCTCAGCTCCCTGTGTACTTTGTGGAGGCAATTGCTGCTGGTCAATGTCTCCACGGAGGAATTGATTATAATTCATTTTAATGAACATCATCTTCTCCACATTTTCTGGATGTAACCTCGTACGCCGATTGCTGACAAGGTGAGCGGCGGCACTAAACACTCTTTCGGAGTACACACTTGTGGGAGGACAACTTAGGTAGAATAAAGCCAGTTTGTGCAAGGGCCTCCAAATTGCCTCTTTTTCCTGCCAGTATAAGTACGGACTGTGTGACGTGCCTACTTGGATGCGGTCACTCATATAATCCTCCACCATTCTTTCAATGTTGAGAGAATCATATGCAGTGACAGTAGACGACATGTCCGTAATCGTTGTCAGGTCCTTCAGTCCGGACCAGATGTCAGCATCAGCAGTCGCTCCAGACTGCCCTGCATCACCGCCAGCGGGTGGGCTCGGAATTCTGAGCCTTTTCCTCGCACCCCCAGTTGCGGGAGAATGTGAAGGAGGAGATGTTGACAGGTCGCGTTCCGCTTGACTTGACAATTTTCTCACCAGCAGGTCTTTCAACCCCAGCAGACTTGTGTCTGCCGGAAAGAGAGATCCAAGGTAGGCTTTAAATCTAGGATCGAGCACGGTGGCCAAAATGTAGTGCTCTGATTTCAACAGATTGACCACCCGTGAATCCTTGTTAAGCGAATTAAGGGCTGCATCCACAAGTCCCACATGCCTAGCGGAATCGCTCCGTGTTAGCTCCTCCTTCAATGGGACGTGCTGGAATTTGCCCATATTTAATGCACACACAATATTGCTGGCGTTGTCCGATGCCACAAATCCACAGGAGAGTCCAATTGGGGTAAGCCATTCCGCGATGATCTTCCTCAGTTGCCGTAAGAGGTTTTCAGCTGTGTGCGTATTCTGGAAACCGGTGATACAAAGCGTAGCCTGCCTAGGAAAGAGTTGGCGTTTGCGAGATGCTGCTACTGGTGCCGCCGCTGCTGTTCTTGCGGCGGGAGTCCATACATCTACCCAGTGGGCTGTCACAGTCATATAGTCCTGACCCTGCCCTGCTCCACTTGTCCACATGTCCGTGGTTAAGTGGACATTGGGTACAGCTGCATTTTTTAGGACACTGGTGACTCTTTTTCTGAGGTCTGTGTACATTTTCGGTATCGCCTGCCTAGAGAAATGGAACCTAGATGGTATTTGGTACCGGGGACACAGTACCTCCAACAAGTCTCTAGTTGGCTCTGCAGTAATGATGGATACCGGAACCACGTTTCTCACCACCCAGGATGCCAAGGCCTCAGTTATCCGCTTTGCAGTAGGATGACTGCTGTGATATTTCATCTTCCTCGCAAAGGACTGTTGGACAGTCAATTGCTTGGTGGA
The DNA here is from genome assembly GCF_028390025.1 of Pseudophryne corroboree. Lineage (NCBI taxonomy): Eukaryota > Metazoa > Chordata > Amphibia > Anura > Myobatrachidae > Pseudophryne > Pseudophryne corroboree. Next base: position 28,047,125 of record NC_086444.1, on the reverse strand, counting down.
AGTAGTAAAAGTGGTCTTACGACTTCCCCTCTGGGATGACCATCGACTCCCAGCAGCAACAACAGCAGCGCCAGCAGCAGTAGGCGTTACACGCAAGGATGCATCGGAGGAATCCCAGGCAGGAGAGGAATCGTCAGAATTGCCAGTGACATGGCCTGCAGGACTATTGGCATTCCTGGGGAAGGAGGAAATTGACACTGAGGGAGTTGGTGGGGTGGTTTGCGTGAGCTTGGTTACAAGAGGAAGGGATTTACTGGTCAGTGGACTGCTTCCGCTGTCACCCAAAGTTTTTGAACTTGTCACTGACTTATTATGAATGCGCTGCAGGTGACGTATAAGGGAGGATGTTCCGAGGTGGTTAACGTCCTTACCCCTACTTATTACAGCTTGACAAAGGCAACACACGGCTTGACACCTGTTGTCCGCATTTCTGTTGAAATACTTCCACACCGAAGAGCTGATTTTTTTGGTATTTTCACCAGGCATGTCAGTGGCCATATTCCTCCCACGGACAACAGGTGTCTCCCCGGGTGCCTGACTTAAACAAACCACCTCACCATCAGAATCCTCCTGGTCAATTTCCTCCCCAGCGCCAGCAACACCCATATCCTCCTCATCCTGGTGTACTTCAACACTGACATCTTCAATCTGACTATCAGGAACTGGACTGCGGGTGCTCCTTCCAGCACTTGCAGGGGGCGTGCAAATGGTGGAAGGCGCATGCTCTTCACGTCCAGTGTTGGGAAGGTCAGGCATCGCAACCGACACAATTGGAGTCGGACTCTCCTTGTGGATTTGGGATTTCGAAGAACGCACAGTTCTTTGCGGTGCTACTGCTTTTGCCAGCTTGAGTCTTTTCATTTTTCTAGCGAGAGGCTGAGTGCTTCCATCCTCATGTGAAGCTGAACCACTAGCCATGAACATAGGCCAGGGCCTCAGCCGTTCCTTGCCACTCCGTGTGGTAAATGGCATATTGGCAAGTTTACGCTTCTCCTCCGACAATTTTATTTTAGGTTTTGGAGTCCTTTTTTTACTGATATTTGGTGTTTTGGATTTGACATGCTCTGTACTATGACATTGGGCATCGGCCTTGGCAGACGACGTTGCTGGCATTTCATCGTCTCGGCCATGACTAGTGGCAGCAGCTTCAGCACGAGGTGGAAGTGGATCTTGATCTTTCCCTAATTTTGGAACCTCAACATTTTTGTTCTCCATATTTTAATAGGCACAACTAAAAGGCACCTCAGGTAAACAATGGAGATGGATGGATACTAGTATACTTATGGATGGACTGCCGAGTGCCGACACAGAGGTAGCTACAGCCGTGGACTACCATACTGTGTCTGCTGCTAATATAGACTGGATGATAATGATATGAAATCAATATATATATATGCATGTATATATAATATCACTAGTACTGCAGCCGGACAGGTAGATAATATATTTATTAGGTAATGATGACTGATGACGGACCTGCTGGACACTGTCAGCTCAGCAGCACCGCAGACTGCTACAGTAAGCTACTATACTATAGTAGTATGTACAAAGAAGAAAGAAAAAAAAAAACACGGGTAGGTGGTATACAATTATGGATGGACTGCCGAGTGCCGACACAGAGGTAGCTACAGCCGTGGACTAACGTACTGTGTCTGCTGCTAATATAGACTGGATGATAATGATATGAAATCAATATATATATGTATGTATATATAATATCACTAGTACTGCAGCCGGACAGGTAGATAATATATTTATTAGGTAATGATGACTGATGACGGACCTGCTGGACACTGTCAGCTCAGCAGCACCGCAGACTGCTACAGTAAGCTACTATACTATAGTAGTATGTACAAAGAAGAAAGAAAAAAAAAAAACCACGGGTAGGTGGTATACAATTATGGATGGACTGCCGAGTGCCGAAACAGAGGTAGCTACAGCCGTGGACTAACGTACTGTGTCTGCTGCTAATATAGACTGGATGATAATGATATGAAATCAATATATATATGTATGTATATATAATATCACTAGTACTGCAGCCGGACAGGTAGATAATATATTTATTAGGTAATGATGACTGATGACGGACCTGCTGGACACTGTCAGCTCAGCAGCACCGCAGACTGCTACAGTAAGCTACTATACTATAGTAGTATGTACAAAGAAGAAAGAAAAAAAAAACCACGGGTAGGTGGTATACAATTATGGATGGACTGCCGAGTGCCGACACAGAGGTAGCTACAGCCGTGGACTAACGTACTGTGTCTGCTGCTAATATAGACTGGATGATAATGATATGAAATCAATATATATATGTATGTATATATAATATCACTAGTACTGCAGCCGGACAGGTAGATAATATATTTATTAGGTAATGATGACTGATGACGGACCTGCTGGACACTGTCAGCTCAGCAGCACCGCAGACTGCTACAGTAAGCTACTATACTATAGTAGTATGTACAAAGAAGAAAGAAAAAAAAAAAAACCACGGGTAGGTGGTATACAATTATGGATGGACTGCCGAGTGCCGACACAGAGGTAGCTACAGCCGTGGACTATTGTACTGTGTCTGCTGCTAATATAGAGTCTAGACTGGATGATAAATTATTGATAATGAGATGAAATCAATATAATATCACTAGTACTGCAGCCGGACAGGTACTATATATATTTATTATGTAATGACTGATGACGGACCTGCTGGACACTGTCAGGTCAGCAGCACCGCAGACTGCTACAGTAAGCTACTATAGTAGTATGTATAAAGAAGAATGAAAAAAAAAAAAAACCACGGGTAGGTGGTATACAATATTATATATATATATATATATATATATATATTATACAATTATATATATATATATATATATTAAACTGGTGGTGATTGATTATTAAACTGGTGGTCAGGTCACTCACGTTGCAACTTGCAACTAGTACTCCGAGTCCTAAGCAGACAATCACAAAATATATTATTATACTGGTGGTCAGTGTGGTCACAACAATGGCAGTGTGGCACTGACTCTGGCAGCAAAAGTGTGCACTGTACGTTATATGTACTCCTGAGTCCTGCTCTCAGACTCTAACTGCTCCCCACTGTCAGTGTCTCCCCCACAAGTCAGATAATACAATACACTTACAGTCACACTATCTAATCTATATCACTTCAGCAAGTAGTATAGTAGTATAGTAGTACTCCTCCTAATAATGCTCCCCAAAATTACTACTACTGTGTCTCTCTCGTCTCTACTGTGTCTCTCTCTTCTCTAAACGGAGAGGACGCCAGCCACGTCCTCTCCCTATGACTCTCAATGCACGTGTGAAAATGGCGGCGACGCGCGGCTCCTTATATAGAATCCGAGTCTCGCGATAGAATCCGAGCCTCGCGAGAATCCGACAGCGGGATGATGACGTTCGGGCGCGCTCGGGTTAACCGAGCAAGGCGGGAAGATCCGAGTCGCTCGGACCCGTGAAAAAAAACATGAAGTTCGGGCGGGTTCGGATTCAGAGGAACCGAACCCGCTCATCTCTAGCTACTTCCCCACACTACATCCCCACACTGCACTACCTCCCCAACATTACATTACTGTGCTACTTCCCCACACTAGATCCCCACACTGCACTACCTCCCCACATTACATTACTGTGCTACTTCCCCACACTACATCCCCACACTGCACTACCTCCCCACATTACATTACTGTGCTACTTCCCCACACTACATCCCCACACTGCACTACCTCCCCACATTACATTACTGTGCTACTTCCCCACACTACATCCCCACACTGCACTACCTCCCCACATTACATTACTGTGCTACTTCCCCACACTACATCCCCACACTGCACTACATCCCCACATTACATTACTGTGCTACTTCCCCACACTACATCCCCACACTGCACTACCTCCCCACATTACATTACTGTGCTACTTCCCCACACTACATCCCCACACTGCACTACCTCCCCACATTACATTACTGTGCTACTTCCCCACACTACATCCCCACACTGCACTACATCCCCACACTGCACTACATCCCCACACTATATCACTATGATGGGTTGATATTGGGAGACCGGCATTTGGGATTCCGGAGGTCACCATAACGACCCCATCTCCAGAATGCTGGCAGGGGGGGTAAATGCATCAAAGCCCCTTGTGGGTTTGCTGCGCTCGCCCCAGGTTCTATTCACACTCTATGGGTGACGTGGAAACCCGTGAATAGGAATAGTCCCTGTTAGTCGGCATACCGACTGTCGGTGCTGTCCAGCACTCGGGATTCCGGCGTCAGTATAGTGACTGGCAGTCACATAACTACATCCCCACTATGATACTTATTCACACTACATCACTGCACTACATCCCTACAGTTTATCACTACGCTACCTCCCCACACTACATCTCCACACTATTTCACTGCACTACCTCTCAAACCTACATTCCCGTACTATACCTGCCTCCCCACATTACTGTGTTACCTTCCCACACCACCGTACTATACTACCTTCCCACACCACCGTACTATACTACTGTCCCACACCACCAAACTGCACTAATTTCCCAAACCACCGTATTGTGCTATCTTCCCACACCACCGTATTGCGCTACCTCCCCACACCACATTACTGCGCTACCTCCCCATACCACATTACTGCGCTACCTTCCCACACCACCATACTGCACTACTTTCCCAAACCACCGTATTGTGCTATTTTCCCACACCACCGTATTGCACTACCTCCCCACACCACATTACTGCGCTACCTTCCCACACCACATTACTGCGCTACCTCCCCACACATTACTGCACTACCTTCCCACACCAGATTACTGCGCTACCTCCCCACACATTACTGCACTACCTTCCCACACCACCATACTGCACTACTTTCCCAAACCACGGTATTGTGCTATCTTTCCACACCACCGTATTGCGCTACCTCCCCACACCACATTACTGCGCTACCTCCCCACACATTACTGCACTACCTTCCCACACCACCATACTGCACTACTTTCCCAAACCACCGTATTGTGCTATTTTCCCACACCACCGTATTGCGCTACCTCCCCACACCACATTACTACGCTACCTTCCCACACCACATTACTGCGCTACCTTCCCACACCACATTACTGCGCTACCTCCCCACACATTACTGCACTACCTTCCCACACCACATTACTGCGCTACCTCCCCACACATTACTGCACTACCTTCCCACACCACCATAATGCGCTACCTCCCCACATCACATTACTACGCTACCTTCCCACACCACATTACTGCGCTACCTCCCCACACTCCATTACTGCGCTACCTTCCCGCACCACCATACTGCGCTACCTCCCCACACCACATTACTGCGCTACCTCCCCACATCACATTACTGCGCTACCTTCCCGCACCACCATACTGCGCTACCTTCCCGCACTACCATACTGCGCTACCTTCCCACATCACAGTACTGCGCTACCTTCCCACACCACATTACTGCGCTACCTTCCCACACTCCATTACTGCGCTACCTTCCCGCACCACCACACTGCACTACCTTCCCACACCACATTACTGCGCTACCTTCCCACACCACATTACTGCGCAACCTTCCCACACTCCATTACTGCGCTATCTTCCCACACTACATTACTGCGCTACCTTCCCACACATTACTGCACTACCTTCCCACACCACCATAATGCGCTACCTCCCCACACCACATTACTGCGCTACCTCCCCACACCACATTACTGCGCTACCTTCCCGCACCTCCATACTGCGCTACCTCCCCACATCACATTACTGCGCTACCTTCCCACACCACATTACTGCGCTACCTTCCCACACTCCATTATTGCGCTACCTTCCCACACTCCATTACTGCGCTACCTTCCCACACATTACTGCACTACCTTCCCACACCACCATACTGCGCTACCTCCCCACACCACCATAATGCGCTACCTCCCCACACCACATTACTACACTACCTTCCCTCACCACCATACTGCGCTACCTCCCCACACCACATTACTGCGCTACCTTCCCACACCACCATAATGCGCTACCTCCCCACATCTCAGTACTACGCTACCTTCCCACACCACATTACTGCGCTACCTCCCCACACTCCATTACTGCGCTACCTTCATGCACCACCATACTGCGCTACCTTCCCACACCACCATAATGCGCTACCTCCCCACACCACATTACTACGCTACCTTCCCACACCACATTACTGCGCTACCTCCCCACACTCCATTACTGCGTTACCTTCCCGCACCACCATACTGCGCTACCTCCCCACACCACATTACTGCGCTACCTCCCCACATCACATTACTGCGCTACCTTCCCGCACCACCATACTGCGCTACCTTCCCGCACCCCCATACTGTGCTACCTTCCCACATCACAGTACTGCGCTACCTTCCCACACCACATTACTGCGCTACCTTCCCACACTCCATTACTGCGCTACCTTCCCGCACCACCATACTGCGCTACCTTCCCACATCACATTACTGCGCTACCTTCCCACACCACATTACTGCGCTACCTTCCCACACTCCATTACTGCGCTATATTCCCACACTACATTACTGCGCTACCTTCCCACACATTACTGCACTACCTTCCCACACCACCATACTGCGCTTCCTCCCCACACCACATTACTGCGATACCTCCCCACACCACATTACTGCGCTACCTTCCCGCACCACCATACTGCGCTACCTCCCCACATCACATTACTGCGCTACCTTCCCACATCACATTAATGCGCTACCTTCCCACACTCCATTACTGCGCTACCTTCCCACACTCCATTACTGCGCTACCTTCCCACACATAACTGCACTACCTTCCCACACCACCATACTGTGCTACCTCCCCACACCACCATAATGCGCTATCTCCCCACACCACATTACTGCACTACCTTCCCTCACCACCATAATGCGCTACCTCCCCACACCACATTACTGCGCTACCTTCCCACACCACCATAATGCGCTACCTCCCCACATCACATCACTACGCTACCTACCCACACCACATTACTGCGCTACCTCCCCACACTCCATTACTGCGCTACCTTCCCGCACCACCATACTGCGCTACCTTCCCACACCACCATAATGCGCTAGCTCCCCACACCACATTACTATGCTACCTTCCCACACCACATTACTGCGCTACCTCCCCACACTCCATTACTGCGCTAACTTCCCGCACCACCATACTGCGCTACCTCCCCACACCACATTACTGCGCTACCTCCCCACATCACATTACTGCGCTACCTTCCCGCACCACCATATTGCGCTACCTTCCCGCACCACCATACTGCGCTACCTCCCCACATCACAGTACTGCGCTACCTTCCCACACCACATTACTGCGCTACCTTCCCACACTCCATTACTGCGCTACCTTCCCGCACCACCACACTGCGCTACCTTCCCACATCACAGTACTGCGCTACCTTCCCACACCACATTACTGCACTACCTTCCCACACTCCATTACTGCGCTACCTTCCCGCACCACCATACTGCGCTACCTTCCCGCACCACCATACTGCGCTACCTTCCCACATCACAGTACTGCGCTACCTTCCCACACCACATTACTGCGCTACCATCCCACACTCCATTACTGCGCTACCTTCCCGCACCACCATACTGCGCTACCTTCCCACATCACATTACTGCGCTACCTTCACACACCACATTACTGCGCTACCTTCCCACACTCCATTACTGCGCTATCTTCCCACACTACATTACTGCGCTACCTTCCCACACATTACTGCACTACCTTCCCAAATCACAGTACTGCACTACCTCCCCACACCACATTACTGCGCTACCTCCCCACACCACATTACTGCGCTACCTTCCCGCACCACCATACTGCGCTACATCCCCACATCACATTACTGCGCTACCTTCCCACACCACATTACTGCGCTACCTTCCCACACTTCATTACTGCGCAACCTTCCCACACCACATTACTGCGCTACCTTCCCACACTCCATTACTGTGCTACCTTCCCACACTCCATTACTGCGCTACCTTCCCACACATTACTGCACTACCTTCCCACACCACCATACTGCGCTACCTCCCCACACCACCATAATGCGCTACCTCCCCACACCACATTACTGCACTACCTTCCCTCACCACCATAATGCGCTACCTCCCCACACCACATTACTGCGCTACCTTCCCACACCACCATAATGCGCTACCTCCCCACATCACAGTACTACGCTACCTTCCCACACCACACTACTGCGCTACCTCCCCACACTCCATTACTGCGCTAACTACCCACACCACCATACTGCGCTACCTCCCCACACCACATTACTGCGCTACCTTCCCACACCACATTACTGCGCCACCTTCCCACACTCCATCATTGCGCTACCTTCCCACACATGCACTACCTTCCCACACCACCATACTGCGCTACCTTCCCACACCACATTACTGCGCTACCTCCCCACATCAAATTACTGCGCTACCTTCCCACACTCCATTACTGCGCTACCTTCCCGCACCACCATACTGCGCTACCTTCCCACACATTACTGCACTACCTTCCCACACCACCATACTGCGCTACCTTCCCACACCACATTACTGCGCTACCTCCCCACACCACATTACTGCGCTACCTCCCCACATCACATTACTGCACTACCTTCCCACACCACCATACTGCGCTACCTTCCCACACCACATTACTGCGCTACCTCCCCACATCACATTACTGCGCTATCTTCCCACACTCCATTACTGCGCTACCTTCCCGCACCACCATACTGCTCTACCTTCCCACATCACATTACTGCGCTACCTTCCCACACCACATTACTGCGCTACCTTCCCACACTCCATTACTGCGCTACCTTCCCACGCATTACTGCACTACCTTCCCACACCACCATACTGCGCTACCTTCCCACACTCCATTACTGCTCTACCTTCCCACACTCCATTACTACGCTACCTTCCCACACATTACTGCAAAACCTTCCCACACCACCATACTGCGCTACCTCCCCACATCACATTACTGTGCTACCTTCCCACACTCCATTACTGTGCTACCTTCCCACACATTACTGCACTACCTTCCCACACCACCATACTGCGCTACCTCCCCACATCACATTACTGCGCTACCTTCCCACACCACATTACTGCTCTACCTTCCCACACTCCATTACTGCGCTACCTTGTCACACATTACTGCACTACCTTCCCACACCACCATACTGCGCTACCTTCCCACACTCCATTACTGCGCTACCTTCCCGCACCACCATACTGCGCTACCTTCCCAGACCACCATACTGCGCTACCTCCCCACATCACATTACTGCGCTACCTTCCCACACATTACTGCACTACCTTCCCACACCACCATACTGCGCTACCTCCCCACACCACATTACTGCGCTACCTCCCCACACCACATTACTGTGCTACCTTCCCGCACCACCATACTGCACTACTTTCCCGCACCACCATACTGCGCTACCTTCCCACACCACCGTACTATACTACTTTCCCACACCACCATACTGCACTACCTCCCCACATCACATTACTGCGCTACCTTCCCACACCACCGTACTATACTACTTTCCCGCACCACCATACTGCGCTACCTCCCCACATCACATTACTGTGCTACCTTCCGACACCACATTACTGCGCTACCTTCCCGCACCACCATACTGCGCTACCTCCCCACACCACATTACTGCGTTACCTTCCCACACCACCATACTGCGCTACCTCCCCACACCACATTACTGCGCTACCTCCCCACACCACATTACTGCGCTACCTCCCCACACCACATTACTGCGCTACCTTCCCACACCACATTACTGCACTACCTTCCCACACCACCATAATGCGCTACCTTCCCACACCACCATAATGCGCTACCTTCCCACACCACATTACTGCGCTACCTTCCCCCACCACCATACTGCGCTACCTTCTTGCACCACCATACCGCGCTACCTCCCCACATCACATTACTGCGCTACCTTCCCGCACCACATTACTGCACTACGTTTCCGCACCACCATACAGCGCTACCTTCCCGCACCACATTACTGCGCTACCTTCCCACACCACATTACTGCGCTACCTTCCCGCACCACCATACTGCGCTACCTTCCCAGACCACCATACTGCGCTACCTTCCCACGCCACCATACTGCGCTACCTTCCCGCACCACATTACCGCACTACCTTACCACACCACATTACTGCGCTACCTTCCCGCACCACCATACTGCGCTACCTCCCCGCAACACATTACTGCGCTACCTTCCCACACATTACTGCGCTACCTTCCCGCACCACATTACTGCGCTACCTTCCCGCACCACTATACTACGCTACCTTCCCAGACCACCATACTGTGCTACCTTCCCACGCCACCATACTGCGCTACCTTCCCGCACCACATTACTGCGCTACCTCCCCGCAACACATTACTGCGCTACCTTCCCACACATTACTGCGCTACCTTCCCGCACCACATTACTGCGCTACCTTCCCGCACCACCATACTGCGCTACCTCCCCGCAACACATTACTGCGCTACCTTCCCACACATTACTGCGCTACCTTCCCGCACCACATTACTGCGCTACCTTCCTGCACCACCATACTGCGCTACCTTCCCAGACCACCATACTGCGTTACCTTCCCACGTCACCATACTGCGCTGCCTTCCCGCACCACATTACTGCGCTACCTCCCCGCAACACATTACTGCGCTACCTTCCCACACATTATTGCGCTACCTTCGCACACCACATTACTGCGCTACCTTCCCACATATTACTGTGCTACCTTCCCACACCACCATACTGCGCTACCTTCCCGCACCACATTACTGCGCTACCTTCCCGCACCACATTACTGTGATCCCTTCCCGCACAACTGTACTGCGCAAGTTTGGCGTGCATGGCACGCCACTACCCATTAAGCCCGGCTTTGGCACCAGACCACATCCACTATGTAGACACTAGTATGCAGCTTCCCTGGGGTCTGCCTGCTCACCCAATATGAAGTCACCTGGCTTCTATTGGCTAGGAGGGGGCTACATCCTCCCTGCTTATGGAAGTCCCTACCCCCACTGGTCCAGTGGCGTCTTTCCATACCCCACAGGCAAGCTCAGATGCTTGTGAGCACTGGGTGGCGGAGTAAATAGTACATTATGAAAACAAATACCCTGCAGAATCCCACTCTGCCATATTTACACTGCTCTGGCCGGCTGTGCCGTACTCCCTCTGCCGATTCTGTCACGGGCCCAGGATATGAGCCCTGCCCTTGTTATGCCTCTGCCTCTAAAGGCCCGTACACACTGGCTGATATATCGGCCGTTCTCTTGAACGGCCGATATATCGCAGGTCCGTCGCCCAGTGTGTACGGCCGATACGTCTGTAAACTCCGTCGTTCACAGACGTATCGCGTCGGCCCCGCAGCACAGCTGACGGACAATATATCTACCGATATATTGGCGCGCCGCTGTGTGTGTGTACGGGCGGTCGGCCGACCACCCGTACACATGCTGTGGCGGCCGGCTGTGATTGACAGCTGAACTCGCCCGCCCAGTTCATGACGTCAGTCCCCGACGGATCGGGCAGTGTGTATGCTGAACACACATAGATATATCTACAGATCAATTGATTGGCAGATATATCTTCCAGTGTGTACCCACCTTAACAGTGCCTCTATAGTGCCCACTACTAGATATTGCCACTGGTTACCTCTCTCTGTAGAGCCACAGCAGCCAATTACAAGCAACAGCTGCAGAACACTTCATAAACTTCACAACACTGTTTGGTAGCAATGGAGAAGGAGAGGACCAGGACTGACAGCAGCTGAACGAGCAGGACTTCTGATGACCGTAAGGGGGCGGAGCTATTCAGGCCTATGGGCGGAGCTTCTGGCTTCCCATGGGAAGGGAGAGGTGGATCCAGCCTCAGTGTGGAAGGAGTGGAGCAGCTGGGGACTGAGCTTTAGATAGGATGGGGGCGGGGCTTCAGGCAGTGTGAGAAAGCACAGCTGCCTTCCGTCCAGGGGGCGGGGCTTATCGCTGTTTTGGGCGGAGCTTATGACATCCCGGGGTCTGACTCTGATCTGCCTTGTTCACTCAGGCAAGTTAAGCAACCCAAGTGAGGGGACCCGCTGTGCACGGCTGCGGGCAGTTCGGAGGTGATAGGGGGAGATTGGCCGGGAGGGAGGCATTTCCTGTTGCTGAGTGATCAGTGATGACAGGAGAAAAGCAGACCCTCCAACATGACCCGCCCACTAGGTACAAAATGCTCTGTTCCTGGACTTCCCTCTTAATTTATGATTTCCATCACCTGTGTTGAACTAGTTACATGATAAGAAAGCTGTTTCTTCACAGGTGATGGCAATAATAAATTAAGAGGGAAGTCCAGAAACAGAGCATTTTGTACCTAGTGGGGCGGGTCATGTTGGAGGGTATGGAAAAGTAGTTTCTCCTGTCAACACTGGCTGGCTTCACTGCAGAGATCATGTGGGCCTATTTTCAATGGGGGGCCTGGAGCTGCAGCTCCATCCGCCCCATTGTTAATCCGGCCCTGCATCCAGGGCCGGATTAAGGTTGGTGGTGCACCAGGGCAATGGAGGTTGTGGGGGCCCCCACTACGTACATTGCTGGGAAAGCCCAGCCCCCTCCTAGACTGCTCGCCTGCAAGAGACACTAACCCTCCCCTCGGCTGCCTGTAAAGCACACCCCATCAGCCTGCAAGAGACACTAAACCCCCCACCCCCGCCTGCAAGAGACAATAGCCCCTACAACCCCCCCCCCCCCAAGGACACCCGAGGCAGGCTGCCTGTCCGCACGAAACACCCCTCGGCTGCCCTGCAGGAGACATTAACTTCCCCCTTGGCTGCCTGAAAGGGACATTCCTGGCGTGCCTGCAAGAGACACACACGGACACAATGGGGCGGCCAGTCGGCGACACTCACCGAGCTTCTACTACTGTAGCAGGGACAGCAAGCTGAATCTAAGGGGGACATTTACTAAGCAGTGATAAGAGCGGAGAAGTGAGCCAGTGGAGAAGTTGCCCATGGCAACAAATCAGCACTGACGTAACATCTATAATTTGCATACTATAAAATTATGCAAAGCTGCTGATTGGTTGATGGGGCGAGTTCTCCACCTGCTCACTTCACCGCTCTTATCACTGCTTAGTAAATGTCCCCCAAAGTCACTGTCTCGCGGGATTCTCCTTCACTATCCCGCGAGACTGACTGTGACTGGAGGAGCTGCTCAGTGGCCGCTGTTATTGAACAGCTGAGCCGCCGGAGGAAGACTCCGACCTCCACTTGACAGTGAACAGTGTGGGAAGCCGCAAATGTGTGGGGGGCCTGGGGCAGCCGCCCCTGCCTTAATCCGGCCATGGTTGCATCTTCATGGCCAAGTTTCGGATCTAAGACGTCACCTCTTGGTGTCTCAATTCAATTCCTGCAGCTGCAACTTTGCATATTTATATACAGCCGCCGCATATCGGATAACAGCTGCTGCATTATTTGCGTTCGTCTCTCAGTCCCACCATCCATGGAAATTTTGGTCAGTTAGCAGCTGGGCACATTGCATGAAATATAATATATACTGTACACCACTTCCCTTATCTCCCTGAAGCATACTTAAATTAATTTATACCGTCAAATACCGCGGCGGTGTCATTCAGTGACACAAAATAAAGTGTTATTATTGATGGAAAAAAGACAGCTTGTAACTGCTTGGGATAAAAATCACATCAGCGCCCAGACTTTCCTTCTAGATCACCGAATTAGCACTTTGTTCTAATTACTGGAGACACTATTTAAATGAAGCATACCCAGAATTAAACTTTGACATTTCCATAATCACCAGAACACAATCCCTGTAATAAGGGCATATTTCTCTGCTCACTCAAGCCAGTGATCCGCAAAAATCAGCATTCCTCACACCTTATTGAGAAAAGCAAGGGGGGTGCGGAGAAAGGTGTGATGAGGATTGAATTAAAAATGCATGCGGTGGCCGGCATCGGAGAATTAATTAAATGGTATTAAAGAACAATGTAATTAATCCTAAAGCCTGGCTTTTTTTTTCTTGCATGTTCTGTACTGAGTAATCTTTAGAAAAGTTTATATTTACTCATAAAATTCCAGTTCCTGCATTATATTTCAGTAGAGATATGCGCAGACCCTCAGTGATTTGTTTTTGTTTTTCAGTTTTGGCAAAATCACCCTCAAGTGTTTTGGTTCGAATTTGAATTTGGTTTTGGATTTCTTGAAAATTCAAAAACAGCTAAAATCATGTAATATGGACATATTTTATTTATTATTAATCATGTGGCTGACTCCGGAATCCCAATGTTGACATACCTGACCGTCGACATACCGAAGGTAAGTATTGGGGTGACAATTAGGGTTAGAGCCCGGGAAGGTCGGGAAAGAGGGGGGATAGGGTTAGGCACTAGAGTGGAGGCTTACCTGTCACCTGGAGGGATTTACAAGCAATCCGAACCCCAAGACGTGGGTTTTAAATCCAAGTCCTGACCCGAGTAAAGCTCCAACTCGTGACTCGGTTCGACTCGGATCCCCTAAATTAGGGTAATTTCGGGTTTCTAAAAAAACAAACTGCACATCTCTATACTGTATTTCAGTATCATACGATAAAGAAATGTAATAAACTACTTGAATATTTTCCAAGCACAACGTACACATAGGGGAAGATGTATTAAGAACATTCTATAAATAATAGCTGGAAAGTAATTATTGGCCATGATGTCACTCTTTGCCTTAAAGTTACACCTATCCCGTTAAGCAGAGCGCCAAGAGGTGGACCTTCTCAGCCAGGTCCATGGACTGTTCAGCCGCTGACTGGTGACTGGCAAGGGACTAGACTTTTTTCCTTAGACTTTCTCATTAGGATGAGTGCTTTAACAATTCATGTAGACCAGTGTTTTTCAACCACTGTGCCGTGGCACACTAGTGTGCCGTGAGCAGTCTCCAGGTGTGCCGCTATAGAAGCACAGCCAGGCCCGTCAGTGTTTTGCCGCTACTGAGGCCCTGGAACGATCAATACTGGTAGGTTTAGTGGTTGCAAAGCCAGTTCTTATTTTAGGCCTGAGCAGTGTTGTGCTCTTCTGGCTTTCTCAGATGTGGCTCAGGCGTTACCTATGGAGAAGCTGCGACATGACATCCTAGGACACGCAACTGCACCATGCATCACCATTATATCTGAGTGTGCCTTGGCAATATTTAAATCTTGTTCAGTGTGCCGCAAGTTGTAAAAGGTTGAAAATCTCTGATGTAGACTGTATTCTTGACTCCACATACTTGTTAGTCTATATTCTCATGCTATAAATAAAATTAAAACAACATACAGGTTTTTCTCATTATCTGTATCAAAATACTTAGATCAACCTGCAGGGAATTCAAACTCCAAACCAAATGTGCTATAGTCAGACATTTCATAGGAAAACTATCTGTAATTATGCAGAATGTACACTCCAAGCAAGGGATACAATAGCAAACTTCCTATACCATATTCAGGTATGTGATCTCCCAACGCCGCCCCTGCCACGTCACTAGCGCGTCACCAACCCGGCAATTGGTTGATGAACGCTGTCTACAGGGTGCTGTAGCACGGGTCGCAGCCGTGTCAGGCGACACGGCTGCAACCCGTGCTACGCTAGTGGAAAAGGGGTATTAGCAACAGAGCAATGCCACAAACACACAGCAGTTTATAGCACATCTATGAAATATTACACGCACAGCAGTGGCAGAAAATAAAAGCTGTGTAGGTTGGAATTGGCCTTGAACAAAGTCACACTGGGGTACAGTACATGCATATTAGACAATATATTTTTTACTTTTCTTTCACTGGCAGCTCACCTCACACTGCGAGAAGTCACAGGGCTTTGATAAAAGCGATCTAGGGCAAAGCGCACCAAACAGTACAAACAATAGAACTTAACTATATATACTTTTTTACATTTTATTTTTTGAACTTGCAGCTCAGTTCAAACTGCGTGGAGTCACAGGGCTTTGAACAAAGCATGCTAGGGTAAAGCACACTAAACAGTACACACAATAGAACTTAACTATATATACTTTTTTCCTTTTTTTTTTTAAACACGTAGCTCAGTTCAATCTGCATTGAGTCGCAGGGCTTTGAACCAAGGTGGTCATTCCGAATTGTTCGCTCGCTATCAGTTTTTAGCAGCCGTGCAAACACTATGCCGCCTCCCACTGGGAGTGTATTTTAGCTTAGCAGAAGTGCGTACGAAAGGATCGCAGAGCGGCAGCATAATTTTTTTGTGCAGTTTTAGAGTAGCTCAATACCTACTCAGCGCTTGCGATGACTTCAGACTGTTCAGTTCCTGTTTTGACGTCACAAACATGCCCTGCGTTCGGCCAACCGCGCCTGCGTTTTTCCTGGCACACCTGCATTTTTACGAACACTCACTAAAAACGGTCAGTTGCCACCCAGAAACGCCCACTTCATGTCAATCACTCTGCGGCCAGCAGTGCGACTGAAAAGCTTTGCTAGACCTTGTGTGAAACTACATCGTTCGTTGTAATATTAGTTCGCACGTGTGCATTGCGCTGCATACGCATGCGCAGAAGTGCCTTTTTTTGCCTCATCGCTGCACAGCGAACGAAAGCAGCTAGCGATCAACTCGGAATGACCACCAAAATGCACTAAGGTAAAGCGCACCAAACAGAATAGAAGAATATATTTATTTTTCACTTTGCAGCTCAACTCTCAATGTGGCAATTCAAAGAGCTTTATTTTATTATGTAAATGAATAATAAACACATAGGGGTACAGGGTACGGGTTTTGCAAACTTTTTTTCACATTTTTCACAACTGACAATGACAATACACATGGTAGTCTGCTCGTGAACACACGGCCACTTTAGATGGACACAGCATAGCGAACTTAACCAGCAGACTACTGTGCATCACACAGCAGCGTGCCACGTGAATACACTGTCTATATACACAGGTCAGCCAATGTACAGCTGAGTACAGTGCAGCACACAGCAGCGTGCCACGTGAATACACTGTCTATATACACAGGTAAGCCAATGTACAGCTGAGTACAGTGCAGCACACAGCAGCGTGCCACGTGAATACACTGTCTATATACACAGGTCAGCCAATGTACAGCTGAGTACAGTGCACACACAGCAGCGTGCCACTTGAATACACTGTCTATATACACAGGTCAGCCAATGTACAGCTGAGTACTGTGCACACACAGCAGCGTGCCACGTGAATACACTGTCTATATACACAGGTCAGCCAATGTACAGCTGAGTACAGTGCAGCACACAGCAGCGTGCCACGTGAATACACTGTCTATATACACAGGTCAGCCAATGTACAGCTGAGTACAGTGCAGCACACAGCAGCGTGCCACGTGAATACACTGTCTATATACACAGGTCAGCCAATGTACAGCTGAGTACAGTGCAGCACATAGCAGCGTGCCACGTGAATAGACTGTCTATATACACAGGTCAGCCAATGTACAGCTGAGTACAGTGCACACACAGCAGCGTGCCACATGAATACACTGTCTATATACACAGGTCAGCCAATGTACAGCTGAGTACAGTGCAGCACACAGCAGCGTGCCACATGAATATACTGTCTATATACACAGGTCAGCCAATGTACAGCTGAGTACAGTGCAGCACACAGCAGCGTGCCACGTGAATATACTGTCTATATACACAGGTCAGCCAATTTACAGCTGAGTACAGTGCACACACAGCAGCGTGCCACGTGAATACACTGTCTATATACACAGGTCAGCCAATTTACAGCTGAATACAGTGCACACACAGCAGCGTGCCACGTGAATACACTGTCTATATACACAGGTCAGCCAATTTACAGCTGAGTACAGTGCACACACAGCAGCGTGCCACGTGAATACACTGTCTATATACACAGGTCAGCCAATTTACAGCTGAGTACAGTGCACACACAGCAGCGTGCCACGTGAATACACTGTCTATATACACAGGTCAGCCAATTTACAGCTGAGTACAGTGCACACACAGCAGCGTGCCACGTGAATACACTGTCTATATACACAGGTCAGCCAATTTACAGCTGAGTACAGTGCACACACAGCAGCGTGCCACGTGAATACACTGTCTATATACACAGGTCAGCCAATTTACAGCTGAGTACAGTGCACACACAGCAGCGTGCCACGTGAATACACTGTCTATATACACAGGTCAGCCAATTTACAGCTGAGTACAGTGCACACACAGCAGCGTGCCACGTGAATACACTGTCTATATACACAGGTCAGCCAATTTACAGCTGAGTACAGTGCACACACAGCAGCGTGCCACGTGAATACACTGTCTATATACACAGCTCAGCCAATTTACAGCTGAGTACAGTGCACACACAGCAGCGTGCCACGTGAATACACTGTCTATATACACAGGTCAGCCAATTTACAGCTGAGTACAGTGCACACACAGCAGCGTGCCACGTGAATACACTGTCTATATACACAGGTCAGCCAATCTACAGCTGAGTACAGTGCACACACAGCAGCGTGCCACGTGAATACACTGTCTATATACACAGGTCAGCCAATTTACAGCTGAATACAGTGCACACACAGCAGCGTGCCACGTGAATACACTGTCTATATACACAGGTCAGCCAATTTACAGCTGAGTACAGTGCACACACAGCAGCGTGCCACGTGAATACACTGTCTATATACACAGGTCAGCCAATTTACAGCTGAGTACAGTGCACACACAGCAGCGTGCCACGTGAATACACTGTCTATATACACAGGTCAGCCAATTTACAGCTGAGTACAGTGCACACACAGCAGCGTGCCACGTGAATACACTGTCTATATACACAGGTCAGCCAATTTACAGCTGAGTACAGTGCACACACAGCAGCGTGCCACGTGAATACACTGTCTATATACACAGGTCAGCCAATTTACAGCTGAGTACAGTGCACACACAGCAGCGTGCCACGTGAATACACTGTCTATATACACAGCTCAGCCAATTTACAGCTGAGTACAGTGCACACACAGCAGCGTGCCACGTGAATACACTGTCTATATACACAGCTCAGCCAATTTACATCTGAGTACAGTGCACACACAGCAGCATGCCTGAGCAGAGTGAAATGACGCAGAGTCCCAGCCACGGCACCATTATATAGAATCCAAAACACGTGAGACTCCAATTCCTGGAGGATGACATTTTGCCTCGAGGTGGAATCCTAGCCAGGCGGGAAACCCTGAACAGCGGCTTGGGTAGACTCACATCCCGGAAGTTCAGAGCAGTTCAAATTCTCATATAGGTAACACCATGGGAGCAATTAGCTAATGTTAAAGTGTCTGCAATACAAGAGGTTGTGAGTTCGAGTATCCTGATAAAGGACTGAGTCATGTGTGTGTCAAATAAAAGGGGGATTTAAATGAAAGTTATTATTGATAAGATGCACATTTCCCCTGTCCCTTGAGGCTAAGGGGCAGGAGCTGCTCGGACAAAACTCACGTGTCACGTCACATGGAAGGACTGTACTAGGGGGTGGGGTCGGGGGGTTCCAGAGGACCAGTGGCACATCTCACTTGCACTTCCTATTGTAGTCCCTATGGGGTCTATTTACTAAGATTTGGATGGAGATAAAGTCTACAGAAATAAAGCACCAGCCAATCAGCTCCTAACTGCCATGTCACAGGCTGTGTTTGAAAAATGACAGTTAGGAGCTGATTGGCTGGTACTTTATCTCCACCCACTTTATCTCCATACAAGTCTTAGTAAATAGACCCCTATGTGAGGTATATACTAACTCAAAGCAACAGGGGAAAGTGAGCTTATTTTTACTCTCTATATGTGCCTCATTTGTTGCCCCCCTCTCATACCATATTTCAATCAATGAATTACAAGGGGCACCGTCAACAGCATAGGGTGCGGCGACGGACACACATAGGGGGTCATTCCGAGATGATCGTAGCTATGCTAAATTTAGCACAGCTACGATCTGGCACACAGACATGCGGGGGGACGCCCAGGACAGGGCTAGCCCGCCCCGCATGTCAGTCCCTGCCCCGTCGCTGAAGTTCAAAAGCATCGCACAGCAGTGATGCTTTTGTACTTCAGGAGTAGCTCCCGACCAGCACAGCTTTTGCGTGCTGGCCGAGAGCTACTTGTCGCTGCCCGGCTAGCAGCGGCTGCTTGTGAAGTCACGCCCACAAAATGGCGGCCAAATGCCACCATGCCACCTTCTCCTGCCCAGCAACCGCCTCTGCCTGTCAATCAGGCAGAGGCGATAGCTAGGTAATGACTGCCGTCGGCTGTCAGCCATGCGACTGCGCACTGTGGTGACGGCGCATGCGCAGTTCTGACCTGCGAAGAACTGCAGCGAGCGTTCAGGTCAGAATGACCCCCATAGACCATTAACATCAACACTACATTTATTTATTAAGTTTCTTTTATAGCGCAGCAAATTCCATTGCGCTTTACAATTGGAAACAATGATAAAACAAAACTGGGAATTAACAAACAGTCATAGAGGTAGGAGGCACTGATACACAAGGAATTGCATTATCTATTGCTTATTTATCCACCGGATTGCAAAGGTTCTAGGTGGACTGCCTGATATCACATCATAGCAATGAAGGACCCTGGTCAGAAAGAAGGGAAAGTGAAGAACGGGAAAATATGTGGAGGATATGTGCGGACTGTACAGTGAGGATATTGGGCCTAAAGGGGGTACTTTGACTAGATTGCTTAGATTTTAAGCAGCGATCACTCCGTGTGTACCCCCTACAGCGATAGCGATGCGCATCCCCGCGCATCGCTATCGCTGGTGCTAGATTGGCCTGCCGTGCAGGCCAATCTAGCAGGTCGCTCACTTCACCCGCTGGGTGAAATGAGCGCCCACCCCCCCCACCCCCCGCGCCGCTCCCCCAGCACGCTCAGCACACATTGCGCTGTGCTGAGCGGGGGGAGAGATGTGTGCTGAGCGGTTCGCTCAGCACACATCTCTCATTAGATCTGCCCGCCGTGAATACGGGCATTTAGTCAGACCTGAACATAGATGTGCTAAGTAAGGCACAACTACAATTAGTCACACAGACATGTGGGGGGACGCCCAGCACAGGACTAGTGCGCCCTGCATGTAAGGCCCGACACCATCCCCACCCCCCCTTCCCCTGGCACAAGTATAAAAGCATCACACAGCGCCGATGCTTTTGTACTTTAGAAGTAGGGATGAGCGGGTTCAGTTCTCTGAGAACCGAACCCTACCGGACTTCACGCTCTGAGCCCGGTTGCGAGTCAGGCTCGGGTTTTCCCACTTGACTCGGAATCCCGAACGAGGCAAAACGTCATCATCCCGCTGTCGGATTCTCGCGGAATTTGGATTCCATATAAGGAGCCGCGCGTCACGGCCATTTTCACTCCAGTCTTGGAGAGTGTAGTGAGAGGACGTGTCTCCGTCCTCAGTGTCTGTGTGGGGGCGGGAAAGTGGGGTGTCGAATCTAGTGCTGTCTTGTGCTGCTCAGTCCAGTGTAGTCAGTGTCTTATGCTGCATCAGTCCAGCCAGTCACAGTGTTGGTGTCCTCTGCTGCTATATGTCCCCAGTACTCCTGGCTGCTGTATAAGTCCCTTGCAGTTTTGCTGTGTTGTCTTGCATTAGACCAGGGGTAGTGTCTCTCTTGTGCATCAGTCCAGTGACCAGTCACAGTGGTGGTGTCCTCTGCTGCCATATATCCAGTGTTACTGGCATATAATACTAGTGATATTGCCGTATAATTCCCGTGATACTGGCGTATAATTCCTGTGATACTGCCGTATAATTCCTGTGATATTGCCATATAATTCCCGTGATACTGGCGTATAATTCCTGTGATATTGCTGTATAAATTCTCGGAATACTGGCGTATAATTACTGTGATATTGCCATATAATTCTCGGAATACTGGCGTATAATTCCTGTGACATTGGAATGGCTGAGGCCCTGGCCTATGTTCATGACTAGTGGTTCAGCTTCACATGACGATGGAAGCACTCATAACTGAGGCCTTGACACTTATGTTAGTGTTAGACTTGTGTCCGGTATCCGCCATTAGTGCAGTGGGATTTAGGCAATTGATGGAGGCATTGCGTCCCCGGTACCAAATCCCATCTAGATTCCAGTTCACTAGGCAGGCGATAGCGAGATCTTTCCATTTAATTCCAGTGATTTGGACGTATAATTATTAATTACAGTGATTTTGCCAATTAATTCCAGTGATTTGGACGTATAATTCCAGTTGGAATTGTTTGTGTCGCTTGGCTTAGTAATACAGCTACCTCATTGCACCTCTTTGCATGCTGTTTGAGGCCTAGTTTTGAAAAGTGCCATCCTGTCTGACACTGCCTTATGAGTCCAGGGGTACTGCTGTATTAATCCTGGGGTACTGCCGTATAAGTCCACCAATTGCAGAATTTTTTTAAAATGACAGGGGCGTGCTGGAGATGCTGTCAGCAGAACGAACATTTGCAGCCCACTCTCGACATTCAGCCACTTTGTGACACTACTAGATGGGCCAGGTGGTTGTGTCGCTTAGCTTAATCATACAGCAACCTCGGTGCACCTTTTTTTCTTCTTTGCATGATGTGCTGTTTGGGGCCTTTTTGTTGATATCTGCCCTCCTGTCTGCCACTGCAGTGCCACTCCTAGATGGGCCAAATGTTTGTGTCGCTTGGCTTAGTCATACAGCTACCTCATTGCACCTCTTCTACAACTTTGCATGAGGTGCTGTTTGGGGACTATTTTTTTAAGTGCCCTCCTGTCTGACACTGCAGTGCCACTCCTAGATGAGCCAGGTATTTGTGCCGCACACTTGTGTCGCTTAGCTTGGTCATACAGCCACCTCGGTACAACCTTTTGGCCTAAAAACAATATTGTGAGGTATGAGGTGTTCAGAATAGACTGGAAATGAGTGGAAATGATTGTTATTGAGGTTAATAATACCGTAGGAGCAAAATTACCCCCAAATTCTGTGATTTTAGCTGTTTTTATGTTTTTTTCAAAAATCATCCAGATCCAAAACCAAAACACGAAAGTGGACTTAGAACCAAAACACAAAACACGAAAAGTGCCCGCTGCACATCTCAATTTAGGAGTAGCTCCCGGCCAGCGCAGCTCCTGCGCGCTGGCAGGAGCTACTCGTCGCTGTGAGGGTCGCAGTGGCTTTGTGTGACGTCATGCAGCCGCCGCGGCCCACCTCCCCAACGGTATGGGCACGCCTGCGTTGCCCAGACCGTGCCCACTAAATGGTGGCCAGACGCCGCCAGTCCACCCCTCCCGCTCAGCGACCGCCTCTGCCTGTCAATCAGGCAGAGGCAATCGCAGAGCTGAGACAGCCGTTGGCAAGCGCAGTACAGCTGGTGCATGCACAGTTCAGACCTGATCGGCTGCTGTGCGAAAGTGCACAGCAGCGATCTGGTCTGAATCAGGCCCATAATCAGATAGGAAAGCTTATGAAGGTGAGTGAGTGGTTCAGTAATGTGATAAGCTAACCTGAAGGGGGGAGTTTTCAGGGAACGTTTGAAGGTTTGGAGACTATGGGGGTAATTCAGATCTGATCGCTGCTGTGCGTTTTCGCACCGCGTACGATCAGATCTGAATTACCTTTTATGTCCTTTTCCTCCTCCCAATGGATACAAAACTGCTCACTACTACATCCCTGCTTCCCAGACACAGATTACTTATACCCCTTTTCCACTAGCTCAAAAAACACGGGTAAATGTACAGAGGCGCGCATTTACCCGCGTTTTTTGCTAGAGGAAAAGGGTCCCCCCGCAAAAACCCAGATCAAGTGACCTGAGAATCCTACCCGGGTAGCTACCTGGGTAGGACACGGGAATGATCCGGGTAGGGTTGTAGTATTAACGGTAGCCGTGTCGATGTGACACGGCTCCCGTTTTCACTGTATGGAAAGGCGGCGCTGGGAAATCATGTGATCTCCCAGCGCCGCCCCTGTCACGTCACTAGCAGCATCACCAACCCGGGTTGGTGAGTGCGGTGGGAAGAGGGGCTGAGCACGGGCCGCTGCCGGGTAGCGCCCATGTCATGCTCCCGGCTGCGACCCGTGCTTAGTAGGTGGAAAAGGGGTATTACTTCAACCTCAAGTCCTTTCTCTCAGACAGACTACTAACCTTAATCCTACACCCAGGGCTGTTGAGAGCCACGCCGTGCCCCAGTAAAGGCCTAGGGGTGTGGCTTATTAAGTGGGCGTGGTTATTCCCTTTAGTATAAAAATAAGTGAATAATAAAATAATTGTGGGGTCACCGAGTGTGCTCCATAAGGGGGGATGCCATTTTAACATATGGGTGCAGGGGGGGGGGACGGGGGGGACGGACACCCGCTTCCTACCTTACTTGATCTGGAAGCAGGTCTCTCCTCCCCGATCATCTCTATCTTCCCAGTGATATTCAAGAAGATGATGCTAGCCACTAGAAAGCAAAGACTTCCTATGCTCTCTATGTGCGGAGCCATCTTCCCAAAGATATCACCGGGTGGATGGCACCGTCGCCTGCCGGCCAGAGTACTTATGTACTTGGGGGGTGGTCAGCGAACTCGCCTCCACCCCTGGCCCCTCAAGCAGTCTGGACCCGGGTAATTTGTACCTGCTCCCCCTGCCTCTTGTCACCTAGAGATGAGCGGGTTCGGTTTCTCTGAATCCGAACCCGCCAGAACTTCATGTTTTTTTTCACGGGTCCGAGCGACTCGGATCTTCCCGCCTTGCTCGGTTAACCCGAGCGCGCCCGAACGTCATCATGACGCTGTCGGATTCTCGCGAGGCTCGGATTCTATCGCGAGACTCGGATTCTATATAAGGAGCCGCGCGTCGCCGCCATTTTCACACGTGCATTGAGATTGATAGGGAGAGGACGTGGCTGGCGTCCTCTCCGTTTAGAATAGATTAGAGAGACACTTGATTTACTAATTTTGGGGAGCATTAGGAGTACTCAGTACAGTGCAGAGTTTTGCTGATAGTGACCAGTGACCACCAGTTTTATTTATAATCCGTTCTCTGCCTGAAAAAAGCGATACACAGCACACAGTGACTCAGTCACATACCATATCTGTGTGCACTGCTCAGGCTCAGGCCAGTGTGCTGCATCATCTATTATCTATATATAATATTATATATATCTGTCTGACTGCTCAGCTCACACAGCTTATAATTGTGGGGGAGACTGGGGAGCACTACTGCAGTGCCAGTTATAGGTTATAGCAGGAGCCAGGAGTACATAATATATTATATAGTGAGTGACCACCAGACACACAGTGCAGTTTATTTAATATATCCGTTCTCTGCCTGAAAAAAGCGATACACACAGTGACTCAGTCAGTCACATACCATATCTGTGTGCACTGCTCAGGCTCAGGCCAGTGTGCTGCATCATCTATATATATTATATATCTGTCTGACTGCTCAGCTCACACAGCTTATAATTGTGGGGGAGACTGGGGAGCACTACTGCAGTGCCAGTTATAGGTTATAGCAGGAGCCAGGAGTACATAATATTATATTAAAATTAAACAGTGCACACTTTTGCTGCAGGAGTGCCACTGCCAGTGTGACTAGTGACCAGTGACCTGACCACCAGTATATATAATATTAGTAGTATACTATCTCTTTATCAACCAGTCTATATTAGCAGCAGACACAGTACAGTGCGGTAGTTCACGGCTGTGGCTACCTCTGTGTCGGCACTCGGCAGCCCGTCCATAATTGTATATACCACCTAACCGTGGTTTTTTTTTTCTTTCTTTATACATACATACTAGTTACGAGTATACTATCTCTTTATCAACCAGTCTATATATTAGCAGCAGACACAGTACAGTGCGGTAGTTCACGGCTGTGGCTACCTCTGTGTCGGCACTCGGCAGCCCGTCCATAATTGTATATACCACCTAACCGTGGTTTTTTTTTCTTTCTTTATACATACATACTAGTTACGAGTATACTATCTCTTTATCAACCAGTCTATATATTAGCAGCAGACACAGTACAGTGCGGTAGTTCACGGCTGTGGCTACCTCTGTGTCGGCACTCGGCAGCCCGTCCATAATTGTATATACCACCTAACCGTGGTTTTTTTTTTCTTTCTTTATACATACATACTAGTTACGAGTATACTATCTCTTTATCAACCAGTCTATATATTAGCAGCAGACACAGTACAGTGCGGTAGTTCACGGCTGTGGCTACCTCTGTGTCGGCACTCGGCAGCCCGTCCATAATTGTATATACCACCTAACCGTGGTTTTTTTTTCTTTCTTTATACATACATACTAGTTACGAGTATACTATCTCTTTATCAACCAGTCTATATATTAGCAGCAGACACAGTACAGTGCGGTAGTTCACGGCTGTGGCTACCTCTGTGTCGGCACTCGGCAGCCCGTCCATAATTGTATATACCACCTAACCGTGGTTTTTTTTTCTTTCTTTATACATACATACTAGTTACGAGTATACTATCTCTTTATCAACCAGTCTATATATTAGCAGCAGACACAGTACAGTGCGGTAGTTCACGGCTGTGGCTACCTCTGTGTCGGCACTCGGCAGCCCGTCCATAATTGTATATACCACCTAACCGTGGTTTTTTTTTCTTTCTTTATACATACATACTAGTTACGAGTATACTATCTCTTTATCAACCAGTCTATATATTAGCAGCAGACACAGTACAGTGCGGTAGTTCACGGCTGTGGCTACCTCTGTGTCGGCACTCGGCAGCCCGTCCATAATTGTATATACCACCTAACCGTGGTTTTTTTTTCTTTCTTTATACATACATACTAGTTACGAGTATACTATCTCTTTATCAACCAGTCTATATATTAGCAGCAGACACAGTACAGTGCGGTAGTTCACGGCTGTGGCTACCTCTGTGTCGGCACTCGGCAGCCCGTCCATAATTGTATATACCACCTAACCGTGGTTTTTTTTTCTTTCTTTATACATACATACTAGTTACGAGTATACTATCTCTTTATCAACCAGTCTATATATTAGCAGCAGACACAGTACAGTGCGGTAGTTCACGGCTGTGGCTACCTCTGTGTCGGCACTCGGCAGCCCGTCCATAATTGTATATACCACCTAACCGTGGTTTTTTTTTCTTTCTTTATACATACATACTAGTTACGAGTATACTATCTCTTTATCAACCAGTCTATATATTAGCAGCAGACACAGTACAGTGCGGTAGTTCACGGCTGTGGCTACCTCTGTGTCGGCACTCGGCAGCCCGTCCATAATTGTATATACCACCTAACCGTGGTTTTTTTTTCTTTCTTTATACATACATACTAGTTACGAGTATACTATCTCTTTATCAACCAGTCTATATATTAGCAGCAGACACAGTACAGTGCGGTAGTTCACGGCTGTGGCTACCTCTGTGTCGGCACTCGGCAGCCCGTCCATAATTGTATATACCACCTAACCGTGGTTTTTTTTTCTTTCTTTATACATACATACTAGTTACGAGTATACTATCTCTTTATCAACCAGTCTATATATTAGCAGCAGACACAGTACAGTGCGGTAGTTCACGGCTGTGGCTACCTCTGTGTCGGCACTCGGCAGCCCGTCCATAATTGTATATACCACCTAACCGTGGTTTTTTTTTCTTTCTTTATACATACATACTAGTTACGAGTATACTATCTCTTTATCAACCAGTCTATATATTAGCAGCAGACACAGTACAGTGCGGTAGTTCACGGCTGTGGCTACCTCTGTGTCGGCACTCGGCAGCCCGTCCATAATTGTATATACCACCTAACCGTGGTTTTTTTTTCTTTCTTTATACATACATACTTGTTACGAGTATACTATCTCTTTATCAACCAGTCTATATATTAGCAGCAGACACAGTACAGTGCGGTAGTTCACGGCTGTGGCTACCTCTGTGTCGGCACTCGGCAGCCCGTCCATAATTGTATATACCACCTAACCGTGGTTTTTTTTTCTTTCTTTATACATACATACTAGTTACGAGTATACTATCTCTTTATCAACCAGTCTATATATTAGCAGCAGACACAGTACAGTGCGGTAGTTCACGGCTGTGGCTACCTCTGTGTCGGCACTCGGCAGCCCGTCCATAATTGTATATACCACCTAACCGTGGTTTTTTTTTCTTTCTTTATACATACATACTAGTTACGAGTATACTATCTCTTTATCAACCAGTCTATATATTAGCAGCAGACACAGTACAGTGCGGTAGTTCACGGCTGTGGCTACCTCTGTGTCGGCACTCGGCAGCCCGTCCATAATTGTATATACCACCTAACCGTGGTTTTTTTTTCTTTCTTTATACATACATACTAGTTACGAGTATACTATCTCTTTATCAACCAGTCTATATATTAGCAGCAGACACAGTACAGTGCGGTAGTTCACGGCTGTGGCTACCTCTGTGTCGGCACTCGGCAGCCCGTCCATAATTGTATATACCACCTAACCGTGGTTTTTTTTTCTTTCTTTATACATGCATACTAGTTACGAGTATACTATCTCTTTATCAACCAGTCTATATATTAGCAGCAGACACAGTACAGTGCGGTAGTTCACGGCTGTGGCTACCTCTGTGTCGGCACTCGGCAGCCCGTCCATAATTGTATATACCACCTAACCGTGGTTTTTTTTTCTTTCTTTATACATACATACTAGTTACGAGTATACTATCTCTTTATCAACCAGTCTATATATTAGCAGCAGACACAGTACAGTGCGGTAGTTCACGGCTGTGGCTACCTCTGTGTCGGCACTCGGCAGCCCGTCCATAATTGTATATACCACCTAACCGTGGTTTTTTTTTCTTTCTTTATACATACATACTAGTTACGAGTATACTATCTCTTTATCAACCAGTCTATATATTAGCAGCAGACACAGTACAGTGCGGTAGTTCACGGCTGTGGCTACCTCTGTGTCGGCACTCGGCAGCCCGTCCATAATTGTATATACCACCTAACCGTGGTTTTTTTTTCTTTCTTTATACATGCATACTAGTTACGAGTATACTATCTCTTTATCAACCAGTCTATATATTAGCAGCAGACACAGTACAGTGCGGTAGTTCACGGCTGTGGCTACCTCTGTGTCGGCACTCGGCAGCCCGTCCATAATTGTATATACCACCTAACCGTGGTTTTTTTTTCTTTCTTTATACATACATACTAGTTACGAGTATACTATCTCTTTATCAACCAGTCTATATATTAGCAGCAGACACAGTACAGTGCGGTAGTTCACGGCTGTGGCTACCTCTGTGTCGGCACTCGGCAGCCCGTCCATAATTGTATATACCACCTAACCGTGGTTTTTTTTTCTTTCTTTATACATACATACTAGTTACGAGTATACTATCTCTTTATCAACCAGTCTATATATTAGCAGCAGACACAGTACAGTGCGGTAGTTCACGGCTGTGGCTACCTCTGTGTCGGCACTCGGCAGCCCGTCCATAATTGTATATACCACCTAACCGTGGTTTTTTTTTCTTTCTTTATACATACATACTAGTTACGAGTATACTATCTCTTTATCAACCAGTCTATATATTAGCAGCAGACACAGTACAGTGCGGTAGTTCACGGCTGTGGCTACCTCTGTGTCGGCACTCGGCAGCCCGTCCATAATTGTATACTAGTATCCAATCCATCCATCTCCATTGTTTACCTGAGGTGCCTTTTAGTTGTGCCTATTAAAATATGGAGAACAAAAATGTTGAGGTTCCAAAATTAGGGAAAGATCAAGATCCACTTCCACCTCGTGCTGAAGCTGCTGCCACTAGTCATGGCCGAGACGATGAAATGCCAGCAACGTCGTCTGCCAAGGCCGATGCCCAATGTCATAGTACAGAGCATGTCAAATCCAAAACACCAAATATCAGTAAAAAAAGGACTCCAAAACCTAAAATAAAATTGTCGGAGGAGAAGCGTAAACTTCGAAATCCCAAATCCACAAGGAGAGTCCAATTGTGTCGGTTGCGATGCCTGACCTTCCCAACACTGGACGTGAAGAGCATGCGCCTTCCACCATTTGCACGCCCCCTGCAAGTGCTGGAAGGAGCACCCGCAGTCCAGTTCCTGATAGTCAGATTGAAGATGTCAGTGTTGAAGTACACCAGGATGAGGAGGATATGGGTGTTGCTGGCGCTGGGGAGGAAATTGACCAGGAGGATTCTGATGGTGAGGTGGTTTGTTTAAGTCAGGCACCCGGGGAGACACCTGTTGTCCGTGGGAGGAATATGGCCGTTGACATGCCAGGTGAAAATACCAAAAAAATCAGCTCTTCGGTGTGGAGGTATTTCACCAGAAATGCGGACAACAGGTGTCAAGCCGTGTGTTCCCTTTGTCAAGCTGTAATAAGTAGGGGTAAGGACGTTAACCACCTCGGAACATCCTCCCTTATACGTCACCTGCAGCGCATTCATAATAAGTCAGTGACAAGTTCAAAAACTTTGGGTGACAGCGGAAGCAGTCCACTGACCAGTAAATCCCTTCCTCTTGTAACCAAGCTCACGCAAACCACCCCACCAACTCCCTCAGTGTCAATTTCCTCCTTCCCCAGGAATGCCAATAGTCCTGCAGGCCATGTCACTGGCAATTCTGACGAGTCCTCTCCTGCCTGGGATTCCTCCGATGCATCCTTGCGTGTAACGCCTACTGCTGCTGGCGCTGCTGTTGTTGCCGCTGGGAGTCGATGGTCATCCCAGAGGGGAAGTCGTAAGCCCACTTGTACTACTTCCAGTAAGCAATTGACTGTTCAACAGTCCTTTGCGAGGAAGATGAAATATCACAGCAGTCATCCTACTGCAAAGCGGATAACTGAGTCCTTGACAACTATGTTGGTGTTAGACGTGCGTCCGGTATCCGCCGTTAGTTCACAGGGAACTAGACAATTTATTGAGGCAGTGTGCCCCCGTTACCAAATACCATCTAGGTTCCACTTCTCTAGGCAGGCGATACCGAGAATGTACACGGACGTCAGAAAAAGACTCACCAGTGTCCTAAAAAATGCAGTTGTACCCAATGTCCACTTAACCACGGACATGTGGACAAGTGGAGCAGGGCAGGGTCAGGACTATATGACTGTGACAGCCCACTGGGTAGATGTATGGACTCCCGCCGCAAGAACAGCAGCGGCGGCACCAGTAGCAGCATCTCGCAAACGCCAACTCTTTCCTAGGCAGGCTACGCTTTGTATCACCGCTTTCCAGAATACGCACACAGCTGAAAACCTCTTACGGCAACTGAGGAAGATCATCGCGGAATGGCTTACCCCAATTGGACTCTCCTGTGGATTTGTGGCATCGGACAACGCCAGCAATATTGTGTGTGCATTAAATATGGGCAAATTCCAGCACGTCCCATGTTTTGCACATACCTTGAATTTGGTGGTGCAGAATTTTTTAAAAAACGACAGGGGCGTGCAAGAGATGCTGTCGGTGGCCAGAAAAATTGCGGGACACTTTCGGCGTACAGGCACCATGTACAGAAGACTGGAGCACCACCAAAAACTACTGAACCTGCCCTGCCATCATCTGAAGCAAGAAGTGGTAACGAGGTGGAATTCAACCCTCTATATGCTTCAGAGGTTGGAGGAGCAGCAAAAGGCCATTCAAGCCTATACAATTGAGCACGATATAGTAGGTGGAATGCACCTGTCTCAAGTGCAGTGGAGAATGATTTCAACGTTGTGCAAGGTTCTGATGCCCTTTGAACTTGCCACACGTGAAGTCAGTTCAGACACTGCCAGCCTGAGTCAGGTCATTCCCCTCATCAGGCTTTTGCAGAAGAAGCTGGAGGCATTGAAGAAGGAGCTAAAAGGGAGCGATTCCGCTAGGCATGTGGGACTTGTGGATGCAGCCCTTAATTCGCTTAACAAGGATTCACGGGTGGTCAATCTGTTGAAATCAGAGCACTACATTTTGGCCACCGTGCTCGATCCTAGATTTAAAGCCTACCTTGGATCTCTCTTTCCGGCAGACACAGGTCTGCTGGGGTTGAAAGACCTGCTGGTGACAAAATTGTCAAGTCAAGCGGAACGCGACCTGTCAACATCTCCTCCTTCACATTCTCCCGCAACTGGGGGTGCGAGGAAAAGGCTCAGAATTCCGAGCCCACCCGCTGGCGGTGATGCAGGGCAGTCTGGAGCGACTGCTGATGCTGACA
Source organism: Pseudophryne corroboree (assembly GCF_028390025.1). NCBI lineage: Eukaryota > Metazoa > Chordata > Amphibia > Anura > Myobatrachidae > Pseudophryne > Pseudophryne corroboree. Next base: position 28,014,750 of record NC_086444.1, on the reverse strand, counting down.
TCTGGTCCGGACTGAAGGACCTGACAACGATTACGGACATGTCGTCTACTGTCACTGCATATGATTCTCTCAACATTGATAGAATGGTGGAGGATTATATGAGTGACCGCATCCAAGTAGGCACGTCACACAGTCCGTACTTATACTGGCAGGAAAAAGAGGCAATTTGGAGGCCCTTGCACAAACTGGCTTTATTCTACCTAAGTTGCCCTCCCACAAGTGTGTACTCCGAAAGAGTGTTTAGTGCCGCCGCTCACCTTGTCAGCAATCGGCGTACGAGGTTACATCCAGAAAATGTGGAGAAGATGATGTTCATTAAAATGAATTATAATCAATTCCTCCGCGGAGACATTGACCAGCAGCAATTGCCTCCACAAAGTACACAGGGAGCTGAGATGGTGGATTCCAGTGGGGACGAATTGATAATCTGTGAGGAGGGGGATGTACACGGTGATATATCGGAGGGTGAAGATGAGGTGGACATCTTGCCTCTGTAGAGCCAGTTTGTGCAAGGAGAGATTAATTGCTTCTTTTTTGGGGGGGGTCCAAACCAACCCGTCATATCAGTCACAGTCGTGTGGCAGACCCTGTCACTGAAATGATGGGTTGGTTAAAGTGTGCATGTCCTGTTTTGTTTATACAACATAAGGGTGGGTGGGAGGGCCCAAGGACAATTCCATCTTGCACCTCTTTTTTCTTTTCTTTTTCTTTGCATCATGTGCTGATTGGGGAGGGTTTTTTGGAAGGGACATCCTGCGTGACACTGCAGTGCCACTCCTAGATGGGCCCGGTGTTTGTGTCGGCCACTAGGGTCGCTAATCTTACTCACACAGTCAGCTACCTCATTGCGCCTCTTTTTTTCTTTGCGTCATGTGCTGTTTGGGGAGGGTTTTTTGGAAGGGACATCCTGCGTGACACTGCAGTGCCACTCCTAGATGGGCCCGGTGTTTGTGTCGGCCACTAGGGTCGCTAATCTTACTCACACAGCTACCTCATTGCGCCTCTTTTTTTCTTTGCGTCATGTGCTGTTTGGGGAGGGTTTTTTGGAAGGGACATCCTGCGTGACACTGCAGTGCCACTCCTAGATGGGCCCGGTGTTTGTGTCGGCCACTAGGGTCGCTAATCTTACTCACACAGCTACCTCATTGCGCCTCTTTTTTTCTTTGCGTCATGTGCTGTTTGGGGAGGGTTTTTTGGAAGGGACATCCTGCGTGACACTGCAGTGCCACTCCTAGATGGTCCCGGTGTTTGTGTCGGCCACTAGGGTCGCTAATCTTACTCACACAGCTACCTCATTGCGCCTCTTTTTTTCTTTGCGTCATGTGCTGTTTGGGGAGGGTTTTTTGGAAGGGACATCCTGCGTGACACTGCAGTGCCACTCCTAGATGGGCCCGGTGTTTGTGTCGGCCACTAGGGTCGCTTATCTTACTCACACAGCGACCTCGGTGCAAATTTTAGGACTAAAAATAATATTGTGAGGTGTGAGGTATTCAGAATAGACTGAAAATGAGTGTAAATTATGGTTTTTGAGGTTAATAATACTTTGGGATCAAAATGACCCCCAAATTCTATGATTTAAGCTGTTTTTTAGTGTTTTTTGAAAAAAACACCCGAATCCAAAACACACCCGAATCCGACAAAAAAAATTCGGTGAGGTTTTGCCAAAACGCGTTCGAACCCAAAACACGGCCGCGGAACCGAACCCAAAACCAAAACACAAAACCCGAAAAATTTCAGGCGCTCATCTCTATTGTCACCACTGCCTACACCCCTTCTCCCCGACCCCAAAACCGACCACTCACACTCACATTCTCCTCCTGGATGCTGCAACTCACTTGTCATCTCATTCTCAGATGCTGAACTGCCCTTTCCTCAGGCCGGGCTGATGAGATATCGGCACTGGATTAGAGCTCCCGTGACATCAGTGATGCACAGGCATGCCCCCAGGTACACTGCACCAGCGGCCACACAGGGCGACATCTGCCTCCCTCAGCAGCACTGTAAACAACTAAAATCAGGTCATTTGGACCTATTTTTGTTCCTACAGTATTATTAACATCAATATCATTCATTTCCAGTCAATTTTGACCACACTCTCCTGTGTGAAATCATGGCACCTGAAATCATGAGGGAGGGACTTTCAAGCGATCCAAAATCCAAGATTATGGCTTTAAATCTGAGTTCCGAACGGAGGGAATCTCCAAATCAGGACTCTGTTCGACTCGAATCCCATAAATTTGGGTGAGTTTGGATATCTAGAAACCCAAAGCTCACATCTCAGGTAATTAATAGCCACGTCTTGGCGCCCCTGCAGGACAGAATTAGGCCATGCTTCCCGACATTTATTTTCTACTGTCCTGGAGCCCAAAGCAGACGTGCAGCTGATCGCTGAGGGTCTCGTTCTTCTTGTAATTAGTCCCTGTTCTCTCATGGTTTTGTAGCATAATCTCCAGACTGGACTACTGTAATCTCCTCCTGACTGGCATTCCTGACAAATACCTCTCTCCACTCCAATCTATCCTCAATGCTGCTGCCCGGCTCATCTTCCTCACCAAACGCACTACGTCCACCTCTCCTCTCCTACAAGCCCTTCACTGGCTTCCCTTCCCTTTCAGAATCCAATTCCAGCTTCTCACACTTGCTTACAAAGCCCTCACCCACTCCTCTCCCATCTACATCTCTGACCTTATCTCCCTTTACACTCCCACCCGTCCTCTTCGCTCTGCTAATGCACGCCGACTCTCCTGCTGACTGATTACTTCCTCCCACTCCTACCTCCAAGATTTTTCACGTGCTGCACCACTTCTCTGGAATTCCCTACCTCTCCTCCTCAGACTCTACACCTCTCTACAAAACTTCAAACGGGCTCTCAAGACCCACTTCTTCACCAAACCCAGCCAAACCTCATCCTAAACCTCTGTTCCATGTTCTCTATGTACCCCATCTGTGTCACCCCTGTCTGTCTACTCCTCCCCTTTAGAATGTAAGCTTTAACGAGCAGGGCCCTCTTCCCTCATGTGCTTTTACATCTCTTACTTAACCTATCTTCTTTTCATTACTCCCTTTGACAGCACCATATCCTTCAGTTTTCTGATGCCCTGATATGTGTTTCAGTGCTGTCTGTTGATGCAGTTATGTTTATATATCCTGTACTTGTCCTATATTGTATATTGTAAGAGATGAGCGGGTCCGGTGCTCCGAACTTTGCAATACAAGTCGGGCTAGGGATTTCCCACCTTACTCGGATCTCAAGATGATGCCGAACGTCATCTTCCCGCCGTCGGATTCTCGTGGGTTTTGGATTCTGTAAAGGTCCCCGGTGATCGGCACCATCTTCACTCTGGCTGTGGAGAGTGTACTGGATGGATGTGTCCATCAGTACTGTGTTATTTTGGCGTGGGGCGGGTGTGGCTGAAAGCAGTGCTATGTGTCTGCTCTGCTATATCAGTTGGGATGCTCTGTCTGCTCTGCTGTTATCAGTCCAGGGGTGCTCTGTTTGCTGTATCTGAAAGGGGTGTTCTGTCCATACATCCAGTGGCTCCGCCCCCAGTGTAAAAGTAAAATGATAAAAGCTAAAAACAAAAAGCCTAAAATGATAATTATAATTTTGTTTGTTTGTGCTGTACCCGTGTACTATACAAAATTTGTTTTATGTTGATAAGTACTGTGACACTGCCAGTCAGACCGCAGTGTATTATTATTTCCTACTTATACACATATTGTGCAATGCTGTTGGTGAAGGTCAACCACAGTGTTGGACTAACATTTCTGACTCATACACGTTTTGTGTGACGCTGTGGGTGAAGGTTGTACCACAGTAATATACTTTATTTCCTATTCATACACCTAGTGTGCAATGCTGCTGGGTAAGGTCAACCGCAGTGCTAGATTATTATTTATGACACATGCACATATTGTGTGTCGCTGTAGGGGAAGGTAGTACCACAGTAATATATTTTATTTCCTATTCATACACCTATTGTGCGACGCTGTTGGTGAAGGTCAACCGCAGTGTTCAACTATTATTTCTGACCCATACGAGTATTGTGGGGGTCATTCCACTGGGGAGTGTATTTTAGCTTAGCAGAAGTGCGAACGCATGTGCAGCCGAGCTCTACAAAAACTGTTTGTGCAGTTTCTGAGTATCTCTGAACCTACTCAGTGCTTGCCTATTTGTGTCCGGATTTGACGTTATACACCCACCCAGCGAACGCCCAGCCACGCCTGCATTGTTTCAGACACGCCTGCATTTTTGCAAACACTCCCTGAAAACGGTCAGTTGCCACCCAGAAACACCCCCTTCCTGTCAATCTTCTAGCGGCCGCCAGTGCAAAAGAAAACTTTGCTAGAACCTGTGCAAAACCACAAAGGGCTTTGTACCCGTACGTCGCACGTGTACATTGTGGGGCATACGCATGCACAGAAATGCCAATTTTTAGCCTGATTGCTGCGCTGCAAACAACGGCAGCTAGCTATCAACTCAGAATGACCCCCTGTGTGACGCTGTGGGTGAAGGTGGTACCACAGTAATATATTTTATTTCCTAATCATACACGTATTGTGCGACACAGTTGGTGAAGGTCAACCACAGTGCTCGATTATTATTTCTGATGCATACACATATTGCATGACGCTGTGGGTAATGGTGGTACCACAGTAATATATTTTATTTCCTACTGATACACATACTGTATTATGGGATACTGTTAGTGAAATTAAACCGTACCATAAGATAATTATCTATGACTCATACATGTATTGTGACACTGTAGGTGGTACATTTTTTTGTACTAATTGTAGTGTGTGCTGTACCCCACTTGGTTTGTGTTTGTTGATACTTGATAGATATGGAGGACAAACAATTGAGAGGAGTGGCATAGACGGCTTAATTCAGGGCATGTAAAATCAAAGGAAAAGGAAAAGTCAGATCAGTGCAATAATATAACCAATAAAATTTTGTCTATGCATTAAAGACTGTCACCAATGCCCCCAATGATTCATTTACATTTTTAAAATCAAACAAATTAAATTAAATTACTAATCAATCCTTCCTTCTACTACATACATACTCTACCTCCCTTGGGCCCCTGAAATAGTTATTGATAAAGATTTGTGTCAAACCATTTTTGCTGATTTTGCTTTCATTTTTATTTATTTTTTAAAAATTTACAAAGACTGCTAAAATCACATAATTTGGCCTTTTGTTTTGTTTTGTTTTGTTCCTAGAGTAGAGATGTGCACCGGACACTTTTCGGGTTTTGTGTTTTGGTTTTGGATTCGGTTCCGCGGTCGTGTTTTGGATTCGGACGCGTTTTGGCAAAACCTCCCTTAAGAATTTTTGTCAGTTTTGGATGCGTTTTGGATTCGGGTGTTTTTTTTAAAAAAAACCCTCAAAAACAGCTTAAATCATAGAATTTGGGGGTCATTTTGATCCTATATTATTATTAACCTCAATAACCATAATTTCCACTCATTTCCAGTCTATTCTGAACACCTCACACCTCGCAATATTATTTTTAGCACTAAAATTTGCACCAAGGTCGCTGGATGACTAAGCTAAGCGACACAAGTGGGCGGCACAAACACCTGGCCCATCTAGGAGTGGCACTGCAGTGTCAGACAGGATGGCACTTAAAAAATAGTCCCCAAACTTCACATGATGCAAAGATAAATAAAAAAAGAGGTGCAATATGGAATTGTCCTTGGGCCCTCCCACCCACCCTTATGTTGTACAGTGATGCTGTCACTCATATAATCCTCCACCATTCTTTCAATGGTGACAGAATCATATGCAGTGACAGTAGACAACATGTCAGTAATCGTTGGCAGGTCCTTCAGTCCAGACCAGATGTCAGCACCTGCTCCTGACTGCCCTGCATCACCGCCAGCGGGTGGTTTTGGAAATCTTATCCTTTTCCTGGCAGCTCCAGTGGTGGTAGAAAATGAAGGAGGAGCTGTTGGCGGGTCACGTTCCGCTTGACTTGACAATTGTCTCACCAGCAGGTCTTTGAACATTTGCAGACTTGTGTCTGCCGGAAAGAGAGATACAACGTAGGCTTTAAACCTAGGATCGAGCATGGTGGCCAAAATGTAGTGCTCTGATTTCAACAGATTGACCACTCATGAATCCTGGTTAAGCGAATGAAGGGCTCCATCCACAAGTCCCACATGCCTAGCGGAATCGCTCCATTTTAGCTCCACCTTCAATCTCAACAGCTGCTTCTGCAAAAGCCTGATGAGGGGAATGACCTGACTTAGGCTGGCAGTGTCTGAACTGACTTCACGTGTGGCAAGTTCAAAGGGTTGGAGAACCTTGCACAACATGGAAATCATTCTCCACTGCGCTTGAGTCAGGTGCATTCCCCCTCCTTTGCCTATATCGTAGGCAGATGTATAGGCTTGAATGGCCTTTTGCTGCTCCTCCATCCTCTGAAGCATATAGAGGGTTGAATTCCACCTCGTTACCACCTCTTGCTTTAGCTGATGGCAGGGCATGTTCAGGAGTGTTTGCTGGCGCTCCAGTCTTCTGCACGCGGTGGCTGAATGCCGAAAGTGGCCTGCAAATCTTCGGGCCACCGACAGCATCTCCTGCACGCCCCTGTCGTTTTAAAAAAAATTATGCACCACCAAATTAATTGTATGTGCAAAACATGGGACGTGCTGGAATTTGCCCACATGTAATGCACGCACAATATTTGTGGCATTTTCCGATATCACAAATCCCCAGGAGAGTCCAATTGGGGTAAGCCAATCTGCGATGATGTTCCTCAGTTTCCGTAAGAGGTTGTCAGCTGTGTGCCTCTTAAGGAAAGCGGTGATACAAAGCGTAGCCTGCCTAGGAACGAGTTGGCTTTTGCGAGATGCTGCTACTGGTGCCGCCGCTGTTGCTGCTGCGGGAGGCAATACATCTACACAGTGGGCTGTCACAGTCATATAGTCCTTAGTCTGCCCTGCTCCGCTTGTCCACATGCCCGTGGTTCAGTGGACAGTGGGTACAACTGCATTTTTTAGGACACTGGTGACTCTTTTTCCGACGTCTGTGTACATTCTTGGTATCGCCTGCCTACAGAAGTGGAACCTAGATGGGATTTGGTACCAGGGACACACTACATCAAGCAATTCTCTAAGTCTCTGTGAACTAACGGCGGATACCGGACGCACGTCTAAAGGTGCATACACACGGAGAGATTTTGACTATGAGAGATTTTCACTGAGCGATTTCCCTTGAACTGGCAGTAGGAGATTTTGACTAACTTTTCCGGCGATTTTGACTAACTTTACCAGCGATTTTGGCTATGGGCGATTTTGGCTAACTCATTCAAGCAAGGGGATGCTTTTTCTTTTCCAGCGACATAGCCAAAATTGACTTGCCTGCACAGTCTATTTTTAGCAGCGATAGCGACCTGGCGGGGACGCGCATCGCTATCGCTGGCTGTGTACACAGAGCGATATGCACTAACTTTCTGAGCGATTTTGACTATATAGTCAAAATCGCTCAGTTATATCGCTCCGTGTGTATGCACCTTAACACCAACATAGTTGTCAAGGCCTGAGTTATCCGCTTTGCAACAGGATGACTGCTGTGATATTTCATCTTCCTCGCAAAGGACTGTTGGACAGTCAATTGCTTACTGAAAGTAGTACAAGTGGTCTTCCGACTTCCCCTCTGGGATGACGATCGACTCCCAGCAGCAACAACAGCAGCGCCAGCAGCAGTAGGCGTTACACTTAAGGATCCATCGGAGGAATCCCAGTTAGGAGAGGACTCGTCAGACTTGCCAGTGACATGGCCTGCAGGACTATTGGCGTTCCTGTCTAAGGAGGAAATTGACATTGAGGGAGTTGGTGGTTTGGTTTGCAGGAGCTTGGGTACAAGAGGAAGAGATTTAGTGGTCAGTGGACTGCTTCCGCTGTCACCCAAAGTTTCTGAACTTGTCAATGACTTGTGATGAATGCGCTCCAGGTGACGTATAAGGGAGGATGTTCCTAGGTGGTTAACGTCCTTACCCCTACTTATTACAGCTTGACAAAAGGCAACAACACGGCTTGATACCTGTTGTCCGCATTTCTGTTGAAATAATTCCATACCGAAGAGGTGATTTTTTGGGTATTTTGACCAGGCATGTCAATGGCCATATTCCTCCCACGGACAACAGGTGTCTCCCCGGGTGCCTGACTTAAACAAACCACCTCACCATCAGAATCCTCCTTGTCAATTTCCTCCTCAGCGCCAGCAACACCCATATCCTCATCCTGGTGTCAGAGGCATAACTAGGGTTTTTGGAGCCCAGGGCAAGAGCAATAATGGCGCCCCCCCCCCCCACCCCCCCAAAAAAGGAAAGTATGTGCGCACACCACCGGTGTCACTGTATATAAAGATGTCAGGGTGTGTATGCATAGATGTAGGTACAGTGTTCGAAGTGGAATTTTTTAAGAGGGAATGAAAAAGTGAAGGTAGCGGAAAAGGGGGCGTGGTCACTCAAAAGGGGGCATGTCCTTCAGTGTAGTAGGTCCCCTTGTACTATCTAGTACTGGTGCCCCTTTCACATTATAGCACACAGTATGAGCCGGAATTCACATCATAGCACCCGGTATGAGCCGAAATTCACATTATAGCACCCAGTATAAGCCAAAATTGACGTTATAGCACACGCTATGAGCCAAAATTCACATTATAGCACACGGTATGAGCCGAAATTCACATTATAGCACACGCTATGAGCCAAAATTCATATTATAGCACACGCTATGAGCCAAAATTCACATTATAGCACACGCTATGAGCCAAAATTCACATTATAGCACACGCTATGAGCCGAAATTCACATTATAGCACGCGCTATGAGCCGAAATTTGCATTATAGCACATGGTATGAGCCAAAATTCACATTATAGAGTGAGGGGAGCCTACCCCTTAATTAACAAGGCCTGTGGGGCACTGTGGTGAGGCGAGCCTACCCCCTTAATTGACTAATTGCAGAGTTTAGCAGCGGGAGAGTTGCAGCGGTTTCTCACCCCAAGCTGCGGCGCTTCTGCCACCTCCGACACTCCACGTCTTCGGCGCCAACCGGGATGCAGAGCACCGCACCGGGAATGCACCCTTTTCAGTATGGTATGCTGTGCTCCGAAGGGGGATCTTCTCTCCTGTTGCAGGATCCCGATGTGTGCCGTCCTCCCCGCCATCTTCTTTAAGCCAGCCAGGGTCTTCTGCGGGTCCTTGCTCCGGTAAGCGGGTGTCCTCCGCGATGCCGGTAGTCCAGTCGCTGGTCAGTCTCCTCCCTTGTTGCAGGGTCCTGGTCCACTGAAGGTTGGGTGTCCTTACCCGGTGTGCGGCTGGCTGGACTCCTCCTCTTCTACAGCATCTTCTCCACTCAGCGCAGACGGCTCTGGTCGCTCTGGTGACAGGCAGCTCCTCCCTGGCGTTAGTCCACTCCTGCTCCTGCGGCTCGCTCCCTAACGTCTCTCCAGCTGGTGCGCATGTCTCCGCTCCTCCTCCGGTCTTCGGTGAGTCCTCCAGGGCTCCTTCCTACGTGCTGCTTCTGTCTGCTATGTAAAAAAATATATAAACTTCCGGGTCTGCCGCTACTTCGATATATATATATATATATATATATATATATACATACACACACACACCACATACACACAAAATACACAATTATACGCAAACACAATGAACACATACAGATGGGTCCATGTTTATCTTGGCCTTTAATAGGATTAACTGAGACTGGGCAGTCGGACTTAATCCCCTGCTGTAATGACTTAATCCCCTGCTGTATTGTTCTCTGTACTGTATTGCAGCTAAAAACAATAGATGAAGGGCTTATGTAAATAAACCATGGTGTGCCTAGGCGCAGCAAAGAAGCCAAGATAGCCGTGGATCTATCTGTACACACATAAATATACACACAGATAGAAAATACACACACAAACATTATGTACACAAACACACACTTACACTGTCACTCACCACCACTGTGTCCTCCTCCAGCGGTCCCAGTCCTGAACAGCGGCAGGCTGGCAACGCACACATACATCATGCACATATAAATACACAGATCACAAACACACACACACACACACACACACACATACAGTACATCATGCACATATAAATACACAGATCACACATACACACATACATCTGCACATATAAATACACTGATCACAAACACACACACACACACACACACACACACACACATACATTATGCACATATAAATACACAGATCACACACACACATGCACATATAAATACACAGATCACACATACACACATACATCTGCACATATAAATACACAGATCACACATACACACATACATCTGCACATATAAATACACAGATCACACACACACATGCACATATAAATACACAGATCACACATACACACATACATCTGCACATATAAATACACAGATCACACACACACATGCACATATAAATACACAGATCACAAACACACACACACACACATACAGTACATCATGCACATATAAATACACAGATCACACATACACACATACATCTGCACATATAAATACACAGATCACACACACACATGCACATATAAATACACAGATCACAAACACACACACACACACACACATACAGTACATCAAGCACATATAAATACACAGATCACACACACACATGCAATATGCACTTTTACAAACACAGACAGAGCTACCGCCCTCCTGTCCGCACTCTGACCACTGTTATTTCTCCCCTTACCGGCTGTGGCACAGGGTTAACATGGAGAGAAGGGAGAGGCCAGCGGGGAGGAGTGACCTGATCTCCGAATTCGCGCTGCTGATCACCACCATCTCTGCTGCTCCCTCTGTGTCTCTGTCCAAAAAGGCTCGCCCCGGCATCCCCGAGCCCGTCACTTCCGCACAAAGCAGCGCAACACGGCCGCCGCCTCCGCTCCTAGTCAGCAGCACGGGCTCCGAAGGGGCTGGTGACGGGGGAAGCGGCCTGTATTATGGAACACACGGCGCACTCCTCTGTGGAGGGCAGAGCTCCGGCGGCTGTGGGCGCATGGGGCGAGCGGGCCGTGTAGGTGCCGGTGGCGCCCCCCTCTGCTGGGGGCTGCCACGGCGCCCAGGGCACGTGCCCTGCTCGCCCTGTGCTAGGTACGCCTCTGCCTGGTGTACTTCAACAGTGACATCTTCAATTTGAATATCAGGAACTGGACTGTGGGTGCTCCTTCCAGCACTTGCAGGGGGCGTGCAAATGGTGGAAGTAGCCACCTCTTCCCATCCAGTGTTGGGAAGGTCAGGCATCGCACACGCCGATACATGTGGACTCTCCTTGAGGATTTGTGATTTAGAACGCACAATTCTTTGCTGGGCTTTTGCCAGCTTAACTCTTTTCATTTTTCTAGCGGGAGGATGAGTGCTTCCATCCTCATGTGAAGCTGAACCACTAGTCATGAGGAACATATGAGAGGGCCTTAGCCATTCCTTGCCACTCCGTGTTGTAAACGGCATATTGGCAAGTTTACGCTTCTCCTCAGACGATTTTAATTTAGATTTTTGCTGAACTTTTGCTTTGTGGATTTTACATGCTCTCTACTATGACATTGGGCATCGGCCTTGGCAGACGACGTTGATGGCATTTCATCGTCTCGGCCATGACTAGTGGCAGCAGCTTCAGCACGAGGTGGAAGTGGATCTTGATCTTTCCCAATTTTACCCTCCACATATTTGTTCTCCATTTTTTAATGTGTGGAATTATATGCCAGTAATATATCTGGAATTAGACGGCAGTAATGCCTGGAATTAGATACCACTAGATAGATACCAGATACCACTGTGACTGGAATGACGATGACCTATGCACAGTAACAGGACACTACCACAGCACCCTACAGCAGCAAGATGCAGCACAAAACACTGGACTAGTATTAGTTATATACTGTAGTATTACTGAGCACCACACTGCAGCACAAGACAATGAGCAGTGATACTGAGCACTGATGAGGATAATACTGAGAACTGACACTGAGCAGCAAGATGCAGCACAAGACACTGGAGTATTAGTAATGTACTGTAGTATACTGAGCGGGTGGTCTTCTCTATGCCGAATGTCGGGATCCCGGCGCACAGTATACCGGCGCCGGAATCCCGACACCCGGCATACCGACAACTATTCTCCCTCGTGGGGGTCCACGACCCCCCTGGAGGGAGAATAAAATAGTGTGGTGCGCGTAGCGCGCCACCGTGCCCGCAGCGTGGCGAGCGCAGCGTGGTGAGCGCAGCGAGCCCACAAGGGGCTCCTTTGCGCTCGCCACACTGTCAGTATACCGGCGGTCGGGCTCCCGGCGCCGGTATGCTGGGCGCCGGGAGCCCGAGCGCCGGCATACCGTACAACACCCTACTGAGCACCACACTGCAGCACAAGACAATGGCCCTCATTCCGAGTTGTTCGCTCGCTAGCTGCTTTTAGCAGCCGTGCAAACGCTAAGCCGCCCTCTGAGAGTGTATTTTAGCTTAGCAGAAGTGCGAACGAAAGGATCGCAGAGCGGCTACAAAAATAAGAATTTACTTACCGATAATTCTATTTCTCGTAGTCCGTAGTGGATGTTGGGGACTCCGTAAGGACCATGGGGAATAGCGGCTCCGCAGGAGACTGGGCACAAAAGTAAAGCTTTAGAACTACCTGGTGTGCACTGGCTCCTCCCCCTATGACCCTCCTCCAAGCCTCAGTTAGGATACTGTGCCCGGACGAGCGTACACAATCAGGAAGGATTTTGAATCCCGGGTAAGACTCATACCAGCCACACCAATCACACCGTACAACTCGTGATCTAAACCCAGTTAACAGCATGATAACAGAGGAGCCTCTAGAAAAGATGGCTCACTACTAGGGATGAGCGGGTTCGGTTCCTCGGAATCCGAACCCGCCCGAACTTCATGTTTTTTTACACGGGTCCGAGCGACTCGGATCTTCCCACCTTGCTCAGTTAACCCGAGCGCGCCCGAACGTCATCATCCCGCTGTCGGATTCTCGCGAGGCTCGGATTCTATCGCGAGACTCGGATTCTATATAAGGAGCCGCGCGTCGCCGCCATTTTCACACGTGCATTGAGATTCATAGGGAGAGGACGTGGCTGGCGTCCTCTCCGTTTATAGAGAAGAGAGTGAGACAGTAGAGAGAGACACAGTAGTAATTTTGGGGAGCATTAGGAGGAGTACTAGTTACTTGCTGAAGTGATAGATAGTGTGACTGTATATTATCTGACTTGTGGGGGAGACACTGACAGTGGGGAGCAGTTAGAGTCTGAGAGCAGGACTCAGGAGTACATATAACGTACAGTGCACACTTTTGCTGCCAGAGTGCCACACTGTCATTGTGACCACACTGACCACCAGTATAATATATATTGTGATTGTCTGCTTAGGAGTACTACTTGCAAGTTGCTGATAGTGTGACCAGTGACCTGACCACCAGTCACCACCAGTTTAATATATATATATATATAATTGTATATAATATATATATAATATTGTATACCACCTACCCGTGGTTTTTTTTTTTTCTTTCTTCTTTATACATACTACTATAGTAGCTTACTGTAGCAGTCTGCGGTGCTGCTGAGCTGACTGTGTCCAGCAGGTCCGTCATCAGTCATTACATAATAAATATATATACCTGTCCGGCTGCAGTACTAGTGATATTATATATATATATATTGATTTCATCTCATTATCATCCAGTCTATATTAGCAGCAGACACAGTACGGTAGTCCACGGCTGTAGCTACCTCTGTGTCGGCAGTCGCTCGTCCATCCATAATTGTATACCACCTACCCGTGGTTTTTTTTTTTTCTTTCTTCTTTATACATACTACTATAGTAGCTTACTGTAGCAGTCTGCGGTGCTGCTGAGCTGACAGTGTCCAGCAGGTCCGTCATCAGTCATTACATAATAAATATATATACCTGTCCGACTGCAGTACTAGTGATATTATATATATATATATATATATTGATTTCATCTCATTATCATCCAGTCTTTATTAGCAGCAGACACAGTACGGTAGTCCACGGCTGTAGCTACCTCTGTGTCGGCAGTCGCTCGTCCATCCATAATTGTATACCACCTACCCGTGGTTTTTTTTTTTTCTTTCTTCTTTATACATACTACTATAGTAGCTTACTGTAGCAGTCTGCGGTGCTGCTGAGCTGACAGTGTCCAGCAGGTCCGTCATCAGTCATTACATAATAAATATATATACCTGTCCGGCTGCAGTACTAGTGATATTATATATATATATATATTGATTTCATCTCATTATCATCCAGTCTATATTAGCAGCAGACACAGTACGGTAGTCCACGGCTGTAGCTACCTCTGTGTCGGCAGTCGCTCGTCCATCCATAATTGTATACCACCTACCCGTGGTTTTTTTTTTCTTTCTTCTTTATACATACTACTATAGTAGCTTACTGTAGCAGTCTGCGGTGCTGCTGAGCTGACAGTGTCCAGCAGGTCCGTCATCAGTCATTACATAATAAATATATATACCTGTCCGGCTGCAGTACTAGTGATATTATATATATATATATATATATATATATTGATTTCATCTCATTATCATCCAGTCTATATTAGCAGCAGACACAGTACGGTAGTCCACGGCTGTAGCTACCTCTGTGTCGGCAGTCGCTCGTCCATCCATAATTGTATACCACCTACCCGTGGTTTTTTTTTTTTCTTTCTTCTTTATACATACTACTATAGTAGCTTACTGTAGCAGTCTGCGGTGCTGCTGAGCTGACTGTGTCCAGCAGGTCCGTCATCAGTCATTACATAATAAATATATCTACCTGTCCGGCTGCAGTACTAGTGTGATATAATATATATTGATTTCATCTCATTATCATCCAGTCTATATTAGCAGCAGACACAGTACGGTAGTCCACGGCTGTAGCTACTTCTGTGTCGGCAGTCGCTCGTCCATCCATAATTGTATACCACCTACCCGTGTTTTTTTTTTTTTTTTTCTTCTTTATACATACTACTATAGTAGCTTACTGTAGCAGTCTGCGGTGCTGCTGAGCTGACAGTGTCCAGCAGGTCCGTCATCAGTCATTACATAATAAATATATCTACCTGTCCGGCTGCAGTACTAGTGTGGTATAATATATATTGATTTCTTCTCATTATCATCCAGTCTATATTAGCAGCAGACACAGTACGGTAGTCCACGGCTGTAGCTACCTCTGTGTCGGCAGTCGCTCGTCCATCCATAAGTATACTAGTATCCATCCATCTCCATTGTTTACCTGAGGTGCCTTTTAGTTGTGCCTATTAAAATATGGAGAACAAAAATGTTGAGGTTCCAAAATTAGGGAAAGATCAAGATCCACTTCCACCTCGTGCTGAAGCTGCTGCCACTAGTCATGGCCGAGACGATGAAATGCCAGCAACGTCGTCTGCCAAGGCCGATGCCCAATGTCATAGTACAGAGCATGTAAAATCCAAAACACCAAATATCAGTAAAAAAAGGACTCCAAAATCTAAAATAAAATTGTCGGAGGAGAAGCGTAAACTTGCCAATATGCCATTTACCACACGGAGTGGCAAGGAACGGCTGAGGCCCTGGCCTATGTTCATGGCTAGTGGTTCAGCTTCACATGAGGATGGAAGCACTCAGCCTCTCGCTAGAAAAATGAAAAGACTCAAGCTGGCAAAAGCACCGCAAAGAACTGTGCGTTCTTCGAAATCCCAAATCCACAAGGAGAGTCCAATTGTGTCGGTTGCGATGCCTGACCTTCCCAACACTGGACGTGAAGAGCATGCGCCTTCCACCATTTGCACGCCCCCTGCAAGTGCTGGAAGGAGCACCCGCAGTCCAGTTCCTGATAGTCAGATTGAAGATGTCAGTGTTGAAGTACACCAGGATGAGGAGGATATGGGTGTTGCTGGCGCTGGGGAGGAAATTGACAAGGAGGATTCTGATGGTGAGGTGGTTTGTTTAAGTCAGGCACCCGGGGAGACACCTGTTGTCCGTGGGAGGAATATGGCCGTTGACATGCCTGGTGAAAATACCAAAAAAATCAGCTCTTCGGTGTGGAAGTATTTCAACAGAAATGCGGACAACATTTGTCAAGCCGTGTGTTGCCTTTGTCAAGCTGTAATAAGTAGGGGAAAGGACGTTAACCACCTCGGAACATCCTCCCTTATACGTCACCTGCAGCGCATTCATAATAAGTCAGTGACAAGTTCAAAAACTTTGGGCGACAGCGGAAGCAGTCCACTGACCAGTAAATCCCTTCCTCTTGTAACCAAGCTCACGCAAACCACCCCACCAACTCCCTCAGTGTCAATTTCCTCCTTCCCCAGGAATGCCAATAGTCCTGCAGGCCATGTCACTGGCAATTCTGACGATTCCTCTTCTGCCTGGGATTCCTCCGATGCATCCTTGCGTGTAACGCCTACTGCTGCTGGCGCTGCTGTTGCTGCTGCTGGGAGTCGATGGTCATCCCAGAGGGGAAATCGTAAGACCACTTTTACTACTTCCACCAAGCAATTGACTGTCCAACAGTCCTTTGCGAGGAAGATGAAATATCACAGCAGTCATCCTGCTGCAAAGCGGATAACTGAGGCCTTGGCATCCTGGGTGGTGAGAAACGTGGTTCCGGTATCCATCATTACTGCAGAGCCAACTAGAGACTTGTTGGAGGTACTGTGTCCCCGGTACCAAATACCATCTAGGTTCCATTTCTCTAGGCAGGCGATACCGAAAATGTACACAGACCTCAGAAAAAGAGTCACCAGTGTCCTAAAAAATGCAGCTGTACCCAATGTCCACTTAACCACGGACATGTGGACAAGTGGAGCAGGGCAGGGTCAGGACTATATGACTGTGACAGCCCACTGGGTAGATGTATGGACTCCCGCCGCAAGAACAGCAGCGGCGGCACCAGTAGCAGCATCTCGCAAACGCCAACTCTTTCCTAGGCAGGCTACGCTTTGTATCACCGGTTTCTAGAATACGCACACAGCTGAAAACCTCTTACGGCAACTGAGGAAGATTATCGCGGAATGGCTTACCCCAATTGGACTCTCCTGTGGATTTGTGGCATCGGACAACGCCAGCAATATTGTGTGTGCATTAAATCTGGGCAAATTCCAGCACGTCCCATGTTTTGCACATACCTTGAATTTGGTGGTGCAGAATTTTTTAAAAAACGACAGGGGCGTGCAAGAGATGCTGTCGGTGGCCAGAAGAATTGCGGGACACTTTCGGCGTACAGGCACCACGTACAGAAGACTGGAGCAACACCAAAAACGCCTGAACCTGCCCTGCCATCATCTGAAGCAAGAAGTGGTAACGAGGTGGAATTCAACCCTCTATATGCTTCAGAGGTTGGAGGAGCAGCAAAAGGCCATTCAAGCCTATACAATTCAGCACGATATAGGAGGTGGAATGCACCTGTCTCAAGCGCAGTGGAGAATGATTTCAACATTGTGCAAGGTTCTGCTGCCCTTTGAACTTGCCACACGTGAAGTCAGTTCAGACACTGCCAGCCTGAGTCAGGTCATTCCCCTCATCAGGCTTTTGCAGAAGAAGCTGGAGACATTGAAGGAGGAGCTAACACGGAGCGATTCCGCTAGGCATGTGGGACTTGTGGATGGAGCCCTTAATTCGCTTAACAAGGATTCACGGGTGGTCAATCTGTTGAAATCAGAGCACTACATTTTGGCCACCGTGCTCGATCCTAGATTTAAAACCTACCTTGGATCTCTCTTTCCGGCAGACACAAGTCTGCTGGGGTTCAAAGACCTGCTGGTGAGAAAATTGTCAAGTCAAGCGGAACGCGACCTGTCAACATCTCCTCCTTCACATTCTCCCGCAACTGGGGGTGCGAGGAAAAGGCTCAGAATTCCGAGCCCACCCGCTGGCGGTGATGCAGGGCAGTCTGGAGCGACTGCTGATGCTGACATCTGGTCCGGACTGAAGGACCTGTCAACGATTACGGACATGTCGTCTACTGTCACTGCATATGATTCTCTCCCCATTGAAAGAATGGTGGAGGATTATATGAGTGACCGCATCCAAGTAGGCATGTCACACAGTCCGTACTTATACTGGCAGGAAAAAGAGGCAATTTGGAGGCCCTTGCACAAACTGGCTTTATTCTACCTAAGTTGCCCTCCCACAAGTGTGTACTCCGAAAGAGTGTTTAGTGCCGCCGCTCACCTTGTTAGCAATCGGCGTACGAGGTTACTTCCAGAAAATGTGGAGAAGATGATGTTCATTAAAATGAATTATAATCAATTCCTCCGTGGAGACATTGACCAGCAGCAATTGCCTCCACAAAGTACACAGGGAGCTGAGATGGTGGATTCCAGTGGGGACGAATTGATAATCTGTGAGGAGGGGGATGTACACGGTGATATATCGGAGGATGATGATGAGGTGGACATCTTGCCTCTGTAGAGCCAGTTTGTGCAAGGAGAGATTAATTGCTTCTTTTTCGGTGGGGGTCCAAACCAACCCGTCATTTCAGTCACAGTCGTGTGGCAGACCCTGTCACTGAAATGATGGGTTGGTTAAAGTGTGCATGTCCTGTTTATACAACATAAGGGTGGGTGGGAGGGCCCAAGGACAATTCCATCTTGCACCTCTTTTTTCTTTAATTTTTCTTTGCGTCATGTGCTGTTTGGGGAGTATTTTTTGGAAGGGCCATCCTGCGTGACACTGCAGTGCCACTTCTAGATGGGCCAGGTGTTTGTGTCGGCCACTAGGGTCGCTTATCTTACTCACACAGCTACCTCATTGCGCCTCTTTTTTTCTTTGCGTCATGTGCTGTTTGGGGAGTGTTTTTTGGAAGGGCCATCCTGCGTGACACTGCAGTGCCACTCCTAGATGGGCCAGGTGTTTGTGTCGGCCACTAGGGTCGCTTATCTTACTCACACAGCTACCTCATTGCGCCTCTTTTTTTCTTTGCGTCATGTGCTGTTTGGGGAGTGTTTTTTGGAAGGGCCATCCTGCGTGACACTGCAGTGCCACTCCTAGATGGGCCCGGTGTTTGTGTCGGCCACTAGGGTCGCTTATCTTACTCACACAGCTACCTCATTGCGCCTCTTTTTTTCTTTGCGTCATGTGCTGTTTGGGGAGTGTTTTTTGGAAGGGCCATCCTGCGTGACACTGCAGTGCCACTCCTAGATGGGCCCGGTGTTTGTGTCGGCCACTAGGGTCGCTTATCTTACTCACACAGCTACCTCATTGCGCCTCTTTTTTTCTTTGCGTCATGTGCTGTTTGGGGAGTGTTTTTTGGAAGGGCCATCCTGCGTGACACTGCAGTGCCACTCCTAGATGGGCCCGGTGTTTGTGTCGGCCACTAGGGTCGCTTATCTTACTCACACAGCTACCTCATTGCGCCTCTTTTTTTCTTTGCGTCATGTGCTGTTTGGGGAGTGTTTTTTGGAAGGGCCATCCTGCGTGACACTGCAGTGCCACTTCTAGATGGGCCAGGTGTTTGTGTCGGCCACTAGGGTCGCTTATCTTACTCACACAGCTACCTCACTGCGCCTCTTTTTTTCTTTGCGTCATGTGCTGTTTGAAGAGTGTTTTTTGGAAGGGCCATCCTGCGTGACACTGCAGTGCCACTCCTAGATGGGCCAGGTGTTTGTGTCGGCCACTAGGGTCGCTTATCTTACTCACACAGCTACCTCATTGCGCCTCTTTTTTTCTTTGCGTCATGTGCTGTTTGGGGAGTGTTTTTTGGAAGGGCCATCCTGCGTGACACTGCAGTGCCACTCCTAGATGGGCCCGGTGTTTGTGTCGGCCACTAGGGTCGCTTATCTTACTCACACAGCTACCTCATTGCGCCTCTTTTTTTCTTTGCGTCATGTGCTGTTTGGGGAGGGTTTTTTGGAAGGGACATCCTGCGTGACACTGCAGTGCCACTCCTAGATGGGCCCGGTGTTGTGTCGGCCACTAGGGTCGCTTATCTTACTCACACAGCTACCTCATTGCGCCTCTTTTTTTCTTTGCGTCATGTGCTGTTTGGGGAGTGTTTTTTGGAAGGGCCATCCTGCGTGACACTGCAGTGCCACTCCTAGATGGGCCCGGTGTTTGTGTCGGCCCCTAGGGTCGCTTATCTTACTCACACAGCTACCTCATTGCGCCTCTTTTTTTCTTTGCGTCATGTGCTGTTTGGGGAGTGTTTTTTGGAAGGGCCATCCTGCGTGACACTGCAGTGCCACTCCTAGATGGGCCCGGTGTTTGTGTCGGCCACTAGGGTCGCTTATCTTACTCACACAGCTACCTCGGTGCAAATTTTAGGACTAAAAATAATATTGTGACGTGTGAGGTATTCAGAATAGACTGAAAATGAGTGGAAATTATGGTTTTTGAGGTTAATAATACTTTGGGATCAAAATGACCCCCAAATTCTATGATTTAAGCTGTTTTTTAGGGTTTTTTGAAAAAAACACCCGAATCCAAAACACACCCGAATCCGACAAAAAAAATTCGGTGAGGTTTTGCCAAAACGCGGTCGAACCCAAAACACGGCCGCGGAACCGAACCCAAAACCAAAACACAAAACCCGAAAAATTTCAAGTGCACATCTCTACTCACTACAGCAATAACCCGATTTTTTTTTTTTGGTAACAATAACTATGTACCAGTATTGCAGACAATCCGCACTTGGGATGGGCGCCCAGCATCCACTACGGACTACGAGAAATAGAATTATCGGTAAGTAAATTCTTATTGTCTCTAACGTCCTAAGTGGATGCTGGGGACTCCGTAAGGACCATGGGGATTATACCAAAGCTCCCAAACGGGCGGGAGAGTGCGGATGACTCTGCAGCACCAAATCAGAGAACTCCAGGTCCTCCTCAGCCAGGGTATCAATTTTGTAGAATTTTACAAACGTATTTGCTCCTGACCAAGTAGCTGCTCGGCAAAGTTGTAAAGCCGAGACCCCTCGGGCAGCCGCCCAAGATGAGCCCATCTTCCTTGTGGAGTGGGCATTTACAGATTTTTGGCTGTGGCAGGCCTGCCACAGAATGTGCAAGCTGAATTGTACTACAAATCCAAGGAGCAATAGTCTGCTTAGAAGCAGGAGCACCCAGCTTGTTGGGTGCATACAGGATAAACAGCGAGTCAGATTTTCTGACTCCAGCCGTCCTGGAAACATATATTTTCAGGGCCCTGATAACGTCTAGCAACTTGGAGTCCTCCAAGTCCCTAGTAGCCGCAGGCACCACAATAGGTTGGTTCAGGTGAAACGCTGAAACCACCTTAGGGAGAAACTGAGGACGAGTCCTCAATTCCGCCCTGTCCGAATGGAAAATCAGATAAGGGCTTTTACAGGATAAAGCCGCCAATTCTGACACGCGCCTGGCCCAGGCCAGGGCCAACAGCATGACCACTTTCCATGTGAGATATTTTAACTCCACAGATTTAAGTGGTTCAAACCAATGTGACTTTTGGAACCCAAAAACTACATTGAGATCTCAAGGTGCCACTGGAGGCACAAAAGGAGGCTGTATATGCAGTACCCCTTTTACAACGTCTGAACTTCAGGGACTGAAGCTAGTTCTTTTTGGAAGAAAATTGACAGGGCCGAAATTTGAACCTTAATGGACCCCAATTTCAGGCCCATAGACACTCCTGTTTGCAGGAAATGTAGGAATCGACCCAGTTGAATTTCCTCCGTCGGGCCTTACTGGCCTCGCACCACGCAACATATTTTCGCCAAATGCGGTGATAATGTTTTGTGGTTACATCCTTCCTGGCCTTGATCAGGATAGGGATGACTTCATCCGGAATGCCCTTGTCCTTCAGGATCCGGCGTTCAACCGCCATGCCGTCAAACGCAGCCGCGGTAAGTCTTGGAACAGACAGGGTCCTTGCTGGAGCAGGTCCCTTCTTAGAGGTAGAGGCCACGGATCCTCCGTGAGCATCTCTTGAAGTTCCGGTTACCAAGTCCTTCTTGGCCAATCTGGAGCCACGAATATAGTGCTTACTCCTCTCCATCTTATCAATCTCAGTACCTTGGGTATGAGAGGCAGATGAGGGAACACATACACTGACTGGTACACCCACGGTGTTACCAGAGCGTCTACAGCTATTGCCTGAGGGTCCCTTGACCTGGCGCAATACCTGTCGAGTTTTTCCCAACGGTTTATAATCATGTGGAAGACTTCTGGGTGAAGTCCCCACTCTCCCGGGTGGAGGTCGTGTCTGCTGAGGAAGTCTGCTTCCCAGGTGTCCACTCCCGGAATTGCTGACAGTGCTATCACATGATTTTCCGCCCAGCGAAGAATCCTTGCAGCTTCTGCCATTGCCCTCCTGCTTCTTGTGCCACCCTGTCTGTTTACGTGGGTTACTGCCGTGATGTTGTCCGACTGGATCAACACCGGCTGACCTTGAAGCAGAGGTCTTGCTAAGCTTAGAGCATTGTAAATGGCCCTTAGCTTCAGGATATTTATGTGAAGTGATGTCTCCAGGCTTGACCATAAGCCCTGGAAATTCCTTCCCTGTGTGACTGCTCCCCAGCCTCGCAGGCTGGCATCCGTGGTCACCAGGACCCAGTCCTGAATGCCGAATCTGCGGCCCTCTAGAAGATGAGCACTCGGCAACCAACACAGGAGGGACACCCTTGTTCTTGGTGACAGGGTTATCCGCTGATGCATCTGAAGATGCGACCCGGACCATTTGTCCAGCAGGTCCCACTGGAAAGTTCTTGCGTGGAATCTGCCGAATGGGATTGCTTCGTAGGAAGCCACCATTTTACCCAGAACCCTTGTGCATTGATGCACTGAGACTTGGCTCGGTTTTAGGAGGTTCCTGACTAGCTCGGATAACTCCCTGGCTTTCTCCTCCGGGAGAAACACCTTTTTCTGGACTGTGTCCAGGATCATCCCTAGGAACAGAAGACAAGTCGTCGGAACCAGCTGCGATTTTGGAATATTGAGAATCCAATCGTGCTGCCGCAACACTACCTGAGATAGTGCTACACCGACCTCCAACTGTTCCCTGGATCTTACCCTTATCAGGGAATCGTCCAAGTAAGGGATAACTAAAATTCCCTTCCTTCGAAGGAATGTCATCATTTCGGCCATTACCTTGGTAAAGACCCGGGGTGCCGTGGACCATCCATACGGCAGCGTCTGAACTGATAGTGACAGTTCTGTACCATAAACCTGAGGTACCCTTGGTGAGAAAGGTAAATTTGGACATGAAGGTAAGCATCCTCGATGTCCCGAGACATCATGTAGTCCCCTTCTTCCAGGTTCGCAATCACTGCTCTGAGTAACTCAATCTTGAATTTGAACCTCTGTATGTAAGTGTTCAAAGATTTTAGATTTAGAATCGGTCTCACCGAGCCGTCCGGCTTCGGTACCACAACAGTGTGGAATAATACCCCGTTCCCTGTTGCAGGAGGGGTACCTTGATTATCACCTGCTGGGAATACAGCTTGTGAATGGCTTCCAAAACTGTCTCCCTGTCAGAAGGAGATATCGGTAGAGCCGACTTTAGGAAACGGCGAGGGGGAGACGTCTCGAATTCCAATTTGTACCCCTGAGATATCACCTGAAGGATCCAGGGGTCTACTTGCGAGTGAGCCCACTGCGCGCTGAAATTCATTGAGACGGGCCCCCCACCGTGCCTGATTCTGCTTGTAAAGCCCCAGCGTCATACTGAGGGCTTGGCAGAGGCGGGAAAGGGTTTCTGTTCCTGGGAACTGGCTGATTTCTGCAGCCTTTTTCCTCTCCCTCTGTCACGGGGCCGAAATGAGGAACCTTTTGCCCGCTTGTCCACGAAAAGACTGCGCCTGATAATACGGCGTCTTCTCATGTTGCTTCCAAATGCCGTTTGAAATCCGCATCACCTGACCACTGTCGTGTCCATAACCCTCTACTGGTAGAAATGGACAACGCACTTAGACTTGATGCCAGTCGGCAAATATTCCGCTGTGCATCACGCATATATAGAAATGCATCTTTTAAATGCTCTATAGGCAAAAATATACTGTCCCTATCTAGGGTATCAATATTTTCAGTCAGGGAATCCGACCACGCCAACCCAGCACTGCACATCCAGGCTGAGGCGATTGCTGGTCGCAGTATAACACCAGTATGTGTGTAAATACATTTTAGGATACCCTCCTGCTTTCTATCAGCAGGATCCTTAAGGGCGGCCCTCTCAGGAGAGGGTAGAGCCCTTACAAGCGTGTGAGCGCTTTATCCACCCTAGGGGGTGTTTCCCAACGCACCCTAACCTCTGGCGGGAAAGGATATAATGCCAATAACATTTTAGAAATTATCAGTTGTTATCGGGGGAAACCCACGCCTCATCACACACCTCATTTAATTTCTCAGATTCAGGAAAACTACAGGTAGTTTTTCCTCACCGAACATAATACCCCTTTTTGGTGGTACTCGTATTATCAGAAATGTGTAAAACATTTTTCATTGCCTCCATCATGTAACGTGTGGCCCTACTGGAAGTCACATTTGTCTCTTCACCGTCGACACTGGAGTCAGTATCCGTGTCGGCGTCTATATCTGCCATCTGAGGTAACGGGTGCTTTAGAGCCCCTGACGGCCTATGAGACGTCTGGACAGGCACAAGCTGAGTAGCCGGCTGTCTCATGTCAACCACTGTCTTTTATACAGAGCTGACACTGTCACGTAATTCCTTCCAACAGTTCATCCAGTCAGGTGTCGACCCCCTAGGGGGTGACATCACTATTACAGGCAATCTGCTCCGTCTCCACATCATTTTTCTCCTCATACATGTCGACACAAACGTACCGACATACAGCACACACACAGGGAATGCTCTGATAGAGGACAGGACCCCACTAGCCCTTTGGGGAGACAGAGGGAGAGTTTGCCAGCACACACCAGAGCGCTATATATATATACAGGGATAACCTTATATAAGTGTTTTTCCCCTTATAGCTGCTGTATCTTTAATACTGCGCGTAATTAGTGCCCCCCCTCTCTTTTTTAACCCTTTCTGTAGTGTAGTGACTGCAGGGGAGAGCCAGGGAGCTTCCCTCCAACGGAGCTGTGAGGGAAAATGGCGCCAGTGTGCTGAGGAGATAGGCTCCGCCCCCTTATCGGCGGCCTTATCTCCCGTTTTTCTATGTATTCTGGCAGGGGTTAAATGCATCCATATAGCCCAGGAGCTATATGTGATGCATTTTTTGCCATCCAAGGTGTTTTTATTGCGTCTCAGGGCGCCCCCCCCCCCAGCGCCCTGCACCCTCAGTGACCGGAGTGTGAAGTGTGCTGAGAGCAATGGCGCACAGCTGCAGTGCTGTGCGCTACCTTGTTGAAGACAGGACGTCTTCTGCCGCCAATTTTCCGGACCTCTCCTGTCTTCTGGCTCTGTAAGGGGGCCGGCGGCGCGGCTCTGGGACCCATCCATGGCTGGGCCTGTGATCGTCCCTCTGGAGCTAATGTCCAGTAGCCTAAGAAGCCCAATCCACTCTGCACGCAGGTGAGTTCGCTTCTTCTCCCCTTAGTCCCTCGATGCAGTGAGCCTGTTGCCAGCAGGTCTCACTGAAAATAAAAAACCTAAAACTAAACTTTTCACTAAGCAGCTCAGGAGAGCCACCTAGTGTGCACCCTTCTCGTTCGGGCACAAAATCTTAACTGAGGCTTGGAGGAGGGTCATAGGGGGAGGAGCCAGTGCACACCAGGTAGTTCTAAAGCTTTACTTTTGTGCCCAGTCTCCTGCGGAGCCGCTATTCCCCATGGTCCTTACGGAGTCCCCAGCATCCACTTAGGACGTTAGAGAAATAATTTTATGCAGTGTCAGAGTAGCTCCAGACCTACTCAGCGCTAGCGATCACTTCAGAATTTTCAGTTCCTGTTTTGACGTCACGAACACGCCCTGCGTTCGGCCAACCACGCCTGCGTTTCCCCAACCACGCCTGCGTTTTTTATCTGGCACGCCTGCGTTTTTCCACACACTCCCTGGAAACGGTCAGTTGACACCCAGAAACGCCCACTTCCTGTCAATAACTCTGCGGCCAGCAGTGCAACGGAAATGCTTCGCTAGATCTTGTGTGAAACTACATCGTTCGTTGTAATAGTATGACGCGTGTGCGCATTGCGGCGCATATGCATGCACAGAAGTGTCTTTTTTTGCCTGATCGCTGCGACCGAAATCTGCTAGCGAACAACTCGGAATGACCCCAAATGAGCAGTGATACTGAGCACTGATGAGGATAATACTGAGAACTGACACTGAGCAGCAAGATGCAGCACAAGACAATGAGCAGTGGTACTGAGCACTGATGAGGATAATACTGAGAACTGACACTGAGCAGCAAGATGCAGCACAAGACACTGGAGTATTAGTAATGTACTGTAGTATTACTGAGCACCACAATGCAGCACAAGACAATGAGCAGTGATACTGAGCACTGATGAGGATAATACTGAGAACTGACACTGAGCAGCAAGATGCAGCACAAGACACTGAAGTATTAGTAATGTACTGTAGTATACTGAGCACCACAATGCAGCACAAGCCAATGAGCACTGATCCTGAGTACTGATGAGGATACTAGAACTGACACTGGGCAGCGAGAACAGCACTGGACTATTGTACTGTAGTATACTGGTCACCACAATGCAGCACAAGACAATGAGTAGTGATACTGAGCACTGATGAGGATACTAGAACTGACACTGAGCAGCGAGATGCAGCACTGGACTATTGTACTGTAGTTTACTGGTCACCACAATGCAGCACAAGACAATGAGTAGTGATACTGAGCACTGATGAGGATACTAGAACTGACACTGGGCAGCGAGAACAGCACTGGACTATTGTACTGTAGTATTACTGAGCACCACAATGCAGCACAAGACAATGAGCAGTGATACTGAGCACTGATGAGGATAATACTGAGAACTGACACTGAGCAGCAAGATGCAGCACAAGACACTGGAGTATTAGTAATGTACTGTAGTATACTGAGCACCACAATGCAGCACAAGCCAATGAGCACTGATCCTGAGTACTGATGAGGATACTAGAACTGACACTGGGCAGCGAGAACAGCACTGGACTATTGTACTGTAGTATACTGGTCACCACAATGCAGCACAAGACAATGAGTAGTGATACTGAGCACTGATGAGGATACTAGAACTGACACTGAGCAGCGAGATGCAGCACTGGACTATTGTACTGTAGTATACTGGTCACCACAATGCAGCACAGATACTGAGCACAGATATTGAGCTGATATTGAGCTTTCCACTCAGAGAACGTAGCCACGTCCTCTCTGCTCTCTCTACAATGCACGAGTGAAAATGCCGGCGACGCGCGGCTCTTTATATGGAATCCGAATTTTGCGAGAATCCGACAGTGGGATGATGATGTTTTCACTCGTTCGGGTTTTCCGAGTCAGGCGGGAACAACCAAGCCTGCCTCGGAGCTGTGTAAACCACGTGGAGTTCGGGGGGTTCGGTTCTCGGAGAACTGAACCCGCTCATCTCTATTCTAGAGTATTATAAACCTCAATAACATTCATTTCCAGGCATTTCCAGGCCATTTTGACCACAGTACAAACAATGAAAAATATATATTGTACAATATATATTTTTAGATGCTGTAATCATCTCTACAGATTATTTTCAGCCTCAATGTAGGATCAGTTCCTGAAAGTTATTGATAATGTCGATATTATCTTAAACAGTAAAGCTATATCTTTAAACACACCTTTACCATGGAGCTGCTGCGGTCGCTAGCTCACGTTAAGTACTTCGTACACTATTTGCGCACAGAGTCCCGTACCGTGTACGCACTCAGCGTACAAACGCCGCACTGTGGGTACAAAGCACACACAGCGTGCGCACACACAATTGATAACCTTTAAACCTTGTTAATGATATAATGCAATGATATGATTACACTTTAAACCCTTAGCAGCAAAGTACTGCAACGATGTTATACCTTAAAGCTTAAGTAGCGCTGACGGTATAAAGTACCCGCAGTGCGTACGCCTTATCAATACTTATACACTTTATACAGATAAATACACTCTAAAGCCCTTGCAGGAAAGTGAAGACACCACACCGATTTGTAGTTGAACCACAGGGTTTCTAAGGCCACAGTGGATTGTTCAAAAAGGTAAACAGTACAATTTAAACACTACAGGCTAACAAGATAAGTCTCTACAGAATAATGGCTATAGAGAATGTACATACGTGAGAATGTTCGCAAGCGCAACCCGGCCGGTCCTCCGCTGGTCATACAGATAGCGTTCAGAGTATTCTGACCAGCCAGGCAGCAACAGGCTTTTTTTATACACTACTTCCATATACAATACAATGGTCACTGTAATCCCTTTGTTTATTGGACACAGGGATGTGTCTTTACATTACAGAAGAGGTCATAGGTGGATTTGAAAAGGTGGGCTATGTCTTTCTCAACTGCTCTTGTGGGTGGTCTCCTCTGGATTCCCCCCGTATACATAATATACAGTAAATAAAGTTTAAACCTATATTCTGCTTCTGCATCAAACTATTCTCAAGAACATGCAATCTTCCTCAAACCAACACCAGAATGTTTCCCTTAAAATACCCTACAGCTGGATACCAAACACCACCTTGTAACCTTGTTCTGTCCCCTCCTATCCTGTAAAGGTGAATCCCTTTGTTCTGTTACCATTGTAAACAGTAATCATCTTTCTGATGTGGTGCAGGGGGCTATGTGTACAATGTGCACTATTTGGGTTAAATATGTAATGTTTTAATAACCCTCTACGCGCTCACAAACTCCACCGTAAATACCCATATCATGCGCATGATCGCCGGAGAGATCCTACGCAAATTGCGGAAATATGTGCACTCAAGGAGGACTGAGTGCACGAGCAGCGGGCATGTGCATGGGGTTAGTACAAGGCATATGTATTACAATATTTTTCAACTTTGACAGTCCACCCTTTGGCAGTCAACAACAACTGCCACTATCTAAACATTAAACAGAAAAATATACAATACAATATCTACAGATGGTTGGATAAAAATATACAATACATTATCCATAAAATAATTGGATGGTAAGAGGAGAGGTGTATGCGGGAAATGTATGACCTAGTGGGATAGTAAAAGCATGTATGTATGAAATCCATGTCTGAGGGGCATGTATCATCGTGCCGTATATGTTCTAGATAAGCTTCGAGGTATTGCGAAGTATACATTAAATCCTTCTCATCCCGTATTAAGGGTCTGTAAGTGGGCTAACAAACACTACCGAGCTCTTTCCGGCTTCTTGTTCCAACAAATGGGGTGCACATTTAGTTGATGATACATGGAGGGGGGGAACATATGTGAATGCTAATATATAGGTATCACCTATCGACTATGTGTGACACTACCCGAAGGTTGTAGAGATGAAGATAAGACACGTATCACAAATACATTCACATAACATTTGTGCAATCGTTCTTGGGTGTCGGTTGAAGTTTTGTCCGGATGGGTTTATCTTTGCTGAAAGTGTTAATCAAAGTCTTTTCTGGATGGATGTATTGTTCATCAAAAGTCTTTTCCGAATGGATGTATTGTTCATCAAAAGTCTTTTCCGAATGGATGTATTGTTCATCAAAGTCTTTTCCGAATGGATGTATTGTTCATCAAAGTCTTTTCAGAATGGATGTATTTTTGCTTGAGGGAAAACAAAGGAGAAACGGGTGAAAGAAACGGACCATGGAATCACGTCTTATCACAACATTGTCTCGATTTATGGGTCATAAATTAAATCAGTTTGTGTAACAATGCCCCCGCTCCTCAAACTCATCACTTTGGTACCGCGCTTGCACCGCGTTAAAATTCGAACACATCTAAATATCAAACCAATCATTATGACAACTCCTAGGATACAAAGGAGAAACTTTCCTACACTCACGATAACATTTTGAGCCCATTCTCCTAAACCTGAGAACCAATTTCGTGGGTTCAACCATGAGACCAAGCCGGTCAGTTCATTACTCACAGCAGTAAGGGTAAGGTTGTGTCTCCTTCGGAACTCCCACTTCAACTGTAAGATATCGTCCATCTTTTGATCTATGACCTCGATCGGGTCATCAGTGCTGTTTGTAATATACGTGCAGCACTTCACACCATACTGAGTTGCCAAGATGACACAGTACCCGCCTGTCACCGCTGTGATATAATTTAGAACCATCCTGTGCTGGATCAGTTCCGTTTTGTAAGCTTGCAACTCCCTCCCTGTATACCTGAAGGTGTCATCATACATCTCGGTGATATTATCTATCAGGTACGATAGCGCATGAATATACCTATAATTTATAATTCCTCTGGCGGTACGGGTGATATCTAACGCGAGAAGGAATTGAATCCCGGTGGATTCGTGGATCAAATCAGAGGCTGCGTGCTCTGTCCTATCTATAAGGTGTCTCTTAACGATGTGTTCATAGTGAGTCTGAGTGTAAGGAGCTTGAGCATTGCGATGAACGTCTTTCATCTCATTATGGGTTATGGTCATTACTTCTGGCAACACTCTTACAATGTAACACAATCCCTCTGAGTTTGGGGCAAGCCACTTATACGCCTTCCTCCCGCATATGAAATAAGCATCATCGGGGAGAACATATGGGACAGAATATGACATTACTATATTGCAAACCTACCAAGTGAAAAATCCTATCCCTAACTCTCTCATCTGTTCAGTACACGTATCAGGCTGTATGATATGCGCACAGTACCCTGGTGATACCTCTCCAACCCGCATGGTCCTACTTCCTAGAGTATACCTGTACCGAAAATACCTTCCACCGTCAGCTATTTGGCGTATAAGTTCTGAGTCTACAGGCATTCTGTCGGCTCTGTGTGAAAATGCCACGGTTTGGTTATTCCATGTCACTTCCCAGCTTTCGAGCTTTCGAGAATTGGAAATGTTGAAACACACTAATGACCTATCCACATGATATTGGTGGAGCTTCAAACTAGGGGGCTTAGAAATATTAAATTTCTTGTCCACCTGTCTCCCACCCCTTAATTCAAGTACCTCATCTATTGTTAAAGGATACGGTACTAGTCCTGACTTGCTCTGACCTTGAGGTACTTGTGAGCACACCCAGCATTCTGTTTGGTTTAAAACCTTACCCACTAATGAGTGATAATCACTCAATGGATGACGGTCCATGTTGATATTAAGGCTGGACTGACATCTCTGGATGCACCCGTCCTCAACTATGTTTTCACAATTTCTACAAATACAATTTTCCTCAGCCAATAACCCTTCACAGTGCCTCCTAGTTTCTTGACTACCAGATAGTTTTCTGATACTCGCCTTTGCTCGGTGGATGTGTTGCTCTTGGGATTCTACAAACCCGTCCTTGCCATCAGAACCCATTCCAGATCCTTTCTCGACCTCTCTGGTACTCTCACCGAAACAGACTGCTCTGGTCAACAACAGGGTCAACAGGAAAACCCGGAATGCAGTCTCTTGGGGTAAGTCCATCTTGTTAAGGGGAGAGAAAAAGGAGCAAGGAAGGGGGGGAAAGGAGGGTAATGGGAGATGGAGAAAATAATAAAAAGGAAAAAGAAATTTGGTACAACAACCGCCTCTAGTCTTGTAGTTCTCTGTGCTCAGGTGCCATCTCAACAGTACTGCCTCTCAGTCTTCCCGGAACAGACACTCCAGTGATACGCTATTCTTTCCGAGTTAGCGACCTTTCTGTAGGGAACATAAATCCTGTATTACAATGTGTTTAACTGTTGTGTGAATATAAACCATCCGTGGAAAATGAAAAAAAGAGAGAGAGAGAGAGAGAGAGAGAGAGAGAGAGAAAATAATAAAAAAGAAAATTTGTCAGATTTGCGTTCACCATCAGGCTGTCACACCAACATGTCTATCGGTATCTCTGCACAGTCTCCCTCCACCAGTATTTCCACTCTCCACCCTCTGTGCATGGCCAGGCACAATGTGCATGGCCAGGCACAATGATGCTGGTGAGATATACTGGGGTTGGGCAGACCTCTGAAAAGACCGAGTAAATATGTGACGTTTGAGCTGTAAATCTGTCGGTGAACGTCAGAGATGAAGAGGAAACTTTAAATATAGATCACAGAGTTTACCTGGCCGCCCCTGCATCTACAAGGAATGATCTACCAGCTACATCAACTGTGACCTCAGGTTTACTACCAAGGCTAACAATCAACTTCACTGGCTGCAGACTACAGGTGCGGGCCAAAATTTTTCCTATGTGATCCATGATCCCAATTACGCGTATCATAACTTTGCTCGTGTTCTTGTCTAGGGGGTCTATATAAGTTGCTTTTATAATTACAGTTTCGTGCGTAATGTCCTTCCCTTTGACAGTTATAACATTTTACTACATATGACTTACCATCAGGGGTCTCGGTTTTGGCTGATGTGGCTTCATTGTCAGGGCTTTGATACTTACGGTCATCAGCTTATCCCCCTGTGACTCCCTGTGCTTAATGATGTTCCGATCGTGCTCGATAGCGGACTTTCTTAATGCAGCCACCGAAATACCTCTCCAGTTAGGTTGAGTGGTTTGTACCCTTGTTCTCAATGTTTCTTTCAAGCCGTCCATTAATACGGACACAGCTACCTCTCTATGATGTACATTTTCCTTAATGTCCTCGACCCCAGTGTATCTAGCCATTTCCTGCAGTGCTCGATGGAAATATTCGGAAGCCGTTTCACCTTCTTTTTGTCTAATGGAGAAGATTTTATTCCACTTGACAACAGTTGGGAAATATACTCCTAATTGCAGATTGATCTGTCGTACATTCTCCTGAGTGTATTCATCAGTGAGAGGTACTTCTGCGTCTAATTTACAATCAGCAATGAATTTCACAGGGTCAATATTGGAGGGCAAACATGCCCGTAGCACTGTCCGCCAATCTTTGTTTGTGGGTTCGGTGGCGTTACCTAGTTCTCTAATAAACCTCTGACATGCGGCTAGATCCTTTCTGGGATCGGGAAATTCAGACATAATTGTCCTCAATTCTGTCCGGGACCAAGGACAATGCATAGCAATGTTCGTGACGGGAGTGATTCCCTGAGGGTCAGTCTTCCCATTGGGGACTGTGATCACCCTGACAGGATTTAGTTCAATTACATCATTCTGAGTTGCTTCTACAATGTGAGGTGCAATTGTCTCTGCATAATGTACTGTACCGTACTTACCTGTGGACACAACCTCACCTGTCCCTCCACTAGGGGCCTTTGCTACTGTTCTTACTGGTTGGGCCGTGCCCACCTGGGTGTCCTGTATGGTGGCTGCTGGAGAAAGTGCCGATATCGTGCTGGGTTCATCTTCTTGCTCGTATTCCTGAGTGAAGTTTAAGATGGGATACAACTTGCACGGGTTAGCATTAATACATTTATTAAGTTCATTCTTATTATCATTACTACATTTATCAATTTTACTCTTAGCATATATCAGTATGTCATTGTCTGTAGCCACTTTCTCCCCTGTAATATACGGTGGTGGTGGTGCAGTTGCAATCAGTTTCCTGCTAGGGTTGGAACCAGCTGCGTGAGCTAGTTCCCTCTGCATATCACTCTCTCGTTGCCATAAATGTAAACAGTTTGAGTGTCTGATCCTTTCTTTTCGGGATTTTAACAGACATATCCTAATCCTTAAATTCTGCAACACTTCTGGATTAAAACTGCCTACCTTAGGGAATGGTTCCCTATCTTCCGCAGTCATACGTTCCCATTCATTGCATAAAACCTCTGCGTGTGAGCCATATTTCTCACACATTATGTACCTCGCCGACCCCTTGGGCCGCGGAATATCAACCTGAACCCTGGTTGATCGTCCCTTACTTGAGCAACTGCCCCCATCTTTTGCAGGTATTGCCTTATCCGCAAATTCCTACAAAAAAACAAAATACTCAGTGATAAGGCAACGGTGAAAGTTCTCCGAGCGCTCTCACCCACTCACGCCCACGTTGGCCAATACACCTAAACACTGTCGTCAGCGCCGGTCATACCCAACCTAGGGCCCCTGTGTAACCTTTATTTACTGGAAATGTGCTGGAGTGACTTACCCTAACCAGTAAATATTGGTCGTTGGAGATTTCCTGAGTGACCAGCGAAACTACCTTAAAACAAAAAATTGTTACACAAATCACGTTGCGTGTACTACACCTAGCACCAATGATCCCGCGATTTTTACGCCAAACTCGTAAAAGGGTATCGCGGTGGGCTAAGTATTCCACTCACGAACGCGCGGTACAATCGCCCAGCGTATAGGTAACTGTTACTTATCCGCTGTGCAACCAATGGAATCGTTTTTCAGGCTGTGAAACCTCAGCCGGAGCGTATCTGAACGGGCCTATATGGGTACTACGCCAACTCCCTGGGCTGCGCTCTCTACACAAAACCTCGCTGACCTTTTAGGCCGCGGTATTCAGAGCTTCGCTTGACTTTGTCAGCGGTTTTCTGACTTCGCTGACCTCTTGGTCTGCTGTTATACTAATTGCTCCTTTATACCTTAATCAATGTTAACGTGAGCAAGCCACTCTCACGCCACCAAGTGTCCACTCACCTGGTGTGGTCTCCTACAGGATCCCAAATTCCCTGGGTCCACAAAACCTTTATTGTTTGCACACTCACGCTCGTTCACTCATATACACTTTGGTTTTTCTGTACAGAAAATTAACTTTCATTCAGGAAAACAGCCTAAATTCCAGAGGTGATACAGAAAAAAAGGTATTTAAACTAAATATTGGAAACTGATCAATTTGTGCTATTATCGCGTGGCTACCGTTTCGAGCCTAAACTAAAACAATGCTATTGTGTGATTTGTACTTAGTGGGCGTACCTGTACGCACGTTGCGTAAACCCGCCACGTGTGTATGCCTTTACGTTGCGTATGCAGTCCCGCACGCTGCCCGAGACACGTGTACGAAGGCCGTACATCCGCAGTACTACAAATCCCACACTTCTATAAATGTAAGCGATATTTAACAATAATCACTTACTTAACACACACACAGTTTCTTCTGTATAAACCTTTACAACTAGGCCAGGCTGCATGTGCGTCTTACACTTATTTCTTAAATATTAACTCTATATTTAAACTAAATAGCAACAAAAAAAGTTTCAGTACAGGTCAAAATGAATCTAATAATCCTCAATAATTCAAATGGTATGATTCAGATTGGATAGCTATCTTGCAGAACATACATTGATATAAACACACACATGATTATAATATTATATATATGTACCATTCACTGGTCTCCTGAGACTCATTTACCCATTAAGTGCTTCTAATTTGCATATGAATGATATGTGCTATTGGCTGCCTGTAAAGGTGTTTTTTTGTTTTTTTTCACTGTTAGGAAAAAGCAGTTACACAGGTTAATTTGCATTTCAATGGCTATCTTATAGCAAGCAGAGTTAACTGAATCCAAGAGGTAGAAGGAAAAAAAACTTTGTTTTTATCTGTGTGTACTTCTTACATCAAGTATCCATCTCACTATTAACTTTCACTAGGCCCCATCTGAAACTATTTGTAATTGACTATGGCATGGGTTAAATAAATGCATTGGTAACTCATAAATGGTGATTTCTTTTTGACCAGGGAGGGCTGATTATTCTTGGCAGTGAAAATCAGCCATTTAGAAAAATGACCTTCCCAACATGGCCGCTGCTCCTCCCCCTTCCACATCCATGAGGGTTACACAAAATGGAGGACATACCATGCGGCTTCCTTTGTCACAAAGAAATCACACACCATGCAAGCCCCTGAAGTTATTTTAACACTATATCAAGGCTATTGCAGCAACTTTTAAATGTACTTTTACCCTACTTAACAGATAAGCAATCCAATCTTAATCAAACACAATATGACTCATTTGAACCTTGTTTTGCAACAATATGATCAGATATGCAGAGTACAAAATACAGGTGTATGCGTGTATTGTGTGCACATTTTGCGCCAAACAGAAATTCACAGACTTTAAAAATAGCTTTGCGTTCTTACCTTCCGGATTCCACCAGCATCCCAACAAACCTTGCAGAGCAGACGCTTATCTTATCAGCACTAGTGTATCCACCAACCAGGAGAAGGTTTGTGTGGGATACCTTCCCGCCCTTTGCTGATAGATAAAGTCTACTGTACGCTGCTAAGCTGTGGGTATGAGGAAAAACTGGACGTTGCCCCCAATTGATAATGTCGATATTATCTTAAACAGTAAAGCTATACCTTTAAACACACCTTTACCATGGAGCTGCTGCGGTCGCTAGCTCACGTTACGTACTTCGTACGCTATTTGCGCACAGAGTCCCGTACCGTGTACGCACTCAGCGTACAAACACCGCACTGTGGGTACAAAGCACACACAGCGTGCGCACACACAATTGATAACCTTTAAACCTTGTTAATGATATAATGCAATGATATGATTACACTTTAAACCCTTAGCAGCAAAGTACTGCAACGATGTTATACCATAAACCTTAAGTAGCGCTGACGGTATAAAGTACCCGCAGTGCGTACACCTTATCAATACTTATACACTTTATACAGATAAATACACTCTAAAGCCCTTGCAGGAAAGTGAAGACACCACACCGATTTGTAGTTGAACCACAGGGTTTCTTAGGCCACAGTGGATTATTCAAAAAGGTAAACAGTACAATGTATACACTACAGGCTAACAAGATAAGTCTAAACAGAATAATGGCTACAGAGAATGTACATACGTGAGAATGTTCGCAAGCGCAACCCGGCCGGTCCTCCGCTGGTCATACAGATAGCGTTCAGAGTCTTCTGACCAGCCAGGCAGCAACAGGCTTTTTTTATACACTACTTCCATATACAATATAATGGTCACTGTAATCCCTTTGTCTATTGGACACAGGGATGTGTCTTTACATTACAGAAGAGGTCATAGGTGGATTTGAAAAGGTGGGCTATGTCTTTCTCAACTGCTCTTGTGGGTGGTCTCCTCTGGATTCCCCCCGCATACATAATATACAATAAATAAAGTTTAAACCTATATTCTGCTTCTGCATCTAACTATTCTCAAGAACATGCGATCTTCCTCAAACCAACACCAGAATGTTTCCCTTAAAATACCCTACAGCTGGATACCAAACACCACCTTGTAACCTTGTTCTGTCCCCTCCTATCCTGTAATGGTGAATCCCTTTGTTCTGTTACCATTTTAAACAGCTATTTCTTTCTGATGTGGTGCAGGAGGCTATGTGTACAATGTGCACTATTTGGGTTAAATATGTAATGTTCTAATAACCCTCTATGCGCTCACAAACTCCGCCGTAAATACCCATATCACGCGCATGATCGCCGGAGAGATCCTACGCAAATTGCGGATATGTGCACTCACGGAGGACTGAGTGCACGAGCAGCGGTCATGTGCATGGGGTTAGTATAAGGCGACTTTGACATTATGTTCGACCTGGAGAAGGTTCCTCTTCATCCAGCTTTACACAAGGTATGCACAACAATGTAAATTATTTTTTACCAATATACAAAACCAGGGACGGTGTTCGGCACCCTCCTGCAAACTATAAATTTGCGCCCTCCCATACTTTACATAGGCACAGTGCACATAATGCCCCCTGTAGCAGTGACAAGTATACATATAATGCCCCCTTTACCAGTGACGCTTACACACGCAATGCCCCTGTAGCAGTGATGCTTACACTAGAGATGAGCGGGTTCGGTTTCTTTGAATCCGAACCCGCACGAACTTCACTTTTTTTTTCACGGGTCCGAGCGACTCGGATCTTCCCGCCTTGCTCGGTTAACCCGAGCGCGCCCGAACGTCATCATGACGCTGTCGGATTCTCGCGAGACTCGGATTCTATATAAGGAGCCGCGCGTCGCCGCCATTTTCACACGTGCATTGAGATTGATAGGGAGAGGACGTGGCTGGCGTCCTCTCCATTTAGATTAGATTTAGAAGAGAGAGAGAGAGAGAGATTGCTGTGATACTGTAGATTAGAAGAGAGTGCAGAGTGCAGACAGAGTTTAGTGACTGACGACCACAGTGACCAGTGACCACCAGAGACAGTGCAGTTGTTTGTTTTATTTAATATATCCGTTCTCTGCCTGAAAAAAACGATACACAGTCACACAGTGACTCAGTCTGTGTGCACTGCTCAGCCCAGTGTGCTGCACATCAATGTATTGTATATAAAGCTTATAATTGTGGGGGAGACTGGGGAGCACTGCAGGTTGTTATAGCAGGAGCCAGGAGTACATGATAAATAATATTATATTAAAATTAAACAGTGCACACTTTTGCTGCAGGAGTGCCACTGCCAGTGTGACTAGTGGTGACCAGTGCCTGACCACCAGTATATTAGTAGTATTGTATACTATCTCTTTATCAACCAGTCTATATTAGCAGCAGACACAGTACAGTGCGGTAGTTCACGGCTGTGGCTACCTCTGTGTCGGCACTCGGCAGGCAGTCCGTCCATCCATAATTGTATTATATACCACCTAACCGTGTTTTTTTTTTTCTTTCTTTATACCGTCGTCATAGTCATACTAGTTGTTACGAGTATACTACTATCTCTTTATCAACCGGTGTACAGTGCGGTAGTTCACGGCTGTGGCTACCTCTGTGTCGGAACTCGGCAGGCAGTCCGTCCATCCATAATTGTATTATAATATATACCACCTAACCGTGGTTTTTTTTCGTTCTTTATACCGTCGTCATACTAGTTGTTACGAGTATACTACTATCTCTTTATCAACCAGTGTACAGTGCGGTAGTTCACGGCTGTGGCTACCTCTGTGTCGGAACTCGGCAGGCAGTCCGTCCATCCATAATTGTATTATAATATATACCACCTAACCGTGGTTTTTTTTTCGTTCTTTATACCGTCGTCATACTAGTTGTTACGAGTATACTACTATCTCTTTATCAACCAGTGTACAGTGCGGTAGTTCACGGCTGTGGCTACCTCTGTGTCGGAACTCGGCAGGCAGTCCGTCCATCCATAATTGTATTATAATATATACCACCTAACCGTGGTTTTTTTTTCGTTCTTTATACCGTCGTCATACTAGTTGTTACGAGTATACTACTATCTCTTTATCAACCAGTGTACAGTGCGGTAGTTCACGGCTGTGGCTACCTCTGTGTCGGCACTCGGCAGGCAGTCCGTCCAACCATAATTGTATTATATACCACCTAACCGTGGTTTTTTTTTCATTCTTTATACCGTCGTCATACTAGTTGTTACGAGTATACTACTATCTCTTTATCAACCAGTGTACAGTGCGGTAGTTCACGGCTGTGGCTACCTCTGTGTCGGCACTCGGCAGGCAGTCCGTCCAACCATAATTGTATTATATACCACCTAACCGTGGTTTTTTTTTCATTCTTTATACCGTCGTCATACTAGTTGTTACGAGTATACTACTATCTCTTTATCAACCAGTGTACAGTGCGGTAGTTCACGGCTGTGGCTACCTCTGTGTCGGCACTCGGCAGCCCGTCCATAATTGTATATACCAGTGACCTAACCGTGGTTTTTTTTTCTTTCTTTATACATACATACTAGTTACGAGTATACTATCTCTTTATCAACCAGTCTATATATTAGCAGCAGACACAGTACAGTGCGGTAGTTCACGGCTGTGGCTACCTCTGTGTCGGCACTCGGCAGCCCGTCCATAATTGTATATACCACCTAACCGTGGGTTTTTTTTCTTTCTTTATACATACATACTAGTTACGAGTATACTATCTCTTTATCAACCAGTCTATATATTAGCAGCAGACACAGTACAGTGCGGTAGTTCACGGCTGTGGCTACCTCTGTGTCGGCACTCCGCAGCCCGTCCATAATTGTATATACCAGTGACCTAACCGTGGTTTTTTTTTCTTTCTTTATACATACATACTAGTTACGAGTATACTATCTCTTTATCAACCAGTCTATATATTAGCAGCAGACACAGTACAGTGCGGTAGTTCACGGCTGTGGCTACCTCTGTGTCGGCACTCGGCAGCCCGTCCATAATTGTATATACCAGTGACCTAACCGTGGTTTTTTTTTCTTTCTTTATACATACATACTAGTTACGAGTATACTATCTCTTTATCAACCAGTCTATATATTAGCAGCAGACACAGTACAGTGCGGTAGTTCACGGCTGTGGCTACCTCTGTGTCGGCACTCGGCAGCCCGTCCATAATTGTATATACCAGTGACCTAACCGTGGTTTTTTTTTCTTTCTTTATACATACATACTAGTTACGAGTATACTATCTCTTTATCAACCAGTCTATATATTAGCAGCAGACACAGTACAGTGCGGTAGTTCACGGCTGTGGCTACCTCTGTGTCGGCACTCGGCAGCCCGTCCATAATTGTATACTAGTATCCAATCCATCCATCTGCATTGTTTACCTGAGGTGCCTTTTAGTTGTGCCTATTAAAATATGGAGAACAAAAATGTTGAGGTTCCAAAATTAGGGAAAGATCAAGATCCACTTCCACCTCGTGCTGAAGCTGCTGCCACTAGTCATGGCCGAGACGATGAAATGCCAGCAACGTCGTCTGCCAAGGCCGATGCCCAATGGCATAGTACAGAGCATGTCAAAACCAAAACACCAAATATCAGTAAAAAAAGGACTCCAAAACCTAAAATAAAATTGTCGGAGGAGAAGCGTAAACTTGCCAATATGCCATTTACCACACGGAGTGGCAAGGAACGGCTGAGGCCCTGGCCT
Organism: Pseudophryne corroboree; assembly: GCF_028390025.1. NCBI lineage: Eukaryota > Metazoa > Chordata > Amphibia > Anura > Myobatrachidae > Pseudophryne > Pseudophryne corroboree. Next base: position 27,974,013 of record NC_086444.1, on the reverse strand, counting down.
ATGTTCATGGCTAGTGGTTCAGCTTCACATGAGGATGGAAGCACTCAGCCTCTCGCTAGAAAACTGAAAAGACTCAAGCTGGCAAAAGCACCGCAAAGAACTGTGCGTTCTTTGAAATCCCAAATCCACAAGGAGAGTCCAATTGTGTCGGTTGCGATGCCTGACCTTCCCAACACTGGACGTGAAGAGCATGCGCCTTCCACCATTTGCACGCCCCCTGCAAGTGCTGGAAGGAGCACCCGCAGTCCAGTTCCTGATAGTCAGATTGAAGATGTCAGTGTTGAAGTACACCAGGATGAGGAGGATATGGGTGTTGCTGGCGCTGGGGAGGAAATTGACCAGGAGGATTCTGATGGTGAGGTGGTTTGTTTAAGTCAGGCACCCGGGGAGACACCTGTTGTCCGTGGGAGGAATATGGCCGTTGACATGCCAGGTGAAAATACCAAAAAAATCAGCTCTTCGGTGTGGAGGTATTTCACCAGAAATGCGGACAACAGGTGTCAAGCCGTGTGTTCCCTTTGTCAAGCTGTAATAAGTAGGGGTAAGGACGTTAACCACCTCGGAACATCCTCCCTTATACGTCACCTGCAGCGCATTCATAATAAGTCAGTGACAAGTTCAAAAACTTTGGGTGACAGCGGAAGCAGTCCACTGACCAGTAAATCCCTTCCTCTTGTAACCAAGCTCACGCAAACCACCCCACCAACTCCCTCAGTGTCAATTTCCTCCTTCCCCAGGAATGCCAATAGTCCTGCAGGCCATGTCACTGGCAAGTCTGACGAGTCCTCTCCTGCCTGGGATTCCTCCGATGCATCCTTGCGTGTAACGCCTACTGCTGCTGGCGCTGCTGTTGTTGCCGCTGGGAGTCGATGGTCATCCCAGAGGGGAAGTCGTAAGCCCACTTGTACTACTTCCAGTAAGCAATTGACTGTTCAACAGTCCTTTGCGAGGAAGATGAAATATCACAGCAGTCATCCTACTGCAAAGCGGATAACTGAGTCCTTGACAACTATGTTGGTGTTAGACGTGCGTCCGGTATCCGCCGTTAGTTCACAGGGAACTAGACAATTTATTGAGGCAGTGTGCCCCCGTTACCAAATACCATCTAGGTTCCACTTCTCTAGGCAGGCGATACCGAGAATGTACACGGACGTCAGAAAAAGACTCACCAGTCTCCTAAAAAATGCAGTTGTACCCAATGTCCACTTAACCACGGACATGTGGACAAGTGGAGCAGGGCAGGGTCAGGACTATATGACTGTGACAGCCCACTGGGTAGATGTATGGACTCCCGCCGCAAGAACAGCAGCGGCGGCACCAGTAGCAGCATCTCGCAAACGCCAACTCTTTCCTAGGCAGGCTACGCTTTGTATCACCGCTTTCCAGAATACGCACACAGCTGAAAACCTCTTACGGCAACTGAGGAAGATCATCGCGGAATGGCTTACCCCAATTGGACTCTCCTGTGGATTTGTGGCATCGGACAACGCCAGCAATATTGTGTGTGCATTAAATATGGGCAAATTCCAGCACGTCCCATGTTTTGCACATACCTTGAATTTGGTGGTGCAGAATTTTTTTAAAAACGACAGGGGCGTGCAAGAGATGCTGTCGGTGGCCAGAAAAATTGCGGGACACTTTCGGCGTACAGGCACCACGTACAGAAGACTGGAGCACCACCAAAAACTACTGAACCTGCCCTGCCATCATCTGAAGCAAGAAGTGGTAACGAGGTGGAATTCAACCCTCTATATGCTTCAGAGGTTGGAGGAGCAGCAAAAGGCCATTCAAGCCTATACAATTGAGCACGATATAGGAGATGGAATGCACCTGTCTCAAGTGCAGTGGAGAATGATTTCAACGTTGTGCAAGGTTCTGATGCCCTTTGAACTTGCCACACGTGAAGTCAGTTCAGACACTGCCAGCCTGAGTCAGGTCATTCCCCTCATCAGGCTTTTGCAGAAGAAGCTGGAGGCATTGAAGAAGGAGCTAAAAGGGAGCGATTCCGCTAGGCATGTGGGACTTGTGGATGCAGCCCTTAATTCGCTTAACAAGGATTCACGGGTGGTCAATCTGTTGAAATCAGAGCACTACATTTTGGCCACCGTGCTCGATCCTAGATTTAAAGCCTACCTTGGATCTCTCTTTCCGGCAGACACAGGTCTGCTGGGGTTGAAAGACCTGCTGGTGACAAAATTGTCAAGTCAAGCGGAACGCGACCTGTCAACATCTCCTCCTTCACATTCTCCCGCAACTGGGGGTGCGAGGAAAAGGCTCAGAATTCCGAGCCCACCCGCTGGCGGTGATGCAGGGCAGTCTGGAGCGACTGCTGATGCTGACTTCTGGTCCGGACTGAAGGACCTGACAACGATTACGGACATGTCGTCTACTGTCACTGCATATGATTCTCTCAACATTGATAGAATGGTGGAGGATTATATGAGTGACCGCATCCAAGTAGGCACGTCACACAGTCCGTACTTATACTGGCAGGAAAAAGAGGCAATTTGGAGGCCCTTGCACAAACTGGCTTTATTCTACCTAAGTTGCCCTCCCACAAGTGTGTACTCCGAAAGAGTGTTTAGTGCCGCCGCTCACCTTGTCAGCAATCGGCGTACGAGGTTACATCCAGAAAATGTGGAGAAGATGATGTTCATTAAAATGAATTATAATCAATTCCTCCGCGGAGACATTGACCATCAGCAATTGCCTCCACAAAGTACACAGGGAGCTGAGATGGTGGATTCCAGTGGGGACGAATTGATAATCTGTGAGGAGGGGGATGTACACGGTGATATATCGGAGGGTGAAGATGAGGTGGACATCTTGCCTCTGTAGAGCCAGTTTGTGCAAGGAGAGATTAATTGCTTCTTTTTTGGGGGTGGTCCAAACCAACCCGTCATATCAGTCACAGTCGTGTGGCAGACCCTGTCACTGAAATGATGGGTTGGTTAAAGTGTGCATGTCCTGTTTTGTTTATACAACATAAGGGTGGGTGGGAGGGCCCAAGGATAATTCCATCTTGCACCTCTTTTTTCTTTTCTTTTTCTTTGCATCATGTGCTGATTGGGGAGGGTTTTTTGGAAGGGACATCCTGCGTGACACTGCAGTGCCACTCCTAAATGGGCCCGGTGTTTGGTCGGCCACTAGGGTCGCTAATCTTACTCACACAGTCAGCTACCTCATTGCGCCTCTTTTTTTCTTTGCGTCATGTGCTGTTTGGGGAGGGTTTTTTGGAAGGGACATCCTGCGTGACACTGCAGTGACACTCCTAGATGGGCCCGGTGTTTGTGTCGGCCACTAGGGTCGCTAATCTTACTCACACAGCTACCTCATTGCGCCTCTTTTTTTCTTTGCGTCATGTGCTGTTTGGGGAGGGTTTTTTGGAAGGGACATCCTGCGTGACACTGCAGTGCCACTCCTAGATGGGCCCGGTGTTTGTGTCGGCCACTAGGGTCGCTAATCTTACTCACACAGTCAGCTACCTCATTGCGCCTCTTTTTTTCTTTGCGTCATGTGCTGTTTGGGGAGGGTTTTTTGGAAGGGCCATCCTGCGTGACACTGCAGTGCCACTCCTAGATGGGCCCGGTGTTTATGTCGGCCACTAGGGTCGCTAATCTTACTCACACAGTCAGCTACCTCATTGCGCCTCTTTTTTTCTTTGCGTCATGTGCTGTTTGGGGAGGGTTTTTTGGAAGGGCCATCCTGCGTGACACTGCAGTGCCACTCCTAGATGGGCCCGGTGTTTGTGTCGGCCACTAGGGTCGCTAATCTTACTCACACAGCTACCTCATTGCGCCTCTTTTTTTCTTTGCGTCATGTGCTGTTTGGGGAGGGTTTTTTGGAAGGGACATCCTGCGTGACACTGCAGTGCCACTCCTAGATGGGCCCGGTGTTTGTGTCGGCCACTAGGGTCGCTTATCTTACTCACACAGCGACCTCGGTGCAAATTTTAGGACTAAAAATAATATTGTGAGGTGTGAGGTATTCAGAATAGACTGAAAATGAGTGTAAATTATGGTTTTTGAGGTTAATAATACTTTGGGATCAAAATGACCCCCAAATTCTATGATTTAAGCTGTTTTTTAGTGTTTTTGGAAAAAAACACCCGAATCCAAAACACACCCGAATCCGACAAAAATAATTCGGTGAGGTTTTGCCAAAACGCGTTCGAACCCAAAACACGGCCGCGGAACCGAACCCAAAACCAAAACACAAAACCCGAAAAATTTCAGGCGCTCATCTCTAGCTTACACGCGTAATGCCCCCCCGTATCAGTGACGCATACACACATAACGCCCCTGTACCAGTAACACTTACACACGCAACGCCCCCTTTACCAGTTATGCTTACACACGCAATGCCCCTGTAGCAGTGATGCTTACACACGTAATGCCCCCCCGCATCAGTGACGCGTACACACGTAACGCCCCTGTACCAGTGACGCTTACACACGTAACGCCCCTGTACCACTGACGCCTACACATGTAACGCTCCCTGTACCAGTGGCATTTACACACATAACGCCCCTGTAGCAGTGATGCTTACACACGCAACGCCCCCTTTACCAGGGATGCTTACTTACGCAACACCCTGTAGCAGTGACGCATACACACGTGACGCTTACACACATTATGCCGCACAGTCACACATACAACACACACACACACACACATACTGTACATACATTACACACATACACAGTCACACATATATTACACATACCTAGAGATGTGCGACGGGCACTTTTTGTGTTTTGTGTTTTGGTTTTGGTTCTAATTCCCCGCTTGTGTTTTGGTTTTGGCTTGGTTTTGCCAAAACCACCATTTCGTGTTTTGGTTTTGATTTTGGTTTTGAAACTGGATTTTTGGAGAAAAAAACAAAAACAGCTAAAATCACAGAATTTGGGGGTAATTTTGATCCTACGGTATTATTAACCTCAATAACATTCATTTCCACTCATTTCCAGTCTATTCTGAACACCTCACAACTCACAATATTGTTTTTAGGCCAAAAGGTTGCACCGAGGTGGCGGTAGTGTCAGACAGGATGGCAAATGTAAAAAATAGTCCCCAAACAGCACAGGATGCAAAGAAGAAAAAGAAGTGCACCGAGGTAGCTGTATGACTAAGCTAAGCGACACAACCACCTGGCCCATCTAGTAGTGGCATGCAGTGGCTGAATGTCGAAAGTGGCCCGCAATTTTTCAGTCCACTGACAGAATCTCCAGCACGCCCCTGTCATTTTTCAAAAATTCTGCAATTGGTGGACTTATACGGCAGTACCCCTGGACTTATACGGCAGTGTCAGGCAGGATGGCACTTTAACAAACCATGCCCCAAACAGAACATGATGCAAAGATGAAAAAGAGGTGCACCAAGTGTGTGGCACAAACTAGGAGTGGCACTGCAGTGTCAGACAGGAGGGCAGATATGAAAAAAGTAGCCCCAAACAGCACATAACGCAAAGATGTAAAAGAGGTGCAATGAGGTGGCTGTATGACTAAGCTAAGCGACACAATCACCTGGCCCATCTAGGAGTGGCACTGCAGTGGCAGACAGGAGGGCAGATATAAAAAAAAGGCCCCAAACAGCACATGATGCAAAGATGTAAAAAGAGGTACAATGAGGTAGCTGTATGACTAAGCTAAGCGACACAAACAATTGCTCCATCTAGGAGTGGCACTGCAGTGGCAGACAGGATGGCACTTAAAAAAAATAGTACCCAAACAGCACATCATGTCAAGAAGTAAAAGAGGTGCAATGAGGTAACTGCATGACTAAGCTAAGCGGCACAAGTGTGCGTCACAAACACCTGGCCCATCTAGGAGTGGCACTGCAGTCCCACTGCACCAATGGCGGATACCGGAGGCACGTCTAACACCAGCATAGTTGTTATGGCCTCAGTAATCTGCTTTGCAACAGGGTATTATATGGCAGTTTCATTGGAATTATATGGCAGGATTACTGTAATTATACGCCAGTACTACTGTAATTATATGTCAGGATTACTGTAATTATACGGCAGGATCACTGTAATTATACAGAGGGATTACTGGAATTATACGGCAGGATCACTGGAATTATACAGCAGGATTACTGTAATTATATGGCAGGATTACTGTAATTATATGGCAGGATCACTGGAATTATACAGCAGGATTACTGTAATTATATGGCAGGATCACTGGAATTATACGGCAGGATCACTGTAATTATACGGCAGGATTACTGTAATTATATGGCAGGATCACTGGAATTGTCACAACTGAGGGCCTGAGCTGACGGAAGGCAGCCTCAGTTGTAGGGGCTGAGATGTACCGGAACCTGGGAGGTTGTATCAGACCCCTGGACATGTAAGTAACATGTAGAGAAACCGCCCGAAGGCGTGACCACGACAACTTGAGTAAAAGTCAATGATATTTATTTATGACAAACTCCATGCATCACAGTAGCAGTAAAAAGTAACATAAAAATCAGCAGAGAAATAATAATACAGTTCCTGGGTACTACAGGGTGGCAGGGGCCACAGAGCTCTGGTGGTATGAGACAGTTCTTATTATCTGCAAGTTGGAAAGTCCTTACCAGGCTCAACTGTAGCAATGAGGAAAGCCCAGGGTCGTACCAGCTGGTGTTCCAGGGAAAGCTGGACTGCTGTAGATAAAATGCTGCTGTGGGTACTGGTTAGAACCAGACAGGTGTTGGCACGGAGTGGATACTGGCTGGAACCAGTTAAATAATAAATAAAGCTTGAGAGCGATGCAATGTAGATGAAATGTAGAATTTGAGAGCGGAGAAATAATAATACCGGTGGAGAGTGGTAAACTGCAGAAAGGACACCGGCCCTTTAAGAGAAGCTGTACACTGCTGGAAGCTGAGCTGGAAGCAGGTGATGTTGTAGCTGGAAACAGGTGAGTCCAGAATGGATCGGAGAGTCAGGCTACACCGCAGATGGAATGCTGGTGCGGGTCTCTATAGCAGAAGTCTGGAGACAGGAGCTGGAACCTGGAAGACATTCACAGAAGAGAGACAAACTAGAACTAGGTTTGACAACCAAAGCACTGACGCCTTCCTTGCTCAGGCACAACCTATTTATACCTGCAGCAAGGAAGGCATTGGCTAGGCAATTATGCAAATTAATAATACTGACAACGGATTGGTAGGAATGATCAGCTGACAAAATCCAAGATGGCTGCGCCCATGCAGACACTTGGAGGGAAGTTTGGATTGTAATCCATGTGGTCTGGAAAACAGTAATGGCGGCGCCGGCCACCGGAGACAGGAGACGCCAGGCTGACAGATGCACATCCGACCACGCGGACACAGCGGAGGCCGCGGCTGACGTAATCGCCACTCTGAATGCAGAAGCTCAGGGACGGCGGCGGAGGCCGCGGGAGACGCCATGCCAGATGTATAAGGCGTTACTGTGACTGCGTCCAGAGAGACAGGAGAGGATGCGGGAATGTGCACATCAGGATAACAGATGGGATCCGGTCCTGGAGCGCTGAGCCAGCCTTAGGAGGCATCTGATAGGTAAAAAATGGCGTCCAGATACCCGGATCGTGACAGGAATTATACGGCAGGATTACTGGAATTATACAGCAGGATCACTGTAATTGTACGGCAGGATCACTGTAATTGTACGGCAGGATCACTGTAATTATACACCAGTACCACTGGAATTATACAGCAGAATTACTAGAATTATACGGCAGGATCTCTGTAATTATACGGCAGGATTACTGGAATTATACAGCAGGATCACTGGAATTATACGGCAGGATTACTGGAATTATATGGCAGGATTACTGGAATTATACGGCAGAATTACTGTAATTATACAGCAGGATTACTGTAATTATACGGCAGGATTACTGGAATTATACTAGAGATGAGCGGGTTCGGTTCCTCTGAATCCGAACCCGCCCGAACTTCAGGTTTTTTACACGGGTCCGAGCAGGCTCGGATCTTCTCGCCTTGCTCGGCTAACCCGAGCGCGCCCGAACGTCATCATCACGCTGTCGGATTCTCGCGAGGCTCGGATTCTATCGCGAGACTCGGATTCTATATAAGGAGCCGCGCGTCGCCGCCATTTTCACACGTGCATTGAGAGTCATAGGGAGAGGACGTGGCTGGCGTCCTCTCCGTTTAGAGAAGAGAGAGACACAGTATTTTCGGGGAGCATTATTAGGAGGAGTACTACTGTATACTACTATAGAGATGAGCGGGTTCGGTTTCTCTGAATCCGAACCCGCCCGAACTTCATGTTTTTTTACACGGGTCCGAGCGACTCGGATCTTCCCGCCTTGCTCGGTTAACCCGAGCGCGCCCGAACGTCATCATCACGCTGTCGGATTCTCGCGAGGCTCGGATTCTATCGCGAGACTCGGATTCTATATAAGGAGCCGCGCGTCGCGGCCATTTTCACACGTGCATTGAGATTGATAGGGAGAGGACGTGGCTGGCGTCCTCTCCGTTTAGAAATTAAAATAGATAGGAGAGTGAGAGTGAGACACTTCATTTACTTACTGGAGCTTAGGAGGAGTTATACTAGTGACTGATGACCAGTGACCTGACCCACCAGTGCAGTTTTATAATTTATTATTATTTAATAATCCGTTCTGTTCTTGTTCTCTGCCTGAAAAAAACGATACACAGTGACTCAGTCACACTCACATACCATATCTGTGCTCAGCCCAGTGTGCTGCATCATCTATGTATAATATCTGACTGTGCTCACACAGCTTAATTGTGGGGGAGACTGGGGAGCAGTTATAGGTTATAGCAGGAGCCAGGAGTACATATTAAACAGTGCACACTTTTGCTGCCAGAGTGCCACTGCCAGTGTGACTGACCACTGACCACTGTGACCAGTGACCTGACCACACTGACCACCAGTATAGTATATTGTGATTGTCTGCCTGAAAAAGTACACTCGTCGTGTGACTTGTGTGGTGTTTTTTTATTCTGTAAAAATTAAAAAACTCATTCTGCTGACAGACAGTGTCCAGCAGGTCCCTCATTATATAATATATACCTGTCCGGCTGCAGTAGTGATATATATATATTTTTTATATCATTATTTATCATCCAGTCTATACTAGCAGCAGACACAGTACGGTAGTTCACGGCTGTAGCTACCTCTGTGTCGGCACTCGGCAGTCCATCCATAATTGTATACCACCTACCCGTGGTTTTTTTTTTCTTTCTTCTTTATACATACTACATCTCATTATCATCCAGTCTATATTAGCAGCAGACACAGTACAGTACGGTAGTCCACGGCTGTAGCTACCTCTGTGTCGGCACTCGGCAGTCCATCCATAATTGTATACCACCTACCAGTGGTTTTTTTTTTCTTTCTTCTTTATACATACTACATCTCATTATCATCCAGTCTATATTAGCAGCAGACACAGTACAATACGGTAGTCCACGGCTGTAGCTATCTCTGTGTCGGCACTCGGCAGTCCATCCATAATTGTATACCACCTACCCGTGGTTTTTTTTTTCTTTCTTCTTTATACATACTACATCTCATTATCAACCAGTCTATATTAGCAGCAGACACAGTATGGTAGTTCACGGCTGTAGCTACCTCTGTGTCGGCACTCGGCAGTCCATCCATAATTGTATACCACCTACCCGTGGTTTTTTTTTCTTTCTTCTTTATACATACTACATCTCATTATCATCCAGTCTATATTGGCAGCAGACACAGTACAGTACGGTAGTCCACGGCTGTAGCTACCTCTGTGTCGGCACTCGGCAGTCCATCCATAATTGTATACCACCTACCCGTGTTTTTTTTTTCTTTCTTCTTTATACATACTACATCTCATTATCATCCAGTCTATATTAGCAGCAGACACAGTACAGTACGGTAGTCCACGGCTGTAGCTACCTCTGTGTCGGCACTCGGCAGTCCATCCATAATTGTATACCACCTACCCGTGGTTTTTTTTTCTTTCTTCTTTATACATACTACATCTCATTATCAACCAGTCTATATTAGCAGCAGACACAGTACAGTAGTTCACGGCTGTAGCTACCTCTGTGTCGGCACTCGGCAGTCCATCCATAATTGTATACCACCTACCCGTGGTTTTTTTTTATTTCTTCTTTATACATACTACATCTCATTATCATCCAGTCTATATTAGCAGCAGACACAGTACAGTACGGTAGTCCACGGCTGTAGCTACCTCTGTGTCGGCACTCGGCAGTCCATCCATAATTGTATACCACCTACCCGTGGTTTTTTTTTTCTTTCTTCTTTATACATACTACATCTCATTATCAACCAGTCTATATTAGCAGCAGACACAGTACGGTAGTTCACGGCTGTAGCTACCTCTGTGTCGGCACTCGGCAGTCCATCCATAATTGTATACTAGTATCCATCCATCTCCATTGTTTACCTGAGGTGCCTTTTAGTTGTGCCTATTAAAATATGGAGAACAAAAATGTTGAGGTTCCAAAATTAGGGAAAGATCAAGATCCACTTCCACCTCGTGCTGAAGCTGCTGCCACTAGTCATGGCCGAGACGATGAAATGCCAGCAACGTCGTCTGCCAAGGCCGATGCCCAATGTCATAGTATAGAGCATGTCAAATCCAAAACACCAAATATCAGTAAAAAAAGGACTCCAAAACCTAAAATAAAATTGTCGGAGGAGAAGCGTAAACTTGCCAATATGCCATTTACCACACGGAGTGGCAAGGAACGGCTGAGGCCCTGGCCTATGTTCATGGCTAGTGGTTCAGCTTCACATGAGGATGGAAGCACTCAGCCTCTCGCTAGAAAACTGAAAAGACTCAAGCTGGCAAAAGCACCGCAAAGAACTGTGCGTTCTTCGAAATCCCAAATCCACAAGGAGAGTCCAATTGTGTCGGTTGCGATGCCTGACCTTCCCAACACTGGACGTGAAGAGCATGCGCCTTCCACCATTTGCACGCCCCCTGCAAGTGCTGGAAGGGGCACCCGCAGTCCAGTTCCTGATAGTCAGATTGAAGATGTCAGTGTTGAAGTACACCAGGATGAGGAGGATATGGGTGTTGCTGGCGCTGGGGAGGAAATTGACCAGGAGGATTCTGATGGTGAGGTGGTTTGTTTAAGTCAGGCACTCGGGGAGACACCTGTTGTCCGTGGGAGGAATATGGCCGTTGACATGCCTGGTGAAAATACCAAAAAAATCAGCTCTTCAGTGTGGAGGTATTTCAACAGAAAAGCGGACAACAGGTGTCAAGCCGTGTGTTGCCTTTGTCAAGCTGTAATAAGTAGGGGTAAGGACGTTAACCACCTCGGAACATCCTCCCTTATACGTCACCTGCAGCGCATTCATAATAAGTCAGTGACAAGTTCAAAAACTTTGGGCGACAGCGGAAGCAGTCCACTGACCAGTAAATCCCTTCCTATTGTAACCAAGCTCACGCAAACCACCCCACCAACTCCCTCAGTGTCAATTTCCTCCTTCCCCAGGAATGCCAATAGTCCTGCAGGCCATGTCACTGGCAATTCTGACGAGTCCTCTCCTGCCTGGGATTCCTCCGATGCATCCTTGTGTGTAACGCCTACTGCTGCTGGCGCTGCTGTTGTTGCTGCTGGGAGTCGATGGTCATCCCAGAGGGGAAGTCGTAAGCCCACTTGTACTACTTCCAGTAAGCAATTGACTGTCCAACAGTCCTTTGCGAGGAAGATGAAATATCACAGCAGTCATCCTGCTGCAAAGCGGATAACTGAGGCCTTGACAACTATGTTGGTGTTAGACGTGCGTCCGGTATCCGCCGTTAGTTCACAGGGAACTAGACAATTTATTGAGGCAGTGTGCCCCCGTTACCAAATACCATCTAGGTTCCACTTCTCTAGGCAGGCGATACCGAGAATGTACACGGACGTCAGAAAAAGACTCACCAGTGTCCTAAAAAATGCAGTTGTACCCAATGTCCACTTAACCACGGACATGTGGACAAGTGGAGCAGGGCAGGGTCAGGACTATATGACTGTGACAGCCCACTGGGTAGATGTATGGACTCCCGCCGCAAGAACAGCAGCGGCGGCACCAGTAGCAGCATCTCGCAAACGCCAACTCTTTCCTAGGCAGGCTACGCTTTGTATCACCGCTTTCCAGAATACGCACACAGCTGAAAACCTCTTACGGCAACTGAGGAAGATCATCGCGGAATGGCTTACCCCAATTGGACTCTCCTGTGGATTTGTGGCATCGGACAACGCCAGCAATATTGTGTGTGCATTAAATATGGGCAAATTCCAGCACGTCCCATGTTTTGCACATACCTTGAATTTGGTGGTGCAGAATTTTTTTTAAAACGACAGTGGCGTGCAAGAGATGCTGTCGGTGGCCAGAAGAATTGCGGGACACTTTCGGCGTACAGGCACCACGTACAGAAGACTGGAGCACCACCAAAAACTACTGAACCTGCCCTGCCATCATCTGAAGCAAGAAGTGGTAACGAGGTGGAATTCAACCCTCTATATGCTTCAGAGGTTGGAGGAGCAGCAAAAGGCCATTCAAGCCTATACAATTGAGCACGATATAGGAGGTGGAATGCACCTGTCTCAAGTGCAGTGGAGAATGATTTCAACGTTGTGCAAGGTTCTGATGCCCTTTGAACTTGCCACACGTGAAGTCAGTTCAGACACTGCCAGCCTGAGTCAGGTCATTCCCCTCATCAGGCTTTTGCAGAAGAAGCTGGAGACATTGAAGGAGGAGCTAACACGGAGCGATTCCGCTAGGCATGTGGGACTTGTGGTTGGAGCCCTTAATTCGCTTAACACGGATTCACGGGTGGTCAATCTGTTGAAATCAGAGCACTACATTTTGGCCACCGTGCTCGATCCTAGATTTAAAGCCTACCTTGGATCTCTCTTTCCGGCAGACACAAGTCTGCTGGGGTTGAAAGACCTGCTGGTGAGAAAATTGTCAAGTCAAGCGGAACGCGACCTGTCAACATCTCCTCCTTCACATTCTCCCGCAACTGGGGGTGCGAGGAAAAGGCTCAGAATTCCGAGCCCACCCGCTGGCGGTGATGCAGGGCAGTCTGGAGCGACTGCTGATGCTGACATCTGGTCCGGACTGAAGGACCTGACAACGATTACGGACATGTCGTCTACTGTCACTGCATATGATTCTCTCACCATTGAAAGAATGGTGGAGGATTATATGAGTGACCGCATCCAAGTAGGCACGTCACACAGTCCGTACTTATACTGGCAGGAAAAAGAGGCAATTTGGAGGCCCTTGCACAAACTGGCTTTATTCTACCTAAGTTGCCCTCCCACAAAGTGTGTACTCCGAAAGAGTGTTTAGTGCCGCCGCTCACCTTGTCAGCAATCGGCGTACGAGGTTACATCCAGAAAATGTGGAGAAGATGATGTTCATTAAAATGAATTATAATCAATTCCTCCGTGGAGACATTGACCAGCAGCAATTGCCTCCACAAAGTACACAGGGAGCTGAGATGGTGGATTCCAGTGGGGACGAATTGATAATCTGTGAGGAGGGGGATGTACACGGTGATATATCGGAGGATGATGATGAGGTGGACATCTTGCCTCTGTAGAGCCAGTTTGTGCAAGGAGAGATTAATTGCTTCTTTTTTGGTGGGGGTCCAAACCAACCCGTCATTTCAGTCACAGTCGTGTGGCAGACCCTGTCACTGAAATGATGGGTTGGTTAAAGTGTGCATGTCCTGTTTATACAACATAAGGGTGGGTGGGAGGGCCCAAGGACAATTCCATCTTGCACCTCTTTTTTCTTTAATTTTTCTTTGCGTCATGTGCTGTTTGGGGAGGGTTTTTTGGAAGGGACATCCTGCGTGACACTGCAGTGCCACTCCTAGATGGGCCCGGTGTTTGTGTCGGCCACTAGGGTCGCTTATCTTACTCACACAGCTACCTCATTGCGCCTCTTTTTTTCTTTGCGTCATGTGCTGTTTGGGGAGGGTTTTTTGGAAGGGACATCCTGCGTGACACTGCAGTGCCACTCCTAGATGGGCCCGGTGTTTGTGTCGGCCACTAGGGTCGCTTATCTTACTCACACAGCTACCTCATTGCGCCTCTTTTTTTCTTTGCGTCATGTGCTGTTTGGGGAGGGTTTTTTGGAAGGGACATCCTGCGTGACACTGCAGTGCCACTCCTAGATGGGCCCGGTGTTTGTGTCGGCCACTAGGGTCGCTTATCTTACTCACACAGCTACCTCATTGCGCCTCTTTTTTTCTTTGCGTCATGTGCTGTTTGGGGAGGGTTTTTTGGAAGGGACATCCTGCGTGACACTGCAGTGACACTCCTAGATGGGCCCGGTGTTTGTGTCGGCCACTAGGGTCGCTTAGCTTAGTCATCCAGCGACCTAGGTGCAAATTTTAGGACTAAAAATAATATTGTGAGGTGTGAGGTATTCAGAATAGACTGAAAATGAGTGTAAATTATGGTTTTTGAGGTTAATAATACTTTGGGATCAAAATGACCCCCAAATTCTATGATTTAAGCTGTTTTTTAGTGTTTTTTGAAAAAAACACCCGAATCCAAAACACACCCGAATCCGACAAAAAAAATTCGGTTAGGTTTTGCCAAAACGCGGTCGAACCCAAAACACGGCCGCGGAACCGAACCCAAAACCAAAACACAAAACCCGAAAAATTTCCGGCGCTCATCTCTATACTACTTGCTGAAGTGATATTTATAGATTAGATAGTGTGACTGTAAGTGTATTATCTGACTTGTGGGGGAGACACTGACAGTGGGGAGCAGTTAGAGTCTGAGAGCAGGACTCAGGAGTACATATAACGTACAGTGCACACTTTTGCTGCCAGAGTCAGTGCCACACTGCCATTGTTGTGACCACACTGACCACCAGTATAATAATATATTTTGTGATTGTCTGCTTAGGCCTCGGAGTACTAGTTGCAAGTTGCAACGTGACCTGTCCTGAAGTGACCACCAGTTTAATAATCAATCACCACCAGTTTAATATATATATATATATAATTGTATATAATATATATATATATATATAATATTGTATACCACCTACCCGTGGTTTTTTTTTTTTCATTCTTCTTTATACATACTACTATAGTAGCTTACTGTAGCAGTCTGCGGTGCTGTGCTGACCTGACAGTGTCCAGCAGGTCCGTCATCAGTCATTACATAATAAATATATATAGTACCTGTCCGGCTGCAGTACTAGTGATATTATATTGATTTCATCTCATTATCAATAATTTATCATCCAGTCTAGACTCTATATTAGCAGCAGACACAGTACGTTAGTCCACGGCTGTAGCTACCTCTGTGTCGGCACTCGGCAGTCCATCCATAATTGTATACCACCTACCCGTGGTTTTTTTTTTTCTTTCTTCTTTGTACATACTACTATAGAGTATAGTAGCTTACTGTAGCAGTCTGCGGTGCTGCTGAGCTGACAGTGTCCAGCAGGTCCGTCATCAGTCATCATTACCTAATAAATATATTATCTACCTGTCCGGCTGCAGTACTAGTGATATTATATATACATACATATATATATTGATTTCATCTCATTATCAATCATCCAGTCTATATTAGCAGCAGACACAGTACGTTAGTCCACGGCTGTAGCTACCTCTGTGTCGGCACTCAGCAGTCCATCCATAATTGTATACCACCTACCCGTGGTTTTTTTTTTTTTCGTTCTTCTTTGTACATACTACTATAGTATAGTAGCTTACTGTAGCAGTCTGCGGTGCTGCTGAGCTGACAGTGTCCAGCAGGTCCGTCATCAGTCATCATTACCTAATAAATATATTATCTACCTGTCCGGCTGCAGTACTAGTGATATTATATATACATACATATATATATATTGATTTCATCTCATTATCAATCATCCAGTCTATATTAGCAGCAGACACAGTACGTTAGTCCACGGCTGTAGCTACCTCTGTGTCGGCACTCGGCAGTCCATCCATAATTGTATACCACCTACCCGTGGTTTATTTTTTTTCTTTCTTCTTTGTACATACTACTATAGAGTATAGTAGCTTACTGTAGCAGTCTGCGGTGCTGCTGAGCTGACAGTGTCCAGCGGGTCCGTCATCAGTCATCATTACCTAATAAATATATTATCTACCTGTCCGGCTGCAGTACTAGTGATATTATATATACATACATATATATATTGATTTCATCTCATTATCAATCATCCAGTCTATATTAGCAGCAGACACAGTACGTTAGTCCACGGCTGTAGCTACCTCTGTGTCGGCACTCAGCAGTCCATCCATAATTGTATACCACCTACCCGTGGTTTTTTTTTTTTTTTTCTTTCTTCTTTGTACATACTACTATAGTATAGTAGCTTACTGTAGCAGTCTGCGGTGCTGCTGAGCTGACAGTGTCCAGCAGGTCCGTCATCAGTCATCATTACCTAATAAATATATTATCTACCTGTCCGGCTGCAGTACTAGTGATATTATATATACATACATATATATATTGATTTCATCTCATTATCAATCATCCAGTCTATATTAGCAGCAGACACAGTACGTTAGTCCACGGCTGTAGCTACCTCTGTGTCGGCACTCGGCAGTCCAACCATAATTGTATACCACCTACCCGTGGTTTTTTTTTTTTCTTTCTTCTTTGTACATACTACTATAGAGTATAGTAGCTTACTGTAGCAGTCTGCGGTGCTGCTGAGCTGACAGTGTCAAGCAGGTCCGTCATCAGTCATCATTACCTAATAAATATATTATCTACCTGTCCGGCTGCAGTACTAGTGATATTATATATACATACATATATATATTGATTTCATCTCATTATCAATCATCCAGTCTATATTAGCAGCAGACACAGTACGTTAGTCCACGGCTGTAGCTACCTCTGTGTCGGCACTCGGCAGTCCATCCATAATTGTATACCACCTACCCGTGGTTTTTTTTTTTTTTCTTCTTTGTACATACTACTATAGTATAGTAGCTTACTGTAGCAGTCTGCGGTGCTGCTGAGCTGACAGTGTCCAGCAGGTCCGTCATCAGTCATCATTACCTAATAAATATATTATCTACCTGTCCGGCTGCAGTACTAGTGATATTATATATACATACATATATATATTGATTTCATCTCATTATCAATCATCCAGTCTATATTAGCAGCAGACACAGTACGTTAGTCCACGGCTGTAGCTACCTCTGTGTCGGCACTCGGCAGTCCATCCATAATTGTATACCACCTACCCGTGGTTTTTTTCTTTTCTTTCTTCTTTGTACATACTACTATAGAGTATAGTAGCTTACTGTAGCAGTCTGCGGTGCTGCTGAGCTGACAGTGTCCAGCAGGTCCGTCATCAGTCATCATTACCTAATAAATATATTATCTACCTGTCCGGCTGCAGTACTAGTGATATTATATATACATACATATATATATTGATTTCATCTCATTATCAATCATCCAGTCTATATTAGCAGCAGACACAGTACGTTAGTCCACGGCTGTAGCTACCTCTGTGTCGGCACTCGGCAGTCCATCCATAAGTATACTAGTATCCATCCATCTCCATTGTTTACCTGAGGTGCCTTTTAGTTGTGCCTATTAAAATATGGAGAACAAAAATGTTGAGGTTCCAAAATTAGGGAAAGATCAAGATCCACTTCCACCTCGTGCTGAAGCTGCTGCCACTAGTCATGGCCGAGACGATGAATTGCCAGTAACGTCGTCTGCCAAGGCAGATGCCCAATGTCATAGTATAGAGCATGTCAAATCCAAAACACCAAATATCAGTAAAAAAAGGACTCCAAAACCTAAAATAAAATTGTCGGAGGAGAAGCGTAAACTTGCCAATATGCCATTTACCACACGGAGTGGCAAGGAACGGCTGAGGCCCTGGCCTATGTTCATGGCTAGTGGTTCAGCTTCACATGAGGATGGAAGCACTCAGCCTCTCGCTAGAAAACTGAAAAGACTCAAGCTGGCAAAAGCACCGCAAAGAACTGTGCGTTCTTCGAAATCCCAAATCCACAAGGAGAGTCCAATTGTGTCGGTTGCGATGCCTGACCTTCCCAACACTGGACGTGAAGAGCATGCACCTTCCACCATTTGCACGCCCCCTGCAAGTGCTGGAAGGGGCACCCGCAGTCCAGTTCCTGATAGTCAGATTGAAGATGTCAGTGTTGAAGTACACCAGGATGAGGAGGATATGGGTGTTGCTGGCGCTGGGGAGGAAATTGACCAGGAGGATTCTGATGGTGAGGTGGTTTGTTTAAGTCAGGCACCCGGGGAGACACCTGTTGTCCGTGGGAGGAATATGGCCGTTGACATGCCAGGTGAAAATACCAAAAAAATCAGCTCTTCGGTGTGGAGGTATTTCACCAGAAATGCGGACAACAGGTGTCAAGCCGTGTGTTCCCTTTGTCAAGCTGTAATAAGTAGGGGTAAGGACGTTAACCACCTCGGAACATCCTCCCTTATACGTCACCTGCAGCGCATTCATAATAAGTCAGTGACAAGTTCAAAAACTTTGGGTGACAGCGGAAGCAGTCCACTGACCAGTAAATCCCTTCCTCTTGTAACCAAGCTCACGCAAACCACCCCACCAACTCCCTCAGTGTCAATTTCCTCCTTCCCCAGGAATGCCAATAGTCCTGCAGGCCATGTCACTGGCAATTCTGACGATTCCTCTCCTGCCTGGGATTCCTCCGATGCATCCTTGCGTGTAACGCCTACTGCTGCTGGCGCTGCTGTTGTTGCTGCTGGGAGTCGATGGTCATCCCAGAGGGGAAGTCGTAAGACCACTTTTACTACTTCCACCAAGCAATTGACTGTCCAACAGTCCTTTGCGAGGAAGATGAAATATCACAGCAGTCATCCTACTGCAAAGCGGATAACTGAGGCCTTGGCATCCTGGGTGGTGAGAAACGTGGTTCCGGTATCCATCATTACTGCAGAGCCAACTAGAGACTTGTTGGAGGTACTGTGTCCCCGGTACCAAATACCATCTAGGTTCCATTTCTCTAGGCAGGCGATACCGAAAATGTACACAGACCTCAGAAAAAGAGTCACCAGTGTCCTAAAAAATGCAGCTGTACCCAATGTCCACTTAACCACGGACATGTGGACAAGTGGAGCAGGGCAGGGTCAGGACTATATGACTGTGACAGCCCACTGGGTAGATGTATGGACTCCCGCCGCAAGAACAGCAGCGGCGGCACCAGTAGCAGCATCTCGCAAACGCCAACTCTTTCCTAGGCAGGCTACGCTTTGTATCACCGGTTTCCAGAATACGCACACAGCTGAAAACCTCTTACGGCAACTGAGGAAGATCATCGCGGAATGGCTTACCCCAATTGGACTCTCCTGTGGATTTGTGGCATCGGACAACGCCAGCAATATTGTGTGTGCATTAAATATGGGCAAATTCCAGCACGTCCCATGTTTTGCACATACCTTGAATTTGGTGGTGCAGAATTATTTAAAAAATGACAGGGGCGTGCAAGAGATGCTGTCGGTGGCCAGAAGAATTGCGGGACACTTTCGGCGTACAGGCACCACGTACAGAAGACTGGAGCACCACCAAAAACTACTGAACCTGCCCTGCCATCATCTGAAGCAAGAAGTGGTAACGAGGTGGAATTCAACCCTCTATATGCTTCAGAGGTTGGAGGAGCAGCAAAAGGCCATTCAAGCCTATACAATTGAGCACGATATAGGAGGTGGAATGCACCTGTCTCAAGCGCAGTGGAGAATGATTTCAACGTTGTGCAAGGTTCTGATGCCCTCTGAACTTGCCACACGTGAAGTCAGTTCAGACACTGCCAGCCTGAGTCAGGTCATTCCCCTCATCAGGCTTTTGCAGAAGAAGCTGGAGACATTGAAGGAGGAGCTAACACGGAGCGATTCCGCTAGGCATGTGGGACTTGTGGATGGAGCCCTTAATTCGCTTAACAAGGATTCACGGGTGGTCAATCTGTTGAAATCAGAGCACTACATTTTGGCCACCGTGCTTGATCCTAGATTTAAAGCCTACCTTGGATCTCTCTTTCCGGCAGACACAAGTCTGCTGGGGTTGAAAGACCTGCTGGTGAGAAAATTGTCAAGTCAAGCGGAACGCGACCTGTCAACATCTCCTCCTTCACATTCTCCCGCAACTGGGGGTGCGAGGAAAAGGCTCAGAATTCCGAGCCCACCCGCTGGCGGTGATGCAGGGCAGTCTGGAGCGACTGCTGATGCTGACATCTGGTCCGGACTGAAGGACCTGACAATGATTACGGACATGTCGTCTACTGTCACTGCATATGATTCTCTTAACATTGAAAGAATGGTGGAGGATTATATGAGTGACCGCATCCAAGTAGGCACGTCACACAGTCCGTACTTATACTGGCAGGAAAAAGAGGCAATTTGGAGGCCCTTGCACAAACTGGCTTTATTCTACCTAAGTTGCCCTCCCACAAGTGTGTACTCCGAAAGAGTGTTTAGTGCCGCCGCTCACCTTGTCAGCAATCGGCGTACGAGGTTACATCCAGAAAATGTGGAGAAGATGATGTTCATTAAAATGAATTATAATCAATTCCTCCGTGGAGACATTGACCAGCAGCAATTGCCTCCACAAAGTACACAGGGAGCTGAGATGGTGGATTCCAGTGGGGACGAATTGATAATCTGTGAGGAGGGGGATGTACACGGTGATATATCGGAGGATGATGATGAGGTGGACATCTTGCCTCTGTAGAGCCAGTTTGTGCAAGGAGAGATTAATTGCTTCTTTTTTGGTGGGGGTCCAAACCAACCCGTCATTTCAGTCACAGTCGTGTGGCAGACCCTGTCACTGAAATGATGGGTTGGTTAAAGTGTGCATGTCCTGTTTATACAACATAAGGGTGGGTGGGAGGGCCCAAGGACAATTCCATCTTGCACCTCTTTTTTCTTTAATTTTTCTTTGCGTCATGTGCTGTTTGGGGAGGGTTTTTTGGAAGGGACATCCTGCGTGACACTGCAGTGCCACTCCTAGATGGGCCCGGTGTTTGTGTCGGCCACTAGGGTCGCTTATCTTACTCACACAGCTACCTCATTGCGCCTCTTTTTTTCTTTGCGTCATGTGCTGTTTGGGGAGGGTTTTTTGGAAGGGACATCCTGCGTGACACTGCAGTGCCACTCCTAGATGGGCCCGGTGTTTGTGTCGGCCACTAGGGTCGCTTATCTTACTCACACAGCTACCTCATTGCGCCTCTTTTTTTCTTTGCGTCATGTGCTGTTTGGGGAGGGTTTTTTGGAAGGGACATCCTGCGTGACACTGCAGTGACACTCCTAGATGGGCCCGGTGTTTGTGTCGGCCACTAGGGTCGCTTATCTTACTCACACAGCTACCTCATTGCGCCTCTTTTTTTCTTTGCGTCATGTGCTGTTTGGGGAGGGTTTTTTGGAAGGGACATCCTGCGTGACACTGCAGTGACACTCCTAGATGGGCCCGGTGTTTGTGTCGACCACTAGGGTCGCTTATCTTACTCACACAGCTACCTCATTGCGCCTCTTTTTTTCTTTGCGTCATGTGCTGTTTGGGGAGGGTTTTTTGGAAGGGACATCCTGCTTGACACTGCAGTGACACTCCTAGATGGGCCCGGTGTTTGTGTCGGCCACTAGGGTCGCTTATCTTACTCACACAGCTACCTCATTGCGCCTCTTTTTTTCTTTGCGTCATGTGCTGTTTGGGGAGGGTTTTTTGGAAGGGACATCCTGCGTGACACTGCAGTGCCACTCCTAGATGGGCCCGGTGTTTGTGTCGGCCACTAGGGTCGCTTATCTTACTCACACAGCTACCTCATTGCGCCTCTTTTTTTCTTTGCGTCATGTGCTGTTTGGGGAGGGTTTTTTGGAAGGGACATCCTGCGTGACACTGCAGTGACACTCCTAGATGGGCCCGGTGTTTGTGTCGGCCACTAGGGTCGCTTATCTTACTCACACAGCTACCTCATTGCGCCTCTTTTTTTCTTTGCGTCATGTGCTGTTTGGGAAGGGTTTTTTGGAAGGGACATCCTGCGTGACACTGCAGTGACACTCCTAGATGGGCCCGGTGTTTGTGTCGGCCACTAGGGTCGCTTATCTTACTCACACAGCTACCTCATTGCGCCTCTTTTTTTCTTTGCGTCATGTGCTGTTTGGGGAGGGTTTTTTGGAAGGGACATCCTGCGTGACACTGCAGTGACACTCCTAGATGGGCCCGGTGTTTGTGTCGGCCACTAGGGTCGCTTATCTTACTCACACAGCTACCTCATTGCGCCTCTTTTTTTCTTTGCGTCATGTGCTGTTTGGGGAGGGTTTTTTGGAAGGGACATCCTGCGTGACACTGCAGTGACACTCCTAGATGGGCCCGGTGTTTGTGTCGACCACTAGGGTCGCTTATCTTACTCACACAGCTACCTCATTGCGCCTCTTTTTTTCTTTGCGTCATGTGCTGTTTGGGGAGGGTTTTTTGGAAGGGACATCCTGCTTGACACTGCAGTGACACTCCTAGATGGGCCCGGTGTTTGTGTCGGCCACTAGGGTCGCTTATCTTACTCACACAGCTACCTCATTGCGCCTCTTTTTTTCTTTGCGTCATGTGCTGTTTGGGGAGGGTTTTTTGGAAGGGACATCCTGCGTGACACTGCAGTGCCACTCCTAGATGGGCCCGGTGTTTGTGTCGGCCACTAGGGTCGCTTATCTTACTCACACAGCTACCTCATTGCGCCTCTTTTTTTCTTTGCGTCATGTGCTGTTTGGGGAGGGTTTTTTGGAAGGGACATCCTGCGTGACACTGCAGTGACACTCCTAGATGGGCCCGGTGTTTGTGTCGGCCACTAGGGTCGCTTATCTTACTCACACAGCTACCTCATTGCGCCTCTTTTTTTCTTTGCGTCATGTGCTGTTTGGGAAGGGTTTTTTGGAAGGGACATCCTGCGTGACACTGCAGTGACACTCCTAGATGGGCCCGGTGTTTGTGTCGGCCACTAGGGTCGCTTATCTTACTCACACAGCTACCTCATTGCGCCTCTTTTTTTCTTTGCGTCATGTGCTGTTTGGGGAGGGTTTTTTGGAAGGGACATCCTGCGTGACACTGCAGTGACACTCCTAGATGGGCCCGGTGTTTGTGTCGGCCACTAGGTTCGCTTATCTTACTCACACAGCTACCTCATTGCGCCTCTTTTTTTCTTTGCGTCATGTGCTGTTTGGGGAGGGTTTTTTGGAAGGGACATCCTGCGTGACACTGCAGTGACACTCCTAGATGGGCCCGGTGTTTGTGTCGGCCACTAGGGTCGCTTATCTTACTCACACAGCTACCTCATTGCGCCTCTTTTTTTCTCTGCGTCATGTGCTGTTTGGGGAGGGTTTTTTGGAAGGGACATCCTGCGTGACACTGCAGTGACACTCCTAGATGGGCCCGGTGTTTGTGTCGGCCACTAGGGTCGCTTATCTTACTCACACAGCTACCTCATTGCGCCTCTTTTTTTCTTTGCGTCATGTGCTGTTTGGGGAGGGTTTTTTGGAAGGGACATCCTGCGTGACACTGCAGTGACACTCCTAGATGGGCCCGGTGTTTGTGTCGGCCACTAGGGTCGCTTAGCTTAGTCATCCAGCGACCTAGGTGCAAATTTTAGGACTAAAAATAATATTGTGAGGTGTGAGGTATTCAGAATAGACTGAAAATGAGTGTAAATTATGGTTTTTGAGGTTAATAATACTTTGGGATCAAAATGACCCCCAAATTCTATGATTTAAGCTGTTTTTTAGTGTTTTTTGAAAAAAACACCCGAATCCAAAACACACCCGAATCCGACAAAAAAAATTCGGTGAGGTTTTGCCAAAACGCGGTCGAACCCAAAACACGGCCGCGGAACCGAACCCAAAACCAAAACACAAAACCCGAAAAATTTCCGGCGCTCATCTCTAAATTATACGGCAGGATCACTGGAATTATACACCAGTACCACTGGAATTATACAGCAGGATTACTGGAATTATACGGCAGGATCTCTGTAATTATACGGCAGGACTACTGGAATTATACAGCACGATCTCTGGAATTATACGGCAGGATTACTGGAATTATATAGCAGGATTACTGGAATTATACAGCACGATCACTGGAATTATACGCCAGTACCACTGTAATTATACGGCAGGATTACTGGAATTATACGGCAGGATCACTGGAATTATAAGGAAGGATTACTGGAATTATATGGCAGGACCACTGGAATTATACGGCAGGATCACTGGATTTATATGACAGTACCACTGGACATATACGGCAAGATCACTGGACATATACGGCTGTACCACTGAACATATACGGCAATACCACTGGACATATATGGCAGCACAGGGACACCACCACTGGACTGATAAAGGACAACACAGCACCACTGCAATAGACTGGATTTATACAGCAGCACTGGACATACAGATGGGTCCACGTTTATCTTGACCTTTAATAGGATTAACTGAGACTGGCCAGTCGGACGTAATCCCCTGCTGTAATGACTTAATCCCCTGCTGTAATGACTTAATCCCCTGCTGTAATGACTTAATCCCCTGCTGTATTGTTCTCTGTATTGTATTGCAGCTGAGAACAGTAGATGAAGGGTTTATGCTAATAAGTCATGTTGTGCCTAGGCGCAGAAAACTAGTCAGGGTAACCGTGGACCCATCTGTATGGCAGCAGAGGATACCACTGTGACTGGTCACTGGACTGACTGATGCCCAGGACACTACCACTGGTCTGATGCAGCACAACACAGCAACACTGTAAGGGACTTATTATACAGCAGCACTGGACATATGGCAGCAGAGGACACCAACACTGTGACTGGTTACTGGACTGATTGATGCACAGGACACTACCACTGAACTGATACAGCACAACACAGCACCACTGGACAGCACTGGACATATGGCAGCAGAGGACACCACCGCTGTGACTAATGCAGCACAACACACCACCACTGAACTGATGCAGCACAAGACAGCACCCTATACAGCAGCATTGGACATAAGGCAGCAGAGGACACAACCACTGTGACCGGACAAATGCAGCACAAGCCACGGACACTGAGGACACTGAGAGAACTGAGACACATCCTCTCTCTACACTCTCCAATGCCGGAGTGAAAATGGCGGGGACGTGCGGCTCTTTAATACACACACATACTTTCACTCACTCACTCTCTTTCCATCCTCTTACCTAAAGAAGTCTAGCAGGCCGGAGCTGAAGCAGATCATCCATGTGACCGGGGGGGGGGGCTCTGCAGCCCAAAGACATCACCACTCGTGCCTTCAGCGGTTGCTGTGCCAACCTGAGTCGCCTTCCCTTTCCCCGCTGCCTGCAGTGACCAAACCATGGTGCATTAGATATAAAAGGTGTATAAGTCATATAGGTAGCCCTTACATAAAGCTCACTTTACAGAAGCCTGTGATTTACATAAAAAAGAAGATAGCTGTGAAATATTCTGCTATTAGCTACAGGCATATTAAATATATTTGCTGCAAAACAAGGTAAGAGCACAGGATCAGTTTCCTGGTAAATGTTATACAGGTTGAGTATCCCATATCCAAATATTCCGAAATACGGAATATTCCGAAATACGGACTTTTTTGAGTGAGAGTGAGATAGTGAAACCTTTGTTTTTTGATGGCTCAATGTACACAAACTTTGTTTAATACACAAAGTTATTAAAGATATTGTATTAAATGACCTTCAGGCTGTGTATATAAGGTGTATATGAAACATAAATGATTTGTGTGAATGTATACACACTTTGTTTAATGCACAAAGTTATAAAAAATATTGGCTAAAATGACCTTCAGGCTGTGTGTATAAGGTGTATATGTAACATAAATGCATTCTGTGCTTAGATTTAGGTCCCATCACCATGATATCTCATTATGGTATGCAATTATTCCAAAATACGGAAAAATCCGATATCCAAAATACCTCTGGTCCCAAACATTTTGGATAAGGGATACTCAACCTGTATATACAAAAGCCATAGGCCTGGTAACAAAGAAATAGAGAAGGTGAAGAAAAGCTACAATAACGAGGGCATTAAATATTTCACACAATATTAGCATATTCCAAGAAATACATTCATTCAAACCCTGTGGAACCACCGTGGTGACTCTGAAAGTCCAGGTTGCTTCGAGCTTAATAATAGCCGCCATGCAATTACCTCTGTTTAGTATCTGCTCGTGGTCTATGATTTTATAAAGCAGTGATGAAAAAATGAACCGCTACTGTCTGGTCCACAGGTTTGCATGAGAACGCACTTTTAATTGCCTAGCGACGTAGTGTAGTGCGCTATTTGAATTCTCTTGACGTCATACTGACGTAGTATAACTCACAGGGATAAATGGTTAAATTAATTGCACGAAAGCACGATTTCCAGACTGAGGATGTGGAAATGTGTGGCCTTTCTGTAGATAACTGGTGACACACGATGGATATTTATAAGACCCAGGTTTCTTAGATGTGATATATGAAGTATCATTCAAATTGTACTGTAGTTACTGTAGTCACATCTGTGTGATCCAAATAATCTCTATGGTTCCATCCCACCTCCTAGCAGGCCATAGGCCTTGCATTGAGAAATACAGGAAGATCTTTGTCTCTGGAAACAATTGTTCTCAAGGCCCTACTAGCTATCGGGGTCACTGGGCTGGAGATATCATAGTTAGTGATCCAAGGGCAGGTATTTAAATCATTGTTCTGTGGTTTTGGTTGGCGTTCTTTCCTATTAATGGATAGAACCTTTTGTTTGGTAGCTGCCAAATGATTATATTTTTAACCCTCCCTAAACTTCTGTATGACTTTATCCAGTTGTGTTGACAGTTCTTGTATATTGCTCTTAATGCGTGATATTCTGAGCATTTGGGCAAACCCTTTTTCAACGGTGGTGAATGCTGACTGCTAGCTTCCAATAGGGTGTTCCTGTCTACTTTTATGAAAAATGGAAGTGGTCAACAGGCCGTAGTGTAGATGTATTGATACATAAAAAAAAAAACAACAGTAGTTCTACTCTACCAGCGCGTAGCTTTGATTGGCGAGGGGGCTCAATTGATTTGTTGTATTATCTCCTCAAATAGTTTTTCACCCACATTCCACAAGATAAAGAGGTCATCTATGTATCTCATGTACAATCCTACGTGCTGACCAATTCTTGGTTTTGATACAACATCCTGCTCTCCTGTTGGAACATAAATACATTGTGCAGACAGACTGTTGAAGATAATATTCCCCGTCAAATAAAAATTAGTCATAGAGGATGTAGAAACAATTGCTCATCAAAGCCTACATTATTCTCTAGGTTGGACAAAAACAAGTTTTGCATAGCAGAAAGACCAAGCTCATGAATGGATTGATGTAAGCTCTCTACGTCTATAACACACGATAGTGTTTTGTTTGATGTCAGACAAATTTTTCAACTGCTTCAAATAAGCAGTGGTGTCCTGTCCATGAGATAAGTAGGCTGTGCGGACATGTGGTTAAATTAGGATGTCTAAGAGCTGAGATACTGGTTGGCAGGGCTAGCTCCAGGCCTACTAGTACCCTGAGTGAGAACATGTAATAGCGCCGCCCCCCCATGCGTGCGCCGAAGGCGCGCGTGTTCCAGAAGTAGTGGGCGTGGCCTCTGGAAAAGTGGGCGTGACCTCATAACTTTATATTATTAGACTATAAATAAATATATTTTCACACCCCCTCTACGCACACAATTAGCAGCCTTACACATAACAGCCACAGTAGTGTTCCTTACACACAATGTCTCCAGTATAGTGTCAGATACACATAATGTCTCCAGTATAGTGTCAGATACACATAATGTCTCCAGTATAGTGCCAGATACACAATGTGCAGTGCCAGATAGACATGATATGCCCCCCAGCAGTGCCAGCTACACATGACATGCCCCCCAGCAGTGCCAGATAGACATGACATGCCCCCCAGCAGTGCCAGCTACACATGACATGCCTCGCAGCAGTGCCAGATAGACATGACATGCCCCCCAGCAGTGCCAGCTACACACAATATACCCCCCAGCAGTGCCAGATAGACACGACATGCCCCTCAGCAGTGCCAGCTACACACAATATACCCCCCCAGCAGTGCCAGCTACACATGATAGTGTTCACTTTTTAGGGCAGGGTGCTGATTACATGGAGGGCACATTTTTAAGTTAGGAGGACAAAATGATGTACATACTGTAATGCTTGGTGCTCATCTACCGACGTGGCAAAGCATGGACAGTGCGCGCCAAAGGCGCGCCGCAAAAATGAGGGACGTTGCTTCGTGGGAAAGGTGCGTGGCCACATAATAGTGGCAATTCGCATTACACCACACAGTAGTGCAGTTAATACACCCTGCACCAGGTAGAACCTCCTATACACTTTGTGCCAGGCAGTGCACGTTAGACACTTTGCGCCAGGCAGAGCACGTTAGTCACTTTGCGCCAGGCAGAGCACGTTAGACACTTTGCGCCAGGCAGAGCACGTTAGACACTTTGCGCCAGGCAGAGCACGTTAGACACTTTGCGCCAGGCAGAGCACGTTAGACACTTTGCGCCAGGCAGAGCACGTTAGTCACTTTGCGCCAGGCAGAGCACGTTAGACACTTTGCGCCAGGCAGAGCACGTTAGACACTTTGCGCCAGGCAGAGCACGTTAGACACTTTGCGCCAGGCAGAGCACGTTAGACACTTTGCGCCAGGCAGAGCACGTTATACACTTTGCGCCAGGCAGAGCACGTTAGACACTTTGCGCCAGGCAGAACACTGAGACTCATTGCCTAGCCACAGACGCCTAGCGGGAACACTACAGGATATGCTCCCCAGCCGTGCCAGCTACACATGACATGCCCCCCAGCAGTGCCAGATACATAAATGCCCCCACAGTGCCAGATACATAAATGCCCCCACAGTGCCAGATACGTCCCCACAGTTCCAGATACATAAATGCCCCTACAGTGCCAGATACAGAAATGCCCCCACAGTGCCAGATATGCCCCCACAGTGCCAGATAAATGCCCCCACAGTGCATATATGCCCCCACAGTGCCAGATAAATGCCCCCACAGTGCCAGATAAATGCCCCCACAGTGCCAGATATGCCCCCACAGTGCCAGATAAATGCCCCCACAGTGCCATAAATGCCCACACAGTGCCAGATACAGAAATGCCCCCCACAGTGCCAGATATGCCCCCACAGTGCCAGATATGCCCCTACAGTGCCAGATATGCCCCCACAGTGCCAGATATGCCCCCACAGTGCCAGATACATAAATGCCCCCACAGTGCCAGATACATAAATGCCCCTACAGTGCCAGAAACAGAAATGCCCCCACAGTGCCAGATACAGAAATGCCCCTCACAGTGCCAGATTTAGAAATGCCCCCACAGTGCCAGATATGCCCCTACTGTGCCAGATAAATGCCCCCACAGTGCCAGATAAATGCCCCCACAGTGCAGATATGCCCCCACAGTGCCAGATAAATGCCTCCACAGTGCAGATATGCCCCCACAGAGGCAGATGCAGAAATGCCCCCACAGTGCCAGATACATAAATGCCCCCACAGTGCCAGATATGTCCCCACAGTTCCAGATACATAAATGCCCCTACAGTGGCAGATACAGAAATGCCCCCACAGTGACAGATATGCCCCCACAGTGACAGATAAATGCCCCCACAGTGCCAGATAAATGCCCCCACAGTGCCAGATATGCCCCCACAGTGCCAGATATGCCCCCACAGTGCCAGATAAATGCCCCCACAGTGCCAGATATGCCCCCACAGTGCCATAAATGCCCCCACAGTGCCATAAATGCCCCCACAGTGCCAGATACAGAAATGCCCCCACAGTGCCAGATATGCCCCCACAGTGCAAGATATGCCCCCACAGTGCTAGATACATAAATGCCCCCACAGTGCCAGATATGCCCCTACAGTGCCAGATATGCCCCTACAGTGCCAGATACAGAAATGCCCCCACAGTGCCAGATATGCCCCCACAGTGCAGATATGCCCCCACAGTGCCAGATAAATGCCCCCACAGTGCAGATATGCCCACACAGTGCCAGATAAATGCCCCCACAGTGCAGATATGCCCCCACAGTGCCAGATAAATGCCCCCACAGTGCAGATATGCACCCCCACAGTGCCAGATAAATGCCCCCACAGTGCCACATAAATGCCCGCACAGTGCCATCCATAAATGTGCCTCC
Organism: Pseudophryne corroboree; assembly: GCF_028390025.1. Classification (NCBI taxonomy): domain Eukaryota; kingdom Metazoa; phylum Chordata; class Amphibia; order Anura; family Myobatrachidae; genus Pseudophryne; species Pseudophryne corroboree. The sequence continues at coordinate 27,943,765 of NC_086444.1, read as the reverse complement.
CCCCAAATACCTGCGGCGCTGAGAGTGGGAGGAGTACTGCTGTCCGATGGCGGGCGGCGAGTGTGGGTCCGGGTCCAGGTGAGGGTGGACGGGCGGGCGGCCTCCAAGGCACTTGTGTGCGCTATGCACGCTGCGCGGCGCTGGCGTCTGACGATAGACACCGGCGCAGCGCGCATAGCGCACACAAGAGGTCACAGCCGGGCCGGGCCAACTCTGCACAGCGCCGGCTCCAGCCTCGAATATGGTGGCGCCAGCGCGCGGCGCCCATTAAGGGTGGCGCCCTGCACGGCCGCTCTATTCGAACATGCCTAGAGCCGGCCCTGCTGGTTGGTATGTCCAGTGATCCTCAGGTGGAAAGTATTGGCCAGCCTGATGGGTTTACAGCATCTTTGTGTATCTTTGGGACCGTGAAGAGAATTGGAGTTACCAATAATTTTTGTTGTAGAGCAACAAATGTTCATTGAGCCATTATCTTTGAATCATACGTATCTTGTGATTCCTCTTGCTGAAACTGTTGCATCTGAATCTAAGACAATGTATGTATACCAAACAGGAAGACTTTTGCTACCGGCTCTAACAATGGCTGTAGTATGAGTGGCCGGCGGCCGGGATCCCAACCGCTGGCATACCAACAGCGGGGCGAGCGCTAATGAACCCCTTGCGGGCTCGCTGTGCTCACCACGCTGTGGGCACGGTGGCACGCTACGCATGCCACGCTATTTATTCTCCCTCCAGGGGGGTCGTGGACCCCCAAGAGGGAGAATATGTGTCGGCATGCCGACAGTCAGGATCCTGGCGCTGGTATGCTGGTCGCCGAGATCCCGGCCGGCGGTATACTGAAGACCACCCCTAACAATAATATACTGCAAATCTATGTGTACAGCATGTAGCAAATAAAATAGAGGAAATGTTGTCATATTTTGTTTAAAACATTTAGGGGTCTAGTATTTATTAACATTATTATTACTAAAATAATGTGAAAAGGGTGCTTTCTGTTTTCACATCCTTTTCACATTATTTTAGTATCACTCAATGTACTAAAGGGCTTTTGGAGCAGTTTTTGTGAAAAACTGCTCCAAACCCTTTAATAGTATGTTTTTTTAGAAACCCACATCGCATTCCCCATACTTATAATGGGAAATGTGATATAGCCGAATTTACTAAAAGAAAAATAGTTGAAAAACACGGCAGTGAGCCCTGTGATAATAACGCTAGCTCAGGCTGGCGTAATCACAGGGCAGCACTGCGATAAGGAGGCATTTGCCCAGCTTTCTCTGCCCCCCTGGCCCGCGGAGGGAACCTGTGATCGGCACCGGTATTCTGGCTGTGGGGATCCCAGTGTCGGCCTCCTGACCTCCATGATACCGAAAGCCGGGATATCATACTGAAACCAGTTGGTGTTGGATGATTATTTTCCTTCAAAAAATAAATTGATAATTTAAAAACTGTTTTTGTGTGTATACTTATGTTGTCTTTGTCTTACGGTATACAGGTTGAGTATCCCATATCCAAATATTCCGAAATACGGAATATTCCGAAATACGGAATTTTTTGAGTAAGACTGAGATAGTGAAACCTTTGTTTTTTGATGGCTCAATGTACACAAACTTTGTTTAATGAACAAAGTTATTAAAAATATTGGCTAAAATTACCTTCAGGCTGTGTGTATTAGGTGTATATGAAACATAAATGCATTATGTGCTTAGACTTGGGTCCTATCACCATGATATCTCCTTATGGCATGCAATTATTCCAAAATACGGAAAAATCCGATATCCAAAATACTGCTGGTCCCAAGCATTTTGGATAAGGGATACTCAACCTGTATTACATTTTCTTTGAAGATCTGAAACTATTAAGTGTGAGAAATATGTAAAAATAGAAGAAATCTGGTAGGGGTTCAAAAACTTTTTCACACCACTTTACAGGAACTATAATAGTAACTATTAATAAAAAAAAAAAATACAGTTTGCAGATACATCCATGTCTCACTAGCTTCTAATGAATTGATAGGGTAGAATACTTCATGCCACCCAACCATTCGTAGCCTGACTGTGCTTTTCTGAGCATGTACAGTGATGCTGAAATAGGGCTTGCATGACAGTGGGTGCAGGCAGTGGTGCCATTGTGTGCGGCAGCTACTAGCCCCTCTAAAACTAGAGATGCGCGGTTCAGTTCTCCAGGAATCCACCCAAATTTTGTGAATCCAAACCGAACCAAAACCCGTTCCAGATGCCCTGATCCAAGATCCAATCTGAACTGAGGGCCTAATTCAGATCTGTTCGCTCGATAGCTATTTTTTGCAGCGCTGTGAACAGATAGACGCCGCCCACCGGGGAGTGTATTTTAGCTTTGCAAGTGTGCGAACGCGTGTGCAGCCGCCCTGCACAAAAACAGCTTGTGCAGTTTCTGAATAGCTCTGACCTTACTCAGCCGCTGCGATCACTTCAGCCTATTCGAGCCCGGAATTGATGTCATGCAAACGCTTTGCCACGCCTGCGTTTTTCCAACCACTCCCAGAAAACGGTCAGTTGCCACCCACAAACGCCCTCTTCCTGTCAATTTCCTTGCGAACGGCTGTGCGAATGGTTTCTTCGCTAGACCCAGTGCACAACAACAATCCGCTTTGTAACCGTACATTGCGCCTGCGCATTGCGGTGCATACGCATGCGCAGTATTTACCTGATCTCTGCGCACCGAAAAACGCTAGCGAGCGAACAGATCTGAATTAGGCCCTGAGTTCTGCTTTGAATTTTTCCGCAGTTCGGAATTCTAATTTGAAATCAAAATTTTGGGTTTCGGGTTGCAAAAAATGACATTATTTTAGCTGTTTTTATAAACTTTATCAATGATTATCGAAATTTTTATCCATTTTAAACTAAACCGAAAACTGAATCCGAACCAAAACACTTCAGGGTGGTTTTGCCAAAACTAAAACATGATAAATGGAACCAAAGCTAATGCCAAATCGTGGGGGGGTCTGCAGACCTCTCTATCCGAAACCTCTGCACCATAGCCACCGCAACAGCAGTAGCTCCGCCAGGGTCGGACTGGCCCACAGGGGAACAGGGGAAACCACCGGTGGGCCCCACTGCCTGTGGGCCTTCCTCCTCCTCTAGGGATCAGGTTCCAGACTCTGGGCCTAATTCTGAGTTGATCGCAGCAGGAACTTTGTAGGCAGTTGGGCAAAACCATGTGCACTGCAGGGGAGGCAGATATAACATGTGCAGAGAGAGTTAGATTTGGGTGGGGTGAGTTCAATCTGCAATCTAAATTGCAGTGTAAAAATAAAGCAGCCAGTATTTACCCTGCACAGAAACAAAATAACCCATCCAAATCTAACTCTCTCTGCACATGTTATATCTGCCCCCCCTGCATGCAGTGCACATGGTTTTGCCCAACTGCTAAAAAATGTCCTGCTGCGATCAACTTGGAATTACCCCCTCTATCCTAATCCACTTGAATTATGCATTATACATATGTTACATTATACTTCACAAGAATTTGTTTTTTTATACATTTACCAAGGGGCTCAGAACATGTACTCTGTAATGGTTAGACAAACCTCTGTGGTGGCTGGCCACTCCCCAATGGAGTCTGGCCACACCCTTAAGCATAGGCCCCTACAACAGCATCCCCCCCCCCCCCCCCCCCGGTGGGCCCTTCATTCCCCAGTCCGACACTGAGCTCCGCCACCAGGCTGCACTGTTATATGTTATTTCTTTTAGCCCACAAAATAATTGCCCCCTCTTTGTGTAGAAAAAATGGGGCACTTTAATGACCATAAAGTGAGCCTGGACTTTATCTAGAGGAAATGATGCGCTGTCACTTTAAGTCTTCCGTTGCAAACCTACAGAAGCAGATGTGGCGAGGTGCGAATATTGCAAACGTCCTTCAGCATTTATAGATCACCGTTAGCGAGAAGATCAGGGCTGTATAAATTCTGCTCTGAGTTTAATAAACAGAAGCCTCTAGATGCCGCGGCACAATCTCAAAGTGACTTTATAAGAGATGTTTTCGCTTTCCATCCAGACTCGTTCAAAGACCATGTATCATTGTTTCTTACAGCACTTTTCATGAGACTCGTTTAATGGCATTATAAAAGTCATATCATGCACAAATTGGGAACTTCAGTGTAGAGTAACGGCTGTGATGCTGATACACTTGCAAAGTTTTTAAACCATTGTATGGTGAAGGCATTTCAAGGCACAAAACCATCCTTGAGTAAATTACTTGCCATTAGTATGTCACATTTTTCTTATATACGACTCCGGTTCTGTGGAGTGACAGAGGCAGGAGACAATAAAAGTTTGCGCTTATTTTATTTCCATTTTTGTGTTTGATTTTTATATTCCCTCCTACATTTTATAATGTCTGATCACCAGTATATTGTTCCAAGTGCCAAGGATACGGAGGTTACTTGCTGTGACTACCAATCAGCCGGACATAGCTCATTCTCTCCCCGCTATGTTATAGCCAGCGCTGTACGGATATAGGGAAGAGGAGAATGGGTGTACATTTCTGTATACATTATACATTACTATAGTAATAGACATCTAATCGTATGCATTTACAGCCACTGCAGGCAGAATTGTACATGCATGACACCATCCGGGGTTAGTGCACCGAGGCGAGATCTGGGGATCTATTTACTATTATTCTGCGGCAGAGGAGATTTTCTGTCCCCGAAATAAAATATATTGTATATATCATGTATCATTAAAAGTTTGCTGCGAAGCTGAGCAGTGGTCAGCACGCGGGTGATACCCTCTTCCAGTGGTAAGAAGAGACTAATCACCAGCCAGAGCCCAATGTGCATGCGTGACCCAGAATTTCCAGGTAACCCATGCACTGAGGCCCTCATTCAGCATGGACCGCACACGCAATTCCCTGCGAAAACTTCACAGGCGCGGGACCTGTTCTGCATGTGCAGAGAGGGTCCTGCAAGTGGATCGCAATTTAACAGCAGCCTCTGCCTGACTGACAGGAAGAGGCAATCGAGGGTCGGGGCGTGGGCGGAGACGGCCAGCGGAGACGGGAGTGGTTAGGCCAAGGTTTGTGTCTCAGACGCAGATTTCTTGGCCTCGCAAGGCCCCATGCGACGGCCAACCTGAGTAAGCTGCAGCTTGCTCAGCTGGCAGTCTGCAAGGATGATTGTCCCAGGCTGCGACGCAGTTGCAGCGCTGGGATCGCAAATGCAACAAGAAGGTGTTTGCATTTGTCTTACTATGGATCACATCTGCAAAGCTGCCTGTGAGCAGCTTTACAAATGCGATCCATGCAGAGCACGGATTTGGAATTCCAGTAGCAGATTGTCATCTGCCTATGCTGAGTCATGTGTGTGCTAAGTGTACGCCAAATGCCGTCGCATCTCCTGCGCCAAGCATGGGCTAGGTGAAACTGCTGATGACAGAGACGGCGGCTGCTCCTGTGGATGGTAGATAAATGGTGGTGCACTCACATAGATGCATACAACGCAGAATATGGTTGTCTAGCCACATTTCTATTCTGATTGCATTGCATTCGCTGCAGGCATCCGGAATTATGTTTGCTGATTCTAAGTTTGCCACATCTGCTTCTCTTAATACTAATACACAATCGGGTGCTGCTTCTCCATCTGAACATGGTATCCTGCGTGAGCGGTTCTGCGTCTTCAGGTGCATGCACACTTTGCGACACGCCCGCATCTGGCTAACCAACTCCCAGGAACACCCACTGAAATCCATTCCCCATACATACAAATTCATTCTGCGTCGAGCACTAACCATCGGGACGCATGCGCAGTGCACCAAGGACGCATGTGTAAACATAACTCAGGAGCCAGAAAAAAAAGGTATTTTGTTTCCCCCAGCACCCTGAATGATAACAGTAACCAGACTTAAATCCTACAAAAAATTAGAATTCAGAGATCTTGGTTACATATATTTGTGCAAATGTCTGAATAAGCCCCCAAGCTGCGTCAAGGCCTCTCTGTATATTGTGGGTCCCTATTGCTATATCTGAGTTATCTGGCAAATGCTGATTTTTGAGGTGTCGCACTCTGCACCTAAAAAAAAAAGAAAAAGATATAGCAATAGGGACCCCCAATATACAGAGAGGCCTTGACGAGGCTTAGGGGCCTTTATGTAATCAAGATCTCTGAATTCTAATATTTTGTAGGATTTAAATCTAGTTACTGTTATCATTCAGGGTGCTGGGAAAAACAAAATGCCTTTTTTTCTTGCTTAGAAATACCCCTCCCTTTCGAGCACCTGAATGATATCACTAAGCTAATTGAGCATCTGCCACTATACAACACAGCAGTCACCTGCACCCGACTTTGCCACTGCACCCACCGATGATTCAGGCCGTATGTGCCACTCACAATCACAAAGTTTTTTGAACAATTTTTACATTTCGCTTTTCCATGATATAAACCCAGTGAAAAATATAACGTATAAATAAATTCAGGAAAAATGACATTGTAGCATTGCACCCTGACCTTGAGATGAGACGGAAGGAAACACCAGCAGAACAATCTATTTTCCTCAACTGAAAGCAATGCATTACAGGAACCTGCCAGCCTGGCTGAGCCGGGATGTAACGGGCTATTTTGAGACTTGTGGATTTTTCCTTTGCATGGAAATAAAGCAAATGACTGAATGCGACACAATAAGGGTATTGTGAACTACAAGCTCTGTGTATACAAGGCTGCCTAGCTGTCAGGATTATTGCAGGGTACATGCCTTTGGAGACACGCCTATAAAAGCAAACTGCTCCTACAGTAGTAGTATTGTGGGTCGGGTGATGTTCCAAAAATGTTCCAAAAATGTTCCCAGGTGAAATTAACATCCTGATGAGCCAAGAGGGACAAAACCTTTGGCCTATGTAGTTTGTATTGAACAGCCGCAAGGAAGCGACTGTGCAATACTGTACAAGATCAAATTCACATGTAGCAGGAAGGGTCTGCAGGATATAGACGCCTTCTGCGTGCAGCTATGATCCAAGTTATGTGACCGAAGACCATCGGCCTCGATAGTCTATGCTTACTCAGAAAGTCCGTCAGAAACCCTCTGGTCCAGGAAGTCTGCATCCATTGATAACCCCCCCACCCCCACCCCTCCATTTTGTAGAATGGTTCCGATTGCCTCTCCCCAAACACTTCAGCATGTCACTCATATTATGGCTAAAGAAGGATTGCAAGCAATCACGCTGGACCCATGTGTGCACAATGGGTCCCGGGCTTGCACAGATCCCAAACCATCAGATTTGTACGTAAATCATCGCCAAAAACGCATTGACCCCTAAGGGACCCTTTAGCAACATCTACGGGTTACCCCTAGCCGCAGGAAAGGAGGGCTTGAAGAATTCCTTCCTATGGGGCCTTTTCATTAATAGGCATGGGGAGAAACAGAGCCCATATACTTTCATAGGAGGTCCAAAGCCCCATCACAGTTTTGCACTGTACCAGGTGATTGGAGTTTGCACTTTGGGCGTAATAGGAAAAGAAAGTCATTTATATTGACTGCGCAGGTGAATGTTGTGATGCAGAATGGATGCGGGGGGTAACATGTGCCTGGTGAGCAGCCAACACTACAGATTGCAGTTTTGGAAAGACCCCCATTGTCTCGTGTAGTTGTAATTACCAATACAGATGGCGCACTAGACGTCTAAGTGTCTTTATGGCAGACAAGAATACTCTGCATCAATGGACTAGTACTTGGTGTATTCTGGAGTCATATAGGGCCTAATTCAGACCCGATCACTGCTACAACAGCGATCGCACTGTGATGCAATTTCTGTAATGTGCACGCGCATTGGCCGCACTACGCATGCGCACCCAGTGGAATGCGATTGCCTTTGCCTGATTGACAGGCAGAGGCGGTCGCGGGGCAGGAGGGGGCATGCCAACAACATTAGAACGCCATTGGTGGGGAGTGGTCCTGGCAATGCAGGCGTGTCCGGACCATTGCAGGGGTGGGCCATGGCGGCTGCGTGATGACACACACAGGCGCTGCGACCCAGAACGTGGTGGATAGCCACCTGTCAGCGCGTCTAGGAAAGCTACTCGGTGGGTGCGAAAGCATCACCGCCGGTCGATGCTTTCACAACTGTGCAGGGGTGGGGGGACAGGGCCTGTGCTGCCCCCCCCCCCCCCCCATCCCCGCATGTCAGAGAAACTGATCGTAGTTGTGCTAAATTTAGCACATCTACGATCAGGTCTGAATCACCCCCCCCCCCCCCCCATAGACTCTATGGGACATAACCAATTGGGTGCAAGGTTTTGCCACTAAAAGCTTGTGAACTTTGTGCTCAGTTTTTGATTACCGCAGGTAGGCGTGCTCCCAGTAGCGGATCTTGCCACAGGCAAGCAGGACTTTTGCCCTGGGCGCCGCCTTCTGGAGATCGCCGGCACCATCCGGAGGGCGCCGCACCATGGCAAGATCCGCTGCTGCTGCCCACTGTGAAGGGAAACTAGACGCTACACGTCTAGTTTCCCTTCGTGAAGAGGACCTTAACTGTAATGATGTGCGGTGCGCGTTGACGTCATCGCACACTGCACAGCAAAGGTCCTCTACACGAAGGGAACTAGACGCGTAACTGACCATGCCCCCTGTATGATGCCACGCCCCCTATTGCCGCCGGGGGCACAAAAAAGCCCCTGAACCGGCCCTGCGTGCTCCCTATACCTGCGGTATCCCTCTGAAAAAAGAATCAAAGCATCCGCTGACCGCTGGGCCGGCTCCTGCGCTCCCCTGCATGTAAAACGAAGCCTACCAGAGAAGGTAAGTATAGCATAGTGTAGTCGTGTGGTGTGGTGTGCGGGAAGAGGATATAGGGGAAGTGCATACCTGTCCTGTTCCCGGCTGGTCCCTAGATGCTGTCCAGCAGCAGTTCCCGAGCTATTCCCAATCATTTTTCCTAAATGTATTGATTTTAGGAAAAATTGGTTGTGCTCTAGAGCTGCGGGGGGATGGGGGGGGTGGAGTATCCCCCTCTGCTCAAAAAATCACCAAACCCTGCACCCAATTGAATAGCAAAAATCTTGCGCGTTCGGGAAAAACCCACAGGTGCGAGATTTTTTCTAGTCTCGTATGTAATTGAATATGCCCCTATCAGTATGTTCCCGAGTCCTTCTAGGGATGAATTCTCTTCTGTTGCCCTGAGTTAAAGAAGGCAAATGTTCCAAAGACTAATGCTACTTTTTAACATCTTTTGCAAACTATTCACCACATTCTGGGGGTCATTCCGACCTGATCGCACGCTGGTTTTTTTTGCTGCGGTGCGATCAGGTCAGAACTGCGCATGCGTAATTGCGTATGCACCGCAATGCGCAGGCACATCGTACGGGTGCAAAGCGGATCGTTGCTGTGCGATGGGTTTTACGAAGAATCCATTCGCACAGCCGATCGCAAGGAGATGGACAGGAAGAGGGCGTTTATGGGTGTCAACTGACCGTTTTGTGGGAGTGTTTGGAAAAACTCAGGCGTGTCCAAGCGTTTGCAGGGCGGGTGTCTGACGTCAATTCCGGGACCGGACAGGCTGAAGTGATCGCAGCGGCTGAGTAAGTTATGAGCTACTCAGAAACGGCACAAAACTTTTTGTACCGCTCGGCTGCACATCCGATCGCACACTTGCAAAGCAAAAATCCACTCCCCTATGGGCAGCGACTATCTGATTGCAACGCTGCAAAAAGTAGCTAGCGAGCGATCAAGTCTAAATTAGGCCCTATGAGCACAATGAAAAGAAATGTATGGCTAATTTATGTCCAACAAAACTGTACAACATATAAAAATCGGCAATAGATTTCAGGGTTTACAATATTCACCAAACCTCATAAAAATGACTGCTAGTAAAGCAGCTGAAACTCTCTAGAGATTGCAGCAAGCTACAATAAATGCAACAATTACTCGTTATTTATTAACTTCAGTTTCTCCGTAACCCTTTCACTGCAGAGACCAGTCCAGCCGGCTACAGTAGCCACTGCTCATCATCGCTGTCCTCTCTGAGTGCTGCGGCGTCCTGAGTGACAGCGAGTATCTAAAATCTGTCTCAATGTGCATATTTGGGGAGTTCCCAGGTGGATGGGTCTTCTAGGCGCCATCTCCTTCCGCTGTATCCCCTCCTTGGGAGCTGCTGTGCCGATCACCTTCCCTATGAGGCTGATTGAGAGGTGGACGCTATAACGATTTTTTGCAGTTGGCCGATTTTTAAAGATTGGCGCAGGAGTCGCACTGCGTATGTGCAGGTCGGGGGCTGTGATGTTGCTTGAAGTGGTCCAGAAACCAGCGGCTGCATCCTTGGATATATTATTGCCTCTAGGTTGCTGAAGATGACGCACAGTCAGTGTTTGATCCAAACAGACCATTTTTCTGTGCTGAGACTTGTAGTTGAGTGATGATTTCATAGAGCGCCCCGGAACCCCACCATGCCCACCGTTCGTTTGTAAAGGAATGCCAGCTGTGTGTGAGTGCCGTACGTTACTGCTGAAACTGCCGCTAGGCGTTTGTAGACCAGTGTGCACGGTACAAGTAACAGCACGGGCAGTCTCTAATAAAATGAGGTGTTATCGTTCTGAGACTTTGAGTTTATTGCTGCTCCATGATGTCCTAGCCCGCCATGTAGCATTATTAAAAAGACTGTGATAGGCCGCCTGTCAGGGCTTGCGCGTACTGTGGCCCTCATTCCGAGTTGTACGCTCAGTAATTTTCTTCGCATCGCAGCGATTTTCCGCTAATTGCGCATGCGCAATGTTCGCACTGCGACTGCGCCAAGTAAATTTGCTAAGAAGTTTGGTATTTTACTCACGGCATTACGAGGTTTTTTCTTCGTTCTGGTGATCGTAATGTGATTGACAGGAAGTGTGTGTTTCTGGGCGGAAACTGGCCGTTTTATGGGTGTGTGCGAAAAAACGCTACCGTTTCTGGGAAAAATGCGGGAGTGGCTGGAGAAATGGAGGAGTGTCTGGGGCGAACGCTGGGTGTGTTTGTGACGTCAAACCAGGAACGAAACTGACTGAACTGATCGCAGTTGCCGAGTAAGTGTGGAGCTACTCAGAAACTGCTAAGAAGTGTCTATTCGCAATTTTGCTAATCTTTCGTTCGCAATTTTGCTAAGCTAAGATTCACTCCCAGTAGGCGGCGGCTTAGCGTGTGCAATGCTGCTAAAAGCAGCTTGCGAGACGAACAACTCGGAATGAGGGCCTGTGTTCTGTAGTGCCATATCCACCCACAGCTATTGTAAATAGTTTTCATTAGTGGAGCAATTGCCACCCAGTGGTGAAGCTGTGTATTGCATGCCGGGGATCCTCTTGCACCTTACCACACCAACCCACAATATTTTCATGGCGCAGCCAAGATGCCCGTTTGCTGTGATGACAGCAAGTATGAGCGTGGACTGTACTGTATATTTTAGCATAGCCTCAGCGTACAGAGACGCATCGGTTGTCCACCTCTAGGATGTGATGTCATAGTCCAAGTCATGATCCCAGACCGGTGCCTCGTGTGAGTGATCGGTGCCTCATGACATTATACTTAAATAAGTACAAGCTTATGTACCATACTAAGGGCTCCAGCTGATAGCGTGCTGTAATTCCAGCAGTATGCGGCTGTATAATAACACCTATCATATAATTGCAGTAAGGAATCTGCTGTGATTCCGCTAATCTGCTCCTGTGAGACCAGGGATGGAAGGAGACACGTTACTGTATCAATGCGCGCACGTGCCGTTTCCGCCCAGATGATGTAATAAGGCCGGTTGATGTGTTTCCAGGAATCATAAATTTATTGACACTCCAGCAGGCAATTATGTAAATGATATTAAGTTAGCTAATTATGCATTCGTCACGGTGATATATGTCAGGAGTTACTTTACATTCTATGCAAATGAGAAGCTCAACTCATTACACGATCGCTATATATATTGTGCCATGTTTCCAGCTTGGTACAATGATCTTCCCTAATCCGCATTCATCATTTACAACATTTATCGTCCATGTGAAGTCAGTGACGAGATGTTTACCCTCATCTCCGTAGTGTTTATTTGCTAAAGATATTGTATGTTTTCTACTAATTTTACAAAACTTATATACAGTATATACTGTATATTCTGTAATGTGTACAGGGTCAATTCAACCTCAGGCAATCTGCCGCCGAACGTCAATAGCGAGGCTGGGCAGCGCCTATACACAATGAGCCAGTTACAGGACATGAGACTGTGCAAGTTTTCTGTGCACCATTATGGAATGGCACCTTGAGTACATTACATATTACTGGATGCCCCCCCCTCCACACACACACACACACATGTGATTTTACAATGACCTCTCTGGCTGGAGAGTGATTAACTGATCCTTATACAGTAGAAGCCGTGGTCATTCCTTTGCATAAAGAATTCTAAATAAATGTTTTGATTGAAAGAGTGTTTCCACCAAATAGCAACACCAGGTTTTCATTGTTATATCAGTTCTGTATAGCTGCTGTAGGTGGCCTATCTATTTAACTAGAGATGTGCGCCAGCCAGGGGTGTAGTGACGGTGGCTCCGTCCTTAAAAAGTTAGAGGGTGCACTGCCGCCTGCCACCACCCCTTCCTGTGGCCGCTGTACAGGCAGTCGCAGGGCAGGAGGAGGAGAAGCAGAGGGGCACATACTGACTCGGACTCTGAGACTAGGTGTAGGGAATAGGGCAGGCCGGAGGTGACAGCAGGAGACACTGACAGCCAGCATATGCCGGAACTATGTCTCACTGTCTGCTTGTAGCTGTGCAGCAGGGTTACTTCTGTCCTGTAGCAACTCTCCCTGCCCCCGCTGCTTCAGCACCTCTCTCTACATTGATGCTGCAGTACCTCTAGCTGCCCCAGCTGCTGCAGCACTTCTCTCTACATTGATGCTGCAGCACCTCTTTCTGCCCCAGCTGCTGCAGCACTTCTCTCTACATTGATGCTGCAGCACCTCTCCCTGTCCCAGCTGCTGCAGCACTTCTCTCTACATTGATGCTGCAGCACCTCTCCCTGCCCCAGCTGCTGCAGCACCTCTCTCTACATTGATGATGCTGCACTCTCCCTGCCCCAGCTGCTGCAGTACTTCTCTCTTCATTGATGCTGCAGCACCTCTCCCTGCCACAGCTGCTGCAGCACTTCCCTCTACATTGATGCTGCAGCACCTCTCTCTGCCCCAGCTGCTGCAGCGCTTCTCTCTTCATTGATGCTGCAGCACCTCTCCCTGCCCCAGCTGCTGCAGCACTTCTCTCTACATTGATGCTGCAGCACCTCTTCCTGCCCCAGTTGCTGCAGCACTTCTCTCTACATTGATGCTGCAGAACTTCTCACTGCTCCAGCTACTGCAGCACTTCTCTCCATATTTATGCTGCAGCACATCTCTCTGCCCTGGCTGCTGCAGCACCTCTCTCTACATTGAAGCTACAGCACCTCTCCCTGCCCCAGCTGCAGCGGCACTTCTCTTTACATTGATGCTGCAGTACCTCTCCCTGCCCCAACTGCTGCAGCACCTCTCTCTACATTCATGCTGCATCACCCCTCCTTGCCCCAGCTGCTGCAGTACCTCTGTCTACATTGATGCTGCAGCACCTCTCCCTGCCCCAGCTGCTGCAGCACTTCTCTCTACATTTATGCTGCAGAACCTCTCTCTACATTGAAGCTGCAGCACCTCTCTCTCTACATTGATGCTGCAGCACCTCTGTCTACATTGATGTTGCAGCACCTCTCTCTGACCCGGCTGCTGCAGCACTTCTCTCTACATTGATGCTGCAGCACCTCTCTCTACATTGAGGCTGCAGCACCTCTCCCTGCCCCAGCTGCTGCAGCACTTCTCTCTACATTGATGTTGCAGCACCTCACTCTGCCTTGGCTGCTGCAGCACCTCTCTCTACATTGACGCTGCAGCACATCTCTCTAGATTGATGCTGCAGCACATCTCTCTTCATTGATGCTGCAGCACCTCTCTCTGCCTCGGCTGCTGCAGCACCTCTCTCTACATTGATGCTGCAGCACCTCTCTCTACATTGATGCTGCAGCACCTTACTTTGCTCCAACTACTGCTGCAGCACCACTCCCTGTAGCACCTCTTTCTGCCCCGGCATCTCCAGAACCTCTCTCTGCCTTGGCTGCAATCGCACCTCTCTTCAGGCTGTTGCAGCACATCTCTTTACATTGATGATGCAGCACCTCACTTTGCCGTGGCTGTTACAGCACTTCTCTCTACATTGATGCTGTTGCACTTCTCTCTGCTCCAGCTGCTGCTGCTGCAGCACATACGTGCATGCAGGGGGGGTTTCCAAGCACCTAGAAACCCCCCCCCCCCCCACCCTGGTTGCCGATCTGTCGCGGAAGGAGATGGCGCCTAGAAGACCCATCCACCTGGGAACTCCCCAAATATGCACATTGAGACAGATTTTAGATACTCGCTGTCACTCAGGACGCCGCAGCACTCAGAGAGGACAGCGATGATGAGGAATGATGAGCAGTGGCTACTGTAGCTGGCTGGACTGGTCTCTGCAGTGAAAGGGTTACGCAGATACTGACGTTAATAAATAACGAGTAATTGTTGCATTTATTGTAGCTTGCTGCAATCTCTAGAGAGTTTCAGCTGCTTTACTAGCAGTCATTTTTATGAGGTTTGGCACTTCTCTTTACATTGATGCTGCAGTACCTCTCCCTGCCCCAACTGCTGCAGCACCTCTCTCTACATTCATGCTGCATCACCCCTCCTTGCCCCAGCTGTTGCAGCACATCTCTTTACATTGATGATGCAGCACCTCACTTTGCCGTGGCTGTTACAGCACTTCTCTCTACATTGATGCTGTTGCACTTCTCTCTGCTCCAGCTGCTGCTGCAGCACATACGTGCATGCAGGGGGGGTTTCCAAGCACCTAGAACCCCCCCCCCCACCCCCACCCTGGTTGCCGATCTGTTGCGGAGGAGGCGCTGAGGTTTATTTTTTAATGTAACAGCTCAGCCTTGCAGTGTGTGCTTCACGAGACTGTCACTGGCTGCTCACGCTGCCACGTAGGAGGAGCACTGCAGCTGCTCTCACGTGCTGTGAGAGGATAGAGGCACTGATGTCGGCGGTGCAGCAGCACTGTAGCTGTAGTGCCTGTAGCTGCTTTACTGTCCCAGCCTCCGTGGAGCAGAGCCAGGTGAGTTATATGGCAGGGGAAGCGCTTGTACTTTTATGTCTATGTGTGTGTGGGGTGGGGAGTGATTGCGCTGTCCTGGCTATGAAGGAGGATGGGGGAGAGAATGATGGTGCTACGCTGCCGGTCTGTGGGGGCGGCTGATGGTGCTGTCCTGTCTGTCTATGGGGAAGGGTGGGGGGGGGGGAATGTAATATTGGTGTTGTCTCTGTCTGGAAAGGGGGAACGGGCTGCTGAGGGAGGGGGGGGAATGATGTGCCCATGCTGTCTCTTCAAGAAGGGGGGTGTTGAGGGTGGATATACTGTTTGTTTATGGGGGGGTGGTAATGATGGTGGCTGTTCTCGTATATCTAATTACAAACAAACTATTGAATAGCAGGCTGCACTCATTGCAGGAATAATCAGGCAACAGACGTTTCACTGTTATTCAGTTCAACTTTTTCATCAAAGTGAAAAAGGATTTACCTAGATACTCTTATCTGGACCGTCCATTGGGCCATCTGCTCGCAGGTTCCCAGCGCAGAAGAATGACATCACATTGGGATGCCGTCATCATCTAATATTGAATTGAATAACAATGAAATGCTGGGGAACTCTTCGTCTCTGATTATTCCTGCAGTGAGTTGCGCCTGCTATTCAGTTGTGGTATACGTTCAAGATCCCAGCTGAAATACCGATGCTGGAATCCCGACACCCATCAGGACACCAACGCTGGAATCCCAAACAGGTCAGCATCTCGACACCAGAGTACCCACAGCCGGGATCCCAAAGGTAAGTATAGCCGGGATGGTTAGGATATAGCTGCGGGGGAGTGTGTGTGTGTGTGGGGGGGGGGGGGGGGTTAGGTTTAGGCACCACCAGGGAGGTTCATGTTAGCCTGTGGGAGGGGGTAGTGGTTGGGCTGCAGGCACGGGGCCTAGGCTGCGGGGAGAGAGGATAGGGTTAGGCTGCAGGGGGGGTTTAGGTTTAGGCACCACCGGGGAAGGGGGTGGGGGATTCGAATTAGGCACCACCGGGGGGGGGGCGGTTTGGTTAAGGCACTAAGGGGGAGGTTAGAGTTAGGCACTAGCAGCTAGATAATTCATTTTTATTACTACATGGGGGATCTTTCTGACCCGTTTGCTCGCTGCTTTTTATCGCAGCCGAGCGAATGGGTACCTACTGCGCATGTGCCGGCGCCGTAGTGCGCCAGTGCATGCCAGATGGCCGAAGGCCGTAGCTGGGCTGCGATCGCCTCTGCCTGATTGACAGGCAGAGGCGGTCGCTAGGCGGGAGGGAGCAGAACGGCGGTGTTTTGCCGCCATTTCGTGGGCGCGGTCCGGCCAACACAGGCATCGCCGGACCGTGCGGGGAGTGGCCCACAGCAGCTGCGTGACGTCATACGCAGCTGCTGCGAGCCGGGGAGCGTCAAGTAGCTCCCGGCCAGCACGCTAAAGCTGCGCTGGTCGGGAACTACTCTTGAAGTGCAAAGGCATCACCGCATCTGCGGGGGGGGGGGGGCGGCACTTACATGCAGGGAGGACTAGCCCTGTGCTGGGCGTCTCCCCGCATGTCTGAGTGCCTGATCGTAGATGTGCTAAATTTAGCACAGCTACGATCAACTCGGAATGACCCCCATGTTTGGATTGTTAATAACCAATTGTTTGGAAATCCCACCTTTCAAAATCCTGCATTTGCCACTGCAGCACCACTCTCTGTAACACCTCTTTCTGCCCCAGCTTCTCCAGAACCTCTCTCTGCCCTGGCTGCTGTCACACCTTTCCTCCTGCTGCTGCAGCACCAGACTCTGCATTAGAAGCTGCAGCACCTCTTTCTACCCCCCACCCTCCAGGCTGCTGCAGCACCTCTCTCTGTCCCTACTCTTGAAGTGCAAAGGCATCGCCGCTGAGCGATGCCTTTGCACTTCTGTGGGGGAGGGCCGGCACTGACATGTGGGGCGGACTAGCCTTGTGCTGGGCGTCCCCCCGCATGTCAGTGTGAATGATCGTAGCTGTGCTAAATTTAGCACAGCTACGATCATCTCGGAATGACCCCCTATATTCCTTACCACACACACAACAGGGTTAATTTTTGTTGGGAGCCAATTAACCTAGCAGTATATTTTTGGATTTCTGGAGGAAACCAGAGTACCTATAGGAAACCCACGCAAGCACAGGGAGAATATACAAACTCCACACAGTTACAGTCATGCTAACCATTACACCATCTGTACTGCCATGCCCCTATATTGTTGTTGCAAGCTTTCAGCATGCACTGACTCTATTTTAAACATGTGGGGCACCTAAAGGAAACTTTCACCCTGGCCTCCACAAGATCTAGAACTGGCCCTGTCACCAATTTAGGATTTTTAAATATTTTTTATTTTCAAATGTAACATGCCACCACATGTTGTATAGGCTACACCTTTGGTGCCAGACCATCTTTGCTGGTTTTTGTTCTAATTCATCAAAGGGTTTTGGTAAACCCACCTCACTGGTTTTGGTTTTGCATTCGGAATTATTATTTTTTTAGAGGTGAGTGAGTTCGGTTCTCAGACTTGGAAACCAGAACAAGGCAAAACATCATCATCCCACTGTCAGATTCTCGCGGGTTTTGGATTCCATATACACAGCTGCGCATCACTGCCATTTTCTCTCCAGACTTGGAGAGTGAGGGAGAGAGACCTCTGTCTCTCTGTGGGTGGTGGCGTCGGGTGGGGTTAGTGTGTGCTCTGTATGAGTGCTGTTCCTGTCCCTGTGGTGTACCTGTGCTGTTAGGGGTGCTGTCCCGGCTGTCACTGGTGTTTCATGTGCTGTTAGGTGTGCTGCAGCTGTACATACATTGCTGTCCTTGCTGTCACTGTTTTCTACATGGGGCAGGTGCACTGTCCTCCTCTATGTAGTGAAAATACAGGGTTGCTGCTGTTAAAATACCCTGTCTTGTATGCTGTAAAAATACAGGGGTGCTGCTGTTAAAATAAAAGTACACTGGCCCTGTCTTGTATGCTGTAAAAATACAGGGGTGCTGCTGTTAAAATAAAGGTACACTGGTCCTGTATGCTGTAAAAATACAGGTGTGCTGTTGTTAAAATTAAAGTACACTGGTCCTGTATGCTGTAAAAATACAAGGGTGCTGCTGTTAAAATAAAAGTACACTGGCCCTGTCTTGTGTGCTGTAAAAATACAGGGGTGCTGCTGTTAAATAAAAGTACACTGGTACTGTAGGCTGTAAAAATACAGGGGTGCTGCTGTTAAAATAAAAGTACACTGGTCCTGTATGCTGTAAAAATACAGGGGTGCTGCTGTTAAAATAAAAGTACACTGGCCCTGTCCTGTATGCTGTAAAAATACAGGGGGGGTGCTGTTAAAATAAAAGTATACTGGTCCTGTATGCGGTAGAAATACAGGGGTGCTGCTGTTAAAATAAAAGTACACCGGCCCTGTATTGTATGCTGTAAAAATACAGGGGTGCTGCTGTTAAAATAAAAGTACACTGTTCTGTGTGCTGTAAAAATACAGGGGTGCTGTGATAATAAAGGGGCACTGTTCTGTGTGCTGTAATAATAAAGGGGTGCTGTCCTGTCAAATGGAGAACAAAAATTTGGAGGAACAAATAGTGGAAGATCAGAAACCACTTCCAGTTCCTAGTAGTAGTGCTGAAGCTGATGCTGCCACCAGTCATGACATTGACAATGCAATTCCATCAATGTCGTCTGCTAATGTCATAGAGGGAATGTAAAATCCAAAAAGCAAAAATTAATCATCTGGAAAAAAAAGAAATGATCTGATGAGAAACGTAAAATTGGCAATATGCCACTCACGACACGAAGTTCATGATTCACAGTTCAGCTTCTCGTGAAGATGGAAGCCCTCCTCCCTCTCGAAAAATGTAAAAAATTAAACTTGTTAAAGCACAGGAAAAAACAACTGTGCGTTCAGAGATATCACAAATCCCAAAGGAGAGTCCAAGTGTGTCCGCAGGCACTGCACTAAAGATACCTTGATGTGATTCGACACTCTATGGGGGTCATTCCAAGTTGATCGCTAGCTACCGTTGTTCGCAGCGCAGCGATCAGGCTAAAAAAATCTGCATTTCTGCGCATGCGTATACACCGCAATGCGCAGGCACGTCGTATGGGTACAATAAGCATTGTGGGTTTGCACAGAGTGTAACGAACATTCCAGTCGCACGGCTGAACACAGAAAGATTGACATGAAGTGGGCGTTTCTGGGTGTCAACTGACCGTTTTCAGGGAGTGCTTAGAAAAACGCAGGCATGGCAGAAAAACCGCAGGCGTGGCTGGGCGGGTGTGTGACGTCAAAAGTCATCCCTCCGTCGTTAGAATCAACGCACACGAAGAGTAACCACAGGGCTGGTCTTGTTTTGCACAAAACGATTTTGCAGGAGCTCTGCTGCACAAGCGTTCGCACTTCTGCAGAGCGAAAATATACTCCCCAGTGGGCGGTGACAATGCGTTTGCACGGCTGCTAAAAACTGCTAGCGAGCGATCAACTCGGAATGACCCCCTATATCTCATGTGAGTTGGGGTACGCATTTGATGATCCATACTTGTGATAAAGATACCTTTATGAGAGTTTCCAGCTGAATCCCTGTGTGAGTATCGGGTACAGTAAATTATTCTGAATGAAATATCCTAGAATTTGAAGATACAGTTGATGTAGCCAAAAATCGAGTGTATGAAGTATTTTTCATCCAAAGATACCTTTATGTGCTTATACTGCATTCAATTTGTGTGAGTGGGGTATGCCTTCCGTTGTTGGATATATCAAGGTTCTTTAGCCTTCATCTTCTTTGAAGCTGATCTACACATATGTTGTTGAGCCTGGAAAAGTCATCTTAAACGGGTTTAAAAACCGTGAAACTACATTGAACTTTTTCATTTGGATTGAAGAACAGCAAGATTTATAAGTCATCTTCTACATAAAAGGGATGTATTTGATTCTCTTTTTCAAGTATTTGTTTGCATGTAGTGATATTCACGTTATAGCGCCCTGAACACGGATGAATATCTTCACCCTTTTTTCTGTAATTCTGTTATATAGATGTGGCGCCAAATAGGTCAACCCTCCACTTCTTCTCTTTTTTGTATGGAAAGAGGAGGCTCCTACCACCATTTGCACGCCCCCTGCAAGTGCTGGTAGGAGCACCGCCAGTCCAGTTGCTGATATTGAGATTGAGGATGTCACTGTAGAAGCACACCAGGATGAGGAGGATATTGGTGTAGCTGGTGATGAGGAGGAAGTTGACTATGAGGATTCTGATGGTGATGTGGTTTGTTTGAATAAGGCACCAGTGGAGACAGTTGTTGTCCATGGGATGAAAAAGCCCATTGTCATGCCTGGGCAAAATATCACCTATTCGGTGTGGAATTATTTCTCCACAAATCCGGACAACAGTTGTCAAGCCGTGTGTTGCCTTTGTCAATCCATAATAAGTAGGGGTAAGGGGCAGCACATTAATCATAAGTCATTGTCAAGTTCAGAAACTTTGAGTAAGAGCGTAAGCAGTCCACTGACACCTAAATCCCTTCTTCCTGTTGTATCCAAGCTCCTGCAAGCCACCCCACCAACTCCGTCAACATCAATTTCCTCCTCAGTCAGGAACGTAAGTAGTCCTGCAGGCCATGTCACTGGCATGACTGACGAGTCCTCTCCTAACCGGGATTCCTCCGAAGGATCCTTGAGTGTAACGCCTACTGCTGCTCCTGTTGCTGTTGTTGCTGCTGGGAGTCGATCGTCATTCCAGAGGGGAATTTGGAAGACCACTTGTACTACTGTAATTCAACTAAGCAATTGACTGTCCAACAGTGTGGTGTTAGACGTGCGTCCGGTATCCGCCATTAGTGCAGTAGGATTAAGACAGTTGATGGACGTACTGTGTCCCAGGTACCAAATCCTGTCTAGATTCTACTTCATTAGGCAAGCGATTCCTGGATTGTACAGGGACATTAAGAAAAGTGTCCTCAATGTCCTGAAAAATGCGGTTTTACCCACTGTCCACTTAACCACGGACATGAGGACAAGTGGAGCAGGGCAAACTAAGGACTACATGACTGTGACAGCTCACTGGGTAGATGTATTGCCTCCCGCAGCAAGAACAGCAGCGACGGTACCAGTAGCAGCATCTCGCAAACGCCAACTCGTTCCTAGGCAGGCTACGCTTTGTATCACCAGTTTCTGTAAGAGGCACACCACTGACAACCTCTTACGGAAACTAAGGAACATAATCGCACAATGGCTTACCCCACTTAGACTCTCCTGGGGATTTGTGAAATCTGACAACGCCACCAATATCTGGGCAAATTCCAGCATTTCCCATGTTTTGCACATATAATTAATTTGGTGGTGCAGAATTTTTTTTTAAATGACAGGGATATGCAGGAGATGCTGTCGGTGCCCCCAAAATTGTGGGCCACTTTCGACATTCAGCCACTGCGTACCGAAGACTGGAGCACCAGCAAACACTCCTGAACCTGCCCCGCCATCACCTGAAGCAAGAGGTGGTAA
Organism: Pseudophryne corroboree; assembly: GCF_028390025.1. NCBI lineage: Eukaryota > Metazoa > Chordata > Amphibia > Anura > Myobatrachidae > Pseudophryne > Pseudophryne corroboree. The sequence goes on along the minus strand of NC_086444.1, from coordinate 27,922,130 downwards.
CGATGTTGAATTCAACACTATATGCTTCAGAGGATAGAGGAGCAGCAAAAGGCCATTCAAGCCTATATATCCACCTATGAAATAGGCAAAGGAGGGGGAATGCACCTGACTCAAGAGTAGTGGAGAATGATTTCCATCTTGTGCAAGGTTCTCCAACCCTTCGAACTTGCAACACATGAAGTCAGTTCAGACATTGCCAGCTTGAGTCAGGTCATTCCCTCATCAGGTTTTTGCAGAAGCAGTTGGAGAAACTGAAGGAGGAGCTATGACTGGCACAAGTCTGCAGAAGTGCAAAGACCTGTTGGTGAGAAAATTGTCAACTCAAGCGGAACGTGACCTAACAGCACCTCCTTCATTTTCTCCCGGAACTGGGGCTGTGAGGAAAAGGATAAGATTTCCTAGCCCACTCGCTGGCGGTGATGCAGGGCAGTCTGGAGAAAGTGTTGACATCTGGTCCGGACTACAGGAGCTGCCAACAATTACTGACATGTCTACTGTCACTACATATGATTATGTCACCATTGAAAGAATGGTGGAGGATTAAATCGGTGACAGCATCCAAGCAGGTTTGTCAGACAGTCCGTATGTATACTGGCAGGAAAAAGAGGCAATTTGGAGGCCTTTGCACAAAATGGCTTTATTTTACCTAAGTTGCCACCCCACCCCCTCCGGTGTGTACTACGAAAAATTGTTTAATACAGCCGGTAACCTTGTCAGCGATCGGCGTAGGAGGTTACTTCCACAAAATGTGGAGAAGATGATGTTCATCAAAATGAAATTATAAATTCCTCCAGGAAGACCTTTACCGGCAATTGCCTTCAGAAAGTATACAGAGACCTGTGATGGTGGATTCCAGTGGGGACGAATTAAAACTCTGTGAGGATGAGGATGTACACACTGAAAGGGGTGTGGAATCGGAGGATGAGGATGATATCTTGCCTGTGTAGAGCCAGTTTGTGCAAGGAGAGATTGATTGCTTCTTTTTTGGCAGGGGAATTAATTGCTTCTTTTTTATGGGGGCCCAAACAAACTAATCATTTCAGCCACAGTCGTGTGGCAGACCCTGCCTCTGAAATGATTGGTTTATTAAAGTGTGCATGTCCTGTTTATACAACATAAGGGTGGGTGGGAGGGCCCAAGGACAATTCCATCTTGCACCTCTTTTTCTTCTTTGCATCATGTGCTGTTTGGGGACTAGTTTTAAAGCTGCCATCCTGTCTGCCACTGCAGTGCCACTCCTAGATGGACCAGGTATTTGTGCCGCACACTTGTGTCGCTTAGCTTAGTCATCCAGCGACCTCGGTGCAATCTTTTCGCCTAAAAACAATATTGTGAGGTGTTCAGAATAGACTGGAAATTAGTGGAAATTAATGTTATTGAGGTTAATAACACCATAGGATCAAAATTACCCCCAAATTCTGTGATTTTAGCTTTTTATATGTTTTGTTTTTTTCAAAAAACATCCAGATCCAAAACCAAAACCAATACCTGAAAGGGTGGTTTTGGTAAAACCAATCCAGATCCAAAACACGAACAGAGATCCAGATCCAAAACCAAAACACAAAACCTGAAAAGTATCTGCCGCACAACTTTTTATTTTTACATTGATGAAAGCAGCTAAAATCGTGCTATTTTTGCAATCCAAACCGAATCCAAATCCTGAGATTTTGGTTTATAATCAGAATCCCGGACCATGGGAAGATCTGACCTGGGACTCGGTTAGGTTTGATGTTCTCCAGAGATCCGGACCGGATTTGGGTTTGGTTCAAATCCACAAATTTCGGGTGGCTTCAGATTTCTGGAGAACCAAACCACACATCTCTATATTTCACATAATGTAGGTGAAACCTGCAACCGCAACTTTTTGGTGTTCAATTACATTAACACGAGATTCGAGGGTTAAAGGGGCTTCTGCACATCCAAAGTACTGTAGGTGAAAACTAGTAAAAAGCAATTAATTAATGTAAAATTGACCAGGCACAGTGCAGTACATCTGGTCACAGCTCCCGATTAATAATAATGTAATTAGAGGTACAGTAGTAAATTATACCCAATAAAGACATGTCATTTTCATTAAAATCTTTGTGTTGCAAGTGTTATTTCCCCAAACGTTCCAAAACTTCTATATATACATACTGTATGCAGCAACGTATTCATTATTCTGTGCCATTGGCCCAACATTATTTTGGTAACAAACTTGTCATGAGATGTGCCTAAGGACAACAATGTATCAGAGCAATTTAGCAGGGCTCCACTCTCCTCTCCTCTCTTCTCACTGCTCCAACTTGCCCCCCCCCTTCCCTTCCCCCGTCCCCCCCCCTTCAATGCAACTGATAAATAAAAAGTCTGAACGTTTGGAGAGGGATGTTATGCTGATTGACTGGAGACAGTTCATGCGAGTGACGAATGGAGGATACTGGATGTTCGGTTAAAGAGCTGTAAAGAATTCTAGTCCTAGGTATTTGAAAGACGTAGCTAAAGAACTCTGGAAGAAACTGGATACTGGAGAACATGTGAAAAAACTGTGAAGACCTGACGGAAAGAATGCGGACCATGGATGTTCCAAAGGCCGGGTTGAAAAACTGAAAGACTGGGAGACTCAGGGTAATTGTAAGCCAAGGCAGGAGAACTGTGAGGACTGACTGTGAAGTAATGTGGACTCCTGATGATTGTAAGCCGAGGCTGAAGGACTGTGCAGACTGAGTCTGAATCTTTAAGGCGAGACTTGAAGAATTCTGTGACTGTGCCTTTAAGACAAGACTGAAGAATATTCCGGGGAAGCTGTCACCCCACCACGGGACACAGGATAGGCCGGCGGTACCGTCCAATTAACTGTACAGCGTACTGGGGAGCTGGCGGGTATGATGCAGCGGGGAATGGCTAGCGAACATAGGGAGTGGAGTAAGGACTAGGACACTTGGATGGACACAGATAAATCTTCTGGAGCACAGAGCTGGGATGCTGTCTAGTATCAACAAAGCACTGGCAGAGAGTGCCTAAGGCCCAGATTATTTATAGGAAGTGAAGCCACAGTATTGGCCAACCACTTACCCCAGTGAAGCTCATTGCCACATGATAATCTGGTCTCCAACATGACTACCTCCTGTACTGCAGACACACCGAAGCACTGTTGCCTACCTGATCCTCAATACTCCTGGCCTCCCAGAAGTCACATCTCCAACAGCCGCACCAGCAGTGGCCGGACCCCGCGGCGGTGAGTACCCGCCTCATGACAACCTGCACAGGCTACTCTCTCCATTCCCTCACATCCAGTGGCATAACTACCATGGGTGCAAGCCGATGCGGCTGCTAAAGGGCCCGGGATACCTGCAGGGCCTGCCTCTCCCCTGCACCCAGCCACGCTGCATCACACAGGCTTCCCTGTCACCTCCTCTACATCTGGTGACTTTTTTTTTTAAATGATTTGCCAGCGTGAACATGAATAAGGGGCACTAATGTGTGACGTAACGTGAATAAGAGACACTACTGTGCTGTGTAATATGAATTGGGGGTACTATTGTGTGGCCATACGCCTTCTCAGCAAAACCACTCCCCTTTTTTGGGGGAGGGGGGGGCACTGTCTCTATTTCAACTAAAGGGGTGCTAATGCTCTAGCTGGCACATGGTTCCAAAATGTCTAATTATGGCTGTGTGGATGCGGATTGCTCTGGGTGAGGGGTGATGTTTGTTGCTGGCTGCTGCTGCTGCTGTAATATGTGCTGCTGGGTGCTGTGTTGGGAGAGGGGTGCTGGATGATAGGCGGAACTAATGCCAGTGCTAGGGGGCACCAGCCAAAATCTTGTCTCGGGCATCAAACCGGTTAGGGCCGGCTCTGTGTGAGATCCACTGGCTACGTGTGTGCAGTTGCTCAGCTGTGTCCAAACTTAAAAGTAAATGAATGACTTCACTTTCAGGCGTTACTGGGTGATTTTTGGAAGCCGTGTCCTGGCAAGAAAACCTTGGTAAATGTTTCAGATATAACATTTGTTACCGCCGCAATTTGCGATTATAGGAAAAGGAAGTTATCAGTCTGAACGCAGACTAATGTTACATCATCCCACAGACGCCGCACGTTACCACGTGATTCATACATGATAAAGACAAAACTGCCAGTCTGTGCATCGCGTGTAAGTCATACTACCGTCATCCTCAAAGAGTTAATAACTGAATCATCCCCCCGTTTGTGAATCTGCTGTCCTGGAAATACTGGCGCCTGCAGGGAGCCTTTGATTACCATATTCACACCCTCCGTCAAATAGCGCTTTAGCTTAATTAATATTTAATGTTCATTTAAATATTCATAAGTTTGAGCCCAGATCCATTTTTTGTTTGGCATTTGAAACCTCAGTTTGTCATCAAGGACTTTATCTAACACAGCGAGTTACAAGAAAACGCTTTCATTGTCTCTCCTCTCCGGGCCGTAATCCGCGTCTGCGATTAGAAGGACCATTTCCTCCTAGGAGCCGTTACCAGATTAAGATGAAAGTCAGCATCGATAGAGGCAGGCAGTCGTACTCCGCTAACTTCCCTGGCTCTGTCTGTGTGGCATTCTTTATGTGACTCCGTTATCTAGACGTTTAAACAGAATTACAATAGATACAAATAAATGGCACGCTCGCTGATTTTTAAACAGAGATTTGTTTTCTGTACGTACCGGAGAGAAATGCTGCTTCTGTATTTCCATAACTGAATCCGTTCTGTTCTTTCATATACAGGATGTGTGGTTTTTATTTATTTATTTCTCTTTACAAGAGGAGATGTATAAAGGCTTTGAGAGAGGAAAGTATTGAACAATCAGCTCCTATTTGTCATGTTGCAGGCTGTGTTTAAAAATGTCAGTAAGGAGCTAATTGGTCGGTACTTTATCTCTCTCCATTTTATCTCTCTCCAAGCTTTGATACATTTCCCCCACTTTCTCAATTCAGTTTGCTTTCCAAACACTTTTCATTGGATCATTGGGGGTCATTCCGACCCGATCGCTTGCTGCAGTTTGTAGCAGCGCAGCGATCAGGTCGGAACTGTGTATGCATGGTAGCTTTCGTTACCTAGCGATCGCCTCTGAGACATAGGCGGTCGCTAGGCAGCAGGGGTCTGAACGGCGGCGTTAAGCCGCCGATTTGGGGGAGCGGTCCGGCCAACGCAGGCGTGGATGGACCGTTGGGGGGGCGGGCCGCAGCCGCTGCGGACAGCTGGAGCGACATGCAACTCCCGGCCAGCCTGACATGCGGGGTGGACTAGCCCTGTGCTGGGCGTCCCCCCCCCGCATATCAGGGAACATGATCGTAGCTTTTCTAAATTTAGCACAGCTATGATCAACTCGGAATGACCCCCATTGTCAGATTTGTTACGGTATATTAATTTAGAGGCAAACCCCACATTCATAAAACATTGTTTCAAACTTATATTAACATTAGGGGTAATTCAGACCTGATTGTAGCAGCAAATTTGTTAGCAGTTGGGCAAAACCAAGGGGGTCATTTCGACCCGTTTGCACGCTGCGGTTCATCGCTGCGGTGCGAACAGGTCGGAAATGTGCATGCACGGCGCCCGCAGTGCACACGCGCGTCATTGCCCTGCAACAGCCGTTGCCAGGCAACAACCAGAAGTAAGAAGAAAGTGATCGCTGGAGCAATCGCAAGAAGATTGACAGCGGGGAGGTGTTTTGGGGCGGATAATCACTGTTTTCTGGGCGTGGAGATCCGAACGCAGGCGTGTCCAGGCGTTTGGAGGGTGGTTGTCTGACGTCAATCCCGGGACCTTCATCGCTGGATCCATCACACAGGGTAAGTAGCTGCAGGGCTAGTCTTGTTCTACACAAAACTTTTTTAGCATAGCAGGGCTGCACAAGCGATCACAACCCTGCTGTACAGAAATACACTCCCCCATAGGCGGCGTCTAGTTGATCGCACAAGCAGCAAAAAGTTGCTACGTGCGATCAACTCAGAATGACCCCCCATGTGCATTGCAGGGGGGGCAGACAGGGGTGTATCTAGGGGTCTGAGCGCCCCTGGCAAAGTAAGGAACTGGCGCCCCCCACCTCCCCCACCCAGGGACACAGAGGGGTTAGTTACAGATAGACTGAGGTCAGGGACACTGAGGGAGAATTACAGGGAGGGTGTGGGTAGGGACAATGAGGTGGAGGGCTTACAGGGAGGCTGAGGTCAGGGACACTGAGGGGCAATTACAGGGAGGGTATGGGCAGAGACACTGAGGGGGAATTACAGGAGTGCGCGGGCAGGGACACTGAGGGGGAATTACAGGAGTGCGCGGGCAGGGACACTGAGGAGGAATTACGAGGAGTGTGCGGGCAGGGACACTGAGGGGGAATTACAGGGAGGGTGCGGGCAGGGACACTGAGGGGGAAGTACAGGAGTGTGCAGGCAGGGACACTGAGGGGGAAGTACAGGAGTGTGCAGGCAGGGACACTGAGGGGGGAATTACAGGGAGGGTACAGGCAGGGACACTGAGGGGCAATTACAGGGAGTGTGCAGGCAGGGACACTGAGGGGGAATTACAGGAGTGTGCGGGCAGGGACACTGAGGGGCAATTACAGAAGTGTGCGGGCAGGGACACTGAGGGGCAATTACAGGGAGGGTGTGGGCAGGGACACTGAGGGGGAATTACAGGAGTGTGCGGGCAGGGACACTGAGGGGCAAATACAGGGAGGGTGCAGGCAGGGACACTGAGGGGCAATTACAGGGAGGGTGTGGGCAGGGACACTGAGGGGGAATTAGAGGAGTGTGCAGGCAGGGACACTGAGGGGGAATTACAGGAGTGTGCGGGCAGGGACACTGAGGGGCAAATACAGGGAGGGTGCGGGCAGGGACACTGAGGTGGAATTACAGGGAGGGTGTGGGCAGGGACACTGAAGGGGAATTACGGGGAGGTTGTGGGCAGGGACACTGAGGGGGGAGTCACAGGGAGGCTGAGATCAGGGACACTAAGGGGGAATTACAGGGAGGGTTCAGGTATGGAAAATGAGAGGGAGGGGCTACAGGGAGGCTGAGGTCAGGGACACTGAGGGACAATTACAGGGAGGGTGCGGTCAGGGACACTAAGAGGGAATTACAGGAGTGTGCGGGCAGGGACACTGAGGGGGGAGTCACAGGGAGGCTGACGTCAGGAACACTGAGGGAGAATTACAGGGAGGGTGCAGGTGGGGACACTGAGGAGGAATTATGAGGAAGGTGCGGGCAGGGACACTGAGATGGAATTACGGGGAGGGTGCAGGCAGGATGACTGAGGGGGAATTACGAGAAGTGTGCAGGTAGGGACACTGAGAGGGAATTACAGGGAGGGGTGCAGGCAGGGACACTGAGGGGGAATTACGAATAGGGTGCGGGTAGGGACACTGAGAGGGAATTACAGGGAGGGTGCGGGCAGGGATACTGAGGAGTAATTATGGGAAGGGTGCGGGCAGGGACACTGAGATGGAATTACAGGAGTGTATGGGCAGGGTCACTGAGGGGGCAGTTACAGGGATGGTGCAGTCAGGGACACTGGGGGGAATTACAAGGAGGGTGCAGGCAGGGACACCGAGGGGATATATGCACACATACATACATACATACATACATACATACATACATACATACATACAGTTAAAAACCCATCTCTAGGTGTGATGGCACAGCACTACATGTCCCAGCAAATCTAGTTGACAAAGTGTGCTGGGACTTGTAGTCTCAACACAGCTGGACAGGCAGTCACTGGTCTAGATACCTCTCCATACAGAGCTCTTTGTAAGCTGTGATCCAGACTACCAGGATAGACCATGCAGTGCAGCTACGGTACCGCATAAAATGTACAGGTATGCTCATTCTGCACTGCTGACTGGTGCTGATTGTAGTGGCTGGTGTTTGCTGACAGACCGCGTGGGACCAATGAGAAGGGGAGCGGATGAGGAACAGGAGGTGCCTCGCCCCTCCCCATACCTGGAAGTGCCTCACTCCCCGGCTATATTCCCCATGATTGAGACTGTAGTCACAGAGAGTGTCAGAGTGCAATATGCTTCTGAGAGTCCGGCAGTGGATGAGCACTGCTAAGGGATGTACTCGGTGAGAACTACTATGTCATTCTACACCCTGGCTCGGGTGGCACTGCGCCCCCCCCATCCCTAGGCCGGCGCCCCTGGCAAGTGCCATCCTGGCCAATAGGAATATACACCCCTGGGGGCAGATATAACATGTGCAGAGAGAGTTAGATTTGGGTGGGGTGTGTTCAAACTGAAATCTAAATTGCAGTGTAAAAATAAAGCAGCCAGTATTTACCCTGCACAGAAATAATATAACCCACCCAAATGTAACTCTCTCTGCACATGTTATATCTGCCCCCCCCCCCTGTAATGCACATGGGGGGTCATTCCGAGTTGATCGCTCGCTAGCAGTATTTAGCAGCCGTGCAAACGCTATGCCGCCTCCCACTGGGAGTGTATTTTAGCTTAACAGAAGTGCAAACGGTTGTATCGCAGAGCGCCTGCAAAAAAAATTTGGGTAGTTTCAGAGTAGCTCAAAACCTACTCAGCGCTAGCGATCAATTCAGACTATTCAGTTCCGGATTTGACGTCACACACCCATCCAGAGTTCGCCCAGCCACGCCTGCGTTTTCTCTGGTTCACCTGCGTTTTTCCGATCACTCCCTGAAAACAGTCAGTTGACACCCAGAAACGCCCCCTTCATGGGTGCGACTGAAATGCATCGCTAGACCCTGTGCAAAACTGCATAATTTGTTGTGCCCGTATGTCGCGCGTTCACATTGCGCCACATACGCATGCGCAGAATTGCCGTTTTTTAGCCTGATCACTGCGCTGCGAACAAATGCAGCTAGCGATCAACTCGGAATGACCCACATGGTTTTGCCCAACTGCTAGCAAAATTGCTGCTACGATCAACTCTGAATTAACCCCATTGTTTTGAGGTTGTTAAACCACATATTGAAATATACATTGGAGGGTCATGTTGTGTTAGAAGTGTCCAAAAATCCACATTTTACTTTTATACATGCATACAATCACTACTTAAGGTTGCAGCAGGACAGAAAGGATTGTGGTTGTGCCCTGTGTGCATGTCCAAAATCGGGGCATGGCCAATTATCACAGGGTCGTGTATTGAGTCACGGGGGTGTGGCCTGGCAGCACGCCCCTGTCTCTTCGCATTAAGGGGCCTACACACTGGTCGATATATTTAAAACATATGAACGATGGCGCTCATAAATGAATGATAAATCATTCATATCTTTCAGTGTGGATGCTTCAATGATGAACGATGCACGTGCCCGCAATCGTTCATCGTTGAATGATCATACATTTTAACATGCCAGTCAATTTGTCTGTACTCTCATATCGTCCAAATTGGCCATCGATATCGTCCAGTGTGTAGGCTTTAAATCGCTGGTGAAAATAATTGTCCATAATCGTCCATCGATAATATCAATGGTCAATAATATCGCCAACATCACCCAGTGTGTAGGGCTCTTTAGGGATGACCATCAGTGGACTGTCCATAGATGGTTACCATCGATGATAACATCGGTGATAACCATCAATGGCACATAAACTATTTATGGTGAACCATCAATGGTTTGCACTACTTGATGGCCATTGCTGAGAGGTGCTGGCTGGGCCAATAAAAAACCGGGTGTGGGGCTTAGTGAGTGTTGGGGGCGGAGCTATGCTATGTGTCCCGTAACCTTACAAAAAAAATAAAACTAAGTATTTGTTTATGCTGTGCCATCGATGGAGGAAAACCATCTGGTTCTCTTCCATCGATGGCAAAAGCATTCGACATTGGCCATAAACCATTGATGATTAGGAATCATCGATGGTCGATGGCCATACCTACTCTGCATGCTGGTTGAGTAGAGTGTCAGGAGGCTTTTGTGCTAGAAGGCCAGTCTAGATCTGGTTTGTTGAGTCAGTCACATTCTGCGCTCATTTTGATTGAAGTGGTGGATTGGGGTGTATAAGCATGGTAAAAATACAATATGAGATTGTTGGTGCAAATGCGGTCTGTGATGCATATCCGCCTGTCATGAAACTGGAATTTGCAGGTGTTCAACTCCTGGTACAAGTTATAAAGGGATGACTACCGGCCATTATGTCTGAATGGGCGCATGCTACCTACGTAGAGCTGGTCGCATCTTAGGATTGTACCAACGCATTTGTATCCAACCAGAGGTATAGGAGCAACTGCATACTAAGGTGGGGCCACCGGCACTAGGGTCTAGAGCACTGTCTGGCTTCGCAGTGCCTGGGTGATTTGGGCCATGTTCATGTTGACCATTTGAACCTGTCCACTTTTCATGTGTAGACTTTTTGTGCATGTCAACCTTGTGACCTGTCGACCTAATGCCTATAGACATACAATGTCAACGCAGTGACTGATGACCAATACTGTACATTGTCGATCTATTAATCCACACCCAAAGAGGAGGAGGGAGGTAATAGGTGAAGAGGGCAATGGAAAAAGAAAGAGGTGCAAGGTAAGTGTGCAATGTGAGGGGCACTGGCAGGGTCGGACTGGCCCACAGGGGTACAGGGGAAACCACCAGTGGGCCCCCCTGCCTGGGGGGCAGTCAGGTTACATACTGAGCACTTGAGTTATACACTATACATAGGTTTCCTTATACTGCACAGGAATATGGTGTATCCACTACAGTGCATTGCTGTTATTAATCTGGTACATTATCATGCATGCACTAGCAATATTTACTATATATATTTATCAAGGGGCCAAGACCATACCACTGCATTTTCCAGGTGGGCCCTTCATGCCCCAGTCCGACACTGGGCACTGGAGAGAAATGGGTGGTGGGTAAATGGAAGGTGGTGAGTGGGTAGAAAGACATAAAAATGGGGAAAAGAAGTAACACTCACCATGCAGACAAACATAAATGGGGGGAGTAACAGAATGGGAGGAGACAAACATAAATGGAGGGAGTAACAGAATGGGAGGGAGACAAACATAAATGGGGGGAGAAACAGAATGGGGGGAGACAAATATAAATGGGGGGAGTAACAGAATGGGGGGAGACAAACATAAATGGGAGGAGTAACAGAATGGGAGGAGACAAACATAAACGGGGGGAGTAACAGAATGGGGGGAGACAAACATAAATGGGAGGAGTAACAGAATGGGAGACAAACATAAATGGGAGGAGTAACAGAATGGGGGGAGTAACAGAATGGGAGGAGACAAACATAAACGGGGGGAGTAACAGAATGGGGGTAGACAAACATAAATGTGGGGAGTAACAGAATGGGGGGAGACAAACATAAACGGGGGGAGTAACAGAATGGGGGGAGACAAACATAAATGGGTGAGTAGCAGAATGGGGGGAGACAAACATAAACGGGGGGAGTAACAGAATGGGGAGACAAATATAAATGGGGGGAGTAACAGAATGGGGGAGACAAATATAAATGGGGAGTAACGGGAATGGGGGGAAACAAACATAAACGGGGGAGTAACAAAATGGGGGGAGACAAACATAAACGGAGGGTAACAGAATGGGGGGAGACAAACATAAACGGGGGGAGTAACAGAATGGGGGGAAACAAACATAAACGGGGGGAGTAACAGAATGGGGGGAGACAAACATAAATGGGGGGAGTAACAGAATGGGGGGAGACAAACATAAATGGGGGAGTAACAGAATGGGGGGGAACAAATATAAATGGGGGAGTAACAGAATGGGGGGAGACAAACATAAACGGGGGGAGTAACAGAATGGGGGGAGACAAACATAAACGGAGGGGGTAACAGAATGAGGGGAGACAAACATAAACGGGGGGAGTAACAGAATGGGGGGGAGACAAATATAAACGGGGGGAGTAACAGAATGGGATGACTGGGCATACAAGTGAAGATAGAAGGTATACACTGTGCACTGGAAAAGCTGCGCTCCCTGTGTAAATAGAATAGCATGCATACAGCTGTAATAATAGCCTGCAGGTCCGACAGTTCCGACAATCCATTAATGCAAATTAAAAGAAACAATCAGGTGGTTCCTTGACCCCACCAGCCGCCAGCGCACAGAGTGCACACATTTGTATGTAAAGTCTCGGCGGCTGGACTGCCCCAAATGTTGAGCCCCACAAACAAGCCCAGGTCTAGGTAATTAGAACCCAAATACCCCGCCTCCTAACACCTCCAGGTGCAAACATGCACAGAAGGTGTAAAAATGCTGGTTTGAGATAAAGCAGTGGTTTTTCATTATGTATGTAACCGCTATAAAAAATACATCTATACTATGCGGAATTTTAATGCAATATGGCCCGATGATACCAACCCATTTAGATAGCCACCAACTAGAGTGTAGCAAATCCCCCCCAGAAGATCACATTACATGATGCACGGATGGAGCCAAGATCTGCCACCGGCCAGTTTTGCTGGTAAAATGGGGCCAGGCTTACCCAATCCTCCAGCGTGTTATTTGTTCACCGCATTTCGCGGTATATCAGGAATTGTTCTTTAATGAATTCACTGGCTGGATCTCTGAAATTCAGCCCAACCAATTCACCCATCTGTAATTAAAATATAATTATGTCAACACACTTCCAAGAAAGAAAAAGTTGACTTTCCAGCATGAGACCGTGGAGGATTGGCAGACGAGAGATGCAGATAATATGTTCGCTTCCTTGAAAGTACTTTTGGAAAATATGCAAACTCTTCAAGTATGGCAACTGTTTGTATCCTCGGGGATATTTCACCGGGGAAGACAAAGGGTCGTCTCTCGCACGTTCCATCAATTATATTGCCCTGGAAGAAGAACATTCATTCAAAATGTTGGCATTTTTACTATCACTTAACTGACTTTGTACGCTTTTACAGGCCCCCAATTTTTTATTTAAATAGGTTTTTCTTTCTCCATTAGACAACAAATTCCAGGCATTTAGAGATGTAAAGAATTGTTTTATTACTTAAAAGGTAAACAGTACTAAGTACATATGTTCAAAGTTCCTTGTCGCGACGACCTTCAAGTGTGAAATCGATTTTTTTTTTGCCTTTTGGTTTTAACTAAATGACACCGAACACGTGAAGCACTCATTGGCTCTCATTCTGAGTTGATCGCTCGCTAGCTATTTTTTGCAGCGCTGTGATCAGATAGTCGCCGCCTCTAGGGAAGTGTATTTTCGCTTTGCAAGTGTGCGATCGCATGTGCAGCCGAGCGGGACGAAAATGTTTTTTGCAGTTTCTGAGTAGGTCTGAACATACTCAGCCCTTGCGATCACTTCAGCCTGTCCGGTCCCGGAATTGACGTCAGACACCCGCCCTGCAAACGCTTGGACACGCCTGCGTTTTTCCAACCACTCCCAGAAAACGGTCAGTTGACACCCACAAACGCCCTCTTTCTGTCAATCTCCTTGCGATCAGTTGTGCAAATGGATTTGTGGTTAGAAGCATTGCACAGCAACGACGCTGTTTGTACCCGTACGACGCGCGTGCGCATTGTGGTGCATACGCATGCGCAGTAGTGACATGATCGATGCGCTGCGAAAAATGGAAGCGAGCGATCAACTCGGAGTGAGGGCCATTATACTCAGAGATTTACTGATGCTGCTTCTACGGCATCTCACATGCTGACCGGAACACCCTGCATCCCTGGAGCCCCAAACATGATGAAACATGACTCTATAGATGGAAATACTGTGTCTACACAACGAGCCTGTGTTATGCTCTAACAATTTAGGGGGGTTATTCAGATGTGGAAGTAAAGCAAAAAAGCAAGCAACTGGGCAAAACCATGTTGCACTGCAGGGGGCAGATGTAACATGTGCAGAGAGACTGAGATTTGGGTGGGGTGTGTCCAAACTGAAATCTAGATTGCAGCGTAAAAATAGACCTGCCTAACATGTGTGGGCTACATGCAGAAGCAGACGGTATTTACCCTGCACAGAAAAAATATAAATGAATTTTCTACCCTTGTATTTGCAACATGGTTTGCCTCAGATACAAAGTTACCTGCTTTTTGTGCCTTGCTTCAAAATCCGAATCAGGCCCTTAATGGGCTGATGTGCTAGTGCTTAAAAAACAGAAGTCTATACATCATTTGTAGTGGCTCATTTTTGACTCCTGGTAAAAGAGGCTTACAACAGCCTCACTAACTTCCTGTAGACCTGGGCTACCTGCACTGTCCCAAATGACTACTACTGTATGACCTGGTTCTCAAAATATAAATTATCCATTTTTGTAACCTGAGGCAGTTTCGTATTTGTGTGGCAGAATAGTGGGGGTCATTCCGAGTTGTTTGCTCGTTATTTTTTTTTCGCAACGGAGCGATTAGTCGCTAATGCGCATGCGCAATGTCCGCAGTGCGACTGCGCCAAGTAAATTTGCTATGCAGTTAGGTATTTTACTCACGGCATTACGAGGTTTTTTCTTCGTTCTGGTGATCGGAGTGTGATTGACAGGAAGTGGGTGTTTCTGGGCGGAAACTGGCCGTTTTATGGGTGTGTGCGAAAAAACGCTACCATTTCTGGGAAAAACGCGGGAGTGGCTGGAGAAACGGAGGAGTGTCTGGGCGAACGCTGGGTGTGTTTGTGACGTCAAACAAGGAACGACAAGCACTGAACTGATCGCAGTGGCAGAGTAAGTCTCGAGCTACTCAGAAACTGCACAGAGAATTATTTTCGCAATATTGCGAATCTTTCGTTCGCAATTTTACTATGCTAAGATTCACTCCCAGTAGGCGGCGGCTTAGCGTGTGCAAAGCTGCTAAAAGTAGCTTGCGAGCGAACAACTCGGAATGACCACCCGTGTTTGCCTGCAGCTGCAAGTAATCTGCCAGACAGCAGTGCTAAAGAGCTCCAAGTACCAGGACTTTGCCAATAGTTTTCAAAAACAGATCCCATCATCTCCTTAGAATATCCTTGTATTGTAGAACCGCTTTCAAGTTATCTGCATTGGGAGGTCTGGTAGCTGTTATGAATAGCAGTCTCAGAAAGCATCTCAGTGTTAATTTACGGCTGCAGACTATCTATAATTAATAGTAATCAGTAGATATGACATGTTTATTGTAGCAGACACATACACATTCTGACCGAAGACATTGACATACCATAAGCTGCAAACATTGTGGATTTTACTACTTGCAGCTACTCAATTCCGAAGTTTTGTAGTAAGCAATTTCAGACTTACATACTGTACTACTGTGCAGTACTTTGCCTGAAACCTGTGTATTTGCTTTGCATATATTTTTTACTTGAGCTTAGCATTTCTCAGACACTTTTACTTGACACTATTATGTCTTTGATACAAACTAACTGCAATAGAGATCTCCCTATTATGTGTTACGTGTGGCAGGTTCCGAGCCATGTGTTGGCGTTGTTACACTAGTACCTAGAAAATGGGAATGGTCATGGGAAAATACATACTGTAGCTGATGTTCTAGCCTGTCAATAGTTTATGTTTATCAATTAACAAAATGCAAAGTTAATGAACAGAAGAGAAACCTAAATCAAATCAATATTTGGTGTGACCACACTTTGCCTTCAAAACAGCATAATTTCAGCTAGGTACATTTTCACAATTTTTGAAGGAACTCGGCAGGGAGGTTGTTCCAAACATCTTAGATATCCTACCACAGATCTTCTGTGGATGTAGGCTTGCTCAAATGCCTTCTGTCTCTTCATGTAATCCCAGACGTAGGGGACTTACAAAGATACTACTGCATCTACTGCATAGATCTTCAATACTGCTGGAGACAAGTAGGACTCATTCTTAACACATTTGAGGTATATGCTGAGGATGAGTCCCACTTGTCCTTAGCACTGAAAGGGTTAAAGAATGGCCACTGCTACTATAGCATGGGCTAGCGCTTTTCATTTGCAAGTATTATATTTATTTGTGTTCTGTAGCTATTCCCCAGACATGGAATGCTGCGGCCTATGTGCGAATGCCACATTACATAGTATCTGAGGTTGAAAAAAGACAATTGTCCATCGAGTTCAACCTATTTGTGGTCTCCTATGCATGATGATTTGACTAAAATTTCTGACTGATGCTGCTGTCAGCCGTTGCATTTTATCCCTATTTATAGTAACTATAATGCATGACTATGCACCATACCCCTGGATATCCTTATCCATTAGAAATTTATCTAACCCATACTTAAAGGTGTTGACAGATTCCGCCATTACAACTCCCTCAGGCAGGGAATTCCAAACACGTATTGTCCTTACCGTGAAAAAGCCTTTACGCCGTATTGTGCGGAATCTCCTCTCCTCTAACCTGAGCGAGTGTCCACGAGTCCTCTGTGTTGATCTAACCAAAAACAGGTCCCGCGCAAGCTCTGTGTATTGTCCCCTTATATATTTGTAGATGTTGATCATATCCCCTCTTAGTCTCCGCTTTTCCAATGTAAACATGCCTAGTCTTTCAAGCCTTTCCTTGTATTCCATCGTCTCCATGCCCTTAATTAGTTTGGTCGCCCTCCTCTGAACCTTTTCTAGCTCCAGGATATCCTTTTTGTAGTACGGTGCCCAGAATTGTACACAGTATTCAAGGTGTGGCCTCACTAGTGATTTATATAACGGGAGTATAATACTCTCGTACCTAGCATCAATACCCCGTTTTATGCATGCTAATATCTTATTAGCCTTCTTTGCTGCAGTCCTACTTTGGGTTCTACTGCTTAGTTTGCTATCTATGAGGACACCTAAGTCCTTTTCCAGTACAGAATCCCCTAATTTTACCCCATTTAGTAGGTAGGTGTAATTTTTGTTCTTGTTACCACAGTGCATTACCTTACACTTGTCTGTGTTGAAGCGCATTCTCCATTTGGCTGCCCATGCTTCTAATTTAACTAAGTCGTTCTGAAGAGACTCGGCATCCTCCTCTGTATTTATAGCCTTACACAATTTGGTATCATCTGCAAAAATTGACACCATGCTCTCTAGACCTTCTGTTAGGTCGTTAATGAAAATATTGAACAATAGCGGTCCTAATACTGAGCCTTGCGGCACACCACTTAGCACTTCAGTCCAAGTTGAAAAAGATCCATTAACCACAACGCGCTGCTCCCTATTATCTAACCAGTTTTTGACCCAAGTGCATATTGTGCTTCCTAGCCCTGATTCTTGTAGCTTGTAGATAAGTCTCATGTGTGGTACAGTATCGAACGCTTTGGCAAAGTCTAAAAAGATTACATCCACGTCTTTACCCTGATCTAGGTTTGCGCTTACTGTTTCATAAAAGCCAAGTAAGTTGGTTTGACATGATCTGTCCTTCATAAACCCATGTTGATTCCTTTTAATGACCTTATTGACTTCAAGGAACTTCTGAATACTATCTCTTAGAATTCAACAGGTTTTTAAGGATAGATCTCAGTGCGCATGTGATGAGCTGCTGATGAGCCCCAACTCAGACCACTCAAACGGGGAGGTAACTACAGACAACACGACAGGGACTATGACACAAAATGGTGGCAGATCGAAACACCCAGATGGAGGGTGAAACAGAGGCAACTCTCTCATAATGGGAGGAATACACACTTTGAACAAAGGGAGAGGGACTACAGGAGGAATTATAGGACTAATAGATTCGGGCCATTGGAAGATTACAACGAACCCCCCGCATCACCTTTTTTAGTGAGAGGCCATCAGAAAAGGTTCATAAGATAAAAAAGAGAGGCACGAGAGGGGGAAGACACGGGAGGAAGCGGGGACGGAGAAGAAAAACCAGGGATAAAAATCTGGTGAATCATTCCAGGGAAGACGATACGAAAGAGGTACCGATTACTGAGGGGAAGATGAAAATCTTCAACCTTAGCCAACATATTTTGGCGAAGGAGGAGATTTCCGTCCTTGAAAAAGGTCTGAAGTTCGCGCCTTCACTTCCCCTCAACAAATTCAACACTTACGTGGATCTTAACAAGTTTGTACATAAGTTGAGTTTAAAAAAGTTCTTCATTAGTAACCCTGTCATGGAACCAACTAATCCTCCTACCACCCCCTTTAAACCTAGATCGATCTTCAATCCCTCCCACATGAGGGGCAATTTCATCGAAACATTCTTGAAACTGGTATCGGATGACATAAAGGAAATGAAGCCGAAGCTGCACAGACACAATCTTACAGCGAAAGAGCGCCAAGCCCTCATGGGATTAAGAAGAAATGAAGAATTAGTAATAAAACCAACGGATAAAGGGGGGGGGGTAGTTATCATGTCGAAAGAGGACTACAATCAAGAGGTGATGAGGCAACTGGGAGACGGACTAACATATGGGAAGTTAAGAGTAGATCCCACGATGGATATACTTTCCAAATTGGATACCCTACTGACCAAGTATGGGGACCTGGGTACGCTAACAGAAAAGGAGATCCAATTCATTTACAATAAAGATCCGGTCATCCCGGTACTTTATGTGTTGCCAAAGGTACACAAAGATCCGATCAAGCCACCTGGGCGACCGATTGTATCTGGCATTGATTCAGTTACATCAAACCTGTCGAAATATCTGGATTTCCACCTCCAACCGCTGGTATCAAAGTATCCATCCCACCTGAAAGACACCACCGACTTCCTACGAACAATAAAGGGCCTGGAATGGGAAGAGGGCCTCGTGATGGTGGCGGCGGATGTAAGATCGCTATACACCATCATCAATCATGAAGATGGCCTAGCAGCTTTAAATCAAGCGCTGGAGAAGAGTACCTTGACGACGGACCTCAAAGAGCGTATAGAAGAGGGGGTTAGATTTATTTTAGAAAATAACTATTTTTCTTTCAACAACACCTTCTACTTGCAAAAAGTCGGAACAGCAATGGGCACCAGGTTCGCCCCAAGTTATGCTAACATCTTCATGGGACAGTGGGAGGAGGAAACAATATGGAACCACTGTCCCTTTGGGGCGAACCTGGTAACCTGGAAGAGGTATATCGATGATGTTTTTTTCATTTGGAAGGGGGATGAGGGGGGCCTACATGACTTCTTTAAATATCTGAATACAAACACTAAAAACATCCATTTTTCTTTTGAGAGTAGTAGTCAATCCATAAATTTTCTTGACATCACATTGACGGTGGATGAGAGTGGCCTGAACACTATGAACTTTACAAAACCAACGGACTCCGGAATGTACATTAATGCGACGAGCTGCCACCATCCTGATTGGCTGAACTCGATCCCAGGGGGCCAGTTCAAGCGCCTAAGACGAAACTGTAACAAGCATGAAGTATTCGTAGAACAGGCAAAGGAGCTACAGAACAAATTCAGGACATCAGGTTATGACACTGAAAAAGTTACCAGCTCATTGATAAGGGCATCAGATACAGACAGAAAAGATCTACTAGCCATCAAGGAGAAAAAAACAGACACCAGAAGTTATGATTGGTCATTCATCACTTCATTTAGCAGTCAGTACAAAAACCTGGAGAGTTCACTTCATAGGCATTGGAAGATCCTTAAAAAAGACCCAGTAATAGGTAGCCTCTTACCGGCAAGGCCAAAATGCATTTTTAAAAAGGCACCGAACATAAAGATGAGCCTGGTAAAAAGCACCCAGCCAGGGGCCAAAAGGATGAATACTATTAAATCTAAAGGCTTTTTCCGATGTGGTAGCTGTTTGGGATGTAGAGGCATTAAAGGGTCGGGCAATAAAGTCACAGAGGTGACAATCAATAAAATCAAATTAAAGATACCAGACTTCATCACTTGTAATACCAGCAATGTGGTCTACGCAATCGAATGCGATTGCGGTTTCTGGTACATAGGGAGAACCTCCCGACCCCTGAAAACAAGATTGGGGGAACACCTTAGGAACGTTAGGAATTCCCTCACCACTCATGCCCTATCCGAACACTTCCGTGTGGTACATCAAAGTAAATGTAGTTCAATTAAACAGTTCTGTGGGTTAAGACACATAAAAGGGGATTGGAGACGTAAAGATGTGGCAACACAATTGGCTAAAGCAGAAATGAAGATGATCTACGATTTAGGGACACTGAAACCAGAAGGTTTGAACAGTGACTTTGAGATCAAGTGGTTCTTATAGAAAGCTTTCTGCGATAATTATTTCTCATTTCCCCCCCCTTTTTTTCTTGCTGCGTTAGTATTCACCTCTCAGCATCACGTATCTTAGAGTGGTTTTTAACATACACTGTACCATTATATTTAGGCATTCTATGTTTTTAATTATATTTTTTTAACTAATTAACCAGCTAAAACTCATTTATTTATTGTCTCTTTCTATTTGGTTTTATGCGGCATACAATGCTAAGAATTCTCTGTTAGCAATCCCGGATGTGACGTAATGCCATCCAGAAGACGTGAACTGGTTACACATAACAAAACCGCTGACCGGAAGTGACGTAGCGGCGTCTGACGGCGAGGAACATCATCCAGTGTAGATATACATGCAGGTCTCAGGGACGCTATCCCGAACACTGGACGGACCTGCATTTCTAACTTACTCAACAAGATCTCGGTAAAGTTAGGATTATGGACTGTATCTTTTTAAACAGGACTATACGTCACCGGAAGTATGTGCCGGTTGCTATGGCGATACATGGTAACAGGAAAAAGCAGTGACAGGCAAAGGACCATGGGACTTTGTTAGTAATCAAGTGTATAGGGTCCAGCTGTGGTCACTGCTCACGGATTGGACACAACCGGTTTAAATGGAACAATCCCAAGCAGCACACATTATCACTTTGCACCTTGACAAAGACCTCGGCAGGAGGTAGAAACGCGTTGGTGGACGTTAAGGGCTGAGAGCGGAGGAGCAGCAGCGGACAGACCACTTCGGTACAGCGTGGTATGGGGGATTCCCGGGTTTCCCTATACCAAAAAAACCCACAAGCTGACCTTGAACTGTTATACAGTTCTTAATTTCTGGTAATTCCTCATTGCTCCTCTTTTGCATCAGTCCACAAATTGTGCTGTCTATCTATATGCTGTTAATGGACTTACTGTCCCCCATATAAATAACGGGGTCTAGTGTTTCCATATTTCACATGTTGCTAAGTTGCACACTGCTATTTGTATTTTAAACGGAATGTTTTATGTTTTTTATGCCTATTAAAAATTGTATTGCACTATATGTACCATTTGCCTTTTTCATGTTACCCATGTGAGTACATAATCCCGGAATTGGTAGAACTGCAATTCTATTGTGGAGCGCAGGATAAGTCCCCTCATTTTATCTTATCTCTTAGAATACCTTCCAATACTTTCCCCACTATAGATGTAATACTAACTGGTCTATAATTACCTGGTTCAGCTTTACTTCCCTTTTTGAATATAGGCACTACTTCCGCTATACGCCAGTCTTTGAAAACCATACCTGATATAACTGAATCCTTAAAGATCAAAGATAGCGGTTTTGCCAGTTCAGAGCGAAGCTCCATTAGAACCCTTGGGTGAATACCATCGGGCCCTGGTGATTTATTAATCTTTAAATGTTTTAATCGGTCACAGACTACTTCCTCGCTTAAATAAGTACCTATCAGTGGGATATTCTCATTATTGAGAATGTGTGTCAGTCCCTGAATTGGGTCCTCTCTAGTGAATTCTGTTGAAAAAAATGAATTTAGTGTGTCCGCTATGTCATTATCATTTTTGCTTAAGACTCCCAACTTGTCTTTTAAAGGGCCTATACTCTCCATCTTTAATCTCTTGCTAATAGTAACATTACGCCAATTCTACCGTAAGCCGAGACACCACTGAGATGCCCACAACTCGTGTCACCTGTAGGTGTGTGCGCTGGGCAAAGGAACATGTACAGTGCTGAAAATTAGAGCATATAGTATGTCCGCAAAATGTATAACTTTAAATTTTTGAGTCTAATACAAGATTACTGGATTAAATAAATTGCAATGTACATTTATATTTAAATGCACACGTTCCTATGTTCTTTTCCTAACCCCAGAGCTCTCCTTTAAGGCTGTTACACTAGATGGCTGAACATATGGGCAAACAGTTCATGGATTACTCAGGTTTGATGCTGCCTCAGATCACGGCGGCATGTTGTGTCAGTTCCAATTGTTGTGCAATAGCGCAGGGGAGAGAACATGACAGATGTGTTGTAGCCTAATAGAAGTGAGACACCTTACAAAATACCTTGTCATATTGCAATCCTGGGCTGGACCTGGGCCAATGCTCTGCTCAGCACCATTCTCCTATGTCTTCTATCTGTGGCATGTCATCACTGATCCTCACCAAAGGGTACAACGTACAATGTATTGTTTCAGGCAGTAATAGAGGACATCTGGCCGGGAAGTGCAGACTGACCTGGCAGGACATTATGGTATTTGTAGTCCCACAATACCTGCCAAGCCATAGGAGGCCTACTTACAGCATAAATAAGAGTGTGTCGCTTTTATTAAATTTATAAACATTGATTTCAGAACATTGTTACGTCTTTATGTAGTGACGAAATGTCATAGAAATAGGAGTTTGAGGAAATACATTTGCTAATCTCAACACACTATGTTGTCCGTGTAAATGAAGGATGCAGTATTCAGCCAAAAAGTATTTAGAATTTTTTTCCCCCAAACCATCTAAATTCTGTGCATTTAATTCCACATTCAGACAATTGTAAAATATTTCTTGTACCTACAGTATAAACCTGCAACTTTTACTAACACAATGTACAATACTACAGTATACTATACTCTTGCTGACATTGCTTTTCACCAAAGCCTTTATCTACTGTAGCACAATCTACTGTAGATTTTATTCTGTTTTCATTTCTTTTCCTTGTCTTCACGCTGGGATATATCACACACTGCTCTATGGATACCGGTGTTTCCAACGCATTAAACAAAGTGGATTTGTCTCATATTCTGAAGGCAACAACAACAATTGGGATGGGGTTGGGCAGAAGCAAGAAAACGAAACCAATGCATTTAGCAAGCTGCTCTAGAACATTGATAAATAGCGGTATCCTACAGATGTGCCCACCTAATATCTATACGTCATACTGCGCCAGAGGCTCGGCGTGACTGCGATGCTCTGAGACATGTATCGTACTGTATTTTTCTTTACATGTTGTGTTTTATTCGCATCGCAGGCGCAGCTAAACAACATTTAAAGGGCCTGATTCTGAGTGGTCCACGCAGCTACAAACGCCTTCTCCAGTGGATGTCCATTTAATAGGTGCAGAGTCTCCGTCTGACCATGGCTTTCCGTGCCTGCAGCTGTGGGAATGCTGCCACATGCACTGATACTCCCACGACACTACCATAACACGCCCACGGGTCGGACTAGTTTTGCGTTCACTACTAGCCACTTCCTAGTCACTGCCCAGGAACATCCATCACTTTTCCACCTCTGTGCGCACACTTTTTTAAACCATGCACCGTGGCGGGGGTAGGGGGGAATTTTGTGGATACGTATTTACATATAATCGCTCAACAGTGAGAACATCGGCCTTGCATGAGACTCAGGCCCAAAGTGAGCTAGCGATGCCAGGATGCAATTTTTAAACTCGTACAAAGTCACAGATGAAGCACAACTGAACTTGGCGTAACAAAAAGCTGCAACTGCTGCACCATAGCGCTGCTTACACAGACTCAGACTCAGTGGCACACAGATGTGGCACATCACACTGATCAATGTAAGCCAGCAATGTAGCCTTGTCACTTCCAGTTGTTTTATTTATGTGAAAGAAGATGCACATTTTGAGCAAGAAAGTTGCTTGGAGGGCCGAATCGCCAGGGACCTGAGCAGCAGTGTATGAGGACCAGCCCTGTACCTGGGCGGTGGTGTACCCTGTGCTTGGCCCACCTCCTAAACCCATGACATCATGGACACACCAAGGGTTAACAGCACTCTGCATCCAGTAGCGCTACTGCAGATGAAACCCATATGCAGGTGCCATGGGGCAGAGACAGTGCCGGCCCCAGGGCCCTGCCCCCTGTACGATTACACTGCTCACACACCCCTAGTTACGGCCCTGATAAGGACACATCTGAATACACAATATGCCACACACCACAATGCCCATTACACATTATACAATGCACCATAATGCCCATTACACAGTATGCCACACACAGCTATACCCCATACATAATAATGACTATTACAAATTATGACCCACAGTAAGGCTTCTAATTACTTTTAAATTACCTGTTCGTTGCCAAGGGTTCCATGCTCGTTGCCAGGGGCAGGGCCGTCTCTAGGCATGTTCGAATAGAGCGGCCGCGCAAGGCGCCACCCTTAATGGGCGCAGCGCGCTGGCGCCGCCATAGTCGAAGCTGGAGCCGGCCCTGTGTGTGCAGCGTTGTCCCGTCCGTGTGTGCGCTATGCGCGCTGCGCGGCGCCGGTGTCTAACGTCAGACGCCGGTGCCGCGCATAGCGCACAAAAAGTGGACGCCCGCCCACCCGCACCCGGACCCTCACTCGGACCCTCACTCTCCCGCCCGCCAGCACTCCCGCCAGCACTCCTCCTCCCCCTCTCAGCGCCTCAGGTATTTGGTGGGGGGGGTCGCACATTTATGGATCGCACTGTGGGGGCATTTATCTGGCACTGTGGGGGGCATTTCTGGCACACTGGGGGCATATCTGGCACACTGGGGGCATATCTGGCTCTGTGGGGGCATTTCTGGCACTGTGGGGGGCATATCTGGCTCACTGGGGGCATATCTGGCTCTGTGGAGGCATATCTGGCACTGTGGGGGCATTTATCTGGCACTGTGGGGGCATTTATCTGGCACTGTGGGGGCATTTCTGGCAATGTGGGGGCATTTCTGGCAATGTGGGGGCATTTCTGGCACCGTGGGGGCATATCTGGAACACTGGGGGCATATCTGGCACACTGGGGGCATATCTGGCACACTGGGGGCATATCTGGCTCTGTGGGGGCATATCTGGCTCTGTGGGGGCATTTCTGGCACTGTGGGGGGCATTTCTGGCACTGTGGGGGGCATATCTGGCACTGTGGGGGCATTTATCTGGCACTGTGGGGGCATTTATCTGACACTGTGGGGGCATTTATCTGACACTATGGGGGCATTTCTGGCACCGTGGGGGCATTTCTGGCACCGTGGGGGCATTTCTGGCACCGTGGGGGGCATATCTGGCACACTGGGGGCATATCTGGCACTGTCAGGGGCATATCTGGCACTGTCGGGGGCATTTCTGGCACTGTCGGGGGCATTTCTGGCACTGTCGGGGGCATATCTGGCACTGTGGGGGCATTTATCTGGCACTGTGGGGGGCATTCATTTATCTGGCACTGTGGGGGGCATTCATTTATCTGGCACTGCGGGGGGGGGACATTTATCTGTGCACTGTGAGGGGGCATTAATGTATCTGGCACTGTGGGGGCATTTCTGCCACTGTGGGGGCATATCTGCGCTGTGGGGGCATTTATGTATCTGCACTGTGGGGGCATGTATGTATCTGGCACTGTGGGGGCATTTCTGTATCTGGCACTGGGGGGGCATATCGGCACTGTGGGGGTATTTATGTATCTGGCACTGTGGGGGTATATCTGCACTGTGGGGGCACTTATTTATCTGGCACTGGGGGCATTTATTTATCTGGCACTGTGGGGGCATTTATCTGACACTGTGGGGGCATTTATCTGACACTGTGGGGGCATTTCTGGCACCGTGGGGGCATGTCTGGCACCGTGGGGGCATTTCTGGCACCGTGGGGGCATTTCTGGCACCGTGGGGGCATTTCTGGCACTGTCGGGGGCATATCTGGCACTGTGGGGGGCATATCTGGCACACTGGGGGCATATCTGGCACTGTCGGGGGCATATCTGGCACTGTCGGGGGCATTTCTGGCACTGTCGGGGGCATTTCTGGCACTGTCGGGGGCATATCTGGCACTGTGGGGGCATTTATCTGGCACTGTGGGGGGCATTCATTTATCTGGCACTGTGGGGGGCATTCATTTATCTGGCACTGCGGGGGGGGACATTTATCTGTGCACTGTGAGGGGGCATTAATGTATCTGGCACTGGGGGCATTTCTGGCACTGTGGGGGCATATCTGCGCTGTGGGGGCATTTATGTATCTGCACTGTGGGGGCATGTATGTATCTGTCACTGTGGGGGCATTTCTGTATCTGGCACTGGGGGGGCATATCGGCACTGTGGGGGTATTTATGTATCTGGCACTGTGGGGGTATATCTGCACTGTGGGGGCACTTATTTATCTGGCACTGGGGGCATTTATTTATCTGGCACTGTGGGTGGCATTTATTTATCTGGCACTGTGGGGGCATATCTGGCACTGGGGGCATTAATGTATCTGACACTGTGGGGGGCAATAATGCATCTGGCACTGTGTGGGCACTTATGCATCTGGCACTGGGGGCATTTATGCATCTGGCAATGTCTGGGCATTTATGTATCTGGCACTGGGGGCATTTATGTATCTGGCCCTGTGGGGGCATATCTGGCACTGTGGGGGCAATTTTATATATGGCACTGTGGGGACATATCTGGCACTGTGTGGGCATTTTTATATCTGGCACTGTGGGGGCACTTATGTATCTGGCACTGTGTGGGCATTTATGTATCTGGCACTGTGGGGGGCATATCTGTACTGTGGAGGCATTTATGTATCTGGCACTTTGGGGGCATTTATGTATCTGAACTGTGGGTGCATATCTGGCACTGTGTGGCCATTTATGTAGCTGGCACTGCTGGGGGGCATGTCACGTGTAGCTGGCACTGCTGGAGGGGGCATGTCGCGTGTAGCTGGCACTGCTGGGGAGCATGTCGCGTGTAGCTGGCACTGCTGGGGGGCATGTCACATGTAGCTGGCACTGCTGGGGGGCATGTCACGTGTAGCTGGCACTGCTGGGGGGCATGTCACGTGTAGCTGGCACTGCTGGGGGGCATGTCACGTGTAGCTGGCACTGCTGGGGAGCATGTCATGTAGTGTTCCCGCTAGGCGTCTGTGGCTAGGCAATGTGTCTCAGTGCTCTCCCTGGTGCAATGCGTCTCAGTGCTGTGCCTGGCGCAAAGTGTATAGGAGGTTCTACCTGGTGCAGTGTGTATTAGCTGCACTACTGTGTGGTATAATGCAAATTGCCACTATTATGTGGCCACGTACCTTCCCCACGAAGTAACTCCCCTTAATTTTTGCTGCGCGCCTTCGGCGCGCACTGTCCATTCTTTCCAATATAGGTATGGGAACAACAAGCAGTATGTACATCATTTTGCCCACCTAACTTAAAAATGTGCCCTCCCTGTGATCAGCACCATGCCCTAAAAAGTGAACACTATCATGTGTAGCTGGCACTGCTGGGGGGCATGTCATGTGTAGCTGGCACTGCTGCGGGGCATGTCATGTGTAGCTGGCTAGCTGGCACTGCTGCGGGGCATGTCATGTGTAGCTGGCACTGCTGCGGGGCATGTCATGTGTAGCTGGCACTGCTGCGGGGCATGTCATGTGTAGCTGGCACTGCTGCGGGGCATGTCATGTGTAGCTGGCACTGCTGGGGGGCATGTCATGTCTATCTGGCACTGCACATTATATGTATCTGGCACTATACTGGAGACATTGTGTGTAAGGAACACTACTGTGGCTATGTGTAAGGCTGCTAATTGTGTGAAAATATGTTTATAGTTTGATGATATGAAGTTATGAGGCCACGCCCACTTTTCCAGAGGCCACACCCACTTTTCCGGGAGCGCGCGCGCCTTCCGCGCGCGCATGGGGGGGGGGGGGGCGCTTTTAAATTTTCTCGCTCAGGGTGCTAGTAGGCCTGGAGCCGGCCCTGGCCGGGGGTTTCATACTCGGGTTCCATGCTCATTGCCAGAGGTTTCCCTGCTCGTTGCCAGGGGTTTCATACTCTGGGTTCCATGCTCATTGCCAGAGGTTTCTCTGCTCGTTGCCAGGGGTTTCATACTCTGGGTTCCATGCTCATTGCCAGAGGTTTCCCTGCTCGTTGCCAAATGTTTCAAGCTCATTGTCAAGGGGTTTCTCTGCTCACTGACAGGGGTCTCATGCTTGTTGCCAAGGGGTTTCCCTGCTCGCTGTCAGGTATCTCATACTCATGGCCAAGAGGTTTCCTGCACGTTGCCAAGGGTTTCATGCTCATTGCCAAGGGGTTTCCCTGCTCACTGCTAGGGGTCTCATGCTTGTTACCAAGGGGTTTCCTGCTAGTTACCAAGGGGTTTCAGTTCCCGGCCTCATTGATAAAGAGCACTGGGGGCATCTGTGGAGCCTGCCATGTAAAAAGAAAACACCTGGTCACCGGAGAGTAGGAAACAGATGCTAGAAGTCTTTTGGGGGCTGCGGGGGCTTTTATTATGCAATCCCAGCAACCTCCCACCTAGATTTAAAAGAAAAAACTTTGTTGGCGCTGGCAGCCATTACGTTCCAGAACTCTGTTCCTGGTGACATCATTTTTCACAAGACCTTCAGGAATGGCATTCCGGGTGAAAAATAGCCCAGGAAAGGGGTATAAGAGTTGAATCATGAAGGCTCCTCAATGTCCTATGATATCCATGAGGCGCAGGTCTCAGAGGGGTCTGTATATCTTGGAGAGAGATAAAGTGGTCAAAGATAAAGGGGCAGATGTATTAAGCCTAGAGACGGCATAAGGAAGTGATAAAGCAGTGATAAGTGCAAGGTGATAAACGCACCAGCCAATTCGCTCCTAACTGTCAATTTACATATTGGAGCTGATTGGCTGGTGCGTTTATCACCTTGCATTTATCACTTCTTTATCACTTCCTTATGCCATCTCCAGATTAATACAGCTGCCCCAAGGGACCAGCCAATCGGCTCCTAACCACCATGTTATAGGCTGTGGTTGAAAAAATGACAGTTGGAAGCTGATTGGGGCTGGTACTGTATCTCCGTCCACTTTATCTCTCCAAGGCTAAGTACATAGACAGCATACTCAACTGTATTTATCCCTCATCTGTATCTAGGCAACACGATCTCTTTAACTGAACCTTTCTAGACAAAAATTAAGTGATAATAAACCCAACTTCTGAAGAGGGGATTTTACTTTTCCATTAAACAGAATGATGTAAATGTAGTCTGGCCATCACTCCATATAATATTCCATTAAGCCGGCTCTTTCATTTCAGCATTGCCGAGGACACAGAGGAAGCTGCGCATTAACGTCGTCTGTAGAACGTGTCAGAGTTCAGCTTTCGTCCGGCTTTGCTTTTAATTGACTTTGTCTGCTCTTAAGACCTGAGATTTAGGATTGTGCAGGTAGGAAAACGTGTTTGATAATAAGGGATAATGTTAATAATCCCTCCCCAATAATGAATGGCCTACCTGAGGGAGTACTAAGTTTAATTAAAGGATCAAAACCCTGCAACAGCTGGCGCTCAGCGTGACAGCGACTTCTCTTCAGACGCTCCATTCGTCTCAAATAAGGCACATTAGCCGGAATTGACAAAAGTTAGCTTTTAACAGGATTTGAGGGCAAAGTGATCAGTGAATGCGGGAATCTAGGACACCGCTCTGAATAATGAGTTACACCGGGCACGGCCGACCCCTGCTCTCCCTCTATTTTTGGAGCTACAAGCAGTGACTTTTGTAAAAAGGCGGTGATATAAAGTTAAATTGTGCAAATGATGACATGTGTACTCTGGCGGCGAAAGGATACATCGTACAAAAAGGTGACATATTCTATTCACACAAACACACAAACGCAGTGGAGACACAAATGGATGTTGGGTTTTGGAATGACAGTTATAGATGTGATGCCGACGGCTGCACATTGGGTCGGCTCTGAGGCTTTCCTCCGACATCTTCGACACAAATACAAAACATTTTTTTTTAAATTGGAAGGTGATGGGAAATGATATAGTGGTGACGCCAGGAGACTCGCACTGGACCTGGCGGCTCACTCGCGCACTATACCTTGCGCTGCGTGGCGTATTGAGGCTAGATATTTATCATTTATAAAGTACAGTACATTCTATAAAATTCAATAGGGGGACACTATTCACCCATTCACAGGAATAAATAAATAAAAAAAATAAAAAAGTACCCCTTCTGCAGTCCCACACCACCTCTCGACATGATTACATGCAGTAAATGCCTGTCAGCGCTCTGATTGGTGGATAGCTCCAGCCATCCACCAATCAGCATGCTGACACTTATTCACTGTCTGGCTGCCGGCTGGGAGGCAGATAGAGAAAGATCAGGACACATTCTGTCAATGCTTTGATTCCCCTGTGTTATACAGTGATCTGTACACGCCACTCCCTCTTCTTCTATGAGGTCACACAACCCTTCTACAGGGAAACACCCCGTGACTCTGTGGGTCATTCACTGTATACATAAGGGTATCCGGACTCTAGGTCGACACCAATAAGGTCGACACCACTTAGGTCGATGCCAATTGGTCGACACACCTTAGGTCGCCGCCTGAAATAGGTCGACATGGACAAAAGGTTGACATGAACAAGGTCAACATGGAAAAAGGTCGACATGAGTTTTTCACATTTTTTTCTTGATTTTTTGAACTTTTTCATACTTTACGATCCACGTGGACTACAATTGCGAACTGTAACCTGTGCCGAGTGCAGCGGCAGCAGAGCGAGGCAACTTGCCCGAAGCATGGCGAGCGAAGTGAGCCATGCGAGGGGACACAGTGCACTAATTGGGGTTCCCGGTCACATTATGGAGAAAATGACACCAAAAAAACATAAAAAACTCATGTCGACCTTTTTCCATATCGACCTTGTTCATGACGACCTTTTTTCCATGTCGACCTAAGGTGTGTCGACCAATTGATGTCGACGTTGAGTCCCAGACCCATACAAAGGACGTATGCCTATCATCCTCATGCTTTGGCGGATAGGTATAGAGAACGAGTGTGGATCATTAGATCGACAGTGTCTAGGCCGACAATGTTTAGGTCGACCACTAAAGGTTGACAGTCACTAGGTCGACAGGGTTTGAAGGTCAACAGGGTTTCTAGGTCGACATGTTCTAGGCCGACAGGTCAAAAGGTCAACATGAGTTTTTCATGTTTTTTTGGTGTCGTTTTCTCTGTACAGTGACCGGGAACCCCAATTAGTGCACAGTGTCCCCTCGCCATGCTCGGGCATGGTGCCTCGCTCTGCTACTGCTGTGCTCGGCACAGGTTACTATTCCCAATCGTAGTCCGCATGGATCGTTAAGTATGAAAAAGTTCAAAAAAAGAAAAATGTGAAAAACTAATGTCGACCTTTTGACCTGTCGACCTAGAACATGTCAACCTAGAAACCCTGCCGACCTTCAAACCCTGTTGACCTAGTGACTGTCGACCTATAGTGGTCGACCTAAACATTGTCGACCTAGACACTGTCGATCTTCAGACCGGATCCCATAGAGAACGGAGCTGATTTGAATGTAGGAAAGATGGGAAGACAGAAACAGAACAAAGATAGTATTAATAAATAGTAGTGTGTACTGACTGTAGCATGTTATACAGTGAAAATATTAACAACTATTTATTTGTACATTATTAAAAACCTATATGAGTTACATATTAAAAAAAAGCACAAACATATTCATATATTAACATACCTAATATGGTGATATGCACAAAAAATAGCAAAATGCTAAAATCACAAGGTATACAATAAAATAAAAGATAATGGGGCACTTGGATTGTATATGGACTCCAAATCAGAGCTGCTCCAAACTGTGTGGTAATATTAGATCTAATGTAACTTCCTAAGGGATATATGGAGGAACAGTGATACAATCTGGAATAGTATTGGCCCTTTCACTGCAGCCTGGGCAGACTAGTTACCGGAATGATGCAGAGGCTGGCTGCCAGGTGAATGGGGGATGAAGCAATAGCACATGCAGTAAAGGTTACCAGGGCAGTATGCAGATGTGAATCCCTTGCTAAGGCAATTTCTCTTGTGATAAAATGATGTCAATAAAAAGAGAAGTGTAAAGTTTTCCAAGGTGTACCCCAATGAGTAAAACACTAACGCGTTTCACTGATTATATCAGCTTTTTCAGAATGTAGGAACGAGTATATCATTACAGTGAGGCGTTTGTGCTACTTGTGTGAAGGGAACAAAGTTGGCAAGATTATGAAATTATCACTAGGGGCTGTCCCAATATGTTACTAATTATATTGACACCAAATAACTGTTCCCAGCGTAATTTGAATTCACTATCATTTGGAACTTTAATGGAAAATTAATAATTCCTATCGATGTTGCATACTATACTATAAAGTGTGTCATTCACAGGCTAATCAATTATTGTCTTTATCTGGGAAGTAAAGTACTTCTTTAGAAGGTGTCTAATATATAATATTTACTTGCAATTAAGCTTTGAATTCAGACACAAACTGGAGTCCCAAGTCACTTAGTTTTATGAAATTGTGCTATAATATCTTCCAGGATCCATATACAGTAGCTGACCCCATAATCTATTGGCTAATTCCAGTCCTGAACCTTAATTAGATCAGCACCTCAGTTTACTGGTTTTACTGGGTGGTTTTGGAAGATGGCAGCTATTTCTTTACATGCAGCTTGGTTGCTTTAATTAGATATGTCCAAAGCTCGCTAATCTTACAGGATGGCCTGTCTGTACCATTATCAGGTGAGGACTAAGTATATATAGTGTTGTTATATTTGGATCAGCACCATGGCTGGATGAACTGTCCAAAATACTTTTGTACAGCATATATACATGAGCCATGGATTCGGGCAATGTGCTGTCCAACAAAACTGTTCTTGATTCATCCAGCTCTTGCCCACATAGAAAAGCTACATCATCGATGTACCTCATCCCAGAGTCAAACTGATAAGTGCACAATAAAATTTATGTGGGATCATTATCCTGATGGTATTTCTTGTTCTGCAAGTATGACACAATAGCACAGAACCACTACTGTATAAATGTGCTTTTTTGTGCATTTTGTGCTACAGGATGGGAGATTTACAGTATATCTGTGTTGATCTGTGCAGTTATATCTTCTGTTCAGTACTGTTAAACTGATATTAATTGTTCCCAACTAGCCATTTTAAACATTAAGAGATACATTTACAGTCCTACAGATGTGTCTTCTTGCATCATTGCTCTGAACGAGGGATTCGAGCCTCCCAGTCCCAGCAGGTGGTGGCGTAGTGTCTTAGTACCAACAGGTTATGCAATCCATGCCATGCAATACACAGTTTACCCACTGGGTGGCCAATGCTCAATGGATGAAAACTACAGTACTGATAAGAATATTGTGTCAGTGGACAGTGATCCCTGATAAGCCGGCCAATCACATTGAGGCAGTGTAAACAGTCGTTGTGCTTGGCACCTCCTCCCAAGCTTCATTTCTACAGTATGCTACAGTACTCTATTGTATGCGGACATTGTATTCAAGCCTTTACCGGCGCTGTCCGTAAACTGTCGTTACCTGATGTAAATGATCCTGTTGTCAATAAACGCACAGGAAGTTTTTGAGAAAGACCGTTCATTTCAGGTTCACTAGTCTGTAAATACCCGCTCTTCCCCTCCAACCCAGCAGTATTACACTCTAAGCCGCTATTCATGACTTCAGTGCTACAGTATCTATGATATTGTATTGTGTACACCCTACGTGGTGTAAGGCGCACATTTCACATCTTATTCCCACTAGGAGTTGAGGCTTTTATGGCTGGTTGGAATTCTATATAACACAGTCAACTGCAGCTCTGCATTCATGACAAAGCATTGCTCAGTATAACTGTATAGTGTAATGAATGACAGGTTCCGTCAGCCAACCGGCAAGCGGTGCTGCAGAAGCTTCATTGGCTATTTGACATATGCGCTGAGCAGTTTAGGAATAGTGACATTCGGTGGACAGAAAGTAGTATTACAGTCTCTGTCTTTTCCAGCACTTCAGTATGTTACGTTACAACGTTCTGATACATTAAGCAACTTAGATCGCCAGGCAGCGGCATAGCAAGGCGTTACTAGCAAGGTCCGCTACATGGCGTATGGGACAAATATGTAGCAGGACACTTCTGTATCTGGCTGGACTTCTCAGGGTATTTCTGATTAATGCTCTCTCATTTACACATTTCTCAACCCTACATTGTCAAACGATTTTTTTGACATATTTAATACATTTCATAGTGTTGAAATCAAACTGGGAAACAAGTGTAATAAGTGCACTGACTGGCATCCTGTGCAAACATTTGTATTGGCACAAACTGTCTGGCCTATATCTTTCAGTCATAAATTAAATAGTGGAGACTATGAAGTTGGTTAAGTGGGTCGCAGCGGTAAATGAGAGATAGAAAACAAGCATTGAGCAAAATTCTCATTCCTGTTACATAACATTTTGTCCAGTTTAGAATTTGCCTGTAAGATCTGAGCATTTTCACTATTAGAATTTGTCCCAAAGTGTCCACAGTCCTATCCCACCTGCACCAAACATCATAATGAACTGACCACGGTTCTTCCTTCTTTATTCATTAAGCAGCATTCCAGCATACAGTGGTACAGATGTGTACATACATTGTTGCTGCAATCATGCCAAAGATCCCGAAATGCAAATGGTGAAATGCAGTGGTGAATGTTCATAAAGCAAAATGGTGAAATGCAGTGATGAATACAAATACAGAACAATAGTGAAATGGAGTGGTGAATGCATATAAAGCAGAATGGTGAAATGCAGTGGTGAATGTTCATAAAGCAGAATGGTGAAATGCAGTGGTAAATGTTCACAAAGTATAATGGTGAAATGCACTGGTGAATGTTCATAAAGCAGAATGGTGAAATGCAGTGGTGAATGTTCATAAAGCAGAATTGAGAAATGCAGTGGTGAATGTTCATAAAGCAGAATTGAGAAATGCAGTGGTGAATGCATATAAAGCAGAATGATAAAATGCAGTGGTGAATGTTCATAAAGCCCAATGGTGAAATGCAGTGGTGAATGCACATAAAGCAGATTGGTGAAATGCAGTGGTAAATACTCATAAAGCAGAATGGTGAAATGCAGTGGTGAATGCACATAAAGCAGAATGCAGTGGTGAATGTTCATAAAGCAGAATGGTAAAATGCAGTGGTGAATGTTCATAAAGCAGAATGGTGAACTGCAGTGGGAATGCACATAAAGCAGAATGGTGAAATGCAGTGGTGAATGCACATAAAGCAGAATGGTGAAATGCAGTGGTGAATGTTCATAAAGCAGAATGGTGAAATGCAGTGGTGAATGTTCATAAAGCACAATGGTGAAATACAGTGCTGAATACCCATAAAGCAGAATGGTGAAATGCAGTGGTAAATGCTGATAAAGCAAAAAGGCATAATGCAGTGGTGAATGCTCATAAAGCAGAATGGCAAAATGCAGTGGTGAATGCACATAGAGCAGAATGGTGAAATGCAGTGGTGAATGCTCATAAAGCAGAATGGCAAAATGCAGTGGTGAATGCACATAGAGCAGAATGGTGAAATGCAGTGGTAATGCTCATAAAGCAGAATGGTGAAATGCAGTGGTAAATGCACATAAAGCAGAATGGTGAAATGCAGTGGTGAATGTTCATAAAGCAGTTTGGTGAAATGCAGTGGTGAATGCACATAAAGTAGAATGGTGAAATGCAGTGGTGAATGTTCATAAAGCAAAATGGTGAAATGCAGTTTGGTGAATGTTCGTAAAGCAGAATGGTAAAATGCAGTTGTGAATGTTCATATAGCAGAATGGTGAACTGCAGTGGGAATGCACATAAAGCAGAATGGTAAAATGCAGTGGGAATGCACATAAAGCAGAATGGTGAAATGCAGTGGGAATGCACATAAAGCAGAATGGTGAAATGCAGTGAGGAATACACATAAAGCACAATGGTGAAATGCAGTGGTGAATGTTCATAAAGCAGAATGGTGAAATGCAGTGGTGAATGTTCATAAAGCACAATGGTGAAATACAGTGCTGAATACCCATAAAGCAGAATGGTGAAATGCAGTGGTGAATGTTCATAAAGCACAATGGTGAAATACAGTGCTGAATACCCATAAAGCAGAATGGTGAAATGCAATGGGAATGCACATAAAGCAGAATGGTGAAATGCAGTGGGAATGCACATAAAGCAGAATGGTGAAATGCAGTGGTAAATGCACATAAAGTAGAACGGTGAAATGCAGTGGTGAATGTTCATAAAGCAAAATGGTGAAATGCAGTTTGGTGAATGTTCGTAAAGCAGAATGGTGAAATGCAGTGGTGAATGTTCATAAAGCAGAATGGAGAAATGCAGTGGTGAATGTTCATAAAGCAGAATGGTGAAATGCAGTGGTGAATGCGCATAAAGCAAAATGGTGAAATGCAGTGGTGAATGTTCATAAAGCAGAATGGTAAAATGCAGTGGGAATGAACAAAAGCAGAATGGTGAAATTCAGTGGGAATGCACATAAAGCAGAATGGTGAAATGCAGTGAGGAATGCACATAAAGCAGAATGGTGAAATGCAGTGGTGAATGTTCATATAGCAGAATGGTGAAATGCAGTGGTGAATGTTCATAAAGCACAATGGTGAAATACAGTGCTGAATACCCATAAAGCAGAATGGTGAAATGCAGTGGTAAATGCTGATAAAGCAAAAAGGCATAATGCAGTGGTGAATGATCATAAAGCACAATAATGAAATGCAGTGGTGAATGATCACAAAGCACAATAGTGAAATGCAGTGGTGAATGTTCATAAAGCACAATGGTGAAATACAGTGCTGAATACCCATAAAGCAGAATGGTGAAATGCAGTGGTAAATGCTGATAAAGCAGAAAGGCATAATGCAGTGGTGATTGATCATAAAGCACAACAGTGAAATGCAGTGGTGAATGATCATAAAGCAAAGTAGTGAAATGCAGTGTTGAATGATCATAAAGCACAATAGTGAAATGCATTGGTAAATATTCATAAAGCAGAATGGCGAAATACAGTACTGAATACTCATGAAGCAGAATGGTGAAATGCTGAAGGATCTAGGTCCTGCAAATCATTTGTCAGGCATGAGGATTGTACAAATCCTGAAAGATGGGTCTGTTACAATTGATCAACAGACATATATTGAAGCAATACTTCGCAAGTATGGAATGTCTGATGCAAAACCAGTGAGTACTCCTATTGACAAAAGCATAAAGCTGGTAAAGGCCATGTCACCAACCAGCCAGGAGGAGATAGAGGAAATGAGAGCGGTTCCTTATCAAAATGCTGTTGGTAGCTTAATGTATGCACATATTGGGACTCGCCCCGACATCACACATGCAGTGAGCCGGAAAAGCCAGTTTGCAATCAATCCTGGGAGGCAACACTGGATTGCAGTCAAAAAAATATTAAGGTACCTAAAAGGTACAAGCTCATTAAGGTTGATGTTTACAAAGTCAAAAGGTATGACTTTGGAAGTTTTCTGTGATGCAGATTGGGGATCAGATGAGGATAACCATCGATCCTATATGGGATACTTGTTCGTTTAGGCCGGCGCAGCCGTCAGTTGGGAGAACAGAAAGCAACCCACTGTTGCCCTATCCAACACTGAGGTGGAGTACATGGCACTTACAGAAACTGCAAAAGAATCTTTATGGATGAATGAGACTTTATGTGAGCTTAAAGAAAACCAAAAGAAAGGATAGCAGCGCTAATGGTGTTGCATAAAAATTCTTAATGAAAAGGATTGAGTGAAAAAATCATTAGTTTAATAAAACATGAAATTAGGCCTCAATAAAACACTGGATCTAAGATCCATGTAAAGCAAGTTAAAACATGACAATTGATAGGTTAGCATGTGTGGGTCGATAAATTGTAGCTGCCTATCATAATACCATCCGTTCCTATTAATACAACTGGGTTGAAGGGCAGAGGGGGACAGACTAACAGTGTAGTCACACCAGTACACGTTACCCAACGTCCGCTAGAGGAGTAGTCCCTTAAGAGAGTCTCTGTTGTTGTATCTCATAAACCAGCCAGGTTCGGGATCCTCAATTAGTGCGGTGTCCTCTTCATAGAGATGGGGGTGAAGGTGTCTTAAGAAGGTTG